>NC_084485.1:87572253-88202670 GCF_030035675.1 Rhineura floridana | reverse complement strand
TTGCTGCATAGAATCATAGAATAGTAGAGTTGGAAGGTGTCTATAAGGCCATCGAGTCCAACCCCCTGCTCAATGCAGGAATCCAAATCAAAGCATTCCTGACAGATGGCTGTCCAGTGTTGGAGAGCCCACTACCGCTCTAGGTAATTGGTTCCATTGTTGTATGGCTCTAACAGTTAGGAAGTTTTTCCTGATGTCCAGTCGAAATCTGGCTTCCTGCAACTTGAGGATGACCTTCACCTCCCTACTCCAGTTCCTGCAACTTGAGCCCATTATTCTGTGTCCTGCACTCTGGAACAATGAAGAAGAGAACCCGGCCCTCTTCTGTGTGACATCCTTTCATGTACTGGAAGAGTGCTATCATATCTCCCCTCAGTCTCCTCTAGGCTAAACATGCCCAGTTCTTTCAGTCTCTCCTCATAGGGTTTTGTTTCCAGTCCCCTGATCATCCTTGTTGCCCTCCTCTGAACCTGTTCCAGCTTGTCTGCATCCTTCTTGAAGTGCGGAGACCAGAACTGGACGCAGTACTCAAGATGAGGCCTAACCAGTGCTGAATAGAGGGGAACTAGTACTTCATGCAATTTGGAAACTACACTTCTGTTCTTTCAGTCTAAACTAGCATTTGCCTTTTTTGCAGCCACATTGCACTGTTGGCTCATATTCAGCTTGTGATCAACAGCCATTCCAAGATCCTTCTCACATGTCGTATTGCTGAGCCAAGTGTACCCCATCTTATAACTGTGCATTTGGTTTCTTTTTCCTAAGTGTAGAACATTGCATTTATCCCTGTTAAATCTCATTCTATTGTTTTCAGCCCCATGCTCCAGCCTATCAAGGTCCCTTTGAATTTTGTTTCTGTCTTCCACGGTATTAGCTGTGCCCCCAAATTCTGTATCATCTGCAAATTTGATAAGCATGCTCTGTACCTCCTCATCCAAGTCGTTAATAAAAATGTTGAAGAGCACTGGGCCCGGGACCAAGCCCTGTGGTACCCCACTCGTTACTTCCACCCAGTTTGAGAAGGAATCATTGATAAGCACTCTTTAAGAACATAAGAACATAAGAACATAAGAAGAGCCTGCTGGATCAGGCCAGTGGCCCATCTAGTCCAGCATCCTGTTCTCACAGTGGCCAACCAGGTGCCTGGGGGAAGCCCGCAAGCAGGACCCGAGTGCAAGAACACTCTCCCCTCCTGAGGCTTCCAGCAACTGGTTTTCAGAAGCATGCTGCCTCTGACTAGGGTGGCAGAGCACAGCCATCACAGCTAGTAGCCATTGATAGCCCTGTCCTCCATGAATTTGTCTAATCTTCTTTTAAAGCCATCCAAGCTGGTGGCCATTACTGCATCTTGTGGGAGCAAATTCCATAGTTTAACTATGCGCTGAGTAAAGAAGTACTTCCTTTTGTCTGTCCTGAATCTTCCAACATTCAGCTTCTTTGAATGTCCACGAGTTCTAGTATTATGAGAGAGGGAGAAGAACTTTTCTCTATCCACTTTCTCAATGCCATGCATAATTTTATACACTTCTATCATGTCTCCTCTGACCCGCCTTTTCTCTAAACTAAAAAGCCCCAAATGCTGCAACCTTTCCTCGTAAGGGAGTCGCTCCATCCCCTTGATCATTCTGGTTGCCCTCTTCTGAACCTTTTCCAACTCTATAATATCCTTTTTGAGATGAGGCAACCAGAACTGTACACAGTATTCCAAATGCGGCCGCACCATAGATTTATACAACGGCATTATGATATCGGCTGTTTTATTTTCAATACCTTTCCTAATTATCCCTAGCATGGAATTTGCCTTTTTCACAGCTGCCGCACACTGGGTCGACATTTTCATCGTGCTGTCCACTACAACCCCGAGGTCTCTCTCCTGGTCGGTCACCGCCAGTTCAGACCCCATGAGCGTATATGTGAAATTCAGATTTTTTGCTCCAATATGCATAATTTTACACTTGTTTATATTGAATTGCATTTGCCATTTTTCTGCCCATTCACTCAGTTTGGAGAGGTCTTTTTGGAGCTCTTCGCAATCCCTTTTTGTTTTAACAACCCTGAACAATTTAGTGTCATCAGCAAACTTGGCCACTTCACTGCTCACTCCTAATTCTAGGTCATTAATGAACAAGTTGAAAAGTACAGGTCCCAATACCGATCCTTGAGGGACTCCACTTTCTACAGCCCTCCATTGGGAGAACTGTCCGTTTATTCCTACTCTCTGCTTTCTGCTTCTCAACCAATTCCTTATCCACAAGAGGACCTCTCCTCTTATTCCATGACTGCTAAGCTTCCTCAGAAGCCTTTGGTGAGGTACCTTGTCAAACGCTTTTCGAAAGTCTAAGTACACTATGTCCACTGGATCACCTCTATCTATATGCTTGTTGACACTCTCAAAGAATTCTAATAGGTTACTGAGACAGGACTTTCCCTTGCAGAAGCCATGCTGGCTTGTTCTTCTATGTGCTTAGTTAATCTAGCTTTAATAATACTTTCTACCAGTTTTCCAGGGACAGAAGTTAAGCTAACTGGCCTGTAATTTCCAGGATCCCCTCTGGATCCCTTTTTGAAGATTGGCGTTACATTTGCCACTTTCCAGTCCTCAGGCACGGAGGAGGACCCAAGGGACAAGTTACATATTTTAGTTAGCAGATCAGCAATTTCACATTTGAGTTCTTTGAGAACTCTCGGGTGGATGCCATCCGGGCCCGGTGATTTGTCAGTTTTTATATTGTCCATTAAGCTTAGAACTTCCTCTCTCGTTACCACTATTTGTCTCAGTTCCTCAGAATCCCTTCCTGCAAATGTTAGTTCAGGTTCAGGGATCTGCCCTATATCTTCCACTGTGAAGACAGATGCAAAGAATTCATTTAGCTTCTCTGCAATCTCCTTATCGTTCTTTAGTACACCTTTGACTCCCTTATCATCCAAGGGTCCAATCGTCTCCCTAGATGCTCTCCTGCTTTGAATGTATTTATAGATTTTTTTGTTGTTGGTTTTTATGTTCTTAGCAATGTGCTCCTCAAATTCTTTTTTAGCATCCCTTATTGTCTTCTTGCATTTCTTTTGCCAGAGTTTGTGTTCTTTTTTATTTTCTTCATTCGGACAAGACTTCCATTTTTTGAAGGAAGACTTTTTGCCTCTAAGAGCTTCCTTGACTTTGCTCGTTAACCATGCTGGCATCTTCTTGGCCCTGGCGGTACCTTTTCTGATCTGCGGTATGCACTCCAGTTGAGCTTCTAATATAGTGTTTTTAAACAACTTCCAAGCATTTTCGAGTGATGTGACCCTCTGGACTTTGTTTTTCAGCTTTCTTTTTACCAATCCCCTCATTTTTGTGAAGTTTCCTCTTTTGAAGTCAAATGTGACCGTGTTGGATTTTCTTGGCAATTGGCCAGTTACATGTATGTTTAATTTAATAGCACTGTGGTCACTGCTCCCAATCGGTTCAACAACACTTACATCTCGCACCAGGTCCCGGTCCCCACTGAGGATTAAGTCCAGGGTTGCCATCCCTCTGGTCGGTTCCATGACCAACTGGTCTAGGGAATAGTCATTTAGAATATCTAGAAACTTTGCTTCTTTGTCATGACTGGAACACATATGCGGCCAGTCTATGTCCGGGTAGTTGAAGTCACCCATTACTACCACATTTCCTAGTTTGGATGCTTCCTCAATTTCATATCTCATCTCAAGGTCTCCCTGAGCATTTTGATCAGGGGGACGATAGATCGTTCCCAGTATTAAGTCCCTCCTGGGGCATGGTATCACCACCCACAACGATTCTGTGGAGGAGTCTGCCTCTTTTGGGGTTTCGAGCTTGCTGGATTCAATGCCTTCTTTCACGTATAGAGCGACTCCGCCACCAATACGTCCTTCCCTGTCCTTCCGATATAGTTTATATCCAGGGATAACCGTATCCCACTGGTTTCTCCATTCCACCAGGTCTCCGTTATGCTCACTATATCAATGCTCTCCTCTAAGACCAAGCACTCCAGTTCTCCCATCTTGGTTCGCAGGCTCCTAGCATTAGCGTACAGGCACTTGTAAGCAATGTCTCTCTTCAAGTGTCTTTGGCACTTGTGGTTAGGCCTGTGGTAATTTTGCTCTTCTGAATTTATATCCTGTGCCCCTGCTCTCACAATGCCTACTTCTAGGCCTACCCCTTTTAAAATTTCATCATTTCTTTGGTTTTTATCCCAGGGGGGAGGTTTATTCTGAACCGGACCTTTCTCAGCTCCTGTCGGGTTTCCCCCCTCAGTCAGTTTAAAAGCTGCTCTGCCACCTTTTTAATTTTAAGTGCCAGCAGTCTGGTTCCATTCTGGTTCAAGTGGAGCCCGTCCCTTTTGTACAGGCCCGGCTTGTCCCAAAATGTTCCCCAGTGCCTAACAAATCCAAACCCTTCCACCCGACACCATCGTCTCATCCACGCATTGAGACTGCGAAGCTGGGCCTGTCTGGCTGGTCCTGCGCGTGGAACTGGTAGCATTTCAGAGAAAGCCACCTTGGAGGTCCTGGCTTTCAGCATCCTACCTAGCAACCTAAATTTTGCTTCCAGGACCTCACGGCTGCATTTCCCCATGTCGTTGGTGCCAACGTGCACCACGACCACTGACTCCTCCCCAGCACTGTCTACCAAACTATCTAAACGACGGGCGATATCCGCAACCTTTGCACCAGGCAGGCAAAACACCTTGCGGTCTACACGCCCATCACACACCCCACTGTCTATGTTCCTAATGATCGAATCACCCACTACAAGGATCCCTCCACCCCCTGGAGATATATCCTCGGCACGAGAGGATAGCTGCTCATCCCCCAAGGAATGGGTCCCTTCTAAGGGATCATTTCCCTCTTCCTCAGCTGGATGCTCTCCTTCCCCGAGACCATCGTTGTCCATGATAGCAGGAGAGCTATCATCGTTGGAGTGGGACACAGCTATAACGTCCCTGAAGGCCTCCTCCACACACCTCTCTGCCTCTCTCAGCTTTTCCAGGTCCGCCACCTTGGCGTCAAGGAAATGAAGTCGTTCCCGGAGAGCCAGGAGCTCATTGCACCGAGAGCACACCCACGACTTCTGTCCAACAGGCAGATAGTCATACATGCTGCAGGCGGTGCAAAACACTGGAAAGCCCCCACACCCCTGCTGGCTTCTTACCTTTGAGTATGATTCTGTAGCCAACTGTGGATCCACCTGATAGTTTTTCCATCCAGCCCAAATTTCACTAGCTTGCTAATCAGAATATCATGGAGCACTTTATCAAAAGCTTTGCTGAAGTCGAGATGTATTATGTCCACAGCATTCCCACAGTCTACAAGGGAGGTTACCGGATGAAAAAACGAGATAAGATTAGTTTGGCAGGATTTGTTCTTCATAAATCCATGTTGGCTCCTAGTAATCACTGCATTGTTTTCAAGGTGCTTACAGATTGACTGCTTTATAATCAGTTACAGAGCTTTTCCAGGGATTGATGTTAGGCTGACTGGTCTGTAGTTCCCTGGTTCCTCCTTTTTGCCCTTTTTGAAGATAGGGACAACATTAGGTCTCCTCCAGTCATCCAGCACTTCACCAGTCCTCCATGATTTTGCAAAGATAACAGACAGAGGTTCTGAGAGTTCTTCAGCCAGTTCCTTCAATACTCTAGGATGCAGTTTATCGGACCCTGCCGATTTGAACTCATTCAAAGTGATTAGGTATTCCTTGACCGTTTGTCTATCAATCTCAAGTTCCAATCCTGTCCCTTCTACTACTTGTTTCCCAGGAGGGTCATAGACCCTTTTTTGGGAGAAGACTGAGCCAAAGTAGGAATTGAGCACTTCTGCATTTTGTTTGGCTTAGTATATCGCATCCAAACCAGGGCATATGGTTAAGCTCACTAACCACGAGCTAAAAGAAAGAACAAGCCTTGGCTACAGTTCATGACTAATGAGAAAAGAGCTTAACCACAAGCCGTAATTCGAGTGACCTGCTAAACTAAATCTTGGGTTAGCTCAGTGCAGAGCTGCAGCAATAAGGACTGGGGAGAAGCAAAGTGGCTGCAAGTTCCTCTCACTAAGCCTTGTGTGTGTGTCTGTGTTAGGATTTCAATGGATTTCTAAAGTTTTCCCCAAAATTCTGAAACTGCAGAGATTTGAAAGGTCAGGGCCAGTGCCAGCCATGACTGGGCCCCTTGGCACCAGCCTGCCTGGGCCTACAGTGCTGTTTACTCCAACATCCCCTCCCAATACAGGCGGTGCAGGAATTATATAAGCCCGTCTGCCCCACCTACCTTTGGCATTAGTAAGCATGCTCTACATGCTGTATGCTCACCTACCAGCATCCAAGATGGCAACGGGGGTGTCAACCCCTTAGGGATGCCCCCATTGCCATTTTGGGTGATGGCAGGCATGGCAAGCATTACATGGGGCACACACACTGAAATGCTAACATGACAGGTAGGTCAGGCAGGTGGGCTTATTTAAGCCTGCACCGCCTGTATCACGGAGGATATGTGGGAGCTCCCACTTTGCAATTCATGGCAGCATTGGGTTGCATGATGCAGCACTACTGTGGATGGCAGAGTGGGCTCCACCCTCCCACCCTAAGGTGCCCTTGGCCTGGGCCCAACTTGGCCACACGCTGGCACCAGGCCTGTTAAAGGTGCAGAACATTGTTTGCTCTAGGAAAATGTGCTGTAGAGTTAACGTTATTTTGCTTATTTACACTGCATTGTGCTGCATGAGCCTAGAAACTTTTCTGTTGAAATCAATTATACATTTCACATTGTGTTGTTAGAGTTACAATAAAAGAGAGTTACAATAAAGCAGAGCTAGTGTGGTGTAGTGGTTAGGGAGTTGGACTAGGACCTGGGAGACCAGAGTTTGCATCTCCACTCAGCCATGAAGCTTGTTGGGTGACCATGGGCCAGTCGCTGCCTCTCAACCTAACCTACCTTATGGGGTTGTTATAGAGATTAAATGAGGAGTGGGAAAACCATGTATGCCACCATGAGCTCCTGGAGAAAAGGTGGGATATAAATGTAATAAACAAACAAAGAAATTCTGATATCTGAAAATTCCAAATAACGCATTCACATGACTAAACTGATGCCCATACCCAGATCCTTATAAAGAGAAAATTGAATCCATCAAGAGAATCTTACGTTCCACTCAAAGCCCCCAACAGCCAGGCCTCCTGCAGCTCCTGTGCCTGCTAAGCCAATAAACAAGCCACTCCCCACATTGCTTGACATCAGAGATGCTCCAATCTAGAACACAAAACACACTATAGTTAATTCAAAGAAGACAACCAAGTACATGTTCTATCTGTGGTGAGTAAGCATAGAAGAGCTATACGGGGTTCTCACCTTACAGTAAAATTCCCCTATTTAAAAATAAAGACTGCATAATTCATCCTAAGAGCATCAGTGATGGAGATGTCCATTTTACTGCTTAGAGTCGTAAACTGCCAATACTTGGACTATTCAAATGCCATAATCTTTCATTCTGTATAATTTAGCATGAGTTGATAGGGTTAATAGTATGTTTTTCTCTGTTTATATCTATACTAGGGGCTCCCACACCTGCATGCTTCATGAACCAATCCCACCACCTATCCTCAGGAACGGCAATCCCACGTACCTTCACACCCCTTTCCAAGCATCCCAGTGCTGCCAGGCATTGCTGCACAGCCACTGCTGCCACCACCACCTCACTCACCTGATACTGGTCCACTTCACTCTTTGCTTGCTTGCTCTGCCACTGTGCCCGGTGCAGCCATCCCTCATGGAATGTTGAAGTCTTCATGCTGCAGTTTGCAGTGCCACCTGTCTGTGGTGAACCAAACTGCAGCAGGAGGACCTGCAGTGTGATGACTTCTTACATTTTTAAGTATTAGGGAAGATAAGCCTCAATTCTTCCCTTGCCAGTCGAGGTAAATTTCTGTTTGTCTTACTCTCTACTCCCTTATTCCTCTTTGCCCCAACCATCAAAATGTCTTTGGATAGTCCTGAATCCCATTAGTGTAAGTATTCATGTACTTTAAAAGGCATATATAGCCACTCAAGGCCAGGAAAACCAAACATCTGATCTCAGTATGGCATTGTGATGCCAAATCGATCAGCTGGCCTGGGTGCTAGGAAACTATTCAGGGCATTCCAATACCTTCTGGGTGGCAATCTACATGGAAGACATCGCACAAAACCTCATTCAACTGTACTGCTTCCCACACATCAGGTTTATCATTGCTAAACTGCCAAACCAGCTGAGCAGGAAGCTCCCAACAAGACAAGCCTTAAGTTTGCTATATGCACAAATATAAATAGTGCCTAAACTGCCAAAAAGTAACAAAGTACAGTGTCTCACAGCATGTAATGATGTAGCAGAGATGTTACAAGTGTGTTGAAAACAAACATGCTGGTGCAAACATTTAAACTGGAGGTGTTGATCTATCCTTTTCAAATGGTGAGTGGCTGAAAAGCATTATCAGCAGGGCCACCAGTGAAGATCAATGCCTTGTTGCCGCTTAACATGTAAAAAGGATAAATCCTTTTAAATGTAAATAATTTAGATGTTTATTAACAATATATGTTACTGAAATATTAATAATTGAATTTTCATTGTAATGTATTCAAGCGATGAATCAGGGATTCACCAAAGTTTTACACTTTAATTTAATTCAAGCCAAGCCTTACAACCAGAAACTTCTCAAATAAGGAACTTAGTGGTTGTGGGGAAATTATACCATGTATTACATGAAAGAATGCAGTGCATATCTGTGGGCAAACATTTAAACTGCATGCTTGAAGCTTCAGCTTGGCCTGCCATGAAAGAAAATATTGCCTTGACAAGCAATGGTGTGCACAGCGACAGCACAGCACAGAAGTGTGTGTTCATAGTAGGTGGCTATGTTTGGTTAGAAATATGCAGAGTGCAAACTGTGAAAGATTAGAGACTGGGAAATACCTTGGGTTTATTTTAACAGTGTTGTTAGTGACTGTGAGGCAGGGATGGAGATGTAAGTTATGAGGCACACATCACACTGATCCAATACATGGCTGTGTATTATATTTGCTGAAGTGATTGCAAAACCATAATATAAATTATTAATTAAAAAATAAAAAAGCACCAGCCAGACTAGAGATTTTGACACCACATGTTTATATCGCGGAAACCTAGGCCTAATTAATCATGCAGCAGAATAAGGTGGAGGAATCAGAGTAGACTGTGTTGTTGTGACCTTTTTTGCATGTGATGCTAAGTCAAACAAACAAATGTGCAAGTTCTTGAAGAGAAGATTACAGGCACTCGACTCTTCCTCCAGCCCTGCTGCCGCCACGGTGCTGTAAACAGGGCTCATGATTTATCGCACTCTGAACAAGCCACGATCTACAGCCAAGGTTTGTTCAGTGGCTTATTGCTCATGGTTCATCTGAGGAAGAAAAAACTTCAGCCTTAGTAAAGACAGAATGCTAAGCAAAACCATGGCTTAGCTCACAGCAATGTAGTAGTAGGAAGACTGGATGAGGAGCAATGCGGCCACGATCTCCCCAGGAGCCTGAACGCCCCTCACAGAGTTACAATTCCCAGAGTTCCCTGGGAAGAGGGATTTACTGTTAAATCACGTGGAGATTGTAGTTCTCTGAGAAGAATAGGGGTATTCTCTCAGCATCCTTCACAAGCTACCATTCCCAGGATTGTTTGGGGGAAGCCATGATTGTTTAAAGTTGTATGATACTGCTTTAAATGTACCATGAGGATGAGGCTTCACTCTAGGAGGAAGATACTATCAGGGGCAGCCAGCAGGGAGGGGTGGTGCTGCATGCCTGGCCTTATTGCTGTTGGATTGCTGTGTGTTACCAGAAGGGGTAATAAGAGAAGTGAGGTAGCAGAGAGGTTGACATGTTGTGGACACAGCACTGGCAGTGGAGGAATTGGCCCTCCCATTAAGCACAGCAATGTAGCTGATGAAAGGGTAGGTGTGTGGTACCATCCCTTCCCGCCGCTTGTCACTGGATACTATTTCTGAATGCTTTCACATGTAAAAAACCAAGTTACTCCCTGCAAGTAAAAAAAAAAAAAAAGCCAACAACCTTAGGATACAAGGGGAAAGGGTTTCAGCTGAGTTTGGTCCTTGTTTTGCTAATTTTCTACTTGCTGTCTGCTTTTCTTTTGAGCACCTAGACTGCACTCTGGTCAGTACAACCCAACTACTGGCAATGTTTTCATCATGAACCCAAGTCTAAAATGCTCACTTTGCTTTGATTAATGATATAGTGACTGACAAAAATACTTGGCTACAGAGAGGCAGTCCTCTTCTATGCTTGCCCCTTGTGGCAACACATTCAACTTTTGCCAGCACTGTCCCATTCCTGGCCTGCAGGAATGCTGGTCAAAGCAGTTGCAAGAACTTCCAACCTGGAAAATAAAAGTGGGATTCTCTTCTCCCTAAAGACCATGCACATCCCAGTCAATTGGACTCAGCAACAGGCAGTGTAATGCTCATTCAAACAGCGGGCCTCAGCACTAGAAAAGTTATCAGGCCATTCAAGGAATTTCTGGGCACCACTCTGCATGGTCAATTCAAGGAATAGCTGCAGAAAACCTCATGTTGCTTGGCTTCATATTCTGATGGGAAGAGGAGGATTCCATCAGTGTAGCAAGGTACCCACAAGGATTGTGCCCTAAAACAGATTGATTGGTGTTGAGCTAAATGGTGATATGTTCTTCTCAGGATGAAAGGTATCTGGTCTGCTACAGCTGCACCCAACTGGGCCTGCTCATGTATTTGCGGGATAGTTCACAAATTTTTGCATTTTCCCCAAATAAATGTTGTAATGTTTATAAAGCAATTTTATATACAGTGAGAGCCACTATGTGAAGAAGATTTCTCAAAAGGGGGGGGCCTGAAATGTGTTAAAAAAAATTAATATAGTTTCTGTTCAAAACCTCTGTTCTTTATTAAACAACCCTCAGCTATACCAAGGGCTTGTTTACATGGGACTCCAGATCCACTTTAAACATGCTGCTTTTCCCATTGGGATTGATTTTGACAGTTTACATACTTCGGCCCTCGCTATGAATAAATTGGCTGTTTTTCTTTGTAGCATTCACACGCGTGTGCGTTTATTGCTTTCAGTGTTTCCTTGTTGCCGAGCCCACACATTAGCATGTTAACTGCGGAGGAGGGGAAGGGGTGGTGTACCCATAAACAAAGGAATAGGCGCTTGAAAGAAAGGGAATCACTCTCACCCTGCACAAAATTATCTTTAGAGAGAGAAAATCACAGACACTGGCCCCTGTAGGGTTTCTTATTTTGTTGTGTTTTGTTGCCCAACAACTTCAGACAGGAGCAGTTTATGTGAGCAGTAAGTACTTGGAAAAGTCCAGCAATGATAGCATATGAAGCATATTGATTCAGAAATGCTGAATGGGGCTCTTTGCCAAAGTGTGCATGGCGATTGCAGTTGTACAATGCAATCCTAAAAATAAAATTTTATTTATTATTATTATCCTCTGCAGCAAAGGCTAGAGGCTCTGCTAGTTTATTCAAAAGAGGCTGAAGAGGTCCTCCGCACACACACACAGGGGAGGAAATTTATTGGGGGGGAAGCGGGAGAAAGGAAGGCGTGCAGCCTGGGGCTCCAGCATCCCTGAAAATGCAAGCGCAAAAACACACGCGCACGCTTTCACCCTGGCTCTCGCCCCCACTCCAGGAAATGGAGGCGGCCAGTAAAGGAGCCAGCCCGAGCAAGCCTGCAGCCCACAGTTTTTTTTCTCTCGGTCTTCAGAGCTCAGGAGGACCGAGAGGAGATCACGGGGGTGGGGGGAGGCAGAAGCGCAGGCAAGCAGGACCCGGAGAAATCGCCAGAGGCGTCTGGCATATGCAGACGTGTGGGAGCATGTGTGCCTGTGTGCCTGTTACAGCGCCTCTTGGCTCACAAAAGTCCAGCACCTGCTTTCAAAGCCTGGGCTTCGCAGGTTGATCTTCCCCATAATGAGGTCTCCGATCTGACTGTTCTGCACTAATGGAAGCCCTACCTCCTCTCTCTCTCTCGGAGCTTGACTGAAGGCGAGAGCAACCGGAAGTTGCTTCATCAAGGGCCAGAAACAAAATGACGCCCAGGGACAGTTGAAGCGGCGGAGAAAAGGGAGGATCTAATGGCGAAGAAACTGCACAGCCAAAAAAAGGCGCTTTAAAGGTAATACATGGTAGGAGCAGAAGCGGATTTTAAAAGCAAATGCTGGTTTTTATCGCATCCATTTAATCCAGAGTTAAAGGCAAAAGCAGTAGTTTGCACGTGGGTTGGGTAAAACGTCAAGTAAACGGTCCAAATTAAAAGGATCTGCATTTTGCGCCATATGCACATTTTCTTGGCATGTAAACAGACATTATCTACCAATGTGACGTCACTAAATTGTTGTCCTTTTTAAATACTTGCTTTCAACACCTACACCTATAAAAATGTTCTGTGCAATTCAAAAGCTGAAACTTTCAGCCAGCATTTTGAACATTATTTTTTTCCCCAGTAAAAGCTATTGCCTCACTTGCTCTGTGATTTTCCTTTTCTGAATAGCCAGGCTTTCTACCTCTTGCACTGTTGAGCTGTAAGCAAAAACTAATGGAATTTGACCTGCTTCTCACCTTTGGGATAGTTAACATATTAATACTGGATAAGACTGAAAACCTTTCCTGAAGCAAACATGTGCAAACACCTCATCTGGGAAGACTCTGATTAAAAGACTGACTGCTGCAATATGAATTCATATCTTGGGTAAATAGAAAGGCTCCCAAGAAATGTAAACACTTTCCTTAAGACACGTATCTCTGTTGTCATAGGCAGTATAAAAAGGCACATAAAGCTGTGTAACACAATGCCACAGTGATCTTAAGTAATCAGAGTTTATCATTTCCCTGGCAGCAGCTGGGTCTAAACCCGTAAGGTCCTCCCTATATCCTGGAACACAGAGGCAGTGCAAGGAGTTTGTGGAGCAATCCATCCTCTGCAAACCTTTCCTCCAGGTTTTCAAAAAGAGTCACACACTAACCATCTTGATGGGGGATTGAGAGCCTAGGGAAATGTTACTCATCCCAACCTAACCCAAAACTTTTTATGATTACCGGAACAATTGTCCCTGTCCTAAAATGCAATCTACAAAGGGGAATTGCTTCATAAATGGTTCTGAAATTTGCACTATGGCTAATAGTCTTCATAAGCATTATGCTAGCATGATCACGGGGGGGGATGCACGTGTGCACCATTAAAAAAAAAGGAACTTACATAGTCAAAAACAGGACACAGATTTGCATAAAATTTGCACATGCTAATTTATATGTATATATGCAAGTTAATTAACAATTACTATAATTTAAATAGAAATGTATACATCTCACCATGATTGGGAGGATTGTGACCAGGTGACCTGTGTGCTTGTTCAGTCTGCTGTCCAGGTGCTAATTGTTGATGGATAACTTCAAGGCCCTTGCTCTTCCTTCTTATTGTTCATCATCTTTAAACCAGTCATGGACTGGACAGCCCTTCCACAGAGAACTGCTTCAAAAAGAGGACTGTAAAGGAGGCCACCCTAGATGATGAACAAGCTGTCTCCAATATCATGCCATGCCTGTGAGTTTCCTTGAGGCACCTGGACAGGCATTGTCGGATAGGAGACAAAATGCTAGACCAGATGGACTTTCATGTGATCTTACAAATCAGTTATTATGTAGCCATATCTCTGAAAAGGCAATGGCATTCACAAATTGTTCTGTGTTGTCCTATGGAAATCAACACCATCATAACAGAATAGATGTATGGAGTATTGTTGCCACAATGTTTTCACAGATTAATGAAAAGTCTGAATCAGGGATGTCAGGAGGCTTGAGGGTGGGGAATTTGGTGCCTTTCAAATGAGTAGTATCTTTAGGGTGAGGCCAACAGGAAGAAAATTATATATATACACACACACACACATACAGGGGGAGCTCACAATGGAAGTCAATGGCTAGAGAAGATGGTGCTGCTGCTGAGGGGGACTGAAAAAATCTGAGGCACTCCTCAGCAACCAGCCAAGACTAGTTCTGAGCCTTGGACTATTTCATACTGGACTACATCAAGGCATAACAAAATTTATTTACATGCTTTGTTTATTTTTATGTTGAAAAATTCAGATAGAACACAGTAAACCTAACAGAAGAGATGATAATTCAAAGTTGGCTACAGATATAATGGTGTTGTGTTAATTTCATCTATCTATCAATGCGTGCACACACGCACACATATGGAAAGTTTCAAATATTGGGCGAAATTATAGAGAATTATACAGACCTGTTCAAATCTTTCTGTGGTATGTGGTGTCCATGGGAGAAGTCATGTCATGCTGCTTCCAGCTTCTTGATTTTTTGCTTCTTTCTCACTCTCACTCTCTCCCCCTGCCCCCAATTAATTTCATTTTAATGTGTGTGCTGACTTTCCACATTACTGTACACAACACTGGTAACCCACATGTAGGTTGGATGGATTATAGTGACTTGCAAAGAGTTGAAGTCAGTGTATGCGGGATTTCACACAACATGTACTAGAGCTAGCACAGGCTGACTTTTCCCTAGGATCATCACGCACACTGTGTGATCATAAGAATGGTCCTTATTTAGAAAGGACACTTTGGAGGCATCCAAAATTAAAGGCCCCATTTATGCTACATGTTGCTAGATATTTTAATCATTTAACTGTATTTTGTATCTTATGATTGCTGCTAGTCTCCCTAGGCTCCTATTGAAAGGAGGGACATGAAAACAAACAGTAAATAAAATAAAGAATGCTAAACAGCTGTCCTACCCAGGGTGACAAGAGGAGTTTTATTTATTTTGTATCAAAACTCAAAGAAGCAAGCCTCTGCTTGGATTCAGTTTCCATGAAGTTTAGTTCTCCCTGAAAAAAAACCCCCTAAGTCTAGCAGGAAAGATGATGGAAACATTTGGCTTCTTGTCAGCCTCTTAAATTTTCTGCAATGAAACGGCAGGGGCTACAGGTAAGCCAATGCTTAAATGTCATCTGGGAGAAAGTGGAGCACAAAGCGCATTAGAACAATAACAAGCTGTGTGTGCGCGCGCGTCTCCAGTGGAGGCATGGGGAGGGGGGAATGTAGCCTACAGAATTTACAAGTAACGTTGGAGTTCAAAATGGCATTCAGCTTGCAGTTAAACACTTGAGAGATCTACAGCTGTGTGTGTGTTTTTGTGACAGAGCAAAAAGGATATTTACTCCTGTGACACTTATTTCTCTGGGTCTTTAAATTATTGTTATATTACCTTTCTGCTCCAAAGAAAATGTGTCCTTCAAAAGGTTTATGCCTTGCCACTGAATCATTTTGGAGATTTATATCTGGGTGGTTTAGTGTGAAGAGTTGCAGTCCTAACACAGTTGCTCAATAAATGAAGAAGTTACTAGACAGTGCAAAAGAGACTCTTGCCATTATTTCAAAAGAGGAATGGAATCTGCTCTTGAACTTGAGTTTATTTTCATTTTTATTTGAAAAAGGCCTTTTTATTATTTTTAATTCCCACTATAGCCTTGTGGATGTACTAGTTTGCTTGTTTTTTAAGAACTTGGGTCTCATATTTGCAACAGTGATGCCACATTGCAAAAGGCTGGTCATACATATTAAATCCAGCAATTTGCATCATACTTCCTACGCTGGCAACAATATCGGCACTTGAAACAGAGAAGAGTGTTTCCTTGTTCCTTTTTTTTTTGTAAAGACTTTGCATCAGGGATGGGGAGCCTGTGGCCTTTCACATTTTGTTGGACGCTGACTCCCACCTTCCCTGGCCTTTGGCCATGCCGACTGGGACTGATGAGAGTTGGAGTCCAACAACATCTGGAGAGCCGCAGGTTTCCCATCCCTGTTTTATATGATTCATTTGTTTGCATGGGCATTTTATAGTGCAATCCTGTGTATGGAGTAAGTTTCAGTGTGTCCACCAGGGCTTAACTCCCTTGAAACATTCTTTGGATTTCACTTCAGCCTTGAATTGCCATATTCTCTCACTCACTCACTCACTCACTCACACACACTACTGCTAATAGTGTATTTATATAAACTGCCCTAACATTTTAAATCTTCAATATGTGATTTTATGCTGTGCTTGCTGTACTAATTACTTTGCAACACTGCAAAAAGGCTGTGATCTGTGATGCAGAGGGCAGCAGGTGGCACAACCTTCCTAACTACATACTTGTTATGGCAGCAAAGATTCATGCCATCTTCTTCTTTTCTTATCACATTGCCCCTCCCACTTCCCTCCTAATACTTGTACAACATCCTTACTTCCTGTTTTTACCACTGCAATGACTACGTCACCTCCACTATTCCGCTTTCCCACCCTGTAGATCTAGTGGTCAGGACCTGGGAAACCAAGCTAGGACCTGGGAGACCAAGCTTCAAATCCCCATTCAGCCACGAAGCTTGCTGGGTGGCCCTGGGCCACTCACAGTCTCTCAGTCTAATTTACCTCATAGGGTTGTTGTGAGGATAAAATGCAGAAGGAGGAGAACATGTATACAACCTTGAGCTCCTGAAGAAAGGTGGGATGTAAATGTATTTTGAAAAACAACATCTTATTTATTCAATTTATATCCTACCCTTCCAGCCAAAGGAGCCCAGGGCAGCAAGCACATCAATAATACTTTTTTAAAAAAGTATTGTAAAAATAGTTAAAAACATCTCAAGCAGTCATCTCAGAGTTGCCAGCGATAGTGTCTTTCAGCTTAAGGGGCACAGGGCAGGCTGTGTGGCACACACAGACTCTTGCCCTCCTCCCAGCATCCGCCATCTAAGGAAGCAGACTCACTTGCCTAATGGGAGGGCTGCCCCCCCTCTCTGTGTAGTAGTAGTAGTAGTAGTAGTAGTAGTAGTACATTCAGAAGTGCAGGGCACATTCATGACAGTCCCAGCCACTCCCCTCTTTTTGCTGTCAGGTTGAGAATGAGATCCTTGTTAATGCCTTCTCCCACAACAACAGATGTCCCCAGGAGCTGAAATAGGCTGAGCCTAGTCACCTGGATTTTCCACGTACTATATGCTGGCTAGTGCTGATGGGAGTCGTAGTAGTCCAAAACATTTAGAAGATACCAGATTGGTAAAGGCTGAGTTACGGGATGCATCCTCCTTGCTGTGTATCAGGTTTTTTGGTTGTAGAATCTGATTAATTTTGATACAGATGTTTGAAATCATTTCTAGTAGTTCAACAACATCTGGAGGGCATCAGGCTGACAAATGTGTGGGTTAATTACATACTCACAGGCCACCATGTCATGGATCTTCCAGCCAAGAAATAGCCTCCAACGGTTCCCCGACTGGCTCGAAGAGAAGACTGAAATGAAGGGGGGGGGAAATACTGGCTAAGATATTAAGATAAGTGAAGGGAAAGAAGGAAGGAAATTTCCTCTGCTCTCATTCTCCCTGCACCTTGTGAAAAGCCTCTCTAGAGGGTCAAGATCCCCTCCCCTGTAAGGATGTGGAACAGGCCACAGGGACTGGAGAATAAATTAGTTGCTAGAACTAGATTCCACAGACATCCGGCAGCATTCCACACCATGAAAAGTGACGGGGGGGGGTGTTGAGGGAGGAAAAAAATGGACAGTTTTGTGTTATCCCTCCTCCCCAGTGCTCCATTCCACATTGTTCAGGAACTCCCCCTGACTTTCCAGAGAGGCTTTTTAGGGAATACAGGCAACAACCATGGGGAGGAGGGGAGGAGACACTTGCCTTCTGTAAACTTCCTTCTGTTAACATACCTTAGCATAGTGACACATAAACACACTCCCCTCTAACATGGAAGGAGTGCAAAGGCATGCTGGGAAGTGATGAAAGAGTTGTGTGATTGTTTCCTCTTCCCTTTCCTACCATTCATCCTGGAATATGTCCAAGTGCCTGCCCTCTATCACGGAGGCTGATATTTAAGGCTTGATACTAGAACTCACTGCACTGAGTGGCAGGAGCTTCAAGACACTGAGTGGCACTAAGCAATTCATTCCTGAAGTGATAAATGTATTATTGTTGTTGTTGTTGTTGTTATTTAATTTGTATACCACTTCATACTTGAAAAGATGTCTCTAAGCGGTTTACAATGTTGTAAAAAATCAAATTAGAGTGTAATCCTTCCTATCCCCACTGATTTGATAGCTGGGGGGGTGCGAGCTAAGATGGTGTGTAGTGAGGAATGGTAGTGGTAGTGGGCTCTGCTGAGATGAAGGTCTCATCTTTATGCAGGACTTGCTGCCAGTTGTTCTACTGCTGGCCGAAGGCAGTGGAAAGTCCCCATATGGGGCATTTCAGGGAGGGTTAGCAGCAGGGCACTGGTGATTTTGGATCCACTCGATCAGTGGATCCAGGATCCCACGGATTCCCTCAGCTACACCAGACTAGAGCTAGTGTAATGAAAAAAGGAAGCAAAACCATCACTTCCCACCTTCCACTTTAGTTGGTGCCAGGGATTTGGATGCAGCAATAGATCATGTGTTGCCCAGGCAGGGTCTGGATTGCTCTGCCTACTGGTATTAGAAAAGTAGTGGACAAATACATATAAAGAAGGTCTTAGAATGTCTATTAGTTATGACCGCTATATGCAACCTCCATGTTGAGAGGCAGGGGATTCTGGTTTATGAGATGCTGGGTAAGCAATAGGGGATGTGAGGGCTTCAGAGTCATCTGGCAAGTAGGTAGGGGGGAGTTCACTTTTTAACATGAACCTACCTAATTTGCACTTCCGGAACAATGCTTGTACTGACATTAGCTAGCTATCCTTTAAAATTTGCACTTATCCAAATTTTACGATGCAATTTTTCAGCCAAAAATGCATACAAAATGTGTATACTAGAGGAAAGTAAGAATAAAAATGCATATAGTAGTGAAAACAGCATATCAAAAAATGTATGATGCTGGGGAAAATTGCTTGCAAAAATGTGTATACTATGCAAAATTACATATCAAAATGTTTATTATTTATTAATTAAATGTGTATCCTGCCATTCATCCCAAAGGAGGATGAATGTAGACACATTTCCCTGAGTTTTAAAAAAAATAAAATAAATTGCAAACTGTTGCAGAAACGGGGTGAAACTGAACTTACAACTGAACAAATGATAAACTGAATTGGACAGATTCATCCATCCCTAACTGTGGGATACAGAGTAGTAGGTTAATTGAGTTTTGATCTAATCCAGTTCTTATGGAACATGCTATGTACTACTGCTGCTGCTGTTGCTGCTGCTGCTGCTGCTATTACTGTTACTAAATAAAGAATGCCATTGAGAACATCCAGCTACTTTTCTTACTGTCCAGTAACCCTAATTATCTCTTGCATCTTGGACATTTTCAGGAAAGGCTGCCAGATCTTATAGCACAAGAAAGACTGAATAATGTAATGCATGTATGAGAAGACACCCCATTGTAAGCAAGAGGAATACTGCTGAAAACAGATTTATGCCCAGCTAGGACCTTTTGTCAAAAATAAAGAGGAAAGCTGGGGCTGTTCTATGCAGCACAAAGAAAAGAGGGGTATCAGTAAAACAGGAGCATCAGTTATAACCTACAGTGCTGTGATGTTCAGTAAAGAGGCATGTTCTTCAAACAACCAAGGGACACCCGGCATCCCTAATCACCGTAAAATGGCTGATATCTAGCACTTACCCATATTCCAACAGCAAGGACAAAGATGAAATAAACGACAACAACAATGATGTCAGGAACTTCAAAGACAAAACTCTTCTCATCAGGCCTGCTGGTGGGTGGCTCGGTAGTAGCTGGTGTTTGGCTCATGACTGCCCAAAAGGTGTTGGCTTTTGCCTCATCTCAAAATGGACTTTGGTACATGTTTCTCTTCATTACTTCCTTTTAATAATAATTAACAGGTTTGAGAAGTGAGAATGTTGATAAAGAAGCAGGCAGGTTCATCAAAACAAGCATTTCACACATTGCAGCTTCAGCATGTACAGGATCTGGGTCTGTCCTATGCAACTGTAATGTTTGAATCAGCTATATATTTTTTACAAGAGGAATCAGCCACAGCTCTTTCCTATATATATTGCCTCCTAGCTGCCTTAAGAGGACATCCCTGAACCAAGAAGTGCTCGATAGTGTCCCCTTTTTTGTGCAAGGTGCTTGAGAAGGTGGTGGCTGGGCAGCTTTAGGTTTGTTTGAATGACACCAGTTATTTAGACCCATTTTAATGCAGGCTTCCAACCAGGTTATGGGGCAAAGCCAGTTTGGTCATCATGATCAATTACCTTTGTTGGGAGATAGACAGGGGGAGTACAGCCCTGTTAATTATCTTTGACCTCCCAATGGCTCTTGATACCATTGACTATGGTATCTTCTTGACTGTTTGGGGAATTTAGAGGTCAGAGGTGCCACTTTGTGGTGATTCTGTTCTTATCTTCATTGGCGGTTCCAGAAAACATTGTGTGATCTTTGCTCAGTTCTGTAGGAACTGTTGTTGCATTGTTTTGTTTCTAATTGAATTATGAAGCGATTTACAATATAAATAATTTGAGGTTATGCAGGGATCAACATATGTATGAAAATGCTGGGAGCAGTCATCAGGGGATTTGGAGTGAGGTGCCATCAATACGCTGATAATACTCAGCTCTATCTCTGTTCCACTGTTATCAGGAGAGGCTGTACAGGTCTTGATATGGTGTCTGGAGGTGGTAATGGGCTAGATATGGGACAATAAATTGAGGCTGAATCAAGACAACATAGAGGTATTCTGGGTGGGTGGTTCCCAGCTCTGGAATTTGCCAGAACACCCTGTTCTGGATGGGGGTTGCACTCCCCTTGAAGGAGCAAGCTCATAATTCAGGGTGTGTGTGATCCTATAGCCACCATTGTTTCTGAAGATCCAGGTGGTCTCAAAAGCTAGGAGTGCCTATGCTTGGCTTTGGCTGGTGTACCAGCTGTAGCTTTTTTTCTGGCCAGGGATAACCAGGCTACATTTATTCATGCTCTGGTAACCTCCAGGTTGGAATATTGTTAAGCACTCTATGTGGGGCTACCCTCTGACTATACTTCTTGTGTTCAGTGTGGCTGCTCCAGAGTTAGCTACAAACTCAGTACTAACATTGTTTAAATAAGTAAGTAGAAGGGAATGAAGCAGAATCAGTATTAGGTAATGAACTTACCTAAATTTCACCCATGTTCTTTGAAGTATGTGTGGATTCCAGATCTAGTTATTTTTAATGGTATCCAAATCAAGTGTCCCCATTAGACAAATTAACTCTCTCCATGGCACCCTGGCATTTGATGCATCCTTTTGGAAACACCAAGCTTTCTCCAAAAGCTTCTTTTGGCATTTGAATCCAGAGGGCTATAACATCCTGTTGCAAAGTTTAGATGCTGATGTGGCTGTACAACAGCTCGTAGGTTAGGACAGGAGGGGGAATGTAGTTTAGCTCTGTGTGTCAGAGGGCTGAATGGCATCATAATTAGTTTATTGAAACCTTTAAGGAAGCAGCTATTGTGATCCTTGACTGACAAACATAACTACCAAGGATAGCGAAATTGAAAGAGGGTCGCCACCTATAACGCTTACTGTGATCCTAGCATTTTGTTTTCAGAGCTTTCTCTTTGACATGAATTGTCCCATATGGAGAGCCATGTTATGCCTCTGATGCTGAAATGTAGGTGGTAAGTGAAGGGCTTCCTTGGTTCTTACGAATGTAGGGTAGGTCTGTGCTTCCTTCAAGAGGGGCAGGGTGAGAGTCACACAACAACAACCCTCCCAGCTAGCTAGCCAGCCTCTGGCACACATCACAGCAGAGCTTAGCAAAGACCTTACCCTTACTGAACTCAGTAGGATTTTATTTTCAGTAAACGTAATAAAATAGTTTCTCAAATACCAAGGGTATGTATGCATTCATGGGGAGCACAGCACCATCTTGTGGGTGTAAAAGAGAATTGGCTCTGATATTCAGTCTGGATTACTTCGCTTTGGATGTGTACACTGGGGTCACCTACTTTTTCTCTTGTCTCGTGTTCTCTGTGTACAGAGTGTATACACTCTGCACCTTGTGGTGTGCTGGTGAAGATTGCTTGTATGTCACACTTGTAAATTATTTTTCATTCAACTTTTCACAACAGCCACTCTTTGGCACATTTCTACATTAAACCAGCATTGGTAGCCTCACATAAAAACAAACAAGGATAATTGTGGGAGAGAAAAATCTACCAATTTAACAAGCCAGGGTGTAAGACAGCTATTTGGTGTTAATGCAGTTTTTGTCCAGCCTAGCAGCTGTCAGAAAAAGCATCTATGGGTATGCTCCTTTTATGGCCCAAATAAGGTCTGTTTGGCAGCCCAACTCGCAAACACAGGCTTCTCTCCATGTGGAAGGGTTCATATGCAGACACATAAGAGCAACAGAGATGTTGACAGGTGGGCAACCTGGGTTCCAAGGACTACATGTAGCCCGGACCTCATTTTATGTTGCCCCTGACACCTCCTGATGCTGCCTCAGACTTCCATCCTATCAGAGTTCCTTCCTTCCTGTTTGTTTCCTCATTGTTCCTGGCTTTAAAAAGTGTCACATCGTCCTCTTTCTATGTAGTTTCAGGACAATTGGAAATAGCAATATTTTATTTGATAAAACTAAATCAATGAGTTTTTAAAGCCTTTTTTTCTGGTTGTATGGTTTTGGGGGAAAAAATTTTCTCCAGCTATCTGAGAATAAATTTATAGGCTTCTGCCATATATGTGTGTATATATAGCACACTAAAATCAGAAAGGAATTACTTTCACTTGGTTTCCAAAATAGTAGCTGTAGTGTCTGTTGTACTGCTACTGCTACTGCTACTACTACTAATAATAATATAAAACTCTTTGTATCCTTATTTCAAAGTAAACCCATCAATCCCACCAGCACTTACTTCTGAGTAGACTTGCATTGCATAGCCATGTCGACAACTGAATCTGGTCAGTCTTTATTTGAGATTAGTTAATTCAGGACATTTTTGTTACTGACTCCTTCTGTTATTGACTTACTCTATCCACCACCTGCAAGAAACCCGTGGCAGATTACTCCCAAGGCAATGCAGCCTTTGACAGAAAAAAGATTAGGCACCTCTGTTCTAAACAGATCTCATCTGGTTTTATTCAGAGAACTCCATCCCAAGAAATGAAGCAAAGGTCAGCCATTTCCTTCAGACACATATTTCCCACAATATCATTAAATCACATAAGTCAGCTTTCAGGTTCCATATTAAAACTACATATGCGAGCTTTAAACATCTTTAAATATTAACCTGATGTAGTGAAAGAGTCCTCCATCTCAGTCACCGGAAGAGACGTTTTAGGGAAAGAGGTTCATGGTGTCTTTCCATAAATATTCTTTAGTCCAGTGGCTCCCAAACTTTTCTCTCCCCACCAACCACTTGAAAATTGTTGAGGGTCATGGCGAACCATTTAATGATTTCTCTGCCTGTTGTGGCAATGATTTTTAATTGTATTTTTATTGCTTCTTTTATTTCTTATATTGTTTTTATTGTATTACAATTTGCATAGAATTCAAATTGGAACAAAATACAATATATCAAATAAAAGAAGCAATAAAAATACAATTAAAAAGCAATATGAATATTTAATGTGGACATGCTATGGACTTCCTGAATGAAGCTCGCAGACCACTGGTAGTCCATGGAGGACCACAGTCTGGAAACCCCTGCTTCAGACCAATGCAGGTTTTGGTTTTTTCACCACAATGGCTTCTATAAGAACCCTAGAATAACCTTTCTTAACAAGCAATAAAATCTTGTCTACATGAAGCACTTCCAGCATAGGTATGTTTTGATTTACTGGTGTGTTTAACAGAAGCTCCAGCATCCTATAAGTCTTTCAACAAGCAAGTCTACAAGCACATGTCTATAGGTCAGATTCAGGACAGTCATGTCAGGAGATCACAAACCATGAAGATCACAAAATATGAATATATAGCAAAAGGATACAAATCTATATCCATACTGCTTCAGCAATTAATTCAAGGAACAATCAAAATTCTAGCAGAGAATGCAGACCCCAGAACAGACCCCACCCCAGGGAGTCTGTGCCCAAAAGGAAAGCAACAACAACAGGTTGTGTCCACAGACAATGCTCATGTGAAGAAATGACAACAGGGAACCCATGCATTCTACTTTACAGAAGACAATCCTCTATTTGAACAGCTGTTCAGGCCAACATTGGGTAAAAGATAAAGAACCATAAGGAAGGAGGGCAGGAGGGGCCTGAAGTTGCCCATCAACAAGTAGCACCTGGACTGAGCAGGCATACAGGTTACCTGGCTACAGTCTTCTTCATTAGGGAGATACTGTATTTTTATTAAACAGATAGTAATTATTTCTAAATTTACATATATAAATGAAAATACATATACACAGAGAGCCTTAAATTAGGTCATAATCACATCAGAACATATGAACAGCCTGCTGGATCAGCCCAGTGGCCATCTAGTCCAGCATCCTAGTCTCGCAGTGGCCAACCAGATGACTGTGGGAAGCCTGCAAGCAGGACCCAAGCGCAAGAGCACTCTCCCTTCCTGCAGTTTTCAGCAACTGGTACTCAGAAGCATGCTGCCTTTAACTGTGGGGGCAGAGCACAGCCATCATGGCTAGTATTCACTGACAGCCTTATCCTCCATGAATTTGTTTAATCCTCTTTTAAAGCCCTCCAAGTTGGTGGCCATCACTGCCTCTTGCTTAACTATGCAGACATTACAGTCTGAAGCTCCCAGAACCTAATTCAGTCTTTATTTTATGAATGGGGCCTTTGAGATCTATTTCTCAATGTTGCACAACAGAGGAACCGTTTATTTTTATTTATTCATAATTCAATTTATTCAATGAGACTACCTCAGTCTCAGGGTGGTGTTCAACAATTTAAACATCAATATTGAAATCGCCATACAGGAAAAAAACAGCTGATAGCTCAGGCAGAATTAAAATAAGATAAAATAAAATCACCTGCTGGAATTAAACACCAAGAAAGGCCAGGGAACATAAATGTAATGGCTATAAAAGAGCTTGTGCTAGCAGAAATGTTGCAAAACTACATTTTATTTTCTCTACAAATTGTCTATTTATAGAACCTGTTAAGAATATAAGACAGCCTTTCCCAACCAGTGTGCCTCCAGATGTTGTTGGACCACAATTCCCATCTTTCCTGACCATTGGCAATTCTGGATGAGGCTGATGGGAGTTGTGGTCCAACAACATCTGGAGGCACACTGGTTGGGAAAGGCTGATATAAGAGTATAAAAAGAGCTTGTTGGATCAGGCCAGTGGCCCATGTAGTCCTGCATCTCACAGTAGCCAACCAGATACTCATGGGAAGCCCAAAAGCAGGACCTGAGCACAGGAGGACCCTCCCCTCCTGCAGTTTCCAGCAACTGGTATTCAGAAGCATACACCCTTCAACAATGGAGCTAGAACATAGCTGTTACAGTTAGTAGCCACTGACAGCCTTATCCTTGTTCAACCTTCTTTTAATGTCATCCAAGTTTGTTGCCATCGCATAAGAAGACACACCTGTACAAAACAAACAGCAGGGATGGGGAAGCTGTTGCCTTCCAGATATTGTTAGACTAAAATTCCCATCAACCCCTGCCAGCTTGGCCAGTGAATGCAGATGGTGGGAGTTGTAGTCTTAAAACCATTTGGAGGGCCACATGTTCCCCACCCTTGTACTAGTGGAACAAGTTCAATGCTAACTCTCTGTGGAAACCAGTTAGAACCTTTAGAAGGCCTCCCTGACCATCACAGGCCTGCACTGCAGCCCTCCACACTCCCCAGTTCAGTGGTTTAGCCCAAATCCCAAAAGGTGAGAAACCAAAGAAAGGTATGATATACTGCAGGGTTTCACAAGCCCATTGCACCCTCTTTATGTTGTGTAAATTTGTGTATTTGTTAGCAGAAAACATCATCTCCCTTCTGGAACATAAACAAAAGAAGAAAACAGGAGTTGCTCTTGCCCACTTCCAATACTTTACACTGCCCTTTCACTGCACTGAGTCACAACTCATGTAGCAGATGGCAAGGGAAGTACACCTCACAAAGACATTCTTGTGCAAGAGTGAACTTAGAGGTAATGACAATACTGTTGTTTCATGATGCATAAGCTCTCTTGTCAAAACAAAACCACAAATATTTATTTTTAATCTTGGAAGATCCTAATAGTAAAGCCACATCATACACTTTTATAACTGGAATATATCAATATTACATGGCATTAATGGTCTTACAAGTTTGTTGCAAATGTTCAGTAAGGTAGTTACTATTGTTATGCAAACAGGTGACATAGAATACCTATTTCCTCCTAACTAACAATTGATAAATTGAACCCTACTACAGTATTGTTAGGATAATCTTGGCCCTTTTGCATGATGTAGAGTTCTACAATACCTTAAGTTTCTGCCTCCTTTTCTCTTGCTCTTTTCCTCTTGGTGTTATGTTCCTATTGCCTCATCTTACATTTTTGGCTTATCTCAAGCTAGAGGCAGGCTGGCTTGGACACTCCTCCCTTGCACTCAATGATGTATGCATGGGGCAGTCTATAATTCTCCTCCCTCCCTCTCAACTGTGTTTGATAACTTGAAGCTTGGATTGAATGGCATTTAGTTTGGCTTGGATTATTTACAAAATGTCAGTTTCATTCAAAACCACTCATCCAGAAATACTGATCAAAGTCAATCAGTCTTACTCTACCCAAGAGTGCCTGCAGTTTATCTCAGGGTAGAAACACACTTACTGTTCTGCTGGTTCCAGTGTGGCTAATGGAAATACTTTGATCTGGCAGGTTTACAACCTCGGATTATCTATTTTAATGACTATTAGATCAACACCTGCATCTGCTTCCTGAAAGTATGTTTGCCCCCTTGACATCTTTAAAGATGAATAAGCATTGTGAATTATGTTGATTTCAGAGTGGCAGAAAGGTCAAGTGAGACCAAGCTAGAAAATGGCAAATCTATGATGGTTTGACTTTGTACTTATATTGATCTGTTCTACAGGTACTACTGGGCTTTTGCACATCTGAGGCTATAGACAAGGTTCTAGTCACCAAAACTATGCAGATATTTTCAGAGCTTGGAAAAGTTACTTTTTTGAACTACAACTCCCATCAGCCCAATCCAGTGGCCATGCTGGCTGGGGCTCATGGGAGTTGTAGTTCAAAAAAGTAACTTTTCCAAGCTCTGGATATTTTCTATCTGATTTTACTTGTCTATTCATAAAGAATATTCTGTTTAACTAGTTTGTCAACCATAAATTTCCATTGAGTAAACTCCCCTGGGAAGAAATCACATAGTGATTAGGAGAAAACATCCTCCATTCACAACCACTTCCTCTTAAAGAACTAGCTTGAAAAAACAGCTGATCAGCATGCCCTTTGCACATACAGTTCTCTTTCTTCTTTCTTCTTTTTTGAAGGAAGTCACAGCCATGGTTTAGGCTTACCAAAAAGTTTGTGAGGCAAGCCATGATGAGAGATAGTGGGCCCATCTCCATGGTGGTTTACTGTGTGTTTGGTGCTACTCACATCTCCTTTAAATTTGCATGGTTCACATAACATTACCAGCAAACAGAAACTATTGCACAGTTTCCCCCCTGTAAATCCATACTAATCCAATCCACTGACAATAGAAAAAGGGAAGAAAAAAAAGTCTTCATTCCCTTTCTCTAGTGGTTGAAGACACTTTGCTCAGATGCTTGTAGGTGGGTGTGTCAAACATTCCCCTCTTCATACCCACTCCCTCCTCCTCCCTTCATTCATTTTATTTCCTGTAGGCTGACAAGCAACTTCTGGTTGCTCTCCTCCATTCTGCTGGCCTTTTTTTATGTTGCTGCAAACAGTGCCTTTCTTTTCTTTTCCCCCTAACTTGTGCGCAAAAGCATAACACTGCTCAAAGAAAGCTTTGTATTTCAGCTGTAACCTACCAAGGAAAACATAGATATTCACACTTCCGGATTTTAAAGGAACCTTCTGCAGCTGGTAGAACAGACTGAGCATGCTCAGTCACCTAGAAACCAGAGCGAGTGGAAATATATAATTGAAGGATGGGGCTACAACAAAAAGTGAGACCAATTCTCTCCAGAGGAATGCCTGCTTGTGTGAATGGGAAAAAACAATTGGCAGCTAACATTGAACAGGAACTGCAGATGATGCAAATGAAAGGCAAAGGTAAAAGAAGTGTATTTCCTATGAAGAAATGCTCTCATGTAGATGAGCCCAGTGACTTACCCAAGGTCATTCAGTAAGCTTTGTAGCTAACCAGGGATTTCAAACTGTGTTTCTATAGGCAAGTCCAATCCTCCAAACACGATTCCATATTGTTTTTGTATTATGCACTTCCATTTTCCAGAACTACAGGGCAGTACAAAGTAACTTAGTCTGACTTAATACAGAGACACAATTGATACTTTCCAGACATGTCTAATGAATTAGCTCTCGATTGTAAAGCAGATTATAATTTGCCATATGCAAGAGGAACCAAGAGGGGTACACTATGAACAACAGGGTTGAGAAAGGCATAATGATGCTGCACCTTGAGCTAATCAGCATGTAGGTCATTCCTTTTTAAGTCTATGACCCTCTGAAGGCAGCTTTGGATGTTACCTGGAATTGCCAAAAAGTTGATTCATGTGTCCTTTCTCCATGCTTCTGGACAAGAAGTTTAAGATGCCTGCATATATTATTAAAATTTACTAAAAACTAAATGATTACCTAGCTAGGGAAAAGAATACAGAGACCTTTCTGTGATATTTAGGAGTATACGGTGAAAGGCTCATTTCGTCTGCTGTTGTTGAAGCATTCCTCAATAAGTTGTGATTGTGTGGCTCCAAAGTGTGCTGCTTCCTTAATTTTATGGATTCAGTGTAGTGTTCCCTAATTTCTTTTAAATGAGCTCTGACTAAACATTTTTCACTTAGTCATAGGCACACATGCACCCCTAGAGGCTTTCCTTGACAATCACTCCCTCTCGAGTCCCTGCTGAAATTAGGCTAGAAAGAAGCGGTCTATTATAGCCCATAGAAGATTATGGCATGTGTTTGGTTGTGGAATGTGTGTGGTGCACACAGCAGTTTCTCTGGTTTGCAAATGTGCCTACACACCCAAAAAGGTTGGGAGCCCTTGCCATATCTGATCTTACAGTGCAAGCCTTGGAAATGAAAGAACACTGTCTGGGATGTGGCTTCATATTTAATGCAGTGTTTCCTAACCCTGAGGCTTTGGACCCTTTTCTTGTCTGGAGATGTGTAGAACCTGGGGTACATTTTGTGTGCAAACCCATCTCCCTGTGGGTTCACTATTTATACTCATTCATAGAATGTTGTCATAAACATTTTGGTAATTTATTTATTAGCGTTCTTACTAGTGGTTTGGTTAGGTAATTTCAGGTCCCTGGACTTAATGAATGGTATTCAATGCTAGTCCTACTCAAAACAGACCCACAGAAGTTAACAGACATAACTAACCTAGGTTCATTAATTTTAATGGGTTGTATTCAACTAAGTCCAACTCTGAGTAGACCAATTGAAATTAATGTACCTAAGTTAGTCATGTCTATTAATGTCAGTGGGTCTACTCTGAGTAGCACTAGCACTGAATACACCTTTGTCTAGGAATCAGTTAAACACAAGCCAATAGTCTCTTTCGACAGCCATATGTATTACTTTAGTAACATTTCTCTTCTCTCTCTCCCTTTCCACCCCATTCCATGTTTTAAGACTGCTTCTACATTCCTGATATGTTAGAGCAACAAGCAAACAAAAAACAGTTTGATTTTTTAAAAGGCACTCTGAGCACGTGCAATTTCACATTTTAAATCATACACTATGGAAATTAAATAGGATTTTCTTCTGCTTTCCTTAATGGTAAACATGTTTACTTGGGAGTAAGCACCATTTTGTTGCAGAAGAGGATAACCACTTTTAAAAGAAAAATAATAAAATGAGCATCTGTAACCCTGTACTTACCAGGCCACCCCCAACTATAAACTATTTAAAAATAAGAATAAAGGCTGCTGCAGTGGTCAGTGTCAGCCTTTCAGAGTCCAGATGCTGATACAGGACCTTTTTTTGCTACTGCTTCCACCATCTGCCACTCTCAGGGTGGTCACTGAGAGGGGGGTGGACTTCAGCCCTGACTATCCTGCTCCAACTGCACCACTGGTTCTTACCCTGGTGAACTGAAGTAGGGTTTGGACCACAGATGAGGATTTGACTCCTAGCCTTCACCCCACCCCCTGCCACTGACTACATGCAACCACAGAAGTGTAAATTTGAGAAAAGGTTGTAAGTGTGTGTGTGGGGAGGCTGCCTTGACAATAGTCAAGAAATCAGAAGAAGGCTAGGACTGGAGAGGGCAGCTATGAGAGAACTAGAAAAGGTCCTCAAATGAAAAGATGTATCTCTGAACACTAAAGTCAGGATCATTCAGACCATGGTATTCCTGATCTCTATGTATGGATGTGGAAGTTGGACAGTGAAAAAAGCGGATAAGAGAAAAATAAACTCATTTGAAATGTGGTGTTGGAGGAGAGCTTTGCACATACCATGGACTGTGAAAAAGACAAATAATTGGTTGTTAGAACAAATTAAACCAGAACTGTCACGAGAAGCTAAAATGATGAAACTGAGGTTATCATACTTTGGACACATCATGAGAATACAGGATTCACTAGAAAAGACAATAATGCTGGGGAAAACAGATGGAAGTAGAAAAAGAGAAAGGCCAAACAAGCGATGGATTGATTCCATAAAGGAAGCCACAGACCTGAACTTACAAGATCTGAACAGGGTGGTTCACGACAGATGCTCTTGGAGGTCGCTGATTCATAGGGTCACCATGAGTCGTAGTCGACTTGAAGGCACATAACAACCACAACAACCATTTGCCACAATATTGCTCCATTTGCTGAAAACTTTGACTTGTCTGATGAAACTCATAAATTACAATCCTCACAAGCTGAATTTGCCCTGACTTGCACAAAATTATTGCGAGTTAGGAGAAAAAGCTGGCAACTTGCTAGCCTTCAGGCTTAAACTTATACAAGGTATATACTATAATCAGAAGGCAATGCTGGTTGGATACCTGTCCCCCCCAAAAGTGATTAGAACAATTTAAATAATTCCACTCAGCCCTTTTCAGCAGAACATGTCCCAACTGAGAAGGAGCCTCCAGCTTTTCTGGGCAAGGTAAAAATCCCACCTGTAGACAAGCAGCTACAAGAATTTTTGGCAGCACCCTTGTCCACATCTAAAATAGAATGCAGTGAACAAAAAACCTACCACTTTAAGACCAGGGTTAAAACTATCTCATGTTGGCTCAAGCTCCACAAAGCTGGGAAACTGGAAGCTAAGGGTGATGCCTTAACAGTCGTACCCCATGATCAGTAACGATGTTTTGCAATGTTACAAACTGAGCATGTTTAGAACTTACCCTCTGTGCACCCCTGCTTTTTCCTTGGTCTTTCAGACCCAAATCCAGATAGGAGATGATGGAGTGCTTAGGACCAGCAAATGTGTTCCACGTTGTTCTGGGCCTGTATTGCCTTATGAAGCATCTGAGCCTTACTGTATTGCAAGAAGAGTTGTCCTGGAAATTGACCCATGTCTGTTCATTGCTTAATCAGTGACCTATACTACAGAAGGAACAGGATTATTGTCTCTTGTATAGTGCTGAACATAAAGCAAGTGGAAAAACAGGAGTGACTTGCTCTGGTGCTATTCCAACAAAAAGTGCTTGTTCCCCCGCCAAATACTTAGGCAATCCATTTTGGCAGATGAATTGCTAATAAGTCTCATTCTGAATTGCTCTTATATCAAATGGCAGGATGTTTTTTAAAAAAAGAAAGAGCAGATCAGCTTTGAAACTAAGCCACTCCTCGTGACAAATATATTCAACTAACAAATAGAAGACAATGATGTAAACAGAAAAAAATAAAAACAAATTTCAGGTTGCTTCAGGGCTCCTGCTTTTACCAGCAGCAATGTCCCTCCTTTCCATTGCATGTTTTTTTTTTAAATGCTGCCTCTGAGTTGCTTCCTTTATATCATGCTTGAGTTTAGCGCTTATGCAAAAAGTAGGCCAGATGAAGAAAAAGTTGCATATCCCAGAGATTCAACTGCAAGTATGTATGTCTCACTTATTGCACCCGTTTTCTGCTCTGCATTATGGCATTGGTCCATCATCATCAAAAGCTACTGAATATTTGTTTGTTTGTTTTCAGCATTTATAGACTACTTTTCTTCGCCACTGTGAGTCTGTCACAAAGTGCTTTCCAAGATAATTAATAAAATCACACAGCTTTTCAAATAGCCGTGGGGAAACTCCAGCCTGCAGGCCTAGTTAAGCCAAGCAGGGTTCCTAATTTGGCCCATGTAGCCATTCTTCCCAAACCACAGTCACCTACCCTGCATCTGACATTATATGTGATATCAGGTGTGGGCAGGTTAGAGATGTTAGATCGGGGGCTTAAATTTTTGACACTGTCTTGAAAGATAGATGAATGCTATCTGAATTGCAAACCACTTATAAATGTTATAATTCAAGAATACACCCCAGTTGACTGTTGACATGGATATGCTTATGCCTTGAAATGGTTTTGGCCTAGATGAAAAAGTAAACAAACCAGAATCTATTTCTGTAACATTTGGAAACTGGTTGGGGAAAAAAAATTATCTCTTAGCTGGTAAAAAATTATTCAGTTTGCATGGAGCACCATAACTTGGGGTGAATGAGCAAACATGCAGTCTCCTGGAGAGATCATGGACACTTTGTTCCTTTTCCAGTCCTCCTACTGTTGCACTACTGTGAACTAAGCCATGATTTGACTTAGCATTTTGTCTGAACCCAGGCTGATGGTTTGTCTACCCCAGACAAACCATGAGCGATAAACTACAGAACAAACCTGGCCACAGCTCGTGGTTGGTCTGCAGTGCGATAAATCACGAGCCCTGCTTACAGCAGCAGAGGCAGGAGGAGCAAAGTGCCTGTGATCTTCTCTCTGAGAATCCACACATTTGCTTGTTCACACTAAGGCCATGGTTTGGCTTAGCATTATATGCAAAAGGTGTCGCAGTATGTCAGGCCCCATGTGCACTATACATTTGAAGCAGTATCATACATAAAAATTACTAGACCAGCAGTCAGAAACAGCAACACCACTGCCATGGGAGGGATGTTCTGATCTCATTCTCCACCCTAAAAGGCCTGTGCAAAAAGGTATGTCTTGACTTGATGTGGAAATGCAGTGAAGAACATGTAGATTTCAGGAACTAGAAATACTGAAACAACAATCTCTGTCCCTCAAACTGTGGCTTTTCCTCCCTGCCTATGAAGGACCACTGGGGTTTTCCCTACTACAGGTGGATTTTGTGCCACCTCTCCCTTTAAGGTGGCCACAGTCCATTCCACCAGGAGATGTCACAGCCAGGCCCCTCAGACACCATTGCTGGGATGCTGGTGAGAGACCACCCCCACAACAATAAATCATGTGGTTCGTGGCTCTTTCACTCATCAGTTCAGGCAACACATCTGGTTAAGATCAGAGAACAGAGAGTGAGGGGGAGCAGGAAGTGGGAGAACCTAGGCACTTATTCTGATAGTGTAGATGATCCATGGCACTTTCTCAAAAGAAATAATAGGCCAAAACAAAAAGTGAATATATTGCTATAAATAGTCTGTTTGGATGGGCCCAACGTGGAGTTGAAAATCTTAAACTCTAGGTAGACTATGAGTCAGAATGGAATTGTCTGCCCTTGGCTTTGCACAAGGCAGAAGGTTTCACATTCATCTTTCTGTGAAAAATGTTAGGAATCTTCACATTTTACAAGTTATAAGTGTTCACCATTATATTTTACCTGATTATTAAGAACAGGTCCCTTCTAGCAATGTCATCTGCCATAAAACTCTCCCATAACAATCTATCATTTTCTGTCGTCTTCTTCCCCCTAATGGTTGTTTTAAGAAACTGCCCTTCTTATGTCCTCTCTTCCATTTGCTAAAAATTCATATGCCAGCTTTTTGGAAGAATCAGACAAGGGCAATTTCCCAGACGCTGGCTTTCTATCTCACAATGTATCCTTTTTTTTCTGCAGGAAATCAATGACTGGAAATTGTTTCTGCAATATAATGTGTGTGTGGTTGTTACTCAGTTTAATACAGGAAGCACAAACGTGATGATGATGATTTGTAGTATTAGTATGACCAGACAGCTATGCTTTGAATTATGCAGTTGTGTTTCATCCATATTTTCTGTTCCCTCCATCCTAAATTAAAAACAAATACCCCACACACTTTCATGGGGGACAAATGGCTCTGTGTAAGTATGTGTGTGTGTGGGATATTGAGCACTATCTTAATACCAGCTGAAGACACCCCACACACACATAGAACCACTTGTCCTCCATGAAAGTGTGTGAGATATTTGACATTTTTTGAGGTGGACTTACTTTTAAAGATAAGGTGGCTAGTTCTCTTTTCCTTTCTTGTTCCTTTCTCACTTTGTCTATGTGGGTTGTGGCCTTTTCCTCTCTGGAAGTGAAACAGAGTAGAAAAGTCTGAGGGTGGTTCCCCACTATCACTACCAGCCACAGCAAGGGGGAGCAGATGAAGAAGAGAAGCAGGAACCTTCCGCCTCCCTTTAAACTAGGTTCCTGCTCTTTCCCCTTTGCTTCCTACTTAGTAGGGAATTCCACTTTCCCCCATCTTCTGGCCAGCAGGTGGTGCTAATGTCTCATGAAGCACATTATATCAACTAAAGAAAAGTTTGCTCTGCCATCGTGTTGTATCAGGAGAAAATTCCACTAGCAAACTCTGAGCTATTCACTCAATGTGCAGGCCTGTGTTCAATAGTTGGAGAGAATGATTCACTAGCGAATGCAGAGAACATTTATGGGCCTGCCTGTCCCGTGCCAAATACTAGGGACTGTATGGGTGAGGCAGGTGCAGCTTGCTTGGAGATCATCTAAGCAAGGGGGAAAACCACAATTTTTGCACATATTTCAATATTCTTTCCCTAAACTGAGCCAGCAAACAGTAGGGCTTCCTCCAGGCACCTGGTTGGCCACTGTGAGAACAGGATGCTGGACTAGATGGGCCACTGGCCTGATCCAGCAGGCTCTTCTTATGTTCTTATAATGTTAGAACTCTGGAACCAGGATGAATGAAACATTACAGTCTGTCAAATGCAGCCAGAGTTACTAAAAAGATCACCACAGTAGTTAGTATAGATGTCCTTCCAAAAAAACAAAGGACTTCTTTTTTCTGTAATAAACCAAATATATGCTGGATCAATCTTTTTTTACTTTCTTTTTTTTAAGCAGGAGTGGCTAACCTTTTTGGGGTATGAGGGCTGCATCACCCCCTTCTAGCTCTTTCAGTGGTGGGCTTGGCCAACTAGCCACCAGTGGCAGGTGAGGGGCAGAGCTGCAGTGCTGCCCTTCTTGGGGTGACACTGCATTCACCAGGCCAGGAGTAGGGTAGCAACTGGCAACAAGCTGACAGGAGCTCTAGGTTGGCAGAATCAGTGTCCTGCTGGTGTGTGCACCCCTCCCCCAATATTCCAGATAAATTTATTTTCTCCTCCATGGCCTTTTTTGGGGGGTCATTTCCCCCCAAAGAATCAATGAATGGTTGAAAAATAAAAGTGTTAAAACGACTAGTTCACCGGCTAAATGCACAGATGACAGGGGGCGTGGCCACTGTACACATAAGCAGTAGGGGATTTGCAGGCCCACAATCTCGCCACACTTGTTTTTCTAAAGCATGGGGGGGATGTCTGAACCCCCTATAGTGTTTCAGAATGAAGGATGTCTGACAACCCATGTATGTTTACTCAAACTGTATTCAGTGGATCCTACTCCATAAACCAGGTAAATGTGCCGAGGATTGTGACCTTAATCCATGATCACCATTCCAACCTCTGTTTGGCCTTATATGCCCACAAATTTCCTTTTAAGATATATTTCAGAATTTATTTTTCTATGTCACTGCTTTATAGCAACAATACCAGGGTACTTCCATGTGTTTCCAAAATGCCCCTTTTCACCTCACGGAGCAACCAGACAGTCATCCATATCTCCAGAATAAATGCATTTGGCCAAAGGGAATGGGAAATGATGGGAAATGAGGTGAAACTGATTTAAGGAACAAGCAGTGATCATACCCTCCACCACTGCCCCAATATATGCCCACACAAACTGTAATTTGAGGATATTAACAGTGGATCACCACCCAGGGCTGTTTTAAAACACTAAGAACCAAAAATGAAGCATTTGTTCATATGCAATTAACTGAAAGCAATCAACTGATTGACTAACATATGACAATTAACCAATTAAAATTTTGTTAACTGGTGTGTACCTTGAGCTGAAATTTCATTTTCTGAACAAGTATTAAAAATATAGAAATGCTCATCTTACTTTGCATGGATTACCTAATTAAGACCATTGTCAGGAGAGCAACTTCTCTCCCATCCATCACCCTGGCCACCACTCTAATGGCTTCTCATCAGCTTAAAGCTCTGTTCTCATTATTTTTATTTCTCTGTAGATTATATTAAAGGCTAAACCAAGATGACTATGGATGACGGATGCAGGAATTCCTGATTTCTTAAGTGTATCTGAATGATTTAAGTAGCTCCATCTGGGAGTAGCTGGATGACCTCATACAGGGAGAGGGGCAGGGGCAAGGTGACAGAGAGGTTGATGAGGTGCAGACGCAGTGATGGAGCCAAACTGGTGCTCCCATTGCTGCTCTCATACTATACTAACCTCCCTCCTGCCACATCTCTAGCGTAGCGATGCTTCTGACAAGGTCAGGTGTGCACCACTGCCTTTCCCCACCATCTGCTCCTGTAAATAAACATGCTTGCAAGTGAGGAGAACACTTACGCATCTGATCATTTGGACTAGTTCAAGAAAGTTATGCTATAATAAAATTATTAGTCTTTAATGAGTCACAAGGCTCTTGTATGTTTGTGCTGTAACACAAACTAGCATGACTACCCCTCTGGAAATTGTTTAATAGATAAGATTTTTTTGTACCTTTGGTTGCCATCTAATATGAGGACATGTCACCTAAAAACTACATACTTAGCTGATAGAATACTAGTTTTCTAGAGCAGGTTAGGAACCTGTGGCCCTCAGATGTTGTTCTGCAACTCCTGTCACTCCCTGTCAGCATGACCAATGATCAGGGATCATGGGAGTTGTTGTGTACCAACATCTGGAGAGCCACAGGTTCTCTACCTCTTTTCCAGGGGTTAAGGAACTGCTAGTTTTGAAGAACATTTCTATAACTATTGGTTTTTAGAAAGCCTACCAACGGATCCCATGGATGTGGCTTGTTTCTGCTGTTCACTTTCAGCCTCACAATGAAAATCTTCTCTTTCACATAACATAAAACAAGTCAACCTAATTTTCTCTGACAACTGTTGGAGGGAGTGCCAACATATCTTCTACACTGAGTGCACATCTGTTTGCCCATTAGAATCTGTTGATGGAAAGGCATTCTCCAAACACAGACATCTGTAAGGGAAAGAAATGTAGATGTGAAGGTGGTGACAACCTAGAGCAGCTCTCTGCATTGAAACATTGTCCTCTGTATGCAGAGTGACCATTTGTCAAGGAGAACAGAGATTGTGTAGCTGTAACAGTTGTGCAGAAGAGGGAATTTCAGCAACTTTCCTTTTCCCTGCATAACATAACTGCACCATCCTTCTCTAGCATCTAGTTGCCTCTTTTACATGCCAAGGACTCTAAATAATCAAACCCAGCATTGAGATTTATAATGTGCTGCAAACAGACCATTCCTTTTCCAAACAAACAGTTCACTATGCCAGGAGCTGGAAACACAAAAAAATTGCATTTGGTTGAAGCAAGTATGCTTTGCAGCACACAACATCTTATTATTTGTGGATGGTAAGCTTTTAGAGGTGGAAAGTGTTTAAACTGTAATCCTCCATGGAGCTCCTGGTGGGGGGGGGGGATTTCCGTTGCCAGAGCCTTCATTCATGCTGAGGAAGTAAGTCTCCTGCTGTACTTCAATGACTTCTTGTAAAGAGACAGTAAAACTGAGCAGACATTTTATTGGTAGATTGAACACACATAGGGGGAAGTGGAATTGGACCTGATGCCTCTGACTTCTGTAGGTGTTCACTGTAACTTCTGAAAGAGTCTACAAACATGCAAACTGTGTAGATTCTGTATGTGTAAAACTACTGCCCCCCCATGCATTCATGTTTCTCTTAGTATACCACTTGCAGAATCCTAGTGCTACAGCAGAGGTCACCAACCTTTTGGATGCTGTGGGTGTGGTATATCACAAAATGGACATCGTAGGGGCACGGCATAATGACTGCTACACCTAAAACAGCCGAAAAAGAGACAGGACCACAAAATAACACACACACCCTCAGATTCCACCATCAATGGTGGAAACGGCACCTATAATCAAATACCATCACACTTGGATTAGGGTTGCAGAGAAGCTCTTTGCACCTCTCCTCTTTTGAGAATGGAAGGGAAGATGGGTGTCCCAATCTGGCATTCAATGAAATGTGGGCATGTTCAATATAGGAGAGGTTGAGCCAGTGAAAACAGGAACCAAGCAGCAAGAGAAAACAGTGTCTTATGCACTGTGGATTTTTGAGGAGATATTTACTGAGACCTTTGATGGGCACCATAGAAGGTACTGGTGGAGACACTGATGCTCATGAGCACAACATTGACCACCCCTGTATTACAACATCTTACACCACTGTTCATTCTGACCTAGTGGATAATAATATCTCTCTGAAACCTAGTGCAGCAGTTAATTAAACTTTACCTGCCAACCGTTATAGAGCAATAATGTGACATCAATCCACCTAAAATATATATATTTTCTAGCACAGTTCCACTGTATGTTAGCCTATCTCTGTTTTAGACTATCTATAGTACTTCAAAGGAATCTCTAGCAAATAACAACCATGCCTTATCAAAGCTACTATTAGTATTCTGCCCATGCATTTATTTATTTATTTATTTTTAGCAAAATTTGTATACCACTTAACTGTAAGTAGCTGTGGACTCTTCTAAGGAGTGTACAAAGACTATAAAACATACATTAACATTATTAATAAAAATCAATGTTAAAAAGTTTCTAACAAGAAAATGAATAAAATCAATAGTTAAAAGTATACATTCTAAGCTAAATGTGTGGATTAAAATACACATCAACTTTACTTGCCTGGTGTATGATGCTATGTCAGGTGGAATCTGCATTGTGGACAGCACTGAGATGATAGTTCGCTTAGGAAAACTTCTGACTTGAAAGTTATCTCAAAATATATATTTAAATGCATGTCTGCATGCCACAACAGTCTGATAATTAAGTTTCCATCTGAGCATTAGTCTGAGAGGTGCAGAATAAGGTATTTTATACAGGACATAGCAAATATTAAACAATTGTTTGACAATTATTTTTAAAAAATCTACACTCCAGTGCAAATCGCTTGCCAGGGGAACAAGTCAGCTCATGAAGAAACAATGATGGGGAAATCCCCATCTTGTATCTTTTCACTTTGTAGTTTCTCGGCTGTACCTTCCTCTATCAGGTCATGTCTGTTGGGGGACAGCAGTGAGTCACAGATGCCATAAGCAAGTCGGGTGTCTCGTTTCTTCCCATTTGAGGCTGCAACAAACTGAAAGGGCTGTCTCTTCTCAGGCTGATTCTTTTTGAAAGCAAGCCACATAGTACTGGGTCTGTGTTTATTTTCCCCTCAAATTAGGGAAGCCTGATTTTAATTGTGAGACCTACTATACTAAGTTATGTTTGTGCAGCTGTCATCAGAAGTCTATGTTTGAGTATTTGCTCAAGACCCAGCAGCACCCCAAAAGGGATTTTTATTCACATAAGAAGTCTCTATATTTTACTAACTTATCATACCAAGATATGCCTGTGGTCAACATGTGTTTGTACATGCTGCTATGTGCTGTAGGGTTGAGTTGTGTCAACTGGAAAGTTTGGGTCTATCGTATGTACTGTTTGTGATGGGCAGAGGAATAGATAGGGATTTCCTGGGGATCTTGGGGTGATCTGCAGTAAATGGACAAGGGTTTCTGGTTTCCAGTTGTATAACAACAGCAGCAACAAAGTGCCTTCCCCATCCTGCCCTAAATTATAACACTGACATTAACTAGAAATTAACTTTTTTTTTAGTGTGGAATGTCTGTGCATTCTGTTCAGTTCTGGCATATAAAACAAATTCTTGGGTTAAGAATTCCTTAATTCTAAATGTATGACTTTTGCTCCTGACTCTGTGTGGTGTATTTTGGGGTTCTAGCAAAAGGCAAAGTAGATCCTGCAAGTCTGAAGTTTGTCCTCCCCCTAATCTAATCTAGAATACGCAATGCTTCTCTATTCTCAATATAACAATTCTAAGAAACCTATTAATATATTCAGCTTACAGTTTTTAAATCAGACTATTACAAAGCAGAGTAGCACCTGGAATCATCATCATCATCATCATCTTATTTTTCTTTCTTTCGTTGTTGACAAAGCACATGGTATAACAGAGCATAGATAAAGCTTACAGAAAAATAACGGAATTCAAAGAACTCTTAATTGATTTAACCTGGGTATCAAAAATTGGGACCAATACAGAATATATTTCACCAGAATATAATTAGCAATTCTAATCCCGCTTCTTTTAATTCTCAAAAAATGGGTGGGAACCCAACATTTTACCTCATGATAGCTCACAGTGCATGGGGAGCCAGTAGCTCAGAAAGGTTTATGACATTTTTGACTTCCGGGAAGGGTGACTTTGCTTGTGCCTGCTTTTGAGACGGGCTCCCGCCTCAAAAGAAGCTTATTCAGATATAAATCAGTCAGGACATTTTTTTTTTTGACTGATGAAATTTCTCCCGGGCAGGGAGAAATGTAGAGATCAACCTCAAAAGCCTGTTTTTGTTGGGAGGACTGGATTTCATTAATTTATGAGAAAAGGTCCAGCCAGCAATGCCGGACGGACTTCCGAACAAGCTCTATCTGATTAATGCGATACGTTTATCTTTTCTTCAAAGAGAAAACGGACTAACAGGCAAGCACCCTTCTTTCTATTATTTTTTTTACTTGGTTTAAATTGTTGCAGCAAAAAGAGATTTGTCAAATGAATCAGCTTTAAAGAACTTCTGGGTGAGCTATAACTCTTCTCTGTTATTCACGAAATTAACAGCTTATCTCTGTTTCTATTGCAAAAAGCTGTCCTGGAAGTGCATTCTAAAGATATAAACAGAAGAGGGATTTCTATTCCGAGGAACATTATATTGTCTGGGACTATTCTCTTTTTGGTCTATTTTATTTTGACGAATCTGCTTCTTCACGACGCCACTAACTGTTTTGATGCTGGGAACTAAATTTGTTTTGTATTCTTGAACATAGAGAGATAAGGCAGGCTGCTCTGTTTATACTGTGATGTCATCAAGCCTGGAATATTAACTCAATTGTTGCTGAAATAAGAAGTGGTTCTTTATTTTTGTTTTGTTTTGTTTTCGTGGTTTTAAAAATGGCAATCAAGAAAGTGGCTGAGAATCTGGAAGTAATTATGTTTCAGAAAATAATGGATGAGATTGAGATAACGAAACAAACCCTGCGACAGGGCAGTAAGGAGCTGAAAATGGAACTGAGCAAAATGACGCAGGAGCTTAAAGAAATAGGGGATCCTGTGAGAGAGGAGAATGAGATCAGAGATGAGAAAAGAAAAAATAAAGGGAAGATACAAGCCCTGGAGATTGGAACAAATGTGGAATTGGAAAAAGATCTGGAGTTTATGGATATTAGAAATAAAATCTACTGTTTGGAATTTAACATTATCTCTGAAGAAATTAATGAAGATATTAGAGATAAAGTTATCAATGGCTTGGATAATCTTCTGGACTGGAATGACGTGATGGAGCTTGATATAGAGAAAATCTATGGAATTAACTGCAGCCATGTGACAATGGAAAAACTCTCAAGAGATGAGCCAGTGCATTTTGTAAAAAAGAAGAACAAAGATATGACTTTACAACAATATTTCAGCAACTTATTCAGAATTGATGGCAAGAAAATATTTGGGATGGAGGAAATTCCCATCAGACTCTTATTATATGACTATGGCTATGACAGCAAGATTATTATGGAATACTGATAATGGAAGATTGGACACTGAAATTACTGGACTTAACAGGACTATTGAAGATGGAAGATGGAATTAATATGGGTAATGGAATAATGGCTATTGAAATTATTGGACCTAACAGATTTTGATGAGATGGATTAATCGATATGTTTATTTGGACTATGGTTATGACAATAAGATTATTATTATTATTAACGAGATGGATTAATCAACATGTTTATTTGGAGAAAAATTGATAGATATATTTCTTAAAGAATTGAAACCTCTCTTTGACTTTTTGTGGAAAGAATAAAGTAATGTTTATGAGATTTGATGATTAATTAAGATAACTACTGGAGGAAAGTGATCTTATAATATAATTTAAGAGACAGGATTGTTATATATTGTAGACCTATAACTGATTTGATCTGCGACAAATGGGAAGTCAACATTTTATTTTTTTTGTTTAATCATTTTTGTTTTGTTTTGTTTTTTGTCTTTGAATGTTTTATGATTTTGTTTTGTATGTTTTATGAAAATTTGAATAAAAATTATTGTAAAAAAAAAAGAAAGGTTTATGACATTTTTCTATTTTCCAATGGTCTGTGCCTACTTGTGGTTTATGGCTGTGCTCTTAAGTGTCTCTGGAGAGCTTCAGGAACAGCACTGGTGGATGTCTGAGAATTCTGTGCCTCTGTACAAGTATACAAAAGGTGGCGGGGGGTGCCTGCCACCTCACAGCTGAACGGTTCACTGCACTGTCCCTGCAGCAAGCGGCAGTTAACACAAGAAAGCCTCCTCATGCCTCGCCCTTTGCTTCATGCTGCCTCTTGGGTGCTCCTCCCTCTGCCTGGAACGTCACTCTCCTCTCCTCTCTGGGCTACTTGCTTAACTTTTGGGAGGAAGGGAGGGAGACAAAACAAGCAGAAGCAAACTGAGGTCCCATTCCCCCTGCCCACAAACAGGAGAGGGAAGTAAGCTTCCTGCACCTGCTCCTTCTCTGGCCAGCAAACGATGCATGCCCCTACTGCTACTCATGTGTGAAATGGAGATGGCTCGTGAGCTCAAGGCTGCTTGGGAACTTTCCCCAAATCCCCAACTTGCAAGAATCTGCTTGGTTCCGCAGTAGTAACTGCAAGGCACATCGCAGCCTCTGATCTTGGTGGCCTTAAATGTAGGGGTGGTTAGCAGGGAAGGGGAAGGAAGGGCACCCTACCTGCTTCACACTTGCCCTCGGCTCAGAGCACTCACAAACTTCCAGGGCGAAGGAGATCGGCACAGACCTGGCCCTGGACTCCATGCTCTACCTGGCTTTTAAGAGCATTTAGGTTTTTTTCCCCTTTTCTCTCTCCCCCCCTTCCCTTTTATTTTGCCCCTCTTAAGGATGAAAGAAGGAGTGTTTTTTGCTCTCTGTGGAGCTGCTGCTAATGCCTGCTGCCAGTGCTTGTTAATTTCACACTTAAGTGGAAATTGTTTCAAGGTGAGCAGATACATTGTATTCAAAACAAAATAGTTGCAAAGCATAATAATCCCATCCCTTTATGGCCATTTTGCAGAGCTGCTGCTGCTGCTGCTGCTATCTGCTGCTTGATAATTTCACATTTAGGGGGAAATTGTTTCGGAGTCAGCGGATACATTGCTCTCTCACCCTCCACTAGCTCCCTCGCTGGTCCTCCATTACAGCAACTTAAATTCAATTTTCCCGCTCTTGCGTCCAAGCCCCTGCGTGTGCTTCGGTGCAGGGAGCACACGCCATATTCTGTGGACCAATTGGCTCATAGGGGCAGAGTTAGAGGTTGGACTTTGGGAAAATCCAGAAAGAATGTTTGATGTGTGGCCAAAAAAACAGCGGTTTTCTGGACATTTTAAAAAGTAAAAAAACAGGCGAAAAAGCGGGGGGAAAACAGAAGTGGGGACTATCCAAGCACAACAAGAATAGGCAAAATGTGGATTATCCAGGTGAGTTTGGATGAGCCCAAAAACTCAGGATTGCTCAGTGCAGTTCTAATATGGGTAGTACAGACAGTCCTAATCAGCTCATTAATGCAAACTTGTAGAATACAGCTTAGATGTGTGTTGTATCTATATATATTGAATAATTAAGTGTCCAATGTCTTGGACTAATGTGAGCTAAGTTGCATGGAAACAAACACTGACCTAAGTGAGCAGTAGTAAAATCCTACTGTGACCAGCAAGTACCTAGTGAGAGTATGTACAGGAGGACATGCTGGGTGGCAAGTAAGAAGGCAGGTTTTGTCTGCTTTACAGCTTTTGCTTCCCTAAGTATGCTGTTCTGGAAGGCTATTTCCAGGTCTGACAAAAAGAGTCTCACTAGATCTGGCCAAAGCCCATCTAGTCCAGCATCCTGTTCTCACAGTGGCCAAACAGATGCCTACAGGAAGCCCAACAACACTCCCCCACTTGTGATTCCCTATAATTGGTATTCAGAAGCATACAGTTTTCTGAAGTTGCTGGGTCTGTTTTATGGGCTTTGTTGCAATATGTTGTTGTCTGGTTTTAGGCTATGCTTTGGCTCTTAATTTTTCCTAAGTCATTTAGAGTTTTTTTCTTTTGTATTAAGCAACAAGTTAAATAATGGTGGTACAGTGTTCTACAGTGACTTTAGCACTTACTATCATTACTAGTAGCCATTAATAGTCTTATCCTCCATGAATTTGTCTGATCATCCTTTAAAGCCATCCATGTTGGTGGCTATCACCAGGCCCAGTGCCAGAGGCAGCCAGGTTGGGCTCTGGCCAAGAGCTGTGTGGTCCAGAGGAGTCCCTGAAGGGTCCCTTCCTTAGGGTGGGAGAGTGGTGCTCCCATTCCACAATCCACTGCAGTGCCGGGTCTTGTAATCTGACACTGCCACAGATTGTGAGCAGGAGCTCCCAGGCACCCCCTCCATAAGGCAGTGCAGGCTTCAATAAGTCCACCCATGTGCCCTGCCTATCTCTCCTGTCAGTGTGCACGCCCTGCACACATGCCTGCCAGCACCCAAGATAGTGTGTGGGGGGGATCGCTAAGGGGTTGATGCTCCTGCCACCATCTTGGATGATGGCAGGGTGCTTGCTATGTATGCACGACATGTACACTGATGGAAGAGGTAGGTGGGGCATGCAGGTGGGCTCATTAGCTCCATGCCACCTATATCAGGAGGGGGTGTTGGACTATGGCACTGTGGGCCCATGCCTGGTGCTGACCCTGGCTATCACTACATTCTGTGTGAGCAAATTCCATAGTTTAACTATGCAGCGTGTGAAGAGTCTATCCTGAATCTTCCAACATTCAGCTTTATTGGAGGGCCCTGGGTTCTAGTAAGAGGGAGGGGGAGAGAGTCTATCCCCTTTCTCCACACCATCTATAATGCTATACACATCTATCATATCTCCCCCACTTCCTCACCTTTTTTCTCAGCTAAAACCCCAAATGTAACCGTTCCTCATAGGGGAATTGCTCCAGCCCATTGGTCATTTTGGTTGCCCGTTTCTGAATATTTTTCAGTTCTACAGTATCCTTTTTGAAGTGAGGCAACCAGAACTATACATAATATTCCAAGTAGGGTCACACACCATAGGTTTATATAAGAACATTATGATATTGGCAATTTTATTTTCAGTCCTTTTGCTAATGATCCCTAGCATGGAATTTATTTTATTTTATTCTGTGTAACCTGTATATGTGTAACACTTTTACAAGACTAATCATAGGGTAAGAACATAAGGAAGGTTTGTTGGATCATGGCCCATCTAATCCAGCATGCTTTGTTCATACAAAGTAGCCAACCAGATGCCCGTGGGAAGCAAGATATATTTTATTTATTTATAAATAAGATTTCTTACCCACCTGTTACTAAGAGGTCCCAGGATGGGTTATAAAACCATTACAGTTATAGAACACTTAAAACATACAATGATGGGACTTTATTCTCTCTCTCTCTCTCTCTCTCTCTCTCTCTCTCTCTCTCTCTCTCTCTCTCTCTCTCTCTCAGACTAGATTGATTTGAGATTTCAGCCTTTGTAATATTTTGTGGTGTTTATTGATACTCTTGTAGTTTATTATTATTATTATGTTCTGAATTGTTTTTATCATATTGTTTTGTTCTTGCTATGGAAGCTGCTTTGAGGTCCCCTGGTGATGAAAAATGGCATACAAATATACTAAATAAATAAATTCATATTTTTCACAGCTGCCACACCACACTTTCACCTATGTTTGTTTCCTGGTCAGTCATTGCCAGTTCAGACTCTAGTAGCATATATGTGAAATCAGTTTTTTTGCCCCAATATGCATCATTTTACACTTGCTTACTTTGAATTGCATTTGCCATTTTGCTGCTCATTCACCCAGTTTAGAGACCTTAAAATCCATTTTTGTGTTAGCCACCCAGATTAATTTTGTATCATAAGCAAACTTGGCTGCCTCATCACATACCCACACATACACATTTCCAGGTGATTGGCTTGAGAAACAACTCGGTTGGAAATAAAAGGGTATTTTTTTCTGCACCACTCAAGCTACAGTCAAAGCCAGTTGGTGAATCAATCAGAAGTCAGTCAGGTGAAGGAGGGCTATACACTGGAGCCTGGTGTCAGGCAGAGGAACATGAAGGTTTAGAGACTTGGTGAGCCTGAGAGAAGCAAAGAGCCGAAATCACTGAATGGCGCTAAGGAAGTCTGTTGGGGAGAGTGAGTGTCCCAAGAGGAAGCCCTTGAGAGAGCACTGAAACCATGAGTCAGCGGGGATGCTGAGTGCCTGAGGTAGCAGAGATCAGTGGACCTGAGTGAAGACTAAAGCAGAAGTCCTAAGAGACTCCAGAGAGAAGGGGGTGCAGACTTGAGTGAAGACTGCAAGTTTAGACCTCCGTGCCTAGATTGATGGGTTGGAGTGGTTTTTGGAAATTGGCTATTAGGTTAAATAGGGGGAGGAACTGAATCTCTCAAAGATGCTTTCTTAAAGAAACAGTAACCTTATAATGTATCCATCATTGATCTGAGCCACTTGCAATTCCATAGTATTTTCCAGAGTATTTCCAGAAAAGGTTTGTGGATCTGCTTCCAACAAGCCCCTCCCCTAGCTTAAAGGTCAGAATATTTTCAATGCAGAGGAATGGAGGGAAATGCTGCTGCTATTATTTCTAGCTTGCCTAATGTAGTCCATGGTGCTTTCATGTAATCATGTAATCATTGCAATGCATAGGTATGGCTATTTTTTATTATGTAGACTTGCCTTTAAGAGGATAAGATTTGCAAGTGAAAGCTTATAATGTTGTTTTTCTCAACTCTGTGCACCTGCAACAAGTTCAGTTTGTTAGAGATCAGGTCATAGAACGGTCAATGAGTACCGAACTTACACCCAGCTGCGTCTTACCTAGGAGGCTGATGGGGAGGGAAAGGACCGTTTGATGTACAGTAGCCTTGAAACTGGTCTAGATAGCTCTAATGAGCTGCACGTGTCAGGGAACAGTAGTGCATGTGCCAAGGAGAGGGTGGCATAGACAGGTCAAGAGAACCAGTTTACACCAGAACAGGGTCCTCGCACGTAGATAGGATGATCCGTCAAGTGCCTTGACACCCTAGATCAAGAGACTGGGATACTTCAAAGATAGTAAGATAGTAGCGTAGACTTCATTAATCATAGAATGGCTTTGATGCTTAGGTTGATATAGCATAATCAATCATGTACCCTGTCAAGATGTGATGATTTGATGTAAGATAGTGGCTAACGATGTATTCCATCACCACTGTGCCTTGCCAAGATTTTCCTTATAAAAGGAGCCCACACAGCCAGCTCGGGGTTCAGACTTCAATGTCTCTGCGAGGGACCTTGACAGTCTGTTCCACTGGGTAGGCATGCCTGTTATATACCCAATAAATATCTCCTTTGTGAGTAAACCTTGGATCTTGTCTCATTGATTCCTTGGTACTGAACTAAATTTGAAGCAGCCCATGGCCGGGGCAATACACCTTTTTGTGAGTGTTGTACCTATCTGGATATATCTTCACATCCTTCCGCAAACCTGGAAGGTATTTCCCCTAATCTGAGACATAACAGAAGCCACTTATGATTAGTCTGGTGTGATGTACTCTGAACATGAGCAGAGATCATTACTTCACATTTGCCAGATTGAGCCATGCATTGTAAATATATTCTGTTGTGCTCTGATGGCCTGGCTCAAATTAAACAATTTTTTGTCTATTTGTTGGAATACTTTGATCTTTTAATTTAGAGAAAAAACATGTTTTGGATAATGAAAAGAAGCATCAGTTTTGGGGGGGAGGAAAACTGTATGCAACTGGAAGCAAGCGTTCCTCATATTTTATAGGTTTTGCATGTGTGTTTAGTTTTTTGGCAATGGGAGTGTTTGTTTAATCAATACATTAATTCAAAAACTTGTGTCATGTGGTATGACTTAATTTCTGAATAAGAGGTATGGAGTCAAATCTTTTCAGAAGATCATACTTGGACCTCTTACATGGAAGTTCTTACCCTGTCCATAGATATTTCAGATTTATTATTATTATTTAGTGAGGAGACAGTGGCAACTCTGTATACATGTAATGGCACACTTTCCTAATTAAGTTCTGTACAAGTCCTATTGTGATTCAAACAGCCAAGTCAAAATGTTGATTTTGCCAAGTCAAAATGATACCAACTGCCACTCGATAGATGACTACAGTGTGGACTGGCAGTAGCAATGGTGATGGAACAGCATGTTCTATTGCATCTGAGGACAACAGGATAACTTAGGGGCACAAGGCAGCCTAAACAGGACACACAGTTCTGTTGGTCAGCAGAGGAGAATAGTCAGGAAGGGGGATGCTCCAGAGGAACAGTTGGGGTCTGCCACTGCTGCCCCCAGCATCTGCTGCATGAGGAGGTTGCCTCACTCTGCTTCATGACGGGGTTGGTCCTGCATATCCCCCTGCCCCCATTCCTCCACAACAGCAGAAACTAAAGCAACAGAAGGTGGGAGAGGGTTGTTCATTCTTCCACTGGGAATTGGAGTGGAAAGTCTTTGGCAACATTGCCTGACAGTATGTCACCCAATGGTAATGACTACTCTCCCCATGGTCTAAACAATAGCCTTCACAGCCATGTAGCCTGATTGTAGTTGTCCCCTCTGGTACCATTGTTTAGAACAGGCATTATGGAGCACAGTCATAATTACTGATCTCTTTTGTACAGCCCTATTCTGTGCCCTGTGGCTATGAGAGAATTTGTAGGTTTCCAGAATCATCTTAATACCATGAAACTAGCTCTCTATAGTGCACAGAATCTTAAAGCTTCTCAGGATGTGGAGCATACAGACTAGGTTAGTTGTGCTATGTGTGAAATGTAGACGAAAAGGGATGTGTCTCTGTATCTGTGTGTTCCTGTATATTTCACCCAATCTTTCTTTGAGATTTATGTTTTAGAAGCTCCTACCTGAGAGACTGGAATAGTTCATAAAAAATATAAGTAGCAATCAGAATTATGACCTCCAATTGGCTCAAAGGGGAACCTATTCAGTCTGATGAAAGATTGTAATGGTCAAAGTTGCTGCCCACCTACCTCATCATTTGGGACTAGAATGAAGCCACAATAAGAAGGGAAAGAGTGTGTGTGGATAGTGTCATTAGTCATTAGGTAGCACTGGACATCAATCTGGGTGGAATCAGAGGTTTCTTAATACTGTTTCACCCTTGTTGCATTCTCTAAACCAGGTGTGAGCAACTGGATCTGGCCAGTGGTTCAGATCATTATCTCCCCCATGGGCCAAGTTTGACAGGTGGGCAGGGCCACCACCTGTCAGTCACAATGACATTAGGTGACTCTTTTTTGCCCACAGAGTTTGAAATCAAACCATGCAGGCAAATGCATAACCACAAAGCACATTTCAAAGCTCTCCACAAGAGCCAATGATCAGCTTATTGTCACAGCTTTCAAAGCACTTTGCAAGACCTGACAACCAGCTAACAGTCTGATCTTGTGGAGCACTTTGCAAGTGGCTTTGCAAGACACAATTATCAGCTGATAGTCGGGTCTTATGTAGCCCTTTGAACAGAGCTTTGCAGGTACTGCTGATTGATGGTGCCTGCAAACCCCATTTGGCTGAGACAGGTCTTTAACTGCCTCCCACTTGAAATATTATATGACATCAGGTGTAGGACAGGTGGGTGTGGCTTGGCTGAAATGGCTTCACAGACAAAATGGGGAGGTCTTGTGAGTCTAATTAGGCCCATGGACCGAGGGTTCCCCAACCCTGCTCTAAACCTTCCAGAACACTTATGAGCCAGCCAGGATGATTAATTTCTCCCAACCCTTTAAAAAAAGTGACTCTAGTTCTTATAAATGGCAGATGAGATGGTAAACCTATATCTGGAGTTCACCTCTTCAGATTTCAGTTATTTATTTATTGAATTTATATCTCACCCTTCTTCTCAAACATAGCAACAAAACAATTTAATAACAACAAAAGAAGTCTAGCAACTATGACCATCAAGAGGCAAAAGGAATAGTGCATCCTCACAGTAAGTGTAGTGCCTTAAAAGAGAAGGATACAACTGATTAAACTTCATCAATGCACACTGTTGTATCATTAAGGGGAACGGTATTACTTGGAGATATGTGGAATCCTGCAATTTCTTCCTTTAATCTCCTCCTCTATGGTCTATTTTTGGATCTGAAACTGCTGAAGAATATGCTATAGGAAATAGTAGACAATAAGAGCTGTATAAGAATGAATGAAAGATAGTCCAGTTAGAACAGACTGGGAGGGGCTGGAGGCTACAGGTCACCGAGACTATCAAAAGGAGTGTCCATAACGCACACACTCAAATGGGGAACTTCGCCCAACCCCTTTTTGCTAGCTGTGCTTTGACTGAAACATCAGTCATGCTGCCCGATGGGGTACGACTTCTATAACTACCCGTTGCCTGTTTTGTGTCGCCCAAGAGCTCCCCCTTCCTGGTAAAACGTGTTAGTTCAAATGCTGGTTTTCTGCTTTTGCCCTTTTGCAGGGTGGGGATTGCAGTAACCCAACAGGCAGTCAAACCTGGAAGGCTTTTATCCAACGTCTAGGTGATCGGAGGGTGGAGACATTATTACAGAGGTGTTTGCACCTCAGTTGTGTTCAAAGGCTGGCACTGCTGGGCATGTGTTGACCAGATCCTAACCAGGGCTGCAAGTTTCCCACATCTAATCCCTGTGGAAATGGCAGGTGAACCAGCAAGCACCTTGGCAGTCTGTTTCTCTGCAGATGCTCAAGCAGGCTGTTTTTGTCCTTCAAGGAGTCATCCTTTCCCTTGCATTGTAACATATGAATTGCTCCCAACTCTTACCATTCTCAAGGTGTCCATGCACCAAATCCAGACGTTTCACTATAGCAAGGAAGTTCTTTGTAAAGGGGGCTGAGCTTTCGTAAAAGCCAGAATCTTTTATCCCCTTTTCAATTGGGGGCAGGGGTTGGAGTGTGTGTTTTGAAACCTGTTTAGGTCTGTTCCACTGCCAGGAAACGACCTCCCTTTAAGAAATAATTGCTTAAATGCAGCAGCTGTTGTTTGTGTTGTCCTAGGGAGGTGTGTGTGGGGGGGTTCATTTCTCAGATGTTGGACCTTAACAGCAAGAAAACCAACAGCACCTTCTTTGTGATACAACAGTGCGTGCAAGTCCCCTTCCAGGATTTGCATCCAGTTTTTTTGTCTGCACTTACGAGCCTCAAAGAACAAATACTTTCATAAGCCTACCTATGACAATCTACGGAAGAGCTTGGAAGCGATGAAAATCCATTGCCTTAATAATGCTGTAACTTGTATTTCTATGCCGAAGATTGGGTGTGGACTTGACCGCCTGAATTGGAGTAAAGTTTCAACAATGCTTGATGAAGTATTTGAGGATACAGATGTTAGCATTACAGTTTATACCCTTTAATTTATTATCCTTTTGTATTCTGTGTTTGTAACTGATTTGTGAAAAGATGGTGATGTGATTTTGTTCTATTTCCCTTTCTCTTTCAGTCATTTCTCACCATTACTAATATCCAATCATAGACAGTGTTTTGTAGAAATTTATAGTTAAAGCTTTTAATTTTTAATCTCTAATTTTTAGGATTTTGATTATGTCTATATGGAATGTACTTGTGTTTGGTTGTAAATCGCCCAGAGTGGCAGATTAACCTCTGCCAGATGGGCGTCTAACAAATCTCATAAATAAATAAATAAAATAACATGGGCCAGCCTTTGATCTGAGGGAAAGGACATCTTATCTGGCTACATGCCCAGAGCTATTGCCTCATGCAGCAGCTTGCTGTCCAGGAGGATGGCACATACATTAATCCTGATTGTCTTCACAAGGGGACAGCCCCTGGGAAGTGGCACAGCCCACTAGGTATGACTGGCTGACAGTCCATTGTTAGCAAGAGACTCCAACACTATTCCATTTCTACCACCATTATGGAGAAAGGTGTGCAACTAGCAACTATTATTATTAAGATCTAGAGAAGGCAGTCTCCCCCTGTGGCTGCAAGGTGAAGTATCATCTGATCTGTAGATTCATGTATATGCAGTGCTGCTGTTATATGAATAAAGCAACCTAATCAGCACAGCAGGTACCAATTGTTATTGCTTATTTGAATCTTTCTAAAAGAACATTGGCCCTGCTCCCAGGTAAATGCCAGGGAGGTGATGGAATAACTGTGCCAAGCCACATAGCATGAACTTCTTTAATAATTGTTTCAATGGGAGAGATCTGTGCTGCAATCATATGCCCACTTACCTAAGCCCCATGACCTCAGTGGGACTTACTTCAGAGAAGACATGTAAAAGATTGCACTATTAAGCACATACTATTTGTCTCACAGTAAAATCAAACTGAGTTCCAAAGGGCAAAACCTTGGCTCGCCTATATGCAAAGTTTGCAAATCAGTCCACATGATGCAAAATATAGACATTCACTTGGGACTGTTAACTTCATAATCTTGCATAAAGTCTATATATTATATTAAAGAACATTTGACATATCACCCCTTCAAAATTCCTGAGAGACCCAGAATTGCAGATACTTCCAAACTGCTTTTGAAGCCTGAAGGATATCAAAGATCAGGGAGGAGACATGGCAAGTGGAATTCTGACCTCTTTGCTTGTGTCTTCTCCCTTTGTACTGCTATGCCTCATGCTTAATCTTCAACGCAAAGGTAAACTGGAGGAGGCTACTGGGGTATTTTAGGAGCATCAGTGAGATATCAATGCACTTTTTTAAAAAAGGTATTTTCTTTGCCTTCTGATAACTAAATGATGAATTAATAATTGGATCAGCCAAAGCTACAGGTTAGACATTCTGAAATATAAAACACATGTCCCACTGTAACAGAGGATGGATACATTATTGGACAAGAAGCTGTCACCAGAAGCCCACAAGCACATTTTAGCTTTCATATTGGAATTACTTATTGCAAATGATGGGCTGTCATCTCTAAGAGCTCACTCCCTGACTGCCATATCCCACGTGCTTCTTTTTCTTTGCTAGTAGCTTTAAGAGTTTGGCATCCATTCTGCCTCTATTTGCTTAAGGACAAGGAGAGAAAAAGCTGAATGCTGCTGATATACCGCCTAACTATTCCTCTACATTAAACCCAGTGCTTATTTTTCTCACCAATCCTAACCCGTTGATCAGTGCTACTGAAGGGGATTGAGTAGCATCCACAGAAAGCATGGGCAAATGAAAGTAACTGCTGGCAGTGTTTCTGCTGGCAGTAGCCAGCAGAAGACCCCAAAATAGGGCATTACAGAGGTGGGGCAGGGCTGGAGCAGAGATAGCCATGGATCTGCTGTAGTCAAAATGAATCTGTACCTCTCAGAGGGGCCTGATCTGGGTTCCTCAGTTGCAGCAACTGGCACAGCAGGAATAATGAGAATAAGAATAAATTCATTTGTTAGTTGCCTCATCCCCAATGGTCCATAGGCGACTTACAACAAATTTAATCACATACAATATAAAATAGATTTTAAAACATACACTGAACATAATGTGGCTTCTGGGTGGTCTGGAGCATGGAGCCATTAATATGCGGATAACACACAGCTCTATCCCTCTATTCCATTTGAATCAGGAGAGGTTGTGAAGGTGTTGGACAGGCATCTGGAGGCAGATTTAAGCATGGCGCTCCTTTTAGCATATATTCTAGCAATCGGTTTTCCTGTCATGCACAGCATCAATACGGACTTGAACCATGTGTTTTAATTCCTGAGAGATCTTATGGCCACAGTGTTATCAACTAGACAGATTTCTGTTGCTTGTTAAATTCATGGTGGCCATGGAACAGATTGGCTTGGACCTTTTAATTCAACATGGGTTAAACCATATTGCACTGGCTGGTGCTTACGTGCCTGGTGATTGCAAAAATAATAAAATAATAATACCAAACATTACACACTGAGAAAATACATCATTACATTAACCTTTACTCCTTGTAAGGTGTTGTTATGTGTTATCATTGTGTTTGGCCACAGTGATGTTTATAGTTTCAGCTAACTTTGTCACATGGCACATTTGCAATAGTTATTTCTGAATTGAAGTACTTCTCTAAATACCATCATCATCAAATAAGTAAGCTTTCAAAAAATGGCGCTTGAGGCTATTTGAAACTAAGGGAGCAGTTGTTAAGGGTGGAAGAGTGTGTGCCAGTCATAATCACAACCATCCTCAGAAGCCTTTGTTGATTTCAGTGGAACCTAATAATAACCCAAGTGTTGCAACATGGCTAAGCAAAATTGCTTCCTTGCAGTGACATCCTTTTTTTCCATTTGCCTAGCTGTAACTCCCCAACAAACACTATTAATAAACTGTTGAGAAAAAACAGTTTTTGTGACACAACCCAGAAGCCAAGCCAGAATATAATGTGCTCTGCACATAGATATTATTTGCGCTGGCAAACAAAAATGAAATTGGTGTGGGAAATAACAAGGGAAAAAAGGAACCATAGTCTTGTCATGTGGAATGATGGCTAAATAAGAAAGGCCATTTAAATGACTCAACAGAAGTGGGCAGATTAAGGCAAATGAAATAGACCCAGTAAAAGAAATGGCCCAAGCAAAGTATGTATGAAACGAGACAAAAATATATCATGTGATCAACAGCAGGAAACATACTCAATGTACTGTACTTTATCAATGTCCTAAATTCAAATATATGTTGGCTTTGGTTATAAGAATGAGAACCCTTTGTGGTGAATTGTAGTTGAAGAAGTAGGGCAAGGCATCTTTGGGGTCTGGCTCTATGCCATTAAACTTGGTAGAAAGTCTCTTGATGATTTGCTTCTGTTTTGATGAGGCCCCTTGAAGTTAGGAGACAATCTTACTTCAGATGCATTCTGTCATTGCTTTCCATTTGTCCAAGAGATAAGGTCAATTTATTTGTTGGAAATAGCTATTTGTCTGGGACCATTCACAAGAGTGTCGCCTGGGGCAAATAAAACTGCATATGTTAAGTACCCCTGATTGTGGAACAGGGAATTACATACCCTGAAAAAAAATCTGAATCATTAAAAATATGTTAATGATCAATGTACTCCAGTGTTAAAGCTGATCATGTTCTAGTCTTTTCTAGACCCTTAATAAAGGAACATCTGTCCTAATATCAATGAGTTCACAGAAGCAGGCTTCCACACATACAGTATATCCTCTGGTGGGCTGGCAATTGCATGCAGGCATTGCATCAGGGATTTAGAGATGTCACCAGAGTATGTAATTAGCTGGTTTGGAATACAAATCTTCCAACTTGTAATGCTAGGATGTATTACACATAGAATGTCACCCCCCCCCGGCTCTTCTCAGGCTAAACAGGTTTAAAAAATGAGATTTCACAATCTGCATGTGCATGGCCAGTGTTCAGGTTACTTTGTAGGTACATGTGCAAAAGTTCTTTAATACTAGCCCCTGAGTTTAAATGAAAAGCTCATTGATTGCTCTGAACTATGTAACCAGTTCATCCACCAAACCACATTTTGTTTGGTTTTTGTTTCTTAAAACCATTTTGTATGGTGGTTATCTCTCATTCCAAAACTCTTTCTTGTTCCTCTCCACTATGACTACCACAAGTAACTACAGTTCTCAGTGGGGCAGTATGGTGGGCTCTTGCTGGGAGGAAGGGCGGGATATAAATAAATAAATAAATGAAGCAAGCACATGTATTTGGCATGCCTGTGCCAACATTATGATCAGAGAGTACACTCTTGGGTAAGGTAAACTTTCTTTCTGAACTGTCAGCAAGAATGTTTGTAAGTGCCCAGCATCTGAATCAAGCCTAGGTGAGAACAAGGAATTGGGAACCAAAAAATGAATTCACAACTGCCTCCAATAAGGATGTGGATGCTTTATAAAATATTTTTCAAAATTAAAAACATATACACAACTATCAAAGCTGATCGAGCAAAAATAAATATATGCAGTTTATAAAATACAATATCAAAACATATGACCAAACGCATTTTGACAAAGTCTTCTTCAGTAGTCAGTAAGTGTACGAAACAACAACTATACAATTCAGCATAAGTGTACAATTCACAGGAAATGCAATACCGGTCTAAATACAAAATCTTTATACTCCTTATATAAACTCACCCTTTAAAACTACAGAATTAAGATCTGGAGATTTCCTGAATGCCACACCAATATATATATAGATAAAAGATGCTATCCAACTCTGTGAGCATTACAGGAATGTCTCTCCAATTCAAACCTAATGTAATGAAAAGCAAATATATATACAGTAAAAAAATCTAATTCATTCTGTACTCAATTTAATTAAAATAAAATTAAACAAATAAGTATGGTCTGACCAGCATACCGTACTCACCAACTCAATTAAATGATTTATTTCTTAAATCTGCACCAGTATTCAAACATGCTGTACCTCTGCTTTATTCTAGAATTCCTAATGTAGAAGCACACAGCTGTTTCTTTTTAACAAACTTTGCAGGTGTCTTTGTAGATAAGAAAAACACTTTTAAAGGAATATCCAAACATCCATTAAAGGCAGTGTTGTTAAATGCAGCCAAAATAGTGATTAAAATACAATGGCCAACCTATAGACATAATATAACCTTATACACATACAAACTAGTTATACGTTCCTACACAAATAACTTCTAATTCATCACCATCCAGTTTACCTCTTCATTAAGACCTGTTCATACTTTTGTATTAAGCGTGTAAATCCAAAACAGTTCTCTTTGCTGTAGTCTCTGATGTAGTTGATGTCCTTGGGCTTGTCTCTTTTTCCAGGCAACAAAATTTTAGATCTCGCACTTTGTGGCCATGTTCCATGTTGAACCAGAGGTGCTTGCATGTTATGAGTCCTGATACAGCTCTTGTGTTCACATATTCTGATTTTAATAGCTCTAGTTGTTATCCCAATATATATATATATATATATTACTATGGGCAATGGGGAGCAAGATCTGATGGACTGATAATGCTGTGAACCCCTCTATCTTAAGCTCAGGTTGGAATGTGTGCAAATTAAAACTATATATCGTATAAGACACCATAGTCTCCACTGACCTTTCCAAGGAAACTAAACCCTGGATAAGCACAGGAACCCTTGGAAGTCTTGCACTGCTCAGAGACTGGGGTGGCACCCAACAATATATGAATTAGTGCATCCAGCAATTAGGGCTGTGAGCATGTGTCTGACACTGGATTTGACTGTGCCAGTAACCTGTTCATTGGTGGAATGGGACCTGAATCCAGGCTTTCCTACTTCCCCCATTCTCTTCATAAAGGGGAGCACTGTGGATTGTTGGGTTGGGGCTACTGACTTCAATGGGATTAAGTTCATTTGAATTTAAGTGTTCATCTTAAAAGGTCTAGAAATTGAGGTGATGGGATGTATCTGCCTGTTAGAACACCTTCATGATGGTACCTTTCAAAAACCCTTAAAATCACATTTTCTGTGAAATCTCTAGTGCAAACACGTTACCAAATTCTTCCAAGCTACACAGCAAGTGGACTGTGAAAGACCAACCCAAAGGGTGTTTGCATTTTGACCAATTTGTAGGGCGGTCCAATATCTCAGAGACAAGGTCAGGTCTCCTGCTCCCCTGGTGCATTCACTATAGCTGCCCAATTTCCCTGCTTTTTAAAGTTTGATAGAAATATCTGTGGGCTATAGGTATGCTCTTAAACCACAAGGTTTTTTGCCTATTAGTGAATTTCCCTGCGTTTTAATCTGGGAGGTAAGAAATGGGATCCTGTGTAAGTTTGCTGAGAATGGATTGATCATTTGCATGCTTATTGAGTTCAGTGGGATTTACTCCCCTGCAACCATGCTTAGGATAGGGGAAACTGACCACAGGGGATGGGGAGGGGAGGAGGAGGAGGAGGGAGGGGAGGAGGAGGAAATGCAGAGGGGAGGACTGGGATGGGAGCAGGCTGGATGGGGAGGGGAGGAGAAGGACAGGTTTGATCATTTGCATGTTTATTGAATTCAGTGCGATTTACTCCCACGCAATCATGCTTAGGAAAGGTAAAACTGACCGGGGGGGGGAGGAAGAAGGAAGAGGGGAGGGGAGGGGAAGGGAGAGGAGAGGGGAAGGAGGGGAAAAGCAGGTCTCATCATTTGCATGCTTATTGAGTTCAATGGGATTTACTCCTATGCAATCATGCTTAGGATAGGAAAAACTGACCATGGGGGAGGAGGAAGGGGAGGGGGAAGGGGAAGAAGGGTATTGGAAGGGGATGGGGAGGGAGGGGCAAAGGAAGGGGGAGGGAAGGGGCAAGAGGAAGGGGATAGGAGGGAGGAGAAGGGAGGATGGGTTTGATCGTTTGCATACTTTTTGAGTTCAATGGGATTTATTTCTGTGCTATCATGTTTGAAAATGGAAATGGACTGCCTTCAAGTCGATCCCGACTTATGTTGATAGGGTTTTCATGGTAAACAGTATTCAGAGGTGGTTTTACCATTGCCTTCCTCTAAGGCTGAGAGAGAGTGTCTGGCCCAAGGTCATCCAGTCAGCTTCATGGTTGTGTGAGGATTCAAACCCTGGTCTCCCAGGTCATAGTCCAACAGTTATCTGGGGGCGGGGAGGGGAGGGGGAGGAGATTGGGTGGGTGGGCACTGGGCAGAGCAGAAGCCCCTTTCCAAAAGGAAAACATTGTGAACAGTATCATTGTTTTTCAGTGTTTCCCCACCTTTTTATTCTACAGCAGGCACATGTAGCCTCCCACCCAAATTTAAACCAAAGCTGTCCCTGCCCACATTCACACCAGGCCTTTATTTCACTTTGGACAGTCATGGCTTCTCTCAAAGAATCCTGGGAAGTGTAGTTAGTGAAGGGTGCTGAGAGTTGCTAGGAGACACCCCCTCACAGACCTTCAATCAGAGTGGCTGACTGTTAAACCAGTTTGGCCACTGAAGCACTCTCAGTGGAACAGGCGTCTCCTCTCAACACCCTTCACAAACTACACTTCCCAGGATTCTCTGAGGGAAGCCATGACTGTCTCATGTGAAATCAAAGTCTGGTGTGGGTGTGGCCCCAATTAGGTAAGCCAGGCAGCTGGGAGTCTGGCTTTTAGAATACTGACAGTTCGTACTTACTGAGCATGCCCTGCGTTATCATAGGCTGCCAGCCAAAATTTCTTAAATTAATTAAAAATCAGCCAGGCATTTTTTTTAACTTTTAAACTGTAGAAGATGAAGGTCAGAGTATGGGGCAAGGTCAGTATTAGGATTACAGGTACTCTGTGAACATGACTGATTTTTTAGTGCATTTCAACAGATTATGAGAACTCTCAGAGAAAAAAGTCCAAAAGGGCTCTGGGTCCCCCCCCTCTTTTTAGACTTTGAACTCTTGATTCTCTCTGACTGTTTTGTGTATTGCCATGAAAATTGACACATGTTGTTAAGCAAGCGTTTCTGAGTTCAGGACTATAAGATTTGTAAGGTTTTGTTTTGAAATGAGCTTATGGGAAGCATCAGAATGGCTTGGGGGGTATTTTCAATTTAACATTGCGGAATGTGAAAAATCCACACTGGCTATGGTATACAGCCACTCTTGTGGCTGTATAATAAATACAGCAGGCATAGGCAGACAGATCAAATAAGCAAATCCCTGAAGATGCATGGTCAGTAATGGGTGATCCCATCATATGTCAAGAAGTGCTTTGTGTGCCTGAAGAATCCACTAAGCTTATGAAATGACTTTGGGACTGGAAGAACAACTGTGTCATTTTAGAAGCATGCCAGAGGAATCTTCCTGGAATTGTGAATAAGTAGCCCTCTGTTTTTCTGTGATGAATTGAATCATTAATTAGTTATAACAGCACAGTTAATGGACTAACAAATTGTTTGACAGGCTTAATCACTTCATGTCAAAGGGCATGTAAAGAAAACATAGATCAGCATTTCCCACCAAATACCTTTACCCCTTCCAGTCAGCTCGTGCAACAAAGACAAAATGTCTTTGACGAGCAGAATATCTGAGTTGATTTATTTCATTCTAAATGGATAACATGGGTGTGATAACGTTCCTGAATACTTTCACTGGGACCCATTACCAAATGACTAAACAATCTCCTGGGCATGCTTCCACAAATTTGTTTCCAGCTCCCCAACTCGCTTTCAGGGACACTCAGAAGCGAGGTCAGAGATGCTGTCTCGCCCGCCACTTACTTTCCCACAAATGCAATCATCAAACAAAAAGTATGCTGGGCAGTGGCAAGCTTGCAGTGCATCTGTGGACCTCAGACCACAAATGGTTCAATCAATTGGGAAACAAATCAGCTTAGACCCTCTGCTTGTTAAATAAGTCTTGTCTTTCCTGCATAAATGTAACTGCAGTGACAAACTCCTTCCCTTCTCATGTTTGGGGGAAAGATGGGACCTTCTCCTTACAGTTTCACTGACCATTGGTGGCACTCTGAAGCAGCCAGATTGCTCACTCCTGGGGCAGCTCTATGATGCAGCAAGATAAAGCAACATCCTTCAGGAGGTAGACTTTTTGGGGGATGGGATGGATTAAAGTGAGAATAGATGTCTGAATGGGGCAGCAAGTGTTGGCCCTAGCATGGGGATGCGGCACCTTTTGATGCTCCACCACAGGCAGCAAAATGTCTTTGTGCAACACTGGCCATTGCTCCTGAGTGACCTGGCCATAAGAGACATTGATTCATAGGGTCGCCATAAGTCGTAATCGACTTGAAGGCACATAACAACAACAAACTCCTGAGTCTGAAAAAGGGAATGATTGGTTTCCACCACTATTTTGGCTGGATACCAAGCCCTGAGAAAAGTTTGTGGACCCCTTCTCATGGGTGCCATGTGACTCCAGTGGCTATGGAGCATAGCATCCTAAGGTATTCCCAGCAGGGTCACCCATGGCGGTAAGGTCAAGGAGGAACCAGACAAAGAACGATCCAAGAAAGTCCTGAACAGCAGAACAGGCGGAGGATAACAATGTGTATGTTACAATGGCTGTGAAGACGGATGAAGGCTGCAGCAGATAAAAGACTTCCAATCGTTGTGGTATTCATGCCACTGGATCAAAGCCTTTTTCTGTCAAGATTGTGTGTTGATCGTCCTGTGCTGATCTACCCACATAAAACAAATTCACGCACAGGTGTCTTCAAACCAAACCTAATCAAACCAAAAGTCCCATGGCGATTGGCAATTGGTAACGGGGGCAGAACTGTGAAATCTGGAAGCCCCTAGTCATGGACCGGCGCATGGGCGGTGGATACAGACTTAGTCATCCTGGCTCAAGGACCGAGACAGTTGAGTAGTTCGGCAGCTGTATCCACGACTGAGCAGTCCTATTCAGGATCCACTCTGCTCACCCTGTATGGGAAAGGGGCAAGAAAAGGTGCCCTAAACATAGTCTGCCTCATCTCTCTCCCTGACTGGATTACCACGTCCTGTCTTCGGGCGATCGTCGGTGTATCAATGTTGGTCTTCTGGGAGTCGCCTCACTGGTTTGCGCCGCTTCGGGGGCTGCCGGTTTTTGTTTTTTGTTGTTGTTTTTGGCTTGCCCAGGGTGGCACCCCCCCTCCTTCTCCGTTCGTCACATTGCAGGTAGAGGGGGTTGCAGTGCCCTGCGTCCCCCTCCCTCCCTCCCTCCCTCCCTCCCTCTCTCCGCTCATTGAATAATTAGCCGAGAGGAGTTCCTAGCACCAGGCGTTGAGGGGTGGTATTGTCGAGTGCCTTTGCTTATTGGCGGGCGACTCGGCGGTTTGGCCTATCTTGTGCTGCTTTGCACGTGGCCATTTGGTGCGGGTGCGGGTGCGGTTGGGTTGCGACGCACCCCCCCCATTTGCATAGGCCTTGTTGGAAAACCTAATTTCACTAGGTCGCTGGATGATATAATACCCCCCCCTTTTGGTTAAGCTCCTTCATTCTTTATAGAGGGTAATTTGACAGGAGCTGTTGCTGGGGGCCTTGTCTGTTTTTTAGGCAGCTTTTGTAATCATTTCAAAAAAAACCCCACCTTTATTCATTCTTTCAATAATCAAGTTTGTGGTTTGTTACCTTGGAGTTATATTGGTGAGTGTATAAGCCGTGTACCTGTTATTAGTGCCCAATAATTTTAGATTGTGTTATTTTAATTGTTGGTCTTTATCTAGTTCATAATTAGGTGTATTAATTCATTAATTAATTTTAATTACTTTAGTTAAATTTTGGTATAGTTCATTTGTAGTAGATAGTTCATTTAGTAGTTTAAAATTTTATTATTGATTGATTAGTGTGACCATATTCCTTTAATTTGTTTAATCTTGGTTTTATAATATATTAATTGATAATTGTTATTATAAGGATTTTATAATCCAATTTATATAGTAATAAATTATTGTTAATTGATTTAATATTAAGTTCCATTTTCATTAGCTGCTCTTATCCTTCGTGTTAGGGTTTGCCATTGGTTAGCTCTTTATTCCTAGCTAATTATAGTTAATTTTAGGCTTTGTAGTGCAGCTGTTGCCGATATGCCTCCAAAAAAGGCTAAGCAAAAGTGTGGTGTCAGCGTGGTAAACCCCCCCGAAAAACGTCCCATGGCGCAACAGTCCTCTTCGGATGAAGATGAAGATATGGGAACAGTCCGTGTCTTGGTGGCCAGGGTTGAGGCATTGGAAAAGGAGCGTGGGGCACCAGATGACCTGGAGGCAGGCACCAGTTCTTCAGTGAGAGGTAAGAAATCCCAGAGGTTGGCTTCCAAGGTCACTAAGGAGTCTCTCCCATCTGATTTAGTTGCACGACTGGACGCCTTGGAGAAGACCTCTACTGCCATGGTGCCTGTTCCACACCCTGAGACTTCCTCTGCTGTTGCCACATTTCCGACGACAATGTTGCCTCCTGCTCTACATCCTTCACCTGTGGCTGGTTCATTGTTACCATCGTCTTCCTTGCCAGTGCTTACTGGGCCTTTGAATGTGGATGCTGCGGAGGTTCCACAGAATGTCACCCCCTCAGTTGTGGTGCCTCCAAGTACCTTGGCAGGTGAGCATGCTGCAATACACACCAGCACTTCTAGTCACACACAGTCATATATAGGGTCACAGCAGCAGATGGTCTACATGGGGGGCATTTTGGTTCCATTTACATCCTCAGCTTCCTTGGCCAGCGGTGGCTGTAACTCCTTTACAGCCTAGTTCTGCTTCGGATGTACAGGCTTCTACCACTTTACCGTTACCTCAGGGTGTTTATCCCCAGGGCGATACTTCTTTGCCTTTGGGTGACTGTGATGCATCCTTCCCTGGCTCTCCCTGTCAGGTTCCTACCTGCTCGTGGTTACTGCCTGTCACTAGGCACCACCAGGGACTCCACCAGTCCGGACCGCTCTCTCTTATGGTTTCTCTCCCCGCTCTAGCACAGATCTCAACAGATCCCCCTGCTAGGAAACCACCAGTAACATCCCAATACTAGTATTCCCAGAGACTCTGAATACTGGTATTGTTATTCTCTTCACCGCTGCCACCATTTGTTACAGTTCCCCTTCAGCCTTGGTCATTACCTTATCCTCCCTTCTGGTCTGTGAAACCCCAGCCAAGGATCAGGCCTTTGGTAAACCAAATTAAGTATTTATTACAGATAACAAAGCTAACAAGATTAACAAGATTTCTTCTTAAGGCACATAAGCATATGGTTTTACTCAATACTAATCCGAACTCCACCTCCCTCCTGGTAAACAACTCTCTAAACCCCACCAAGCAATCCACTCTTTCTCTTCTCCCCCCTATTCCACTCTCACTCTTCCTTTTATACATTCAGCCATTTTAAACACTCAGCCAGTCATCTCGCATTCTACTGCCCATTCACTCCCCCTCTTTCACTCCACTTACCATGTATCTTCTAAAACAACAACACTTACCATATATACATTAATATAGGAACATCACATTCCCCCCCCCCCTAAACAACAGCAGAGTATTATTCCTGTTCCAGGATATATACGTCGCGTTAACAAATAAAAGTCTCTATGGGGAAAATGTCTTTCTTTGTTCCTCTGTCTGGTCACGTCACTGCAGTCCCAGCCACTTGCCTGGAAAGTCCATCGGCCAGTACATTGTCCTTGCCTTTGATGAACTGGAAGTCCACTTGATAGTCCTGTAGGGCCCAGGACCACCTCTGCAGCATAGTGTTATGGTTTTTCATAGTCTGCAACCATAACAAGGCCCGATGATCCGTAGTCACTGTGAATCTTCGTCCCCACACGTATGGGCACAACTTGTTCAGTCCCCACACGACCGCTAGGCACTCCTTCTGGACCGACGAATAGTTTTTCTCCCTCGGCGTCAGCTTGCGACTCAGGTACACCACTGGATGTCTGGTGCCTTCTCTCTCCTGCAGCAAGACGACTCCCAGCGCGAGGTCCGGCGCATCTGTAGCCACGATGAATGGTTTCTCATAGTCTGGTGCTATTAATATGGGTCCTTGGCACAAGGCTTGCTTCAGTAGATCAAAAGCCTTCTGACATTCATCCGTCCATACCACACGCTCAGAACACTTCTTCTTTGTTAATTCATGCAAGGGGGTTGCTATTTCCCCAAAATTTCTCACAAACTTCCTATAAAATCCAGCCACACCCAGAAATGCCCTTACTTGTTTTTTGGTTAAGGGGATCGGCCACGCTTGTATTGCCTCCACCTTGCTCCATAAGGGGGTGATTTTCCCACTCCCCACCTTATGTCCTAAATAGATTACTTCCTTTAGTCCAAACTGGCATTTCTTAGCTTTTATTGTGAGGCCTGCTTTTCTTAAGGCCTTCAATACTGTTGTCAGGTGTTGGACATGCTCAGGCACCGACTTGCTAAAAATGGCCACGTCATCGATATAGGCCACTGCAAAATCTGACATGCCTCGCAACACAGTATTGATTAGCCTCTGAAATGAACTTGGTGAGTTCCTTAGTCCCATGGGTAAGGTCACAAACTCATATAACCCATCTGGTGTACTGAAGGCAGTTTTGGCTCTGGATTGCTCGTCTAGTTCCATTTGCCAAAATCCTTTACAGAGATCTAGTGTAGAGATAATGGTTGCTGCCCCCAGTAACTCTAACATAGTGTCTACCCTAGGCATAGGATACGCATCTGGGACAGTAATTTTATTGATTAGCCGATAATCAATGCAAAACCTTGTCGTTCCATCTTTTTTCGGACCAGGACAATACTTGAGGCCCAGGGACTGATGGATTCCCTGATCACTCCTAATTCCAGCATCTCTTCCACCTCCTTTTTGATCTCATTCAAAACTTTCCCATTCACACGGTACGGAACAGATCTGATTGGGGCATGATCTCCAGTATCAATGGAATGTATAACTATACTGGTTCGGCCAGGTTTGTTGCTAAAGAGATTCCTATAGGTTTTCAAAACTCTCAGAATCTCCTCTTTTACTTCCTCCTTCACCTCCTCTGACCATTCCACTTGATCTACCCCTCCTTTGTCTTTGCTTTCCTGTACCAAATCTGGAAGTTCAGGCCCACTTCTCTCAGGGAATAAGGTAACTTGCAACACCTTTGCATCCCTGGTATGGTAAGGCTTTAACATATTTACATAAACCACTTTGCTTTTGTTTAATTGGTCTGTGGTGCTTACATATGTCACTGTGTCAAGCCTTTCTCTGATGGTATATGGTCCTTCCCAGTTAGCCTGTAATTTGTCATGTTTCCTGGGTATGAACGCCATAACCATATCTCCCACATCATACACATGTTCTCTGGCTGTTCTGTCATACCAGTAACTTTGCTTCTCCTGTGCATGACTCAAATTCTCTTTCTCTACTTCCATCATTGATGTTAATTTATTGCGGAATTCCAATACAAAATCTACTACAGAAGTTTTGTACTCTCCCAGAGTTCCTTCCCATGAATTTTTTAGCAGTTCCAAAGGTCCCCTCACTTTTCTAGTGAACATGAGTTCAAAGGGTGAGAAGCCTGTTGACTCCTGAGGGACTTCTCTGTATGCAAATAAGAAGCATCCCAACCGTTCATCCCAGTCTTGTGGGTGATCTTGAACATAGCTTCTTATCATGCCCTTCAAAACTCCAATGAATCTCTCAGTTAGCCCATTAGTGGCAGGATGGTAAGTAGTGGTCTTTAGATGTTTAGACCACAACATTTCCACATACATTGCATCACTTGTCCCATGAATACACTGCCTTGATCTGTCAGCACTTCATGAGGGAAACCCAGCCTCATAAAGATTTTTAATAAAGCCTCTGCCACTACAGGGGCTTCTACAGATCTCAGTGCTTCTGCGTCTGGGTACCTGGTGGCAAAATCCACCACCACCACTAGATATTTCTTGCCATGCCTTGTGGGTTTGGAAAAAGGGCCCACCAAATCTATTCCCACTCTATAAAAGGGTTGTCCAATTATAGGAAGGGGCTTTAAGGGTGCCTTGGTCTTTACTCCACTCTTTCCCACCTTTTGGCATATTCCACAAGATAGACAATGTTGTTTTACATCCTTGGAGATATTTGGCCAATAATAATGTGCAGCCAATCTCCTCTTGGTCTTTTTTATTCCCAGATGTCCTGCACATGGGACATCGTGGGCTACCTCTAGCAATCTGGTTCTGTATTTGCTAGGTACTATCAATTGCTTCACTGGTTCACATTCATCCTTTCTCTCAGCAGGCATCCACAGTCTATATAAAATCCCATTCTCACACACAACTTGATTCCTCAGTTTGTCAGTGAAAGGAATCTGTTGGGTCAGGGCTTGTTCCTTTACCTGCTTCAAACTGATATCTTTATGCAGCTCTTCCCTGAATTGCTCTGCATCTTCCCCAGAGACCACTTGATACAGTTTGTCTTCTTCAGCAGGCCTGCTAGTGGTTGCTATGGTGACCTGAGGCTGGTTAACAGATTCCACCCTGTTTGTTTCAGCCCCCCTTAATATGGCTTCTTTTTCTCTGCCAATTTGCTGTCTGGTCACTACATAGATCTTTCCTTGGGCGCCCATTACATCCCTTCCCAGTATTACTGGTTCTTGTTGCTGGGCATTAATGCCTACTTTATATCGGCCCTCTCGGCCTCTCCAATTCATATCCACCAGGGCCACAGGCAAACTTTCTGGTTGACCTCTCACTCCTTGGATAGTCACAGTTTCCTGAGGTAATATTACCTCAGATTTTATTAAATCTGGCCTCAGTAATGTCTGAGCAGCACCAGTATCAAGCAATGCCCAATAATTTGCCCCTTGTACACTCACTTCCTCTCTCAGACTTGAATCAAGGTCTGTTACTTCTGTCCAGTTTATCTGGCAGAACTGAACCTTTTTCGCTGTTTCTAAAGCCTTGGGCTCTGTTTTCACTGCCCTTGTCTGAGCAGGATTACTAATGGGGTTGGCAACCTCACATTGAAAACGTAGGTGCCCCGGTCTACCACATTTGTAGCATAATTTCTCCTCACTTTTAGGGTACACAGATCCACTCTGGGGTGTCCTGTGCCCTTCAGATTTTACTGGAGGACTCACTCTCTGTGGTACCACATCCCTTCTGCCAGCACTATATGGTCTGGGTTTAAACTCTCTTGATGTTTTCCCCACCCAGCCAGTTCTATTGGAGGCGAAGTGATCCGCCATCTCTGTGGCCTCCTGCACAGATGTAGGGGAACAGTCTTTATTTATTTATTATTTATTTATTTATTAAATTTATATACCGCCCGACTAGCAATAGCTCTCTGGGCGGTGAACATAAAATAGCATAAAAATACAATGAATAACAAAATAATACTAAAACACAATCATCAATCCAATACAAAAAACATTTTAAAAAGTAAATCAGTGTAACTTAAAATGCTTCAGAGAATAGGAAGGTTTTGACCTGGCGCCGGAAGGAGAGCAGAGTCGGCGCCAGGCGTACTTCCTCGGGGAGACTGTTCCATAGTTCGGGGGCCACCACTGAGAAGGCCCTAGATCTTGTCATCACCCTCCGGGCCTCCCTGTGAGTTGGAACCCGGAGGAGGGCCTTCGTAGCAGAACGTAGTGCACGGGCCGGTTCATATCGGAAGAGGCGTTCCGCAAGGTATCGTGGTCCCGCACCGTATAAGGCTTTATAGGTTAATACCAACACTTTGAATCTAGCCCGGAAACATATTGGCAACCAGTGCAAGCTGGCCAGAACAGGTGTTATATGCTCGGACCGCTTGGTCCTTGTCAGCAATCTGGCCGCCGCATTTTGCACTAGTTTTAGCTTCCGAACTGTCTTCAAAGGTAGCCCTACGTAAAGCGCATTACAGTAATCCAAACATGAGGTTACCAGAGCATGTACCACTGATGTAAGGTCCTCTTTACTCAAATAGGGACGTAGCTGGGCTACCAACCGAAGTTGGTAAAACGCATTCCTAACCACCGAGGCTACTTGAGCCTCAAGTGAGAGGGAAGAGTCTAAAAAGACTCCCAGACTACGAACCCGGTCCTTTAGGGGGAGTGTAACCCCATCCAGGACAGGGTATATATCCACCATCCGATCAGAGAACCCGTCCACCAACAGCACCTCAGTCTTGTCTGGATTGAGCTTCAGTTTGTTAACTCTCATCCAGTCCATTGTCACGGCCAGGCAACGGTTCAGCAAATCGACAGCCTCACCTGAAGAAAGTATACATGTGAGGCGTCCTTGCCTGGCTCTCCCTGTCAGGTTCCTACCTGCTCGTGGTTACTGCCTGTCTCTAGGCACCACCAGGGACTCCACCAGTCCGGACCGCACTCTCTTATGGTTTACCTATCCGCTCTAGCACAGATCTCAACAGATCCCCCTGCTAGGCAACCACCAGTAACGTCCCAATACTAGTATTCCCAGAGACTCTGAATACTGGTATTGTTATTCTCTTCACCACTGCCACCATTTGTTACAGTTCCCCTTCAGCCTTGGTCATTACCTTACCCTCCCTTCTGGTCTGTGAAACCCCAGCCAAGGATCAGGCCTTTGGTAAACCAAATTAAGTATTTATTACAGATAACAAAGCTAACAAGATTAACAAGATTTCTTCTTAAGGCACATAAGCATATGGTTTTACTCAATACTAATCTGAACTCCACCCCCCTCCTTCTTCACTCTCTCCTGGCAAACAACTCTCTCAAACCCCACCAAGCAATCCACTCTTTCTCTTCTCCCCCCAGATTCCACAATTCACCACCTCACATTCACCCAGATTTACCTGTCATCCTTTCATTTATACTGTCAGCCATTTTAAACATTCAGCCAATCATCAAGCATTCTATTGCCCATTCACTCCCCCTCCTTTTTCACTACTTACCATGTATACTCTAAATTACTCTTTGACCAGGAGCCTTATTTCTGGTGGTAACTGATGGTATAATTGATCCAGTATCATGAGGCTTTTCACCTCTTCCACTGACTGAGCTTTGGCACTACTCATCCACTTTCCAAATATATCCATCAACTTTGCTCCCAGTTCCACAAAAGACCTCCCTGTCTGTATCTGGCAGTTTCTGAAAAGCTTTCTAAAATAATCAGGCCCCAGTCTGAATCTTTTAAACACTGCTTCTTTGAATTCAGCATAGGTGACGGGCCTGTCTGAGGGGAAATATTGGTATACCTCAGCCAATTCCCCTTTAATCAGGTTTGATAAATACTGCATGTATTTATCTTCAGGTAGCCTCCACAACTGAGCTGCTTTTTCAAAGGTGCTGAGGTAAATTTGAGGATCTTGACCAGGCTCATAGACAGCAAAGTCCTTTGGAGTAATTTTTATTTTTGCTCCATCTCTCTCTTTCCTTGTCTCCTCAGAGTGAAATTTCTCTCTATCAAATTTTAACTTTTCTACTTGTAATTCAGCATCCAATGCTCGTTGCTTCTCCCTCTCCTCAAACCCCAATCTCATTCTCTCAATTTCCAACTCCCTCTGTTTTTCCTTCTCTGCACCTTCCATCCTCAATCTCTCAGCTTCCAACTCCCGCTGTTTATCTTTCTCATCAGCCTCCCATCTTAACTTCTCTCTCAAGTACTCTATATAAGCGGGATTGCTTAAATATCCTTCTGGGGTCTCTTCCCTGACAGGTTGTTTTTGCTGGGCAGTTGCAAGTCCTATAAGTGCTACCCTCAATTCATCTACCCCTTTACCCTCGTGAGGTAAATTGAATGTTATGCACTTCTCCACCAACTCCTCTCTTTTCATTTTTATGTATTCAGCCATGGTGTTTGAGTTCACTCACTCTTTGCCACACACTCTTTGCCAGTCACTCTCACAAGAAATCTTGTTTTGTTATTTCTGTTTGCCACACCACTGTTCTGGATTCTCTAGTATTCGTATCTGGATTCTCTGTTGTTCGTATCCCACCGCTACTGACACCACATGTGATGCGTCCTTCCCTGGCTCTCCCTGTCAGGTTCCTACCTGCTCGTGGTTACTGCCTGTCACTAGGCACCACCAGGGACTCCACCAGTCCGGACCGCTCTCTCTTATGATTTCTCTCCCCGCTCTAGCACAGATCTCAACAGATCCCCCTGCTAGGCAACCACCAGTAACATCCCAATACTAGTATTCCCAGAGACTCTGAATACTGGTATTGTTATTCTCTTCACCACTGCCACCATTTGTTACAGTTCCCCTTCAGCCTTGGTCATTACCTTACCCTCCCTTCTGGTCTGTGAAACCCCAGCCAAGGATCAGGCCTTTGGTAAACCAAATTAAGTATTTATTACAGATAACAAAGCTAACAAGATTAACAAGATTTCTTCTTAAGGCACATAAGCATATGGTTTTACTCAATACTAATCCGAACTCCACCTCCCTCCTGGTAAACAACTCTCTAAACCCCACCAAGCAATCCACTCTTTCTCTTCTCCCCCCTATTCCACTCTCACTCTTCCTTTTATACATTCAGCCATTTTAAACACTCAGCCAATCATCTCGCATTCTACTGCCCATTCACTCCCCCTCTTTCACTCCACTTACCATGTATCTTCTAAATCAACAACACTTACCATACATACATTAATATAGGAACATCACAGTGACCACCTCCACTTGTCAACTAAGGAAAAGATCTGGAGAGGGGAATACATAGATATTTTCACTCTTCTTTTCCGAGAGTCTGAGGCACAGAGCAGGGAGGCTGCTGAATTTAAAGATAAAGAAGCAGCCAAAAAGAAAAAGCTAGATCGCATTTGGCCTAATTGGCTCAATGCTTATACTGTGCATATGGGTGTAATGACACAGGCCTACCCATCTCGTGCATTATCCATGATCAAATATCAGGATATCATTCATCGTGCCTTTAGAGAATTCTCAGGTACCGCCTGGTTGAGGTACGATGAGAATTTTAGGCAAAGGGCAGCATTGGATCCTTCATTACACTGGGATATTGAGCACCTGGGCCTATGGCTCCAGTCCATGACCTCAGCAAGGCGTACGTTGGGCGATCGTGCAGACAGTGGTCACCTATTTGTGCGCGTTCAGGCTCAGGCCTCCGGTTTCTACCAGGGGTCACAGTGGGTTCAATCCCACCAAGTCTGTTGGAGCTTCAACAGCTCTGGGCATTGTGCCAGGCGTCCATGTAGGTTTAGGCATGCTTGTGGAGCCTGCAGTGGTAATCACCCCAGTTTCTCCTGTCCCAAGTCTCGTCTTCAAAAACAGGGAGCTGGAGACCAATCTCAGAACAAACGCGGTGCAGGCAGCGGTGGGGGCCTGCCGCAAAGCCAGTAGTCCCATTAATCTTGTTTCCCTGGCTGGTTGGTTGCAGCTCTATCCCAATAAACGGGCGGCTGAGTATTTACTTAAGGGATTCTCGGAGGGCTTTCGGATCCCTTACGTTGGTCCACTTGTTCCCCTGATCAAAATTCAGTCAGAGATATGGCTACAGTTGTCTTGGCCAAGCTGCACAAAGAAATCGATGCAGACTGGATTTCTAGCCCTTTCCCCTCCCCTCCTTTTCCTATTTTGAGGATCTCCCTCTCAGTATAGTCCCAAAGAAGCAGCCGGGAGAGTATCACCGGATACATAATTTAGCTTTTCCCAAAGGAAATTCTGTCAATGACGGCATACCTTCTGATATGGCCTCAGTAAAGTATACTTCTTTTGATGCGGCTGTGAAGGTTGTGCATTCTGCCGGTAAGGGCGCTTTAATGGCAAAATGCGACATAAAGTCTGCCTTTCGCTTGCTCCCTGTACATCTGGCAGATGTGGATTTATTAGGTTTTAAATTTCAAGGCCAGTACTATGTCAATAGGGCAATGCCTATGGGCTGTTCCATTTCGTGTGCTGCCTTTGAGGCATTCAGTTCTTTCTTAGAGTGGGCATTGAGAGAGCGAACACATTCCTCCTACATTGCACACTATCTGGATGATTTCTTGTTCGTAGGCCCTGCTAACGACCCCCATTGTATGCATTTAGTTGAAGCCTTTATGGTCCTTTCAGATGAACTTGGGGTCCCTCTAGTGCCTGAGAAGTCAGAGGGCCCCTCCTCTTGCCTTACCTTTTTGGGGATTCAGCTTGTCACAGTTGCACAGTCCTCCCGATTGCCTACAGATAAATTGATTGACTTGAGGGCTCGCTTGTGTAAAGCAGTGTCTTATAAGAAATTTACCCTGCTGCAGCTTCAGGAGTTGGTTGGTCACCTAGTTTTTGCTTCCAAGGTGATCTCTCCTGGCAGAGCCTTCTTCAGACGCCTTTGCAAAGCAATGAGGGGAGTGCTGTCATGTTTCCATTTTATTAGAGTGTCAGCAGGAATGAGGGAGGATTTATCCATGCGGCTCACATTTCTGGAAAGCTATAATGGATGCTGTTTCTGGAGGGAGGACCTTCTTATAGAAGCTGAATTACAAGTCCATTCTGATGCTGCTGGGGGTTCAGGTTTTGGAGTTTTATTCAGATCACAGTGGTGTGCTGAACATTGGCCAGAGTCTTGGAGGGTGGCGGGTATTACCGCTGACTTAACCTTTTTGGAATTCTTCCCCATCGTTGTGGCGGTCCACTTATGGGCGGACGAGTTTCAGAATTGCACAGTTCAGTTCTGGTGCGACAATCAGGCCACAGTCTGTGTAATCAATTCTCAAACCTCTAAGTCTTCAAGGGTTATGTGCCTTGTGCGTGCCTTCGTCCAACAGTGTTTAAAGTTTAATATTCTTTTCGTTGCTCAGCATGTCCTGGGCCTGCAGAACGAAGTGGCTGATGCCCTTTTCCGATTTCAGATGCAGCGATTTCGGGAGCTGGCCCCAGGAGCTGCACCAGACCCAAGTCCGATGCCGTCTCTTTTATGGAACCTTGGGAGATAGAGGTGGCGGCGGCCATAGCTTCGGCTTTAGCTCCCGGTACTCAGAGAGCATATCAGCATGGTTTTGATAAGTTTTAAGCATTCTGCACCCCTCACGCTCTGCCAATGGATTGGCCTATTCCAGTTTCACAGTTGCTGCAATTTATAGTATTTTTACTGCTGATCTCAGAGGACGTCCTCCCCGAATCACAAAATGGTTTCCACCCTTCCAGGGGGATAGTGGACATGATCTTCACTGCATGACAGCTTCAAGAAAAATGCCTGGAGCAGAATCAACTTTTATATATGGCATTTATTGATCTGACTAAGGCCTTTGACACTGTGAATCGAGCTGCTCTCTGGACCATCCTTCTGAAAACTGGATGCCCTGATAAATTTGTGAATATTTTGCGACTCCTTCATGACAACATGACAGCAACAATTTTGGACAACAACGGCTTTCAGAGTGATCCATTCAGAGTTGGATCAGGTGTCAAACAGAGATGCATCATTGCTCCTACCTTATTTGCTATCTTCATTGCCATGATTGTACACCTTATTGAGGGGAACCTCTTACTGGTGTGGAAATCATATATCGAACAGATGGAAAGCTTTTTAATCTCAGTAAGCTGAAAGCAAAAAGTAAGGTAATATCAACCTCTGTCATAGAACTTCAGTATGCCAATGATAATATAGTCTCCGCACATTCAGAGAAAGATCTTCAAACTATCCTAATGTCTTAGTAGAAGCATATGGAAAGCTTGGGCTCTCACTTAATATTAAAAAAACCAAAGTACTTCATCAACAGGTGTGAACTAGTCCCTCTGTAGCACCATCAATCCACTTCCCCTATCTCGGCAGCCATCTCTCTGTAAAAGCCAACATCGATGCTGAAATTCAACATTGTTTGAGCTCTGCAAGTGCTGCATTCTCCCGAATGAAGCATAGAGTGTTTGAGGATCAGGATATTCACAGGGAGACCAAAATGCTTATTTACAAAGCCATTGTACTACCGACCTTACTGTGTGCCTGTGACACATGGACCATTTATAAACGCCACTCCCAAGTTCTTGAAAGATTCCACTAACGCTGTCTCCAGAAAATTCTGCAAATTACTTGGGAAGACAGACGGACTAATGTTAGTGTTTTAGAAGAAGCAAAGACTACCAGTGTTGAAACAATGATCCTTCAACATCAACTTCACTGGACCTGACATGTTGTTCAAATGCCTAATCACCGTCTTCCAAAGCAGCTACTTTACTTCCAACTTAAGGATGGAAAACGGAACATCGGTGGACAGCAAAAGAGGTTTAAAGATGTTCTTAAAGCAAATCTAAAAAAATGTAACATGAACATCGACAACTGGGAAGTCTTGGCCCATGAACGTCCCAAATGGAGGTCAGCTATTATCAAAGGTAAGAAGCACGAGTACAGGGCGAATGGGACAAATGAGCTAAGCAGAAGGCACGTCAAGCAAATCCTCATCATGACCATCTTCCACCTGGAAACCTATGTCCTCACTGTGGGAGACTGTGTGGATCCAGAATTGGCCTCCACAGTCACTTACGGACCCACTGTTAAAGACCTTATCTTGGAAGACAATCTTACTCGGCCACGAGTGATCACCAATGATAATCAAATAAGGAATACAATCATTTGAGGGCGAGTTGTCAAAATTACATGTATTTATTCCCCACCTCTCCCAGGGCTAACAGCAGTTTGAATGGGATGTAAGAAAAATGTAAGTGGAAGGATTAAATGTATTTGTTTGGGTAAAATATTGTATATTGCCCTGCATCCATTTGATTCCAAGGCTGTGAACTCCATAAAACACTAAAATATATATTAAAACCATAGAATGAGGAAGCAGTTAAAAACATACAGCAGACTAAGGCATTACACACATAAAAATCCCTGGGAAAATAGAAATATTATAACCTGTTGTCAAAACACAACAACAGGGCATGTTTAGCTTTGAGAAGAGAACACTGAGGCACTCTTCAAGTACGTGAAAGTTGTCACACAGAGGAGGCCAGGATCTTTTCTTGATCGTCCCAGAGTGCAGGACACGTAATAATGGGCTCAAGTTACAGGAAGCCAGATTTTGGCAAACATCAGGAAAAACTTCCTGTTAGAGCGGCATGACAATGGAACCAATTACCATGGGAAGAGGTGGACTCTCCAACACTGGAACCATTCAAGAAGCAACTGGACAGCTACCTGTCAGGTGTGCTTTAACTTGGCTTCCTGCATTGAGCAGGGAGTTGGACTCAATGGCCTTGTAGGTCCCTTCTAACTCTACTATTCTAAGTTTCCATGAAAATATAGTGTAGGCTTCCAGAACACCTTTTTAGGGATAATATTCCAAAACCAGGGTACCACCACTGAAAATCCCCCTCCACTATTGCTACATAGTATACTACCTATAAAGAAGGTATTTTGAGATGTTTCTGCAGAAGATAACAGGACATGGGCCTAGTACCCTGCCCCAGCTCACTGCTCCCCACCACCACCAGAAGATTCAATCTCCTGTGCAATGTATAATTTGTTCTCAAGAGCATTAGTTATACAGGAATCGGTCTAAGTAAGTGTTTGTTTAGTACTAGTGGAAAATCATGTCTAACATGATTAATGCTGTGTAAGCATTTCCCCTTACAACCAGACTGCTTTCATGAACACAAAGCAGTCAATCAACAACTTTTCCCCCTTATCCTGTCTCCAGCCCTCATAAATCATACTTGAGTGCAAACATAACTAAACAAGCGTTTTGTAATCAGAACGTAGAGGGTCGGGTGTAGCCAGTATCAAGCTGGCTAGTAATTGCTGGCTGCTTTTGAGATTGATAAGATTTTTGGGTCTATGTTTGATTTTCTTTTTGTCCCTTTAAAATCATCTTTCATGCAGCAATCATTATCATCATCATCACCCATCAGGTGCATTTTGTTGCAGAGTGTTTAATATATGGTAAACATAACTATGTGTATAGTTTAGTTTTAATAGGGAATGTAGGTTATAAATACATGAATAAATTAAATTGTGGTGAAAAAAGATAAGTACAATTGAGTACGGAAGTAATACTTTGACTCCTAGGAGCTGACCCATTTCTTGCACATGTACCTTTAGGATAAACTAGTGAAAGACTTCAAAACAGCTTTGTAAATAAGTCAACAAAAAATATTTTACTGGCCTACTGGAGGCTGGCAGAGGATGAGTGAAGAGATATCCATTGCTCTTGCAGCTGCCCTTGGCATTTCTACACTGGGCTCAGGGGAGGGGCTTCCTTCCTTTAGCAGCCTGTTTGGTTCTGTGCTTCAGAGGAAGTATCATAGACTCATGGAAGAGGAGAGTTAGAAGGGACCTATAAGGCCATCGAGTCCAACCCCCTTCTCAATGCAGGAATCCAAATCAAAGCATACCCAACAGGTACCTGTCCAGCTGCCTCTTGAATGCCTCCAGTGTTGGAGAGCCCACCACCTCCCTAGGTAATTGGTTCTGTTGTTATACCGCTCTAAGAGTTAGGAGGTTTTTCCTGATGTTCAGTTGAAATCTGGCTTCCTGCAACTTGAGCTCATTATTCCATGTCCTGCACTCTGGGATGATTGAGAAGAGATTCTGGGCCTCCTCTGTGTGGCAACCTTTCAAGTACTTGAAGAGTGCCATTTTATCACCCCTCAGTCTTCTCTTCTCAAGGCTAAACATGCCCAGTTCTTTCAGTCTCTGCTCTTAGGGCTTTGTTTCCAGTCCCCTGATCATCCTTGCTGCCCGCTTCTGAACCTGTTCCAGTTTGTCTGCATCCTTCTTAAAGTGCAGCGTACAGAACTGGAAGCAGTACTCAATATGAGGCCTAACCAGTGCTGAATAGAGGGGAACTAGTGCTTCATGAAATTGGGAAACTACACTTTTGTTCTTTCAGCCTAAACTAGCATTTGCATTTTTTGCAGCCACATTGCACTGTTGGCTCATATTCAACTTGTGATCAAGAACAATTCCGAGATCCTTCTCACATGTAGTATTGCTAAGCCAAGTATTCCCCACCTTATAACTGTGCACTTGGTTTCTCTTTCCTACATGTTGAACTTTGCACTTTTCCCTGTTAAATTTCATTCTGTTGTTTTCAGCCCAATGCTCCAGCCTATCAAAATCCATTTGAATTTTGTTTCTGTCCTCCAGGGTATTAGCTATCCCTCCCAATTTTGTATTATATGTAAATCTGATAAATGTTCCCTGTACTTCCTCAGCCAAGTCATTAATAAAAATGTTGAAAAGCACTGGCCCCAGGACCGAGCCCTGTGGTACCCCACCCCTTACCTCCTCCCAGTTTGAGAAGGAACCATTCATAAGTACTCTTTGAGTATGGCGTTCCTGCCTGAAGCGGGGGCATGTTTGCCACCACCCAACTTCTAGAAGGCTTGGGAACCTTTTTTGGGCTTCCTTAGATGGTCAGCTGGGGTTTACTGACCAATGGGATGTGAGGCTGGAGTGGGTTTAAAAGCCCACTCCTCCCTCTAAACCTTGCCTCTTTTTGCCTTGCGGCACCTGCCCCCCCTCCCTTGTCAGTATGGGCTTTGCTAGTCACCAGTTAGGGCTGAGTAGGATTTTTTTTTTTAGGGATTTTGATTTCAGAATCCCTTTGGTTTTGCCTACTCCATACTGCTGGGTTGATTTGATTGGCTTTGGGGGGGGTTGTGGATGTTTAGCTAATGGCTGGCATTGAATTTGGGCAGGTGAGGATGGTGGGGAAAAAGTAGGAAAAGGAGGCATGTTGTTAAAGGGCACTCCCTAGGGAACTACCAGTGCTGAATGACTGGTGGGGATCTGGTTGTGTCCTTGTGGAACCAGCTTGCGCAGAATGGTGAATGCCTGTTTGGCGGGGCCAGGCTGCGGAGGGTGGAAACACATGCTTGGCTCTCCTAGCAAGGAGGGACAAGTTTTTCCCACATCCTTGGCTGGGGAGTCACAGTCCCTTGAGACTGACATGCCCAGGAAACTGGGGGGAATACTCCCTTTCAGTCAGGTTTATCTTCACCTGCCCGAAGTAAGTTCAGTTTTGGATATTTGGATGTAATTGGCTTAAGGTTCATATCTGTTATATTTTAATAAATATAACATTATTCCATTGCGGTGTCACGAGTCTTCTTTGGTGCGGTGGCAATGTTTCTGTAGCCAACTGTGGATCCACCTGATAGTTTTTCCATCCAGCCCACATTTAATTACTTTGCTAATCAGACTATCATGGGGCACTTTGTCAAAGGTTTTGCTGAAGTTGAGATATATTATGTCCATAGCATTCCCACAGTCTCCCAGGGAAGTTACCGGATCAAAAAATCAAATAAGATTAGTCTGGCAGGATTTTTTCTTGATCAATCCTTGTTGGCATCTAGTAATCACTGCATTGTTTTCAAGGTGCTTGCGCACTAGGGATGGGTGAGAATTTCAGTTCAGTTCACATTTCAAGCAGAATTTATCAAATTTGCAATTTCCAAAACAATGTGAGAACCGAAACACAGCCATTCTTGGAAATTCACATTTATTAGAATTGTGGGATGCAGTTTGCCAACTAAACAACATTTACAAAAATGCATATATTAAGGGAACATGTGCATAAAATGAATACATGAGTGAAAATAACATGCAAAAAACCATGAAATGATGAGAAATAGCTTGCAAAAATGTGTATCATCAAAACTGCCTACAAAAATGTGTTTATTTGGTGAAATTTGCACTAAAATGGTGGAGAATTTTCATGAGGATTTTTTTAAAAAAATCATAGATTGCTGTAGAAATGTAGAGAACTGAATTTAACATTGGAAAAATGAGAAACTGAGAGAACAGAAACAGACAGATCTTTCCATCTCTATTACAGACTGAACGCTTTATAATCTGTTCCAGAATTTTCCCAGGAATCGATGTCAGGCTGACTGGTCTGTAGTTTCCAGGTTCCTCCTTTTTGCCCTTTTTGAAGATAGGAACAACATTAGCCCTACTCCAGTCATCCAGCACTTCACCAGTCCTCCATGATTTTGCAAAGATAATAGTTGTTCAAAGAGTTCTTCAGCCAGTTCCTTTAATACTCTAGGATGCAGTTCATCAGGCTCTGGAGATCTGAACTCGTTCAAAGTGATTAGGTTTTCCTGATGGAGAAATTATTATTTTATTTCTCTTGTGGGATCTTTGCTGGGGGTCCTTTAAGTAATTAAAAGACACAGACTTAGAGCAAAAAGGTAGGCCTTTATTTGGTACAAGCATATGCAGGGTCACCCCCCCCCCCCGGAAGTCTGGAGAGGACTGCACTGAGGCAAACTCTTTTATAGAGTACAGTTACAGCATGTGACAATGATTTCACCAATCTCATGAGTTCCTGCCCACCCAACATCACAGTTCCTCCTCTCTACAATAGTTCCAAACCAATCAGAAAGTATTAGCTAACTCCAGTGGTGATTCCAAGATTCTGTCCATATCATTAATGTCTCCATTGTCCTACTGTCATTAATGTCTCCATTGTCCTACTGTCATTAATGTCTCCATTGTCCTACTGTCATTAATGTCTCCATTGTCTTACTGTCTTAAAAGACTAATGAATTTTGGGGCTAGTTGGAACAGTTACTATTGTGAATAGGCTTTCAAGCATACTTGGTACATTCCATTGTTTCATTGTTTCTGATGGGTCAGGCTGACTCAGGTACACCTGGAAATATTTGGACAAGTTCCCTGAGTTAAGTTTGCCTCAACTCAGGATGTTTGGGGATGTATGAGCACCCCCGTTCTATTCCTTTGCCATAGAGGTTCTTATGTCCCTATACTTTCTCAGAAATCCCATTTCCTTACTTATAAAATACATAGCTCAAGAGAGGGGATTATTTAAACACTTGAGCTTCATTTTGAAGCCACACAGACCAAGGAATAGACTGGGTAAGTCTGGTTAACTAGTATCTTATTTATTTATTATTTATTTATTATATTTCTATACCGCCCAATAGCCGAAGCTCTCTGGGTGGTTTACAGCATAAAAACATCCAGTATACAATTAAAAACATATATCAAACACATTGAAACAATATAACAAAATAACTAAACATAGTTAAACACATGGACAACAGACACAATCCTAAAATGTTAAGTATAAAAACGTATTAAATCAGTTAAAATATTAAGCTGTATGTTAAAATTACTAAAATTAAGATTGTGAGTGATAGATGTAGATGTTAAGAGTAGATATTAAAATGTTAAAATGCCTCAGCCTCAGAAATATAAAGACCACCCTTTTTTCTTAATGAAAACACACTTATAAAGTTGTAAATATAATATAACACAAACTGGATTAATTTAAAATCATTATAAAATCTCACTGTTTCTCTTCATTAAACATTAAATAATTATTACAGACTTTTCCCCTAGGTGGCATTATAGCATTACCCAAGAATCAAATACTGGCAATTCCTACTTGTTACAGTCACAGCTTCTCTCACAGGTTAAAAACTCATTGATTCCAAACAATAGGGTAATTAATATCAGTCAGTCATGTACCAGCCAATCTGGCAAGAACCCAAGAGTTCAAACCAAGTTTATTTTGCCTTCTTCTGCTCACAGATCTGATTGAGGCCTATGAAAATTCAGGGTTCTCTTTGAGCCTGAATTTCAGGTCTCAACAGGTCTACAAGCCTATGCTTAACTTCTTATGATTATAAAGCATATACCTTCTAATATCTATGATTATATATGTGTAGATATATAGAATTCCCCATTATTCCTTTACTATTTGTCTATCAGTCTCAAGCTTCAATCCTGCCCATTCAACTTCACATTTGCCAGCAGGGTCAAAGAACCTCTTTTGGGAGAAAACTGAGCCAAAGTAGGAATCGAGCACTTCTGCCATTTCTTTGTCACCTGTTATAATTTTACCATCCTCAATTAGCTGTACCACCATTTCTTTTCTCTGTCTACTATGGATGTAGCTGAAGATAGCTTTTTTGTTGTTTTTAGTATCCCTTACTAAACTCAGTTCACTCTCACCTTTAGCCTTCCTGATGCCATCCCTGCAATTCTGTCTGTACTCTTCCTTTGTGGTCTGGCCTTTCTTCCACTTCCTATATGTATCCTTTTTTGTTTTCAGGTCATCTCTAAGCTTTTTGTGAAGCCACACTGACTTCTTCTGTCTTTTACCTTTTTTCCTTGTTGAAATTGTTTCCAACTGTGCCTTTAGAATTTCCTTTTTTAGAAACTCCAACCCGTCTTGGACTCCTTGTCTCATTAAGGTCGCTTGCCATGGGACTTTATTTATCATTGTTCTGAGTTCATTAAAATTGGCCTTCCTAAAGTCCAGAGTATGCATATGGCCACTCTTAGTTTTTGCTTCCTTTCAAATTGAGCACTTATGTATAACATAGTCACTTTCTCCCAGAGTTCCTGTAAGTGCCGCTTCATCCATTAAGTCATCTCTATTGGTTAGAATCAAGTCAAGGATAGTTGATCCTCTAGTTCCTTCCTCCACTTTCTGTAGGAGGAAGTTATATCCAACACAAGTCAGGAATTTCTTGGAAGGGCCATGTTTGGCAGAATTTGTCTCCCAACAGATATCAGGGTAATTGAAGACCCCCAATTACTACTACATCATGCCTCCTCGAAACATTGCCAATTTGCTTTGCAAGAGTTTCATCCTTGTCTTCTTGTTGATCTAACCACCATGTTGCTTTTATTACTTACCCTGTTAATTTTAATGTAAATACTCTCGATGGGACTACCAAGCTCATCCTCATATATTTCTGAGCAGGCATATATTTTTTAACATATAGTACAACTCCATCACCCTTTCTATTCCTTCATTTTGAACAAGTTATATCCTTCAGTTGCTGTATTCCAGTCATGAGAATCATCCCGCCAAGTTTCAGTTATACTTATCAAGATGTATTTACCCTCCTGTATTAAGAGTTCAAGTTCATCCTGTTTGTTTCCCATACTCTGGGCAATAGTGTATAAACTTTAAAGAACATGTGATTTACAGCCTGGCTTCCTTCCTATATTTTTATGAAGACTATAACTGGGCCCCATTAGAACCATTCTCTCAGTACCTGTTACTGTGCATAAGCCTTCATCAATTGTTACCTCCATGTTTATGTCTCCCTCCCCATTAGGATTTATTTTAAAGCCCTCCTGATGAAGTTCTCCATGCTGTAGCCAAACACATCCTTCCCAGTCTTGTGAGGTACAGCGCATCACTTGCCAGCAGTCCATCTTCCCGGAAGTGTAGCCCATGGTCCCAGAATCCATATTTCTCATGTTGGCACCACCCTTGTGAGAGATTTGGATTCTGGGACCACAAGCTACACTTCCTGATGGACTGCTGTCAGGTGATGAAATGCACCGCACAAGTACTGGGAAGAATGTGTTTGACCACAGAATTAAGTACTTCACCAGGAGGGCTTTAAACGTCATCTCTCCTCCACCAGTCTGCTCACTTGTCTGCATGTAGTTCCCTATCACTAATCACTACCAGGCTAATGCATAAATGCAAGGCAGATTTAATTTAAAACTTTTTTTCCAGCCAAATGATTAAATAATATTTTCTTAATTTTAATGTGTAATGTTTTTATGCTTTACAAGGAAATCTCATGTTGTAGTTTGCTTGGTTTTATTATGTACAGGAGTTACATTATTTTACTTCTTTCCATTTCTAACTTTTTGTTGTACATTCTGTGTGGACTGGTCGTTGACCGTAATAAATAATCAAATCAAATCATTTTAACAGTCAAAAGAGTGGAATTGTTTTTTTTCTTAATGACAGCTACAGTCTGATTTATATATGCGTGCTCAATATTAAACCTGAATGTGCAACTAATTATTACAAATTCGACTCCAGAAATGTGATTTTCTTGTAACCTCTCATCACTTTAAATTGACATTTTCTCAGCGGAATCAGCTCATAGTTCACTACTAGTTATCAAGGCCTGGTTCAGATATTTAATAGGCTCTACATGATCACCTGCAGTAGCATGTGAGACTACCAGAAAGCTTGTGCATCATGAGGGATCATGTGAAGGTGCTGAGTGTACAAACCAGTGCTTTCACAGGAGGCTTTACATGGGGCCACCACAATTTGCAGCCATATAGAGAGAGACACCCAACGTAGAAGTGCATATTAGCAGATTTATTCCTTATAAAAGAGGGCATAATTTGAGTGGCATGCATTCAGTCCATAAGGAAATATGACCTCCAGTTGAGAGCTTAGAAACCCACTCTTAGGTTTAGTTCAGATACACATAAATTACTTGATTTATCTTGAATAGTGTAAACGTGGACCCAGTTAGACCCTCAGAAACCCCCATGTGTTTGACTGCAGAAGCTCACAGGGCTACAACCTGTCTGGATCATGGGCTTATGACCTGCCTGGATCATGTGGAGGTGGTCATTTATGAACATGTATGACTACACATCTTTTGAATCTATGGCACTCCTAGATTTGACCTCTAAGAAGCCTTCAAAATGACTTCATACCAACAAACGTCAATTAATGTTTCCTTCTTCTTAATTCTCCCATATACTTTTTTTGCTCATTTTCTGCATTTCCTTTCATTGTTCAAAAACAGTTATTGGTTTTAATTGATCTGATCTGGGAGAATAAATGTGATACTGAATTACAGCTTATGCACTGACTTAAGATATGGGCTATCGAGCTGGGTGTGTGAAAATTCTAAATACAAAGAATTACTGCTGTGTGACAGCTTTTTTGATTGTGTAATAAATTATTTTCACTGGATTAGTGTTTCCATAGCACTAACATTCCATGATTAGTGTGACATTTAATGGCAAATAATGAAAGGGCTATATGTTGTAGAAGAAAGTTGAGGAATATTGGATTTTAGCTCATAGCTTTCTATCTTTTTATAGCGTTATGACTTCTTATGCATAGAAATAATACTTAGATGCAGCAGGCATCTGTTTATATACTGAACAAACTGATTTGTTCAGGGCCTACAAGAAGAGAGTATTTTTTAAGAAATCAGATATGTCAGAACTGTGGTACAATTTCTTGGGATGTTCTATTTCGCATTTAGTCAGCATCTACAGAGTTAATCCCAGGCACATCTACTTGAAAAAAGTGATTATCTATTTCTGTCTCACACTCACAGCCCAGTTTCCCTGTATCTGTATGTCCCAGGCAGTAAAATGTTTTGGCAGATTTCTAATACTAACCTTTGTGCAGCATAGATAATCAATGCTGAAGTCCTGTACATCTATAGCTATGACATGTTTCTGTTGCAGGGTGTATGAGGCTTTGAATTAAATATGTTTATTTAAAACAACATAGATTTGAATTGTCTTATTTTTTTAAGAGTTCGACACTGTTTTCTTCCAACAGCTAAAACAGTCTTCCAAACATAGCCAAAAATCTAAAACATATTTGGAGAAAACGTAAAACATATTTACTTGATTATTAAAAGTGCTCTGGATTCTGTCACATTCACTCTTAATTTATAGCACATTCCAGGGGTTTCTCCCTTTCTTTTGCATTCTGTACTAATCTGCTGCAGAAATACAACACCGATGATATGGAAGGGAAAATAAATGATTTTTGCAAGGAATGCCATGTTAGGTATATACCTTCACATTTAAGAGATAACTTTTCTATTAAAAAATAGCAAGCTAACTTGCTAGCATTCATATATAACGTCTCCTAGTGAAGCCAATAATCTGTTTCTTGCAAACACATTTTTTGAGGAACCAAAAAGACGACTGTACACGTGGATATCACCAAATGGTCAATATAGGAATCAAATTGATTGTATAATTGGTAGCAGAAGATGGAGAAGTTCCATACTTTCTGCAAATACAAGACCAGGAGCAGACTGTGGTACAGATCATGAACTGGTCATATTGAAAATCAGAGTAAAGCTAAAGAACAACAACAAAGCAATCATAATGCAAAAATACAATTTAAATAACATCCCAGAAGAATATAAAGATCAAAGATTTGAGGCTTTAAACTTAGTTGACAGAGAACCAGAAGAACTGTGGATTGAAGCAGAGACATTATCAGGGAAAAATGCAGAAAGACAATACCTCTAGTTAAAAAGAAAGACCTCAGTGGATGACTGATGAAACTCTTAAAATGGTTAAAGAAAGAAGGAAAGCAAGAGCAAAAGGAGATAGAAACACGGTCAGAACTGTAAATGCAATAATACAGCAACTAGTATGTAGGGACAAAGAGAACTATTACAATAGTTATTGTGTAGAAATAAGGCAACAAAAAAGGTAGAACAAGAGCCCTATTCCAAAAGATTAGAGAAATGAAAGGAAAATTTAAACCAAGAGTAGGGATGTTGAATAATTAACAGGGGAACACACTGACTGACCAAGATGAAATAAAAGGAAGATGGAAACAATACACTGAAGAAAAGATGCAAGGATACAGATTCATTCACGGAGGAACTGTATGATGAAGAACCAGAAACTTTAGAATGTGAGGTAAAAGCTGCTCTTAAAATACTTGGAAGAACCAAATAACCAGGAACAGAGGGCATACCAATAGAGTTGCTACAAGCTACTGAGACTGAATCTGTCCAAGTTTTGACAAAAATTTGTCAAGAAATATGGAAAACTAAACAATGGCCCAGAGACTGGAAGCATTTAATATCTATCCCGAAAGAAAGGAGATCCCAGGGAATGCACCAGAGATCATATCACAAACATATGTTGAATAATGGAACAGAACAAGGAATTTCAGAAGAAAATCACCCTGTGCAATCACCCTGGACCAAGATGAAGGAGGTGTGAAAACTGGAGGGAGAAACATCAATAATTTAAGATATGCAGACAATACCATACTACTAGAAGAAACCAATAATGATTTGAAATGAATGCTGATAAAAGTTAAAGAGGAAAGCACAAAAGCAGCGCTACAGCTGAATGTCAAGAAGACTAAAATAATGAGAACAGAAGATTTATGTAACTTTAAAGTTGACAATGAGGACATTGAACTTGTCAAGGATTATCAATACGTTGGCACAGTCATTAACCAAAAAGGAGACAATAGTCAAGAAATCAGAAGAAGGCTAGGACTGGGTAGGGCATCTGTGAGAGAACTAGAAAAGGTCCTCAAATGCAAAGATGTATCACTAAACACTAAAGTCAGGATCATTCAGACCATGGTATTTCCGAACTCTATGCACGGATGTGAAAGTTGGACAGTGAAAAAGCGGATAAGAGAAAAATCAACTCATTTGAAATGTGGTGTTGGAGGAGAGCTTTGCGGATACCATGAACTGCAAAAAAGACAAATAAGTATTAGAACACATTAAATTTGTGTTAGAACAAATTAAACCAGAACTATCATTAGAAGCTAAAATGATGAATCTGACGTTATCATACTTTGGACACATAATGAGAATACATGATTCACTAGAAAAGACAATAATGCTGGGGAAAACAGAAGGGAGTAGAAAAAGAGGAAGGCCAAAGAAGAGATGGATTGATTCCATAAAGGAAGCCACAGACCTGAACTTAGAAGATCTGAACCTGGTGGTTTACAACAGATGCTGTTGGAGGTCGCTGATTCATATGGTGGCCATAAGTCGTAATCAATTTGAAGGCACATAACAACAACAAGGTATTGTAATGTAAAATGTGTGACATGCAGAACACAAATACAAGAAACAATATATTAGGGATTTGATTTCCAGGCTTCATTCTGTATTGTCTGCTTCTGCTGAAAAAAAGAATGATAGTTCTCACAGTTTTTACAGTGCAGTCCTATTCATGTCTATTCAGAAGTAGGTCCCATTATTTACTCCCAGGTAAGCAGGTACAGGACTGCAGCTTCCAAAAATATCCTTGTAGCTTTTGTGTTAAATTGGATTTGATTTTTTACTTGTCCATGGGCTGCCTAGGTGGGCTCATCAGTGCCTCCTATGGTGTCCACAAAAGGTCTCAGTAAATAAATAACCCCTCAAAAATCCACAGTACATGAGAAACTATTTGTTCTTCCTGCCCATTTCCTGTTTGCACTGGCTTGCCTACATTGGTGTGAACAGAGAAGAAATGCAAAGACCTTCTCTCTGTGAACAAGAATAGCACTGGGTGGCTGATGTAGGTGCCTTTCCCCCCCTTGATGAGTGTATGCGGATGGTGGGGAGGAGCATGCTCACTCCATTTTGTGATCCTATCTCTTTTTCTGTGCTTTTAGATGTGGCAGCCATCATGCCATGCCCCCAGAGCAACCATTTTGTGTTATGCCACACCCCCATGGCAGTCATGTTATGCTAAGCCATACCTCTTCAGCAGCCATTTTGTGACTGTAACCCATGACACTTTCTTAACATTCCAAATGTGCCCACTGTCCCCAAAAGGTTGGCAACTCCTGTACTAGTGTGTGGCCAACATGCTCTAGGCCAGGAAAAAGTCAAGAAGCTCAAGAATATGTTTTCACAGGAGCAACCCACAGTGCCAGTTTAGTACTTTGTTGCTGACCTAATCACAGATTACCATGTTATGTAGTGTTTTGTGCAACATTTTCACCAAGGACTCAATAATTGCCATCTGACTTGCAAGAATGAATATACTGGACCAGCAGTTCTGAGATTTGACAATCTCAGAGTGGCAAATATGCACATATTCTGCCAATTCCATAGCACTTTGCAAATATTACATCAAAGGCATGGAGGACCAGCAGGATTGTCACTGCTCCCAGCCTCCATGTATTCAATAGAATACATTGGTAGAGCTCTTTCCATGGGACTGGGAACCCTGCTTTTCCAAGGTTCTTTCACATGTACCATTGCATAGCCATAGGATCAATGCACATGTTATCTTTTATACAAGATAGTGGGAGTAGAGATGGCACACATGATCCAACTCCCTCCATGCATTTAGTCTAACATCTAAAAATGTTTATGTCAACTCCAAATGTTTAAATTTGCTACCATGATATTTCTGATATTTCATGAATGAATGCAGCCACTCACTCATAACTGTCTGTTGCTAAATGCTTCCTGCTTTTACACTTCTCATGAAATAGCTATGTGAGAATCCTATGATGGACTAGTTCAGAGCTGATATTATGAAAGGTATTACATATTTTAAATCCAAGTCAATGTTAATGTAATAAGGAAGAGTGTAATCCTGTTCCCAGGTCAGGATCTCTACAGGGAACTTGCCCACATTTAATTATGACAATCCTTAAAGTGAATTCTGAAAGATTCACAACAACATTAAGTAATCTAGAGGACCTCCTAAATAAATGATAGCAATTGCTTCATTAAATCACATGTTCCAAACAAATATTTGGAGTCCCTTGGTTATTTGGACCAATGAGGTGGCAGGTGGTGAAAGGTTTAAAGACTGCTCCCCTCTCTGTCTTGGCTCCTGACCACAGAAGCAAACTCAGGACTCAAAGACTGGGTTTTGCATAGAGTTTTATTCCAGAGGTTAACACAAGAATATAGCATCAAAATATACCAGGCACAAATCAGGATACAGAACACAATCAGGTGTGACTAGGCTATAAAAGCAATGGAAAGTTGTTGCAACAAAACTCTCACCCCAAGACACTCCAGATAAAAGAGAAGGGGATGGGCACACTACTTGCATGAGCTAAATCTAGTATTTTCCAGTCTTTGAAGCTTCTCCTGGGAAAAGAGAATAATTTCTCAAGTTGTAACCATCTCTTCTCCCATCTGTGTGGATTTGGGGAAACTGTCAGCTCATACTCTGAAAGATTTTCCCTCCTTATCTCTCTGGAATTATCCAGCAGATTTATTAAGGCCTGGCCACTGAACAAATAACTCTGGGCTAGGTACCAGCAATGAAGGTAGGCTACATTCCTCACTGTCTGCTGCAGGCAAGGGGGAAGCTGCTAAGGCCTTCCACAGCAGAAACACTAGCAGAACTGCTGGGCACAGGACTGACAGGGGTTTCAGGAAGCATTTCCTCTGTGGTCTCACAAGACCCTTCTCCAGCATCTGCAATCCCCTCCTCATTCTCCCAATTCTGCCAAGTGTTCTCCATGGGGCCCTTGACATCCTCTCCCAGTCAAAATAGGTTCTTCTTAAAAGCAACTTTACTGAAAGCCTTTGGAAAATCATGCTACAAACCTTTCCTAGGTGTTTCTAGCAGTTGCTAGCAGTTTCCTAGGTGTAAACCAGCATTGCCAGCTCTCCAGTGTTTACCTGAAGACTCTGGGTTTTGGGGGTCCTCCCCAGGTCTCTGGAGGATTCACCCCAATCTCCTGGCAGATAAGGTGTCATGGGGTCATGTGAGAGGTGGTGGCAGTAATAGTGGCAGTGGTGGCAGCAGCAAGCGAGCCCAGGCCTCTCCAAGGTTGAGCAGGAGGGAGGCCTATAAGCACCCAATGTGGGGTGCTTACAAAAGAAGGTGGTGAATGGGGATGGTAGGAAAGTGCCTGGGGAATGAGTGGGGTCGGGTAGGAAAGTGCTTGGGGGAATGAGTGGGATGGATGGGTGGGTAGGAAAGTGCCTGCAGGAGTGAGTAGGGTAGGTGGGTAGGAAAGTATCTGGGGGAGTGACATCACTAGGGCCCTGCCCTGTGACATCACTAAGGGCTGCCCCTGAAATATCAGGGTTTGGGATGCTTCTCACCTGGCAACCCTAGTATAAACTCTGTTGAACAAAACAGGATTTACATTTGAGTAGCCATGTATAGAATTGGACACAGTTATCTGCATTTGTGTGTGCAATGTAACTAGGCCCCTTTTTAGGACTCATGAGTGGGACAGGTTTTTGTATGCTTGTAATGCAATTGTGTTCTTTATTATTAGAAGCTGAACTTGAAGAAATCTTTCCAGTAGAACCAGGAATGATGTGGGATAGGAATGTTCCTTCATGCTCACTGTGCTGGAACTACAATGTTCTTTCCCCAACTAAAGTGCAGAACACCATACAGAAAGCAGGAATCAGATGAATATCTCAGGCTATTTGCGCCTCAAATTTGAATCCATATAATAGTTAATATGCAACTAACATAATTTCCTGTTGGTAAAGTCAAAGCATTGAGATATAAAAGTCTACATCTATAAACTACCATTGTTTATATTTCTCAAAAAAAATATAACCAACTAATGTTCTGGTTGTGAGTGGCCGTAATTCTGTTTCCATAAAAAGTGGAACCAAAAACTGTATTTATTCCCAGGAGACTTTTAATAATGATACCACATCCTTTGTATTTGTGGTGCTATTCCCAGTAGAGATTGAGGTTGGTTGTGTTCTTCCAAAGCTTTCAGTACTTCCATACAGATTTAATGAAAGAATTCATGGGCAAAAGGGGATTGTTGCAAATTACACCCCTTAAATGTCTCTATTTTGAGATTATCCAATATGCCAAAAATCTAACTTCTCTGAACATTAACAACACTATGTGCTTTCAGAAATTCCATCTGTTTCCTTAAATGAAACCATTTTTTAAACTGGTTTCCCCCTCCCATTGTTTATAAACACCAGAGTGGTTCTAAAAGAGCAAAACTGACTCTAATATGAGACATTACTTAGTCCGTAAAATGTATATTGCTCTTCCTTGGATATGCTATGTTTTAGTACTTGTCCCTGAATATTTTCTAACCAGCCTTTATTAACTTTAGTTTAGTACAGCCTTCTACAACTTGGTACCTTCCAGATGTTTTGGACTACAATTCCCATCATCCGTGACCATTGTCCATGCTGGCTGGGGCTCATGGGAGTTGTAGTTCAAAACATCTTGAGGCATCTGAGTGGGGAAACTGGCTGAGTGTCATTTGTACTGTAATCAGTTATGATAGGAACATACAAAGATGTCTGAAAGCAGTTCAGACTATTTGTCCATCTTTACCAGTCCATCTCTAAAAATTGGAAGCCTGCCTAATATTATATTTGATACTGGTGTCTATTCATTGTTACTAATGTAGTTATGAAATGAATTTTTCCCATGGAAAAATAAAGTAGTGGAAAATTTTCTGCCCCACATAACTGTTTCCAAGTAGACATACATGGGGATGAGCTGCATTCTATATTTACTTTTTATATTTATTTTAATGATACTTGCATGTCAGATGGTGTGTAGAAAGTGGTGCAAGTTCTGCCACAGACCCACATTCTCGTACCAGCCAGATCTAACTACGGGCAGGGTGGAAGACATAGTGGTGATGCAGCTGTGAAAGACAGCTGGCAGGGGTGAGAGAAAAGGTCATCAGCTGTAAGGCAGCAGAGGAACACAGGAAAGGAGAGATAATTTAGACAGATCATGTCCATCTTATACAGATAGGAAAGAGGGGAAAGTCAGGAAGGAGGTTAGATTGCTCTGCCTTGGTGAAGGCAAAGAAGTGGTGAGAGCAGGAGGAAGGAAAAGGAACAAATTAAGATATTCTGGGCTATTGTTGCACAGTGGTAAGCAAGGGTGTAGTTGTCTGGGGTCCTGGGAGTGTCCTAGACCCCTTACATGTTTAGGAGCAGGGTCCCAGCAGGGTCCCTTTGTCTTCAGCATTCTGCAAGCCAGTCAGCATGAAAGGGGAGTGTGTTAGCCACTGACAAGAGTCTTCTAACATGCTTCCTTGCGTTTTCCTGCTGATTGGAGCCAATTAGAGTGAAATGAGGTGAGTCGGCCACTGAAAAGACTCTTTCCAGTAGCTCACACACTCCCCTTTTATGCTGCTTGGCTGCTTCAGGGGGTCATTGTGGGAGAAGGCATGCATGGGAAGGACTGAGAAGTGTGGAGATGATGACTGAGAGCAAGCAAGGGAGTGAGGGGATTGGGGTGACTATCATAATGGGGCCCTGCACTTTTGTACTTGCCACTCTCTGCTGGTGGTGAGCCTGACTAAGGGAATGAGGAAAGACAAGGGAGGGACCTAATCTGCAGACAAAACCATAAAAGTGGTCATGTGGTGAGAAGGGTGTCTGAGCTTCCATATAAAGGGACCCACCAATTGTAAAAGTGTTCAAATGGGTATATATGGGGTATGGCGATCCTTCAAGTAAACTGGTCCCAAGCTCTTAAGGGCTCTACATACTAACACCTTGAACTAAATCAATGGAACTGATTGTCCAGTTAGTTGTTGTGCATGTACAGCAGGTATGAGGACTAATAAATACTCTCCTGTAGAGTTGCCACTTTCCCCCCCCAACAGGGCTTCTGTTTCTTTCTGTTTCTTTCACAGCAGGGGGAAATCCAACAGACTTTTTCAGCCAGGAAGAAGATGCAGAGATGAGAAACCATGTCTCCTTTGCCTGCCTCCTATTGCCTATTAAAGGTGGAAAAAAGATATTTCAGTAAATAGGCTTGCTGTCCTATTATCATTCCATTTGATTAATTCCCCTCATAACTTGAAAACAATACACACCATATCCAGTAATATGTACAAGCTTGAAATATGGGTATCTGGAGGACCTTTCATTGTAGTGGTCAGAGTACCAGACGAGGACTAGAGACCCAGGTACAGAGTTATGTCATGTATGCATTGATTGATTTATATTAATGGTGAATGTTTTTCAGTGGTAATGTTTTAGCCGCCACACCCACTGAAACCAGAGGGCAGAGCTGAATTGCCTGCTAATCATTTCAAATAAAATAACCTGCTTGCCAACTTGTGGATCAAGCTTGATAGTTGTGCTTGGCCCTTGACATATATGTCATTTCTGTTCAAAGTTGCCTTCCCCCTTTCACCACCCTTTTCATGTTCTCCACCCTTCAAAATATTTAAAATGAAATAGTCTACAGCCCTATGAGAGAGCTCCATAAACATTGAGAACATGGTAAGAAGAAGAAAAAAGCCCCCTCCCCGCAACCTCTGGGACTTTTAATCTATTGCAGGTGGAAAGAAATGTTTAAGAGAGTTCTGGAAGAATGATGACCTTAGTGCCTTTTGTGGTGGCGTCCTTCCCTTCCCTGGGGCTTCCTCTGTTGTTAATGACTCCTGGGTGTCTATATGCAAGAACAAGCCAAGATATTTCTTAATGGGCCCCAGTGAAATGAAATTCTGGCTTTTCCCTGCCTCTTCCTGACAAAGTAAATGGTGTAATAATCACAATGCACAACGTTTCAGATTTAGGCTGGTAAGCAAGGGACAGCAGGATGGTGGTAAGGCCTGTGTTATTCATCTACCTCTCCATCTGTAGAAATAACCCTCACTTTCCACGTGTTAGGATCCCTCCCCTTCGAAGTAGCCCATCAGAGACTTGTGGTCTGTTGAAGTAATTTGGTAAATCCTGTCAGGTTTCATCTCTTTATTCCTGTTCCAAGTGCCTGGTTAGAGAAAGATCTCCCCATTTCCCCCAGTTTCACTGCAGCAATGAAATCCATGGTTGGGATGAATATTTATGAGGAAAACAAAGACGAATCATTTCCTCCGTATCATTTTTCTTTACAGCTGGAGGTGTCACACAAGTGGCCAATCCATACTTATATATATATATATATATATATATATATATATATATATATATATATATATATATATATATATATATGAATGAATGAATGAATGAATGAATGAATGAATGAATGAATATATATTGAGAAGTATAACATAGGCAAAGATCATCATACTGCAAATAGTAAAAAATAATGAAGCAACTATTTTCCAAATCATGACTTTAATGACAGCAGGGCTTTAGAATTTAATCTCTCATTGTCCATTTTTTAATGTTCAGAACACATTGTAGACAATGTTTTCTTTTGGGGTTTCAAAATATATTTCAGCATAATAGTATTTGGAAAGTCACAATCCGTGTCACAGCTTTAATTGTTCAATTTATAAGCCATGAATTTTATTTATTTACTTATTTATTCTTAAAGTTGTACCTCACCTCATCTAATATAAATTAACCATGCAATCCTATATATCCTATACATGGCTACTCAGAAACACATTCTGTTGAGTTTAGTGGGGCTTACTCCCAGGTAAGCGGAGACATGAGTGGGTGCCACCTAAAGGTGGCTAAGGTTGCAATGCCATGGAACTCAATGGGATTTATTTTTGAGTATCCATGAACAGGATTGTACTGCAACAAAGTACAGTAGGGCCCCGCTCATATGGCAGGTTCCGTTCTGGTCCGCCGTCATTAAGAGTAATCTGCTGTAAAGCAGAACGCATTGACTAACATTGTCTAAAACGGCGCCCGATGCCCAAAAAATGCCGTAAAAGTGGAACAAGTGCCGTAGAAGCGGGGCCTTTCTGCAATTGAAAACCGCTGTATCAGCAGGATGCTGCAAAGCGGAGCGCTGCAAAGCAGGGGCCAACTGTAAACAAAATGCATAATTAGAAGAAATTATAAATAAAGCCAATTGATGTATAAAACATGAAGGAGCTATAAAAAGTTAACATCAGAAACTTTGAATGCAGACCTAAATATTACACAGCTTTGTAAAATGAGCAGAAACAAACACTGCTGTATCTTGCTGGGATGTCTATAAATGAATTTTGGAGTGACCACTATGGCAACCCATCTCCTACCCCTAATCATTTTCATATCCCTTACTGACTCCAAGGGCCAATTTTCACTGTATATTTTGTACTATTGTATCGATACTTATATAAAGCACACACACTTATTTTTAAGTCGGAAGGAGGGAAAAGACTGTGGCTGTCCTTTTAAAACACCAAGAAACAGCAGCACAATCCTTTTCAAGCATTATAAAAGTGCAAAAATTGAATTTTACATGCATGTTCCTGACCTGACATTTTGTATTCTGGAATTTGTACCAGAATGAAGAATACAGTGTGATAATGGGTGCTCAGAAAGACCTCTAATGATGATCAAAAGGGTTTGGGTGGGGGCTCACATGGTAGAAATATAGTATTGATAGTAATTTTATAAAAGTTAGATATAGTTAGATAGTCTAGCAAAAATACAGGAGGAAGTGTGCCTTTTCAACAAAGTGTCTGCTATGCATTGCTCCCACTTAATATTATCTTTGCTTCCAGAATTCCTTGGATGCAATGCTGCTCACAGTTATGGCCTGCTACAGTTATGCATAGGTGAAGTTCCACTGCTTGTTGTCACAGTAGCCACAAGATGGCACAAATGTCAGAATATTCAAAATAACTTGTGGAAAATTCATTGATAACAAATGTCAGGCCAGAATCCCAGCTTGCAACAGAACACCATAGTTGGTGATGTCATGGCAACAGCAAAGAAACTTCTGCAGCAAGGCATATAAATAGCATTATTACTTGCAGGGGGAACACCAGCATGAGAATACTGTAGGTGGAATACAGCATGTGGGCATATGTGGCCCATTTCAGAAATTCACACTTTACACTGAATTTACCTCAATGTTTAAAGCAGCCTTTCCCAACCAGTGTGCCTCCAGATGTTGTTGGACCACAACTCCCATCAGCCTCAGCCAGCATTGCCAATGGCTGAGGCTGATGGGAGTTATGGTCCAACAACATCTGGAGGCACATCGGTTGGGAAAGGCTGGTTTAAAGCCTTGACTGCCACTGGCATGCCCCAGTTTCATTTATCCATCAGAGCTGTTACCACCAGCAATGAACCTTCTATGAGGTAGTGTCTCTCCAACATTTAGACATGTTTTATTTCATTAACAGATCCTAATTTATAGCAAGGGCATGTTATTTTTACTTCTTAATACTCAGTTTGCTTGATTTTTGAAAGCAGTGAAAAACTTTTGAGTCTAGGGCTGCCCAACACACTTCATAAATCCTCAGATCTGAAAAACACACACACTTAAACAGAACAGCCACATGCCTGTCTTTGTAGAAGTGAATTCAAAATTATAATTCAAAATTATGATCAGCATGTGAAGGGAGAATAAAACACAGCTGCATTTTCTTGGTGTTTCTCTGTAGATGCACAACTGAGGATCATTTCTCAAGCATTTTTTAACGACAGGGTAAATTTAAACTTACATTCATGCAATTTCTTGCATGGCATACTAGACTTAGATCTCTACTATACGTGAACATGATTTGGTATTTCATGTAGACTACTGTTATGCATATATTGGCTAGCAATATTTTTCAGGTGGACTACAGAGGTACATGACAGCAAGCAAAATGGAATTTTCATTTAGTGGATGTTAACCTCCTTAGGATTACATCACGCTTGGTCATATGCTTATGGTTACACAGGGGTTCTTAAACTTGTGTGCGTGTGTTGAGAACCAGAGTGGTGCCATTTTTGTGGACCACATTTTATTATGGCCACCATGTGGATGGATACTTGAAAGATTTCTAAGTTAAAACAAGAAAGCTTTATGTGCTGGTTATGACCTATAAAGCCCTATACAGCTTGGGTCCAGGCTATCTGAAGGACTGTATCTTTCCATATGAGTCTGTTTGAGCTCTAAGATTTTCAAGGGAGGCCCTTCTCTCTGTCCCACCACCCTCACAGTTACATCTGGTGGGAATATGGGGAGAGGGCCTTCTCGGTACCTGTCCCAAGGCTATGGAATGCACCTAGGGAGGTTAAACTGGCTTCCTCCTTCCTCTGCTTCCACCAGCAACTTTTCTGTTCCAACAGGCTTTTAGAACTGACTGCAAGGGCTGGTTAACAGTGTACTATTTTGCCTATCTTTATCTTTGGCTTTTTATATGGCTATGTTTTAAATGGTTTTGATTCTCTAGATGATTTAATTACATTTTAACAATATGTTTGGTCTGTTTTTATCTATATTTGTTTTAACTTTTGTAGGACACCTTGAGTCCCAGTTTTGGGGAAAATATGGGATCTAAATGAATTAATAACACCATATGCGGAGAAAGGTGTGCACACAGTGATGGTTCCCCTGTAGCCACATGTTCTGCTGAAAAGGCAAGCTGTTTCCAATTTACATGGTAAAATCTAAGTTTAAAAGTAGTTTGCCTCTTCAGCATGTGGTTAAAAACTTCAAGGAATCCTGTGATTCTTCAGCTTTTTCCTCTTTTTGTTTTCATTACTCTTTTAGGGACCTCCTGAAAGTACATCAAGAACCTCTGGTGGTCCCAAACAATCTAAATAAATTCTGAGTTGGATGACTTATCATGTGCTCTTATCTCTCCCAAACTATTTTATTGTATGGGAATTCTCAGTATTCCACTCTTATTTATATGAGTGGACACAACAAGAGGAACGCTGTGGGATGCCGTTGACAGAAGGTTCCTACAAAACAAAACTGAGCTAAACCATCAACTGAGATCCACCCACAACTTTGGATGAATCATGAGACTATGTCTTTCAATTAAAAACTTCTAACATTTTAAAATCAAAATGTAGAAAGTTCAGATCCTAACCTTAAACACTAACAATTTCAACTCCTAGAGTTTTACAACCATCATTCTTAGGTCTTGGAATTTAAAAATATGATACAATTTTGGGAATAGGCACTGATGTCCAGGTTCTGATCCTGTGCCTTTGCTCATTTGTCCTTTCCAGGAAATGAGGAAAGGACCAGCCTTTGTCACATTGTTCTCTTCATCCTTGAATAAGCACAGAGAAATAAAAATGACTCTTCCATTTGTAACTTGAGAAATGGAGTAAACACTATATGGATGTGGTCTCTAACCTGATGCCAGTGTTGTCCGGGAACCACAAATGCAGACCTGGAATGGAAAAACCCACTTGACAAAGTTCTATTTCATCAACGGCACCATTTATCATAGAGATGGGCTGGGCAAAACTGAAAGGAAAAGCAAACATTCATCTTGTTTTTATTAAAAGTCACAAAAGGTTTGTAGTGTAGTTGACAGAGGCCATATGTGACCTGCTTAGCGTTTGGCAGGGATCATTCCAGATAAAAAGTGAAAGGAGTGTCCTGTGAAGTCAAGTTATACCTCACCTTAATGAGCAGTAAAAACAGGGAGGAAAATGATTGGATTTCTTATGACCTGAGGTTCAACTTCCTACTTCATCAGATTTATACATGAGTTGCTGAGGAAAGCAAAGATAGCTTGACCAATAGAGCAGCTTTTTTAAAATATGGACTCTTGAGTTCCATTTTTCATCTCACTGAGGGACAAGTCCCACATCATCTTTCAAGCTGCTTGCAGCTGGTTGTCCAGAGCTATAAGCAAGGATTTTATTATTTCAGAGCTCTCCACTGAGTTTGGCTTTTTAAAAGCAATTAGAGAAAGATGTAGAGTTGCAGCAGCTGAAAGCAGAAGTTGAATATTATAATTTTTAAGGTATGTTTGGTGTACTCAAGATTATCCATCCTAAATATCTAAGACTTTTTTTTAATCTGGGGAAAGTGTTTGGATTTGGATCTGGGAGATATGGGTTCAAATTTCAGCAAGCAACTGTATCACAAGGTAGTTTCAGATGACCACTTAATCAAACCATGATCTGCTCAATGCTAACTTTTCTCCCATTGATGATTACTGCCACCATCAGACGAAAAGGCAATTGAGAAGAGTGGAGGACCAGCATGTAATTAAATCTTCAAATGGACCTGCTTACCATGTGATAATTGCAGTCATCATGAGGATAGCATTCCTCAATCTTAGTTCCCTCTCCCTATAATGCCTTATACCAGTTTATCATGCAGATGAATGATGTTGGGATGGAAAGTTTTATACACAAGCAAGCAGCTTTATCCTATCATACCCTCTCCCCTACTTCAGTTGCAGTACGCAGGCAAAGTATTCTGCTGGCGTAAAGCAGTTCCAGTGTTAAGAAAACTACTACTCCAGTGGCCTTTAGGATAGGACAGATGAAGCCATTATTGTTGTCCTTGAGTTTTTCTTTGTCCTGGCACTAAGACCTGCATGTACAATGTTATGCATCAGTGACAGTTGGAGTAACAGAACTGATTGGGGGATGTTTAATATCATAACCTGGTTGTTGTAATAATGATGGATAATTAATCATCATTACTACTACTACTACCACTACTACTTTGTAAAATGTATATGCTCTACTTCATTTTTGCAAATTTCAAAGTGGCCAACAACCAAATGAACAAATTATCAAGCACCAATAAAAAGCAGCAGCAAATATATATATATACACACACAGATATATATAGCAACCAACTAAAACAATATAAAGAAGCAGAAACCAGATTCTAACCTTACAGCAGCAAAAATGAAGAAATATATCTCAGGAGAAACTATTTCATTAATATCATCCTTGACCTTCACAGTGTGATCTTAAAATCAGAACATGGACCACTGAATGAATTTGAAATGGATTATATTAAATCAATACATGGTTGAACGTTGTGTTGTGTCTACAACCTGAGGACAACAGAGAAAGCACTTCTAAACTAATTCCAAGGAGAAAGAATACAAATCCAAAAAGCTGTAGTACATCAAAATTTGTGGGAAAGACCACAGTTAGACAGTGCCTGAGAAATTAGTATTGCACTTACTAGGGAATTATGGGGCCACACGGACTCTATTGGCTCTTCCTTTTCATTCTCTGTATATCTATATATCACATTCTCTTTTTCTCACAGATTTTAATAGTAGTAGCATTTTTTTAAAAAAAAATGAAAGTGGCAAAGGAGAATGCTCCACTTTTTGTAAAACCCAGGAGAATATTTGCCACCACATCCTTAAACTCTCATTCTACTCAGTTCTCTCAAGTCCTACTCAAAATTCCAGCGTTAAGGCTTATGAGGATGTATATGCTTAGACCAAAAATGCTCCTTCCCCTCAGAGGGGCTAATACAAATGAGGGTGTCAAATGTTCTTCTGGTTATTTATTGTTTCTTCAAGTAGCAGCTTTTACATAGCTCTGTAACTCTTTGGCCTTGAATATTATTTCACATAATTCATATGGACACTTATATAAGCGGAGCTGGGGGATGGGGATATGTGGATATTGCAAAGGCTTATTGTTGTATATCACGTTTTAGTTAGGCCACCCCCTACAAACCAGCCTGCAAGTGGAGCAGCCATGAGACCCCACCAGTGATTAATTACTTGAAGATAAACAGAGTGAATTTTCTTCCTTGATAGAAGTAATTACTACTGTGTTTATTTTTATAAGCCATGGATTTTACTGTCTCTGTGACAAATATTTCTAATTGAAAAATCTGCTTGGTTATTGGGGCGGGGAGAAACTAGGAAGTTTTCTTTAATGTTTTTGAGTTTGTGTTAACAAAGGAGACTAGGGTATAGCATAATTTGGTTTTCTTCATCCTTGACTATCCTATAAAAATAAAAAAGAACATCTAAGTGGAATTCTTGGGTTTTCAATCACACATTAATGATTTAGCTGAGATCACATCACAGGTACATTGTGTTGATCAGATATAATAAAGATTTCTGCCTCCAAACCTGAGTACCTTGGTAGCACTGGAATCCATATTCCTTTTGTAATGAAATTATATAGTGTCTTTCAATAAGTATTGGGTGGGAAGCACCTACACTTTGGAACTCCTGGCCCATTGACATCAGGCAGGCACCTTTGCTTTACTCTTTCTGGCATCTGCTAAAAATGTTTTTGTTCAGGCAAACCTATCCAGATATGTAGAAGTTGACATTTTAATTATATTTTGAGTTTTTAAATACCTGTTTTTAACTTTGCCTTTTATTGCAGTTTTAGCACTTCTTTTATTTTTGTGAATGGCGTAGAAACTCTATTTACCATCAAGCATATTTAAATTTTGTTAATTAGTTAATTCAGTTAATGTGAGTGGTTCACATAACACAAACAAACAAATACATCTAACAGGCTAAACCAGCAGCATAAAATATCTCATCGCATTCAAAGCCTCACAAAAATAAAAAGGTAATTGTCCAGTGCTGAAATGTAGGCACTAAGCAAGCCTCCTGGGGCACTGCAACTGAGAAGGTCCTCTTCCCAGACACTACCTGCCTCACTTTAGATAGCAGGGATACCCAGAAGAGGTGCTCTCAAGATCCTTTCAGAACATGAACACAGGAAGCTTACAAGTCACAGGAAGTAACAATTACCCTTTATTCTGCACCAATTGTACTTCATCTAGAGTACTGTGGGCAGTTCTAGGTATCACAGGCATATATAGGCAAATGGGAATGGGTTCAGAGGAGGGTTACAATGATAGCCAGTGTTATGGGAAAAGGTCCTATGAGGAAAGGCAGAAGGAACTGGATATGTGTAGTCTGGAGAATACTGGGGGGGGGGGACAGAGAGAAAAGACACATGATAGCATTCTTCAAATACTTTGAGGGCTGTCACAGAAAAAAATAAATATTTGTTTTCCGCTGCCTCAGAGGGCAGGGCTAGATCTAATGTACTTAAGTTACAGGAGGGTAGATTACAGCTAAAGAAAAGGAGAAACTCATTAATGGGAAGAGCAGTTCAACAATGGAACCAGTTACCAGGAAGGATGGTAGGCTGTCCCTCATTGGAGTTCTAGAAGTCGAGGCTGAACAGCAAACTGCTGGGGATGCTTTCACCCTAGATTTCCTGTACCAAGCACGGTGCTAGACTACATGCTTTGCAAGACCCCCTCCAATTCTATGATTCTAGCTCCCAGGTCCCTAAGCCATCCAGGACATTATACCAGGACTTTGAATTGTGCTCTTAAAGAAATGCATGGCTGCCAGTCTGTTTAAGCATCAGTGAGATGTATTCCCAAGGATGACTCCCACTTAGTAGCCTAGCCTCTACAAGTTTCATTCAAAGAATCTATAAAGCAGGGCTAAGGAACCTCAGGCCTGAGAGCTGAATGCAGCCCTCCAGGCCTCTCTGTCAGACCATTGGGACTCTTCCCAGGCCATACTTCCTCACCAGGCAAACCCCTCACTGACCCTGCTCCACACCCTCCTTGGGTGTTTTTTTCCTGGCTGGAATATGCCCTTAAACTATAATAATGCCTCTTGCTTGCCTGGATGGAGGATAGAGAGGGGTGTATGAGTGTGTGTGGGAACTAGCCTACCGTACAAAGAGAACATTCACAGTCATTGCTTCATCCACTTTTGCCTCTGGCCCTGCCCACACTAGCATGTGGCCCCCAGAAGAGAGTGTGGTCCTGTTGGTCAGTGACGCAGGCTGTGAGACTCACAGACAAGGTTTTTAGCAGAGAGAGAGAAACCTGAAGCAGAAGGGTTAAGCTGTGAGAACAGAGAGCCAGACTATCAAGGTCAGTGGCTGGCTGAGAGTGTGATAAGGTGGGAAACTGGCAGGAACTCAGAGTGGGAGAAGAAATGTCAATGGAGAGAGCTGTGTCTTATGTCTTTGCCTAGTAAAGACTCTTACAAGAAACTTGCCTGGCCTGTCTTATTCCTGTTCTAAACGGCTCTTGAATTCAAACCACGTTTGACCTATTCACGCACTCGCCAACAGGGGTTATGGGCCCAGCTTATCAGGCGTGGTAGCGGGTTCGAGAGCCGGTGGTGTTGTTGCAGAGAGAAACAAAGCACAAGTAAGAGGCAAGTAAGAGTGGGCAACATGGCTGTAAATCTGTTATCCGGGATGCCGATGGAGAGGCTGAATGCTGTAAATTACTCCAGCTGGAAGTGGAGGATGAGAGCAGTTCTGATTAAAGAGGATTTGAATGATGTCGTGGAAAAACCCCCTCCGGCAGCTCCTTCAGCAGCGTGGCTGAAGAAAGACGAGAAAGCGAAGGCTTTTATTACTCTGGGGCTATCAGATTCACAACTGTTGCTGGTGAGTAATGAGCCAACAGCTAATCAGATGTGGGAAAAGTTAAGAGCCGCGCATGTACAGCAAACTGCGGGAAGCAGGCTGTGTTTAGCACGGAAGCTATATCAGATGCGTTTTACAGATGATGTGACTATGGAAGAGCATTTGGCTGAATTTCGTAGATTAAATGCTGAGCTGCAAGATCGAGGCGTGCATCATAATGACTTACAGATGGTTTATCTCCTGTTATCTTCATTGGATCAAAAATGGGACGTGCTGGTCTCTAGTCTGGAAACCCAACCTGACGGGAATCTGACTTTGGACTTTGTGGAACAGAAACTTCAACAAGAATGGAATAGGAGGCAAGAGAATAAGAAAATAGAATTAAAAGAGACTGAGACTGTGTCTGTACAACACCAAAATCAAAGAAGCAAGCAAGAGACTAAAACATGTTATTTTTGTGGATCACGTGGGCATATACAGAGACATTGTTTAAAGAAGAGGAATTACAGAGACTTTGAAAGTCAGAGAGCAAGCGCGAACTTTGTTTCTAAGGAGAGCAATAAACTGATTAACTCTAAATGGCTTCTTGACAGTGGAGCGTCTAATTGCCTAATCACAGACTCTAGTTTATTTTACACTTCAAAGCCGACGCAGGAGAAGCTTTATCTGGCTGACGGATCGACTCAGGACGCGACTGCGAGAGGAACGCTGAAGATGGGTAATTTGGGAATTTTAACAGATGTATTATTGATTTCTGGTTTAAAATATAACATTCTATCAGTGAGAAAATTGGCTCAAATAGGTTGCAAAGTTACATTTGAAGGGGATAGATGTTTTGTGAGAAAAGATGGTGAAATATGCATGCAAGGGAAATTACAGAATCAAATGTTTATGGTTGAGTGCAATCTTGATAAACACATGTGTGCTTGGATAGCAGTAAATAAAGAGAAACATGATAATTGTGTCCATGAATGGCACAGAAAACTGGCACACGCACATTTCCAAAAGATACAAAACACCCCAAAATATAGTCAAGATTTGAAGTTAACACACTGTGAGCATGTGGATGAGTGTGAAGTATGCTATAAAACAAAAATGACTGTAAATCCAGTAAATAAGAGCTGTGAAAGCACGACTTCTGAACCCTATCAGCTTATACATGTGGATTTAGCTGGACCTTTTCAGTGCTCAAAAGGTGGAGCAAGGTTTTATTTAGTGATTGTGGATGATTTCTCCAGATTTACACATGTGTTCTTATTGAAAAAGAAAAGTGATGCAGAAGAGAAATTAAAGGCATTCATACAGAGAACAGAAACACAACATGGGGTTGTTATCAAAAATATCAGATCAGATAGAGGTGGTGAATTTACCAGTAATTCATTTCAAACATATCTGGAAAAGAAGGGGATAATTCAAAGTCTCACTGCTCCCTTCAGCCCATCCTCCAACGGAACGGCAGAGAGGAGGAACCGGTCATTGCAGGATTCATTGAGAGCAATGCTAGCAGATGCTGATATGAATAACACTTATTGGGGTGAATGTATTCTGTACACTGTTTATATTCAGAACCGCCTAATGCACAGAACAATAGGCATGTCTCCCTATGAGAAACTGACTGGAAGAAAACCCAGGGTGAAACACATAGAAAGTTTTGGGGCAAAATGCTGGGTACATGTTGCAAAACAGTCAAAAGCGCAGGCAGGACACATTTTGGGATTTCAGAATTCATATTACAGAGTTTGGTTGCCTGAGAAACAACAAGTAGTGTTAAGCAGAAACATAAAGGTGATAGATAAACCTTGGAGAGACAGTCAAACAGTTATCCTAGATAGTGAAAGCAAACAGGAAGCTGCTGATGTTCCTTTTGGACAACAAATTCCATTAAAAACTGCATTAACAGATTTAATACATGGTGGCAAACGTACTGTTAAAAGACTGAGAGGTGAAGACATAACAACACATGATACAGAAATGCCAAGTACTAGTGGTGCAGGTCCGAATAAAATTGAAAGTGAAGAAGAAATGGAAATAGATAATGTCAGGAAATCAGAGAGAAAAATGAAAGGTCAACCTCCTCAGAGATTTCCATTTAATGTTACACAACAGAATAATGAAACAGATGAAATTCCAGTAGAATGGGGAAAAAGAGGGACCAATAGATAAAGAAACAATGGATCTAATGTGAAAGTTTCGTGTTGAGGAATGAAATGTAAATGTATTATCAAATGAAAGTGAACAAACATGAATCTGTGAAACTTGTGTAAATAAAGAATAAAGAGAAACTGAACTGAACTGAAAAATGTAAATAGAAACTGTAAGGAAAACAAACCATGTACTGAAATGTATTTGTAATGAAAAGTTAATGTTGTAGAAATGTAATAATTGTAACATGAAGTTTTGTAGTCTGTAAGTCTCAGGTGGGGGCTGTTGGTCAGTGACGCAGGCTGTGAGACTCACAGACAAGGTTTTTAGCAGAGAGAGAGAAACCTGAAGCAGAAGGGTTAAGCTGTGAGAACAGAGAGCCAGACTATCAAGGTCAGTGGCTGGCTGAGAGTGTGATAAGGTGGGAAACTGGCAGGAACTCAGAGTGGGGGAAGAAATGTCAATGGAGAGAGCTGTGTCTTATGTCTTTGCCTAGTAAAGACTCTTACAAGAAACTTGCCTGGCCTGTCTTATTCCTGTTCTAAACGGCTCTTGAATTCAAACCACGTTTGACCTATTCACGCACTCGCCAACAGGTCCTCAAACTGAAAAAAAGGTTTCCCACCCCTGCTATAGGGAATTTAATATGTTTCTCTTGCCATTAGGTAGACTGAATTCTTTATTCTAGTTATAAAAGCCAATGGCTCTTGGCAAGTTTCTCCTTATGTCAATGTCCTGGCTCCCAACCAGGAAAACATGCTCAGGACTGGAAGACTGCGTTTTGCACAGAGTTTCATTCCAGAGGTTAGCACAGGAACATAGCATTGAAACATACTAGGCATAAATCAGGATACAGAACAGCAGGTGCAACTAGGCTTGTAGAAGCAACGGAAAGTTGTTGCAACAAAGATCTCACCCTAGGACACTCCAAATAAAACACAGGGGGATGGGCAACCTACTTGTACAAGCTAAATCTAGCACTTTTCAGTCCTGGAAGTAAGCCAGGGGTCTTTCCTGGGAAAAGAGAATGATTTCTCAGGTTGTAACCATCTCTTCTCCCATCTATGTGACTTTGGGGAAACTGTCAGCTCTGAGTGTAAGAGATTCCCCCTCCTTATCTCTCTGGAATTATCCAGCAGATTCATTAAGACCTGGCTGCTCAATGAATAAGCCTGTGCTAGGTGCCAGCATTGAAGGCAGGCTACATTCCTCACTCTTTGTTGCAGGCAAAAGGTAGGGGGACTACTGAGACATTCCTCAACAGAAACACTAACATGACCACTCGGGAACAGGAATGACAGGGGTTTCAAGAGAAACCTTTCTCCTTGATCTCACCAAACCCTTCTCCAACATCTGCAACCCCCTCCTCATTCTCCCAATTCCTTCAAATGTTCTCCATGGGGCCCATGACAGTCAATGTATGAGACTGGAAAAAAGTCAAGATTCCTTGCAGAGCATTGTTTGTTCATGTATAGATAATATGTTGGCATATTTTATCATAATAGGGGTGTATAAAATTATGCATGATGTGGAAAAAGTGACCAGAGAGAGTATGCTGCCCTCATTATACTAGAACTTGGGGTCATCCACAGTGAAATTCATTGGCAGTTTCTTTTTGATAGACAAAAGAAAGCACCCCTTCTCACAGTGCTAATTGATACACAGTGCTAATTTATGAAATTCACTGCCTCAAGATATTAATTAATCATAATAATGGTAATCATAATGCAAATGGATCAATCAGGTGTCCACTGACTTATACACTTTTAAAATGGGAGTGTACAAGTTCATGGATAAGACATCAATGGTTACAGGGAATGATGTCTATCTGCTAATTCCAAGTTCAGAGGCAGTATGCTGCTGGATACCAGATGCTGAGGAGCAACAGCAGGAGAGAGCTATTGCTTTCATTCATGCCCTGCTCATGGACTTCTCAGAAGCATCTGACTGGCCAGTGTCAGAAAACAAGATGCAGGACTAGATGGTCTTCTTATGATCCAGCAGGGCTATTCTTATGACTATTGAATTTGGCCTGCAAAGAATTGAATTAATAGTATAATAATAACCATAATTAATCATAATAATGGTAATCATAACATCAAATGGATCAAGCAGATGGGTCATTCTAAATTGTACTCGGGGAACATGAGATAACCTCTTGCCTAGGCTACCACCAGCAGATGAATTCTTTTCCAGCAATAAACAGTCATGGTTAGAACTTGAACAAGAAACTTACCAGCCAAGTTATCCCAAAAGATAAGCAAAGCCCAGAGGTTTTGCATTTGGCATAAAGACATTCAGATTTGTCTAGTGGTTGAAATGTATCAAGGTTCTTTCTACCGGAAGAAAAGAAACAACCATTCCCTTGCATTTTAAAGGCATCCAGCTTAATGCATTCAAGATGCCTTTTACATGACTGATAGCAGCAAACAGCAGGTAAATCCATGCCTTGGATGCTGGGCTTGTCTGCTCCATGCAGAGCCCATGCTTTGACATATGATGAGAAACCCCATTGGCAGTTTGTAAATCCCTTCTAGTGCTGACAGCATCTGTTTGTGCCAGATTGTCCCTGAGCCTTCACTATACCAAGTGAAAAAAGAGCTGTGCAAAGGATGCTCCTCCCTCCATGGCATATGCTTCCTGTTCTCACCCCATGTTTTCCATCAGCTGCTTTCTCAACAACCTCTAGGATCCTAGGATGAGTTTGTGCCCCACCAACAGAGGATGTTCTTAAATATTTCCTCCAAAGGTTGTTGTCCAAATCTCACCCTCCCTTTTAGCTGTTTTCCTTCTTCTCTTTGCTCTGTATGAGTTATGCTGTGACAGAAATGCTGGGTATTCCTCTCTTTTCATTTCACCATAGGAACATGTGTGCATGGGTGTGTGACTGTGTGCATGTGCATTTGTGCACACACACACTCACACACTTGCAAGAAATGGAAACAGAGATGAACAGAAAAAACTAAAGTCAGGAATAAGTCCAATGTCAAATGAGAGAGGAAGAAAATTATATGGAAAGAGTCCCTTTTTGCAATGGCTGGGTCCCCTCCTATCTTTTCTCCTTCTTTGTAGGAAGGCTGAGTAATTTTCATGGAATTGCTTAGGTGTTTGATGATCTGACAAAATTGTCCTGCAATAACAAGTTCTCTGGTTTCCAGCACTGATTACCTAGAGGTTTGGAGGTGAAGCCATGGAATATGACACCTTTGATCAGGCCTCCTTGTTATTGGCAGGCTTTTCCCAGCCAAGCCTATAATGACACTTTATTGAGACACTTTATTGATGTAACCAAAGACATCCCCTTTCTCTCCCACATCATTTTCTATTATGTGCTCTGTTTATTTGGATGGTGCTGCTGAGATATTAGGGGACATAAACTACAGGAAGCAATAACAGCTCACCTAGCTGTTGGCAAGCATTGCCCATTTCTACAAGAAATGAGAAGGGACAGAGCTACAAATTTAGTTTTTAGTCTCCTTGGACATGCTAATACTAGAAATGTATGGTGTCTTTGTGCTTTGTAAAAATTTGCAAACAAACAAAACAAAGCAGAGTGGAAGGAACAGATGCCAGGGGCAGGCTGCAAAACATCTGTCCCTGCAGCAGATTCCCAAAGAGAGATACTGCTTGGACCCCTGCAGCTTCCTCCTCCCCTGCTTCCAGGCTACCTAAGTTCAGAACTTTCCACTTCTGCCTCTCGCTATTTTCAAACTTGAAACAACATTTTTCTCTTCAATTTCATGTGCTCTGATGTCATATTCCAAAGGCAGTGGAAAGAGATTTCCAGGCCATCCTTGTTAAGTAATGATCTCCATGACGAGGTCCGCCTGGTACCAACACTGTTATCTTTTCGGCACCAGGTCAAGACTTTCCTCTTCTCCCAGGCATTTTAGCTTGTGTTTTTAAATTGTTTAATTTTTTTAATTGTTTTTTGTGTTTTAAAATTTGTATATTTGTTTTTATTGTTTTTAATTGCTGTAAACCACCCAGAGAGCTTCAGCTATGGGGTGGTATATATATAAGAAAGAAAGAAAGAAAGAAAGAAAGAAAGAAAGAAAGAAAGAAAGAAAGAAAGAAAGAAAGAAAGAAAGGAATTTTAATGTTATTTTGTTAAATTTCTGATTATCCCATTAGTCTGCCAGGTGAAACCACAGTAATAGGTCTCTTTATGCTAATCAAGACAGCAAAACTCATTATAACATCTAAGCAGATTGTCAATGAAGTCATTTAACCCGCACACCAGTGATCACCCACCCACCATGTGCCCAAGAACACACCATGTGTTCTTGCAGAACAAAGTGAAGAAACACAAGTTTTACAGTACAACCCATATCTACTGTAAAGTAAGATCAATGAAGTTCAACAGAAATTAATCCAAACTCCTGGCTAGCAGGAGCTGGGCTTAATGGAACAGTGTACCCACTGCCGCATCCGCAGCTTCAGTGCTCATGCTGGCCATGGCAGGAGATGGGGATCAGGAAAAATGTATCCATGTTATGCCAGCTTCTAGGCTGGTGGTGCAGCGAAAAGGTTCAGATTGGGCCTATTGCCATCTTGTGATAGCAGCAGGGCTGGCTCAGGATCCAGAGGATCCTATGCCAGCCCTGCCCCCCCAAACACACACAGACAATTTTGGGGGTTTCTACAGTATTCCTGCCAGCAGTAGCTTCCACCCACTGTGCACTGAGACACTCCTCCCCAGCAGAGTTCCCCTGCCACTGCCAGCCAGTGGATCCAGGCAAGACTGGGTGGAGAGACACCTCCACCTCATCCATACACCCGCCATCCCTACTCCTAGCATGGCCGATCAGACATTTGGACTGCTTTGTCCTGTGTATAGTATTGCAATATTAAGCAATCCTTCACACAATGGTTCTAAACCTCTAATTGCTGGGGAGCAGACATGGGGGAATGTTGCCTTCATGTCACACTTGTGGGTTTCATGCCTTGCTTGTGGACTTACCCACTGTAGAGAACCTGGATGCTGGACTAGATGGGCCTGTGGGCTGATGCAGCAAAGATCTCCTTATGTTCTTGAAGATTTTCCTTAACTTACTTAGTTTATACCCTTCATTATTCGAGACAAACACATCATGGCAAGTGGAATCCTCTTTGTCAGCCAAGAATATTCTTCAAGGCTTCTTAAGAATGCACATGCAGAGAAAGAGAGAGAAGCAAAGGGAGAAAGAAGGTAGCAGATGTCAGATGTGATAAATGTGGATAGAAACAAGGAAAAAGACATGCAGACAATACCAAGACTGGCTGTGCTAGAGATGGGAGCAGTGGGCAGCTTTTGGCTCCCAACCTTCTTTGCTCATTATGTTGAGATCCCAGGCCCAAACCAGCCAGATTTTGATCTTACTAGAAGCTGTGCAACTTAAAAAAGAAAAGTCTTTGGGCAGAATACTCTAGGGAGCTACTCCTCTGTATTGTGTATCTCCATTCATATTACTGGCAAGGAAGCAAAAGAAGAGTACTTTGGTTAATGCTGGATACTCTCTTTGTTATTCTATAATATGGAATGGAAACTGCCTGGATTTTTTCCCAGTGAAATTCCAAGGATTGCACAGAAGCTACGCCAGGGAAGAATTTGACCCAACACTTGGACATTCTCTGCAGTGGTTTCTTCTTTCTGCCAAGTCTGCAAGCTCTTTGGAGTCTCATGCTACAGCCGCCAGCACCACAGTTCCATATCCAATAGCAGAGACATGGTCCAAATGGCCAGAAATGCTGGAATATTTGTTTTTGGACTTTCTATGCACTTCATTTGTTTGGAGTTTAGGAAGTTCCATTTGAACAGTGTTCATTTGACTTCTTAAAGTTTATTTTGCATACGTCACACATGTTTCTGTTCATTAACAGGGAAGCACAACCCTAATAGCAGGCTGCTCTGCCCTGTTTGCACTCTGTGAATTTAAACAGGATGCTGATGGGAGAGGAAAGAATATGTAATAAAGAGCACCCACTATTTCCAATGCCAAGGACCTTTTCCCACCTGTATAAACAGAATTTTATAGAATACCAGCTTTCATGATTATAGTGGTATTGTCTCCCCAGAACATGTCCATCCAGCTGTTACTCAAGCCGTTGTTTTCTTTGCTGCTTTGGGAGGATAGATTGCTTTCCTCAGAGTGATTTAAAGTGGCACCTGAATGAGTATCTCGTCTGTGTGTGTGGAGTGGGGGGGGAGGGAGGGAGAGGAGACAGTGGGTTCACATCTCACAGATTAATGATACTAAATAGATTGTCAGAAGAGCAGCAAGGCCTTCCAGTAAAACAGTTCACTGCTGAGCCTCAACCCTGTCTGCAAATGATGTAGAAAAGTTAATTGTGTTAACTCTTAATACTGGTCTGCACTCTCACTGTAAATTGTTGTTGTTGGGACAATGGTTTTCATATTTTATTAATTACCATATTTTAATTGCTAACTGCTGTGCTCAGGGCTCTTATGAGACGCCAGCACCACTCACCAACATGGTACCAATGCCCCCCACCTGTCAACACCATAACCTCCATGGCCACAACCCCACAGTACTTTTTTCCTTCCACAGCTTAAGCAACACCACCCGCCACCAGCTCTGCTGGCCCCTTCAATGGCATTTAGCAGAGAATGTTCATTACCACTTTTTAATGGAAGCCAAGCTCAGCTCTCATCTGCTGTGGCTGCCCACCATCTTAATGTACCCAAAATGCAATGTCTCTGCCTGTAAATAATGAAATAAATAGATTTCATTCCTAGTTCTATAGACTGGGTTTTATAGATTTTATAGATCTATAGGCCTGGGCATTATCTTTTGAGTAAATTGATATGGTGAGCCCTCATCACAGATGGGACCTGAGCTATGCTCCTATTCCAAAACCACATCTGTGCCTGCCCACTTAAGCAGCTGTCCAGGGGCCTAGAGGGGAAGTCAGTGAAGGGCCCCTGGAGCCCTCAAACAGTTCCTGATGTGGCTGACTGCTGGCACCAGCCCTGGCTGTGCTCACAGTTCAGGTGCAAGAAGTAATCTCCAGCTCCAGTCAGAGTATTTATGTCATGTATTTATTTAACAGAATTTGCATACCAATTAATTGTAAATAAAACCTCTAAGCAGTTTACAAAGAATAAAATATACATTAAAATTGTCAATAAAAATCAAAGTTAAGAACAGCTGTTGTTTATATTTTTATTTGTTTAAAAAAACAACAGATTAAAATATACATTATGAGCTAAAATTGCAGATTAAATAACAACAACAACAACAACAACAATAATTGCCTGCCCTTTACCCATAGGTCCCAGGGCAGGTTACAGAAATTTAAAATACAATATTAAAAACATTAAAACACAGTACATTCACAGGATGTAGGGTGGGTCCTTAAAACATACATGTCAAGTGCTGAAGACCAGGGTAAAGAGATGTGTCTTTGGCATTTACCGAAAACTATACAGCGAAGGTACCAGACACACCACTGCAGGGAAAGCCCTATCCCAGGAGTTTCGGGTGATCATCCCCCAAACTTCTGAGGGTGGTGGAACTACCAAGAAGGCCCCCTCTGCTGATCCTGAGAGGGTCTGTAGGGAAGGAGAAGGTTTCTAAGGAATTTGGGGAGTAAGTGATTTAGGGCTTTAAACACTTACTTGAGCACCTTCAGTTGGCTCAGAAATGAACTGGCAACCAATGCAACTGAACAGGGGTTATATGAGTTCTAAAAGAAAACCCAGCCAGTAATCTGGCCACTGCATTTTGGACAAGTTGAAATTTCAGAGTCATCTTCAAGGACACTGCAATAATCCAATCTGGAAGTTACCAGAGCATGGAGAAAAGGGGCCGTAGCTGGAGTATCAGCCAGAAATGGAAATGGGCAGTCCCAGATACAAAGGCCATCTGAGCCTCTAGTGACAATGTTGGATCCAGGAGTACCCCCAAGGTATGAACCTGCTCCTTCCAGGGGAGTTCAAGCCCATCCAGAACAGGCCATCTCCCCACTTCTTGGACTCAGAAACTTGGAACACATGACACCTCTGTCTTTTCAGGATTCAGTTTCAGTTTGTTCGCTCACATCCAGCCCATCACTGCCTCCAGCACCTCACCTGCCTCTCCCGATTTGGACAGTCCCAGAGAGATAAAGATGAGTGCCATCTGCATATTGGTGAACCTTCACTTCAAAACTCCTGATGACAGCTCCTGACAGCTTCATATAGATGTTAAAGAGCATAGCGAACAAGATAGAATCCTGTGAAACATCACAGGAACACTCCCATAACTACTTTTTGGAACAGAAAGCCTCTCACAACTACTTTCTGGAAACATTCCTGGTGGCAGGAGCAGAACCAATGAAGGACAGTGCCCCCAACCCCTCTGATCTGCTCTAGAAGGATACTATGGTCAATAGTATCAAAAGCTGCTGAGCGATCAAGAAGAACAAGCAGGGTTGTACTCCCCCCATTTCTCTCTTGACAAATGTAATTGTGGAAGGAAAACTTTCCAATCATTTGATTGTGCTCCAAAGAACAGAGTTTATTGACAGATACATAGACCAATGGACCATTGGGAGAGGGGTCATCAAGACCATCTCTGCCCAAAATATGCCAAGTAGAGCCTTAAAAAGGGGTTACACATCATGCAGGTGTTACAACACAAATCACATCTTATAACCATATATAGCAATATCTTACACCCTTGGGGGTGGTCACCTTACACATTGTCACCCTGCCCATCCATGTGCCAGTTAGGTACCTGCCTTAATCTCAGATCTCTATTCAGTGGATGGTACCAGTGGCTTCGATGTGTTTACTAAATGGACTCTACTGATGTGAAATCTTTTCGTGACCACAACTTCCCTATTTTCGTCTCTTAGGGCCTTTCCAGATTGCTTTCACTTTTAGGCAGAGCTATGCTGTATCTTAATATTTCAGGCTTCTGAATTATAATAGAAACATAAGCAGAGGCTTTTACTAGGCTTGAGCAGCCTTTTTCACCTGATGAGTTATAAATCATTCCTCAGAACCCCCCTTCTGAAACTAAGTTTCAACCGAGGATTTAGAACTCATCAGGGGTGCACAAGCATCTTAAGCATGTCTTATTAGCAGGGCATTAGCACAACCTCTCAGAAGGGCATAAAACTGGTCGGATCTCCTGAGGGTTTCTTAAACCGTTCCCCATTATTGGTCCAGCAAGCATATTGCCATATGGTTGAGCATGGTACCCCAAAAACCTGTGAGGCTACAGACATGCTCGTGGTGTTCTTGAGCACTGTCTCAACAGCAGATTCCAGAGCAAATTGACTATAGTTTCTTTTGAAGTGGGAAGTTTTTGGTATTATTTTGACTGGTTCTGTCTGAGTGGCCTTGTCACATCAAAGGGGAGGTTATAGGGCATAGGACATCAAGAGGCGCAAATTCTTGGAGGCCTGATCCAGGGCTCAGGATGTTGAAGCCCCGCCATCCATTCCCTCTGGGACTGTCTGAGTCAGATCAAGAGGCTGTCCCATCTTTATGAATTGTCATGGATCACACTAGGGAAGGGGAAACAATTGTGAGTGGGAAATAATGGAAGTCCTTGTGTTGCAACCAGGCCAGCAACCCTCAGCTTGTGTTGGAAGGGATGCTGCCCTGCCACAACCCAAACACCCCCCATGAGATTCATTTTTATTAGATTAAGGCTAAATTAGTTGACATAGGGCATACCTATAACTTCTGAGCAAAGCCCAAATTCCTAGTGAGAGTTTCAGGTTATATACCCTCGCCCATTTGGATAATCAGTATGGATGTCTCAGAGAGAAAGACCCTGCATATGCTCGTAAAGAATAAAGGCCTACGTTTTTGCTTCAAGCCTGTGTCTTCAAATTTCTTCAAGGACCCCCAGCAAAAGATCCCATAGGAGAACATTCTCCAACATTTCTTCATACATTTCTTCAACCTTTTGGGTTGAGACCTATCCCAGTCTGCGTCTGTGTTAGAATTGCTTAATATGTTTTTTTAATAATGTTTTTAACCCTTTTAAAAAGTTGTTTTTTGTGTTTTTTAATGTTTTTAATGCTGTTTTGTTTTAATGTATTTTAAGATGTTTGTATGATGTTTTAAAGTATTTTTAGTGCTTTGTTTGCCACCCTGGGCTCCTGCTGGGATGAAGGGCGGGATACAAATTAATAATAATAATAATAATAATAATAATAATAATAATAATAATAATAATAATAATAATAATATATTGAAGTGGTGAACATGTGCTGCTCTTAACTTAACGTGGAAACCCAGGTACACCCTTCTTGTAAATGAACATTTCTTCTAAATCAGTACATGGAAAGAATCAGACTAATAGCTTCATATAACAGGTGTCTTCAACATAATAGTTAATTCTGATGTTATCCTTAAATATCCTTTAACTATAAAAGCTTTGTCATTGTTTGCTCCAATATGTAGATGTTATTTATGCATATTCTTATTGTGCAGCCTATGCGTGGATGGAAACCAATATCCAACTACTTTATTATATTTTACCATACCATCCTGCTGGAAGCAAAGCATGGATGACCACTACTCTCTCTTCCTTTATTTTAAGGCCAAATTGTTCATAATAGCCACTGAGCAGGATACTGACAAAGACTCCTTTCTATAATCAAACACGGTAGGGTGCCTTATGCTTAAGCAAAGCAAAGCATTCTTCCTAGCAATGACATATTAGTTTCCTATGAGTTGAGTAGACCTCTGGCCTCTCAGAGAAAGATTTGATCTCTTCAATTTACGCCTGGCCCCCCGACATCATTCATTCCCTTTCTTGAGGGTCAGCCCGACAAATGCACAAAGCCATCTTTTCTTACTAGGTCATATAAGGTGCTTACAGGAACCTGGTATGTCTTGGAGGCCTTGGAGACACTCATTAGCCCATTTGTCACTTCAGTTATTGCTTTTTTCATCAGAGCCAAGTTGTATAATTTACAACTGTTTGAGATGATTTATCACAACAGATAAAATCAGTTTGAGTTGTACAAGAAATATTGATAATACGGAAAACCTGGGGCTCCTGTTCAGATGAAAGATCAAGGTATGTTGCTGAGGCAACCTTGTCACTAGATGGAAAACTGGTTGTAAAAGAACTCTCTGAGACGGTTTCCTCACTGGATGAAGATGAGGATATGGTCAAATCAATGGAAAAATTGTAGGGATGATTCGTGATATCTCTGGTGCTACCCTTGTTTAAGAAAAACAGAAGACTAGGGCACATTTTATAATGTATAGTCTTATAATGGGCATCAAATGGATATACTGCATATAATGAGTAATATCAGTCCAGACCCAATAGCCACAGCAGTAGGCCACCTGCCATGACCATTTGGCCAGACACAATTACTTTCCCCCCTTATCTGAGTGTAACAGACAATAATGGTGACACCGGGGGTGGCATAAGTAGGGACATTTAGTCCGGAAGTGGCCCACCTGACCATAGTTGTAACACAAAGGTAAAAGGTAAAGGTGTCCCAGTCGTTTCTGACTCTTAGGGTGACGTCTTGCGATGTTTACTAGGCAGACCGTATATATGGGATGGGTTTGCCAGTTCCTTCCCCGGCCTTTCTTTACCCCCCAGCGTATGCCGGGTACTCATTTTACCGACCACGGATGAATGGAAGGCTGAGTGGACCTCGACCCCTTTTACCAGAGATTCAACTTCCTTCTTCCATTGGAATCGAACTCTGGCCGTGAGCAGAGCTTTGGCTGCGTTACTGCCACTTACCACTCTGCACCATGGAGGATCTGTGTAACACGAAGAGGTGGCCCTATTTCTTTGTCCTCTACCTCTGCTAATCTGCTGTTTCTCCTGCTGTAATTTTCGCATCTCCTCAGCCATCTCCCCAGGGAATTCAAAACCAAACACAGGGCTCCACTCTATGGCCAGAAGCATTCCACCCACTGTCTTCCTAAACCTCTCTAACTCTTGAAGTCTATTATATAACTTCAAAGTGGAGGGCAAGTCAGTGGAAGAGGGTGACCCCCCTTATTAGGCACTGGATCAGATTGTGTGGATCCTTCACTACTACCCATAGGTGGGGCTGAAACACCGGTGGGCTTCACATCAATGTGGGCAAAAGGTGACCTCGAACCCCATGATGACTTGTGCCTGGGTGAGGATGGGGAACTCTCCATCATGTTTCTCCAGGCTATCAAGGAAGGAAAAAGCCTGGAGTAACCAATCACATATATCTACAGTATTTTACAATTGTGTTATAAATCACAGCAGCTCCTAAATAACCCTAAACACTTGTTGTTATTGTGTGGATTTAAATCCTTCACTGGTTTTGCTGTTAACTTGTCCCCCACCATATTGGAATATGTTACCACAAGGAAATAGGCACTTGAGAAAGCACTTCCTCCTGTTCTGCAAACGTGCAAGGCTGTGCCTGCTTAGGAATCCATCTGTGCTAACACAGCAAAGGTTTCATTGTGGGCAGCTTGCGGTGGGACAATTAATCTATAAGCCCCAACGTTGACCATGAAAAGCAATTTTGAATGAATTCACGGCACCAAAATTTGGAACCAAAATTGGAGGGGATAGATTCAGGCAGACCTAACCCAAAGAAATAGTAACTGCATCCTTAGAAGGACTGCTCCTGACTGAGCAGATAAAAAGGAATATGCTAGAGGATATTCAGATGCTGAAGAACAATTACACACAGATAGGGAGTTGGATCCAAAATCACACACTGTTGAAGACAGTAAAGAAGACAGTTGAAGACAGAAAATGCAGGGGAGCCCTGCCTTGGGGCTCTTCTCAAATACCTAGAAATAACACCCTGTTGAAAGTGGTGGTAGAAAATAACCATAAGAAGAAAGATTATTTGAAAAAACTGTCAGATGTTATCTGTATGTACAAAATGCTGGAGTATCTCCTTTTTTGGTGTTACTGCTTGTTGTTTTTACAATATTAGAAATTTTGATTTCCCATAAGTTTTTTTTTTCATAACTGTTTCTCTACTCAAGGAAACTGTGGTTTCCTCTGTTGACCGGCCGTACATCAATTTTGTTTCTTAATTTCTCAAACAACTTAACTTGCAATAGCGTAAACCCTTTTAATTAACCCAATCTTGTGTAATTTTAGTGTAATTTAATGTAATTTCGATATTACGAGTAGTAGTATTCATTTATTCAATTTTAAATTTCCCAGACAATAAAATTTTCCCTCAATGAAATAATTTTCCTATTTCTGTGCCCCACTGGCTCCACAAAACCCAGTAACAGCTGAATTGTATGGAATCAGGAACAGCACAAAACAATCCAAATTAGGCAAAATAGGGCAGACAGAGATTCAGAGTGGGCAGGGGCTCCAGAGGAAACAGATGTCCACATAGATTGATGTAGACAGCTACTGGTCCCCTATCCACCTCACAACCCCGCAGCCCCATGTCCCAGGAAAGAGCAATAGATAACTCGTTTAGCCCAACTTGAAAAAGCAGGAGTACTACCTGGTGTTCCAGAAAAGTACTGCTTATATGATAAAAGAAAACTTCCCTACCTCACTTTACACTGTAGTCCCTTGGGATTGTACACCAATGTTATTAGGATCCTGCCAGATATCTTAGATTTTACGCATGCTCAATTATACCTAATTTTTTATGCAATTTCATTTGGAAAGCATCCCATTGTTTCCTAGGAACCTGGGTGCCTTCAGAAACTTCCCAAGGTGCTCTAGGCACTCTGGATCCAATGAGCCTTCCAGCAGAAACTGCTGCTTCCACTGTGGCCCATGAGTATGAGCATGCCAGAGAGGAAGGAACTTCACCACTGGCATGCCACACTTCTCATGCATTTTAAAAGCTGGGGTACCTTTTTCATGGGTAGGCGCTAAGCGTGAGCTCGCCTCCCCCACTATGGTTTCATTGACTGGGGAATAGTAGGGTGTCCAACAGCAAGGTGACAAAATGCCCCCCCTTTATCCCACAGCAACAAACCCTATGCAAGCACAAATGCATTTAAGGCTCAGAATACAAAAATAAGACTGTCAGACGTAGACAAACTTCATTAGAACATCCACAACAAAGGCTTAGGACTGTAAATTTGGATACGATGGTACGAGGTCTCAACACCTTTGGGCAGGATCCCTCCCTTCTAAATTTCTGGAGCACCAAATGTCTACGGTTGGTGCCTAGCTGCAACTCCCACTGTCTATCCAATAATTCTCTCCACTTTTTTAGTCCAGTGGCATTTGTGGTGAGTTTTTATATTGGGATTCTCGCCATGTTGTAGTCCAGTGGAGTTTAGGGTGCACTTTACAGTGGGCTTGTCTTTCCTATGCCCTTTCTGTATGATCATTACCTGAGGGACCTTGTTCCCACCAGCAAATTTGACTGGTGGAGGGAAGCCAAGCAGCTTCCCAATCTACTGAGCTTATCCCATGGGGTAGGCCTACCCAGCTTCCAGCACTTCACAATGTAGGTGACGCACCTCTCCAGTTCCTGGCTGGGAACTGTGGCTTATTCCTTGCCTTCCATCCCTCTTCCCCCTTGGTCTTAACCGGGGCCAGTCACACCAGGGAAAACCTTAAACCTGGATTTGCCCAGGAGCTGCATTCTCATGTAGTTTGAGAGGAGGCAATTCCCAGGCAGGACTGTGTTGGCTTAACAGGGCTGCTATGCCCTCCATGCCTCACAGTAATGCAAGATGGGAGCCCAAAGGTCTCCTGTCATGGAAACGCCTCTCTCCACACAAGACAAACACTTAAGGAGACAGGGATGTTGGAGACACAGACAATTCACATTCATGCAGGGCCGTTTGCCAGCTGAGATGCCTATGAACTCCTCATTTGGAGCAGGGTGGTAGACGCCAGCATGCAGACTTATGCCCCACTGAGTTCAATCGGCACCCCTAAGTTTAAAACCCCCAGAAAGGGGTATTAATTGCTTGTGCAGGGGAAGAGTCTTGAGCATAAGTCAACATGCCAGAGACCCCCTCACTCACAGACACAAGTACCACACTCGCTCCAGATCCACCAACCTACAGTCATTGACAATTAACACCTCCCTAGCCCAATGTAAAAATGTATACTCACCCTGGGTGTGTCCACCCACACTGCAACTTTTTTGAGCTTGAATACTTTATCCGTTAGTTCGGACAGATAGGTGACTAACAAATAAAATGTTATTATTATTATTATTATTATTTATTTATTTATTTATTTATTTATTTATTTATTTATTTGTTGTCTCAGGAGCTGCTGGCCAGGAACACACAGACAGACAGACAAAAGACAGATTTCTCTGTCCCCTGGAGTTGAGTACAGCAACAAGGCTGTTTGGTATGGAGCTGATGGGTCAGGCACCCAGAGCCCCAAGCCTCCCCTCAAATGGCCCTGTTTAGGGAGTGTTCAACTGAGGTCTCCAAACTCCTACGTATGGTGCCCAGAGGTTTGAAAGAGGCTCAGGATCTTCTAGGCAGCCAACTCCATCTGTCCATCTGAGTCATGGCACCAAATTGTGGAAGGAAAACTTTCCAATCATTTGATTGTGCTCCAAAGGACATTGGGACAGGGGTCATCAAGACCGCCTCTGCCCAAAATATGCCAAGCAGAGCCTTAAAAAGGGGTTACACATGCAAGTGTTACAACACAAAGCACATCTTATAACCAATATTTTACACCCTTGGGGGTGGTCACTTTACACACTGTCACCCTGCCCATCCATGTGCCAGTTAGGTACCCACCTTAACCGAAATCTCTATTTATTTAACACTTCTGGGTCCAAGGAGGTCTTCTTAAAGAGGGTATGCACCACTACTTCCTTCAAGGCTGATGGTACTCTTCCCTCTTCCAGTGAAGCATTGATCACTTCCTGGACATATCCAGTCAATCCCCCACATCAATTCTTAGATCCCCCTAGATCTAAGAAGCCAAGATGGGCAAGGGCCAAGAGGTCACGGGTTCAGCCACACTTCTTCCAGCAGCTTGTCCACATCCTCAGGCCCAGAACAGCTGGGACAGACAGTGCACTGGATGCCTCCACTGGACTTGCACTAAACATGGCATCCAGCTTGGTCTGAATCTAAGCAATGTTGTCCCTAAAATGTCTCCCAAAGTTGTTACAGCAGGCTGCTGAGGGTGTCAGAGCAAAGCTCTCTTGGCCAGATGACAAAAGCCCATTTGCCATTGAGAAAAGCTCTGCTGGGTGGCTCATTGCAGACACAATAGTGGCAGAGAAATAGCCTTTTTTTGCTGCCTCCTGCCACTGCGTAAGTATGATAATGTGACCTCATGTCAACTTTACATGACTGTGTAGGATTGCCTAAACAAAAAAGGTTTTGCCACTAGCATTCCTATTTTCTCATTATATAATGGTGAAACTAAACATGCAAATGCAAATATGTGCATGTCTCTAAAAATACAAATGAGCAGCTTGGGGGGATTTTAATGAATTAAACTCTCCCTCCCCCTCTCTTGCAGTTCTATTGCTCTTCTCCAAGTCCTCCTGCTGCCCCCTGAGCTACTTCTTCATTAAAAAATGTATATTAATTTCATTCATACTATTAAAGTCCTATTTAGTTGATCCTTATACTGAGTCAGATTACCTCCAAAGAGAATCCCTTCTCCCTAAGTAATGTTACTAGTCACAAAACGTTTAGCATTCATACATTATTTTGCTTGAGCAGGGAACTCCATCTCTCCCTTAAACTTTTTTCTTTGGTATTTATTTATCTATTGTTAAATTTATATCCTACCCTTCCTCCCAGAAGGAGCCCTGAATGTAAATTCTATATAACCCAAGGATGTGCAAAATCACATAGGAAGCTGCCTTATTCTGAGTCAACCATTGGTCTATCTAGCTCAGTATTGTCTACACTGACTGGCAGAGGCTCTCCAGGGTTCCAGACGGCGGTCTCTGCCAGCCTTACCTGGAGATGGCAGGGACTGAACCTGAGACCTTCTGCATTCAAAGCAGATACCCTACCACTCAGCTATAGATCTGAGAAATGTTACTCATTTTGTAGAAACTCTTTCCCTGTAAATTGCCTGGATGGCATGCCTATGCAGGAACCTCCAAATTCTCTTGTATGACACTTTAGACTAGGGTCGTGCTAGAATTCTGCCCAATTCAGATTTGGTACCGAATTTTCCATTAATTTGCTTATTCTCTACTGTTGCAGGTTGGATTTTTCTGTAGTGATTTTCTGCTGCTATTTTTGGGATTTTTTTAAAAAAAATCTGCCTCTAAAATATTGATAGTAAGAATGATAGTGTTATCACTATTTCCTTTCATTTATCAATATTTCCTTTAAAAATCTCAGTATGACCTTGAACACTATTGATATTTGTTGGAAGTGGGGCAAGAGCAACTCCTGTTTTGTTCTTTTGTCTATGTTCCAGAAGGGAGATAGAATTAGGGTCCTCCAGATGGATAGGCTTGATTACCTTTACCTGTGATGCTCTGACTGACTTCGCTAGACTGATACGTCTTTAGGGAAACTTACCTGCCCCTCCTCCTTCCGCCCTTTCCTCTCTTTCTCTCCTCCGACTGTTCGGGAGAGAGGAGACACCTTTTGTCTCTGCTCTGTCTCTCCTAGCCATGAGGTCAACTTCCACGCCTGGGCATTGCACCTCCAACTTAGTTAGTTAGTTAGAACTAGGTATGCCTTTCTATCTACTATGTATTTCTATAAAGTAGCTTTTCTTATTTTACTAAGTCTTAAGTCTCAGTGATCCTAATGCAGGGTAAAAGCCTGCTTTCTTAGGTAAACGCATGCACACACTGGCACACTCACATTTCAGACCGCTGTTACTCTCTGCTGTGCTGCTTAACTAATTTAGCACCAGCAACAATATTTCCTTTTAATCTCAATATTTTTTGCAAGGGGAAAAAGATGAATTGGTAAAAGCAGCAGCTAATGGACAAAGATCGATACTGGCCTGTTAGGTTGATAGAATGCTTTTGAACCGGCACCAGCCAACAAATCCTATCCCTGCTTTGGACAAAACTTGGTGACAACTCTTATTCCAGCAGGCATATTAAGGTAATGTTCAATGTTATAACATTGTTCTATTGTTTATTATTTTGTTTTCTGTATGGTTTATTTTTATATGCACCACTTTGACATTGTAATGATTAAGTTGTATATAAATGTTTTAACTAGCTAACTAACTGTATATATCGACATATATTGGAAACTGGCATAAATTGGGGTGTTTTTAGTGGCTGTCCATAGCACTGTTTGGCAAAGCCCAGTCCAGAAATAGCTGCAATGCTTTTGAATTTCAGCTAGCATGCAGTTGTTAAGGGAATTTAGGGTTTTTAAAATAGCAGTTTTATTTTAATATGCTCTTGATCCATTACCCTTGACCTCATTCAAAGGAAACAGAATGTGAGTACATGCTGCATCCTTGGAGTTCTCATTACTTGGAGAACTGGGGCACACGTAACAATAGGAAGTACATAAACAAATTTCATAAAATCAGAAAACATCTATTTGAAACATCCCAGCTGTGATCTTTCCCTCTCATTCTATATATCTGCAATGTCATGATAGAGATGCAAAGGTCTGGAAAGAGAAACAGAAACATCTAGAAGGGAAGGGTTTTTTCCCATTCTTTCCCTCCCCCTTCCGTTTTTCAGGAAAAAAACAGAAAATTCAGGAAAAATGGGGTGAACTCGTTTCCCCCTGAATTTTTCTGTTTCCCCTCCCCCCAGGCTTTCACATCTCTATGTTAGGGGTTGGGTGAGTTTCCCTTGGGAGGCACTTCCGTTCCAAAAGAAGGTCCATTTCCACACGTCACTACACAATAGCTAGATGGAATCTGGACTAGGAATGGGATCTGTTAGCTGGTGCTGCTTCAAAAGCATTCTGTCAACCTAATAGGCAGTATTGATTTGAGTTCATTCTTTGTCCACTTTCTGCTGCTTTTACCGGTCTGATTTTTCCCCTCTCCAAAAAAAGTGATATTAATCTTGATATTTTCTTCCAAAAATATTGCTATTATTGATGTTTTGAAATATTGATATTTTCTTTCAAAATATTAATATTTTGAAAGGAAATGTGGATAAATGAACAAAATACCAGTATTGTGAAAGAAAGAAAATACTGATAATTTGAAATAAAATATTGATAAAGGAAAGGAAAGCAGTTTTGCCACTGCCACCTTCTCTGTGGTGACTGAGGCTGGTCAGTTTTCACGTTAGTAAGCAAGCGGAGGCCAGTTGAGGAGGAAAGCAGCTTTCAGTGCCCCCCACCTCCTCCAAGAGTCAATGTGGTTGAGACGGCTGTTTTCCTAACATTTGGAGTTTGGATTATTGGAGTGGTGGGCGGTGGCAGAGAGAGAGAGAGAGAGAGAGATAGATGTAATGCTGTGCTGTGCTGTGTTGTGAGTAAAAACAGTACAAGAATGATATATTTGAGGGAATATCCGAGGGGGGAAAACCAGTGTCTGGGGAAAGCCACTGAAGTTTGGAGCAAACAGGATCACTTCACAAAGATGGAGAATATGTGGACCACTGAAAAATCTGGTGCTAAATCCGAATTCAGCAGAATTCTCTCCCATACCTAATCTGGACTGTGGCCTTGCCTGAGATAAAGAGGCTTTGAGGATCCAAAAGGAATGAGGCATAAGTCTAAAGTTTGTTTCTCATGCTGGGAGACTCTCCAATGGGAAACATAGGGATGATGAGACTGCCTGACGTCATACTATACCTATCCTTTACAGCTTCCCGTCACTACTACTCAGGGCCCCTCCAGGCATCTTTTTATTGTGCATTCAAGATTATTGGTGCTCATGACAGTATAGGGGTGGTTGTACACAATCCCATATCTATCATTTTATCTTACTTATTAAATTTATATCCTGCTCTTCCTTCCAAAAGTTGGCCAGGGTGGCACCCAAAGCTTGCAATACTGTTTGTGCCTGCAAATGTTTGGGCCTTCCAGATGGTAATAATGTGATAATGTTGAGGAAGCATCACAGAACAACTAATAAAGTGGAATGACATGCAGATGGTCCAGTATAAATCTATCATGAATGCACTATTATTGCCTCAATGACATGTTGTAGAATCCACCTGCAAAAATAAATAAATAAACAGTTGGAAGGGGGCTTCAGTTTCCAATCCTGTGAAAGCAGTGACGTCTCTCAATGTCACACTGCTTTATTCTCAAAAGTCTTACATAGTCCATCTGAAGCGGCACCTCTTTCTCTTTGAGGATATTGCATACATTTAGAAGGAGTACTAGGCTGGTTCTCCTCCTACACAAGCAAAAACACTAAGACTGCAGGCCTCAACACTGTGGGACTTACTGCCACATAAGCATGTCCAACATTGCATTGTACAAATTAGAACAGAGACGCCATTGCATGGAAAGGCTTATCATGGGCTCCTGTTGGGAGGAAGGGCGGGATATAAATCAAATAATAATAATAATATAATAATAATAATCCTTTGACCTTGAATACATTGCTTCTAGCTGTCCTGTAAACAGGTTTTCTTCACTTCTTTAGCCCTATATATGTGTACCAGACATAAATGTGTGGAGAGAAGAGCAGGACCGCACTTGAAGCTCTGCCACCATATCTTCCTCCATCCCTGCCCATCCCACACACTGTCTGCAGTTGTGTGAATACATAAACATGTGAACTTTGTATGCATGGATGGAAGAGCAAGGGTGTACATGCAAGCCCTACCCCAATGTCCCTGTGCACAATGCTCTGCACTCTGTTCCCATGTTGAGCAGAGGAGGTCTCCAGGAGGCTTCTGCTGGTGTTCACTTGAATGAGAAAAAGAGATGCAATGTCAGGATGAGGCTACAAGCACAGCCCCACTCCTCCTTCTGCTAGTGAAGCTGGAGAATTCCAATGAAAATGGAAACAGAAATGGAAACTGCTGATGCATGCTTATTCATCCCGTGACCAGATCTGAAATTAAGCCCATGAATACCAATTGGTATTCCCTGTTGTCTTTTTTTTCAGCCCACAAATGATATGTAATTTATTATGTTTTTCCCCCATTTCCTTTGCATTGAAACATTTCCTTTGCATTGAAGTGGTGTGGAAATTACATCATTAGTTATGATAAATTTGTAACTTACAAAAATTATGTAAATAATTATGTGCATTATGTTAAACACCAGGCAGTGCAGTGAATAATGCAGTATTTGGCGGAAACCTTCTTACATCCTAGTCTCTATACATAGCTTTTGTCACCTTTTAAACATTTGAAAATGGCTTTTATATCCTCATCTTTTTTCTCAAGGCCAAACTTGCCTAGATTCTTCTTTCAGCAATAATTTTGTTATGTGTTCCAATCATAACAAACAGTCTCATGGCACCTTAAATACTGGTTTATTATGGCATAAATGTTTGTGGGTTATAATCTACTTCATCAGATGCACAAAGTATTATCCCGAGTTACAGGTATATTACATGGTTGTGGAGTGTGTGGGTATATTCTAAACAGTGAGGTCAGGGGGAAATGAAAGGCAGAAAGTACAGATGGTGATAATTATGTACAGTAATTATGTTTACTCAGAAGTAAGTCCCACTGTGTTCATTAGAGGTTACTCCCTAGGAAGTGTGTTTAGGATTGCAGCCTAAGTAATGACCCAAACTGGGCATAGAACTCCAGCTGAGGCTTCGCTGGTGCCAAATACTGTAGATTATTGACTCAAATGTCTTGCATATAATCCTTTGGTTAATACGAGCGAAAAAAGGGGGGGTGTTTGTAAATCAGGTTAGGTCCATTTGAAATTAAATGCAGGAATGTGACACATGTGTGAGGCAGCCATGCTGTGTAATAAAGTTCATCCTGAATATAAAAATCTTGGATGATGGAAGACTTTGAAACCCAGCCCTAAACTTGTCCTATTTTTAGTGATTGGCTCAAAGAGACAAAGTTATTCATACAACCAGCTGTATACACATACACATGCCCTGAAAAGAAAAGGGGAAAAAAATGAAAGTGTGATTCTTCCAAAAGTCACCACATGCACAATATTTCAGTACAGCTGGGTGTAAGCAGGCCACCAGGCTCTTTGCTTTAATTTGATGATCAAACAAGTTCCAGTGTTTAAAACAGATTTTCACACCAGATGAAAGGTCAGCTGTAGAATACAGGCAATTTTAATTGTTTGAAATGGTACATAGAACAGGTCCTTTTGGAAACTTTTATATTTTCAAATGTTTGATTACATGCCACTTCTGGCACCCTTGGAGTCACAGGGTCCATTGAGCTCCATGAATGTTAAAAATTTTTCATCGTATGTAATTTCCATGCTTTCGAACTGAAATGTTTCTGGCATGAACTGTACACTGGTAAGACACATTTGATATGCAATCTAGTTTTGTACAAGCTTGCCAGTTGGAGAACAACTATAGCAGGGAGGGCCACAACCTTTTGTATAATCTTACCCTTGCGCTAAAAAAACAAGAACAACATTCTAGCTCTCATGGTTACAAATATAGGCTGAAACATTAGATGACAGTATGTTCTAAACAGTTTACTGTATGTTTATAGTTACTCACTTCATCACTTATGGCCAGTGCCCAAGCAGCTTTTTGGTGAAATTTGTACCAAATAATTTACAAATTATTGTTTGTTTTACTAAACTAGAGGACTGAATGATGTCCTTTAGCTACTTTTAATTCCTTATACTTAAGCTTCTTACATTTCTGGTTGTATGATTTTTATTTATAACAAGACATAGCAGCATGATAGGTATACTAATTGTATGCATTAATGACAAATACCCTTTAGAGTGTACACACTGCTCCCTTTCCCTGGGATCTAGTATCAAGTCTTCCATGGAACTCTAAAGATCAGATCTAACTCATTTGCTCACATGTGTTCTGGAACCAGTAAATCAGATCTGCAGCACTGGCTCCAATGTCCAAACCCCCTGGGCTCTCAAGAGGGGAATTTACATGACATCTGCCCATGTGAATGAATAGAAACGGGAGCAGGACTATACCTCCTGGCCCCATCTCTAATGTCTTGTTCCCAGTTAGTGCCATCTGCTTAACATTCACGCATTTGACACATTTGAAAAGGACAGTCTATGCATGAACACTTTGTATGTGCATTGACTCCCCTTTTCAAACAATGGAGAAATACAACACTCAGGGCATGGCCAATAGGCGAAGTCCCCTTGTGCCTCCATGCATTCATTTAATGTATGGGTGGCTATGTAACTATGCTTTATGTCTCTGAACATGATGGTGTTCATCCTGCTGTAGTTCTCGAGAGAGCATGTTACACAGGTGGCATACTTCTCTGTCTTTCAAGCTACAAGTCTTAGCCTTTCCTGTATTAAGCTGATGAGAGGAGGACCTGGATCAGAAAGTAAACTATTCAGATAATTGCTTGTTCTGGTCTACCACTGCTTGTGATTGGCTCCATTAAACCTTGCATGAGCTTATAAGATCTGGATACACAGATAGAGGGAAACAAGTTTGCATTATCACGCATTACTTATCATTTAGCTTAATGGTAATGGGGTTGTATCTTGGGCCACTGCTACCTGGACTTCCAAGCCAGGTTGGACCCTGGTTATGGTGAGTGATAACATTTCCTTCTAGGTCAACCACAGAAGTCAGAGTGAATTGATTTTTAGGTTCTCAATATGTCATAAATTAGCATCATCATTTGTATGCATCATTTGCATGCTTATTTGTATGCTGTCCTTCCATAGTAATCTATGCTCAAGGTGGCTCACAACATGAAAAAGTTTACATAATTCACTGTTAAAACACCAAATTCAAATAGTCAAAAAATAAGTTAAAGAAAACATCTTAAGAATCATACAATAAATTGAAACACTATTGTAATTCATAATGTCCAACAATAAAATACAAAAACATAATCCCAATAACAGCAAAAAACACTGACCAGCAGAATTAAATTTTTGCCTAAACAGAAGCCCCTAAACTACACCTCACAGTCAAGATGGCCAATGGCAACTTCAGGTAGTAGCAGCTTTTATATCTGCTACAGTCAGTCAGGACCCCACTCTCCCAAGCCTGGTGGAAAAAGGCCAACAAGCTCGGAGAGGGACTTGCAGGACTTGCAGTGGGCAAATGGGTGGGCAAATAGGCTAGTAAAAACTAGTGTGGGATATAGTAACTTTGAAAACCTACTTGCAAAGCTATTCTGAAATAAGAATCTGTAACTCCTCAGCCTGTGATTATCATATATAAACCTCCTTGAATATTTATCCCAGGAGTTGCCAATGTGGCACCCATGGGCACACACGAATTCTCAGTATCTTTTCCTGGTATCCACATGGTCCCCTCCCTCTGCTGAAATTAGGCTTGGAAGAAGCATTTCATTGTGGCCAAATAGAACAGGTTGTGGTGTGTGCTTGGCAGGGGTGTGGTGCTCACAACAGTTTCTAAAATTTGCAAATGACTCCACAGACCTAGAAAGGCTGGTGACCCCTGACTTAGCTTATCATGTAGCTTATAGCTTTTAGCCTATTTTTCAAAACAGTTTGATCTGTAGAAATTAGCAGGAGTCCAGGACATAATGTTTATCTCCATGTCACAAAAAGTTTGATTTCTGAATATCAAACATCTGTTAAAGGCACAAGATGCCAGATTGCGCCCCCCCCGCCACCAATTTGGCAATCTTGGCATAACTCTGTTGTGGAAAAGTGTCTGGATCTGGACATGGGCTGCCATTATTGTGTGACACAGACTGCACACAGTGTTATTCTGAAATTCCACTGTGGCCTATAAAACAAGAGACGACAGGTTGCATTTGCCAGATGGACTGTAAACTGCCAATTCCTGTGACAAGGAGATAAAAAAATGCCAGATTATGGTCCTTTCAGCATCATGATTTCTAACCCTGTTTCCTATTTCTGAAGGACAAAATTAATGTTTCTTCATGTATTTGAAGCTAGTGATATCTGACCAAGTGCATTCCTGAAAAGGTCCACCTGTTTTATGTTTGCAGCTATATTATATATTACATTCATGTAATATTAATTATGTGTAATAAAAATATATACATTGACCTTTAGCCCTTTGTATGGAGAAGGTGCTTGCCTCTGAACTATAGACAACAGAACAGAGGCTTCTTAGAATCATAGAATAGTAGAGTTGGAAGGGGCCTATAAGGCCATCAAGTCCAACCCCCTGCTCAATGCAGGAATCAAATCAAAGCGTTCCCGATAGATGACTTCTTGAATGCCTCCACTGTCGGAGAGCCCACTACCTCTCTAGGTAATTGGTTCCATTGTCATATGGCTCTAACAGTTAGGGTTTTCCTGATGTTCAGTCGAAATCTGGCTTCCTCAGATCCCAGCCCTCCTCTGTGTGACAACCTTTCATGTACTTGAAGACTGCTATCATATCTCCCCTCAGTCTTCTCTTCTCCAGGCTAAACATGGCCAGTTCTTTCAGTCTCTCCTCATAGGGCTTTGTTTCCCAGAGCTTGGAAAAGTTACTTTTTAAAACTACAACTCCCATCAGCCCCAGCCAGCATGGCCACTGGATTGGGCTGATGGGAGTTGTAGTTCAAAAAAGTAACTTTTCCAAGCTCTGTTGTTTCCAGTCCCCTGATCATCTTTGTTGCCCTCCTCAACCTGTTCCAGTTCGTCTGCATCCTTCTTGAAGTGTGGAAACCAGAACTGGATGCAGTACTCAACATGAGACCTAACCAGTGCTAAATAGAGGGGAACTAATACTTCACGTGATTTGGAAACTATACTTCTGTTAATGCAGCCTAATATAGCATTTGCCCTTTTTGCAGCCACATTGCACTGTTGACTCATATTCAGCTTGTGATCAATGACAATTCTAAGATCCTTCTCACATGTCGCATTACTGAGCCAGTATCCTCCATCTTATAACTCTGCATTTGGTTTCTTTTTCCCAACTGTAGAATTTTGCATTTATCCCTGTCGAATTTCATTCTGTTGTTTTCAGCCCAATGCTCCAGCCTATCAAGATCCCTTTGAATTTTGTTTCTGTCTTCCACGATATTCGTTGTGCCCCCCAATTTTGTATCATCTGCAAATTTGATAAGCATGCTCTGTACCTCCTCATCCAAGTCGTTAATAAAAATGTTGAAGAGCACTGGGCCCAGGACCAAGCCCTGTGGTACCTCACTCGTTACTTCCACCCAGTTTGAGAAGGAACCATTGATAAGCACTCTTTGAGTACAATTCTGGAGCCAACTGTGGATCCACCTAATAGTTGTTCCATCCAGCCCACATTTAGCTAGCTTGCTAATCAGAATATCATGGAGCACTTTGTCAAAAGCTTTGCTGAAGTCGAAATATATTATGTCCACAGCATCCCCACGGTCTACAAGGGAGGTTACCTGATCAAAAAATGAGATGAGATTAGTTTGGCAGGATTTGTTCGTCATAAATCCATGTTGGCTCCTAGTAATCACTGCATTGTTTTCAAGGTGCTTACAGATTGACTGCTTTATAATCTGCTCCAGAGTTTTTCCAGGGATTGATGTTAGGCTGACTGGTCTGTAGTTCCCTGGTTCCTCCTTTTTGAAGATAGGGACAACATTAGCTCTCCTCCAGTCATCTGGCACTTCACCAGTCCTCCATGATTTCGCAAAGATAATAGACAGAAGTTCTGAGAGTTCTTCAACCAGTTCCTTCAATACTCTAGGATGCAGTTTATCAGGCCTTGCCGATTTGAACTCATTCAAAGTGATTAGGTATTCCTTGACTGTTTGTCTATCAGTCTTAAGCTCCAATCTTGCCCCTTCTACTTCATGTTTCCCGGGAGGGTCATAGACCCTTTTTGAGGAGAAGACTGAGCCAAAGTAGGAATTGAGCACTTTTTTGTCATCTGTTGTCATTTTGCCATCCTCACTGAGTAGCTGTGTCACCATTTCTTTTCTCCGTCTTTTACTATGGATGTACCTGAAAAAAGCTTTTTTGTTGCTTTTGCATCTCTCACTAACCTCAGCTCATTCTCAGCTTTAGCCTTCCTGATGCCATCCCTGCAATTCCGTGATACCTGCCTATACTCTTCCTTTGTGGCCTGGCCTTCTTTCCACTTCCTGTATGCGTCCTTTTTTGTTTTCTTCTTTACACTGTCCTTGTTAACATGCTTCAGTTGTGTGAATCACAAAAATATGATCCCATTGTCTATTGGCAATCTTTTCAACTGTGAACACACTATTTGTTCAGTAAGAAAATATGAATAGTTGGTATAAAAGGAATTATTTGCAAACAACTGCACTTTTATTATTAGGAGACCAAATGCAACAGTGAATTTCCAATTTCTATTTGATTAACTGCATCGGGCATAGCTTTCATACTGTGGCCTCAATACAAGCTTATGTGTTGGTTGTGAACAAACAAGCAAACACATCAGTGCAAGCTGTCAAAAGGCTGCCTTCTTTAAATAGATCACATGCTCATATCATCAAAAGTCTAGTGGAAGAGAAACTTACTCCTTTTTCTTTTCTTTTTTAGATCTCATTTTGAGATCCAAATGATGCTCTCATTCCTTCTGCTTCCTAATAGTCAGGAACCTATATAATAGGCATTATACTATACTTTTCTTAAGGCTTCAGTGCTATAATCACTTGGGAGTAAGTTTCATGGAACTCAGTGGGTAGAGCAGCCTTTCCCAACCAGTGTGCCTCCAGATGTTGTTGGACCACAATTCCCATCTTTCCTGACCATTGGCAATGCTGGCTGAGGCTGATGGGAGTTGTGGTCCAACAACATCTGGAGGCACACTGGTTGGGAAAGGCTGGGGTAGAGCATCTGCAGAAGGCCCTGGGTTCAATCACTGGCATGTCCAGGTAGGACTGTTAGAGACCCCTGTCTGAAAACCAGGAGAGCCACTGCCAGTCAGTTCAGGCAATACTGGCCTAGACAGATCAGTGGTCTGCCTCTGTATAAGGCAGCTTCCTATATTCCTATGACTGCACTGTTAAGCTGTAATCCTATTCTTTTGTTCACAGCAAGTCCCCAATCCATGCACATATTACATCATATTGACAGCGTTGTTCATTTTTACACTTGGCATGACACCTACGGGTGCAACCCAACGAGGGTTAAATATTTCTGAATCTCAATTATTTCCATGGGAGAGATTTAAGTACATACTTTCCCAATGAAGCCAGTAGTGCTTAGTTTAGCTTAGAGTGTGAATATGTGGCTCCTTCAGCATTTATTTAATCTGCTGAGTAAGTGAAAATTTAACCATGTTATAATAAGTAGAAGCTAGTAACTACACAGAAACTGGGGCAGAGAAGGAAAAACGTGTCAGGTTCCTCCTGTGAGGTCAGTTGTCTTTGAAAAATATTGGCTGACCTAATCTCACTAAAAAGATTATTTTTTCTTTATGAAAATTGATGTTTTGAAAGTTGACATTGGTTGAGGCGAATGGCCTCTCTGGAAAGCTTGCCTTAATGTAGATGAAAACCACCACCAAGATCCTGAACTTCTGATATGAATGTTATTTCCATCTGGGTCATTAGTAAATATTTCAGCAACAGAAAACTGCCAAGCATGATTGAAACACTCCAGTTTGGCACCAACCATATTTCCTGCATCTATTGTATTCCTAAACATACTGCTAGGAGCTCATATGCAGTCCAAGACTTAATGGAACAGAGAAATGGCTCAGCTCACACACATGCTGTTAGAGTTTATATTGTTCCTCTGTGCTCACAGGGCATAAATTATATATTTCTTAAATCTGGGGGCAGTTTGCTGTGTCAAATGAATTGCTAAAAAACATACTATAACTTGAAAGGGAAGGTAATTGTTTCAACACACCTCTTCTGTTCAGAGATTTGGAGAGAAGAGGTAAATGTTTATTTTTTGCATTTATTTCTACATAACTGCAAATTTATTTCAGGCTTGGAAAAACTGATTTTCAGATTAGTTCTAGGAATAACATGATGGGATACCCTGACAACATGTTTTTTCCTTAGTAAGTGGGGCTGGATCTAGAGGCTTACAGTGCAATCCTGTGCATGTTCACTCAGAAGTAAGTCCCATTCAGTTCAATGGGGCTTACTCCCAGTTAAGTGTGAATAGGAAGGATTGCAGGAGTAATTACCATATTCTTCAGAGTTGTGAACAGCATAATTCAGTGGGTTGCACCATGGCAGATTAAGGAGCATCCTGTTAGTGATATACTTTATAAACAGTCCTATTTTCTATCTCATCTCTGTGACCCATGCAGAAATATTTATTTCATTTATACATATGTACATACATAATACACAAGTACATGAATGTCCATGATATTTTACATAGTTCCTGATTTGTTATTAAATGTCATCTTCAGTAGAAAGGCAGCATACAAATATTAATAAGTAAATGGGGTGGATTTTGGTGAAGCGGTTACAAGGATGTGGAGCCATGGGCTGGCCACAGTGCTGGGTGCAGATGTATGCACACCTGTCCTCACTGCTGCCACCCCAGTGCTTCCCCATCCTTCTCTGCCTCATCTTGGTCCTGGAGGGCTCTGCAGCAGTGGTGCCACCCTCACACACTGGATGTTACAACTAAACACACACACACTTCTAGTAAAATATTCCTGGAGAAAGCAAAAGCTTTTAGTTTTAGGATATGAATGTTACAGATTTTATTAACCGACTATCTGATTATTAACTGATAGGGATGGAAAGTTCTGTCAATTTCAGTTCTTTCAGTTTCTCATTTTTCCAATCTTAAATTCACTTCACCATATTTCTGCCGTGATTTGTGATTTTTTTTAAAAAAAGTCATGAAAATTCTGTAGCATTTTAGTGCAAATGTCTCTTAATAAACACATTTTTGTAGGCAGTTTCTCATTATATAATGCATTTCTTTATGTTACTTTAACTCGCAAATTCATTTTTATGCACATTTTCCCCAACACATTCATTTTTGTAAACATTGTTTGTTTGGAGAACTTCATTGCAAAATTCAAATAAGTGAGAATTTTGAAGGATGGCTGTGTTTCAATTCTCATATTGTTTTGGAAAGTGCACATTTCAAAAATTCAGCTTGAAATGTGAACTGAATCACAGTTCTCACCCATCCCTATCAACATTTTAACTAGACTGCAGTCCTCATTTTCAGCCAACCAACAGGCATCCAGGAGATTAGTCTGTTACAAATCAACTGATAATCAGAGCAAGGGCTTGATCACTACTTCCTAGGATTCAGTAGAATCCCTTTTCCTGCTCCCTCCATTCTACACTGGGCTCAGTTGGACGAGGAGGGCACCTTCAGCAATCTGTGTGCAATTCAAGTCTGCCCTGTCATTCCTGTGCCCCACCCTACCAACTGCTGAGTGATAACCTACAGAGGTGGTGCTTTGGTGGGGGGGGATGGGCAGGTCTTTTCTTTCCTGCTTTTCATAACTTATTGCTTTTTCTCTCCTGGCTTCAGCACGATTAGTTGTTTCTTTTCTTTTCTTTTTATCACATTGGCTGCTGACTCCTTCCAGTCTACTGGGTCTTCGTGTTCCCTGCCAAAACCAATATTCTTGCAGCTGCCAGAGGCAGCTTTGACTGGCTCTTCATTAAAGGCCGTGAGGATTGTGGCTCCAAAATAAAATAAACCCAGCCATTTCAGAGCTTTCTGGCAATGTTATTGACTTCATGTTGTTACTCCACCAGTCCTCTGTTGCCACCTTGGGCCACCTGAAGCCAGCCATAGGAAATGGATGGAAATCTAGGTTTTTATGCACTGCCAATCCAGCTTGATGTAAAGGAGAATTACCATGTGCAAAGGAAATCAGGTTAGGGACTACAGTCAACCATCACTGACATCATCACTTTTAGGAACTTGACCAAACATCCTTCAAATCAAGAGGACATGAGGGTAAAAATAGCCACACTAACAGCCGCAACTGTCGCTTAGGTTAGAAATTATTTTAGAAATTATTTCTTTCTGAACAATCTAATTCTCCTGCAATCTTTTCAGTACTCTCTGGCATTTGTGACTTTGGCTTTTACCCATGGGCATGTGGGGGATGTTACTCCTTAAAGATGAAAAATCATTATTATTCCATGCTGCAGTGCTGATGGCCTTTTCAGAGCATTTAGAATAGGGGAGTTCCTGGTTGGCTCTAAGGCTGATATTTTGCAATGGGCGCTGCAGTTCAAGGATGTTTTGTTTATAGGCCAAGGGGTACAGCTCCGAGTTAGATGGTCCAAGACAAACCGGAGAAGGAGATCTGTGGTGGTTTGGGGGCCATCTACAGAGGGGGACATATGTCCGGTGAGGTCGCTGAAAGAATATGTGGGATACAGGGGAGGTTCCCCAGAATATCTTTTCTGCCATGAAGACGAATGGCCATTGACCAAATATCAATTGTGAACAGTGACTAAGAAGGACCCTGAGGGGCTTGGAGTGAGTTCCAATGAGTTCCATACTCATTCATTTTGGATTGGGGCAGCATCAAAGGCTGCACAGGTGGGCATGCCTAGGAATGACATTCAGAATATTGGCAGATGGAGGTCGGCTGCCTATAAGGCTTATGTTTGGCCCTTGAAGGGCGGGAAAGAAGTGATGTGGCACAGTGTATATGATATTGTTCCTTTCTTTAGCAGGTGGCTGGGATGGATGTGAAAGCATTAGAGTCCTCATCGCCAGCCACAGCATGATATTTTGGGCCAGTTGTAGAGTGAGGTGTCCCAGGCTGGGGATCCAGTTAGGATGTAGACAGATGGCTGTGGTCCAATGGTTGGGCTGGAGAGGATTAAACTGGGATAGGCTCTTGCCTTTTCTCTTTCATCAGGATGAGGTCAGATTAGCACCACAAATGCTGATTCTACACACAGATGAAATTACCTCGATCTGTTGAAGAGAAAGGCACTAATTTTACAGGCTTTGGGGGATTTGTTGTTGATCTGGTGAAGATGGCCTGGGGTTGTTATTTTATGGTCTAACATTTTGCCTAAAATTGTTTGGAGGGATGATGGGAATCCTAGGGCATTGGATAAGGCTGGCAGGAAGATAAATAGAGAGCTCAGGATTGTGTTGCAGAGAGTGGGTGATGGAGTAATTTCTCATCCTGAGATCAAGCATTATAGGGAAGAGCTCTACAGAGATGATGGGGTGGACCTGTCTCATTTAGGGAATGGCATCTTCTTTGAGGACCTGCATAGGGGATTGAGAGAGGATATTTTGACCAGGTGGAGGAAGAAGGACTAAGTTGAGACTTGTCCTCCTTCTGTGGCAGGTGTGTGTGGGAAAGGGAAGAGGGGAGTACAAGTGGTGAGTACTCTGAGGCACTTTTCAGGTAAATAGTGATCCCAGAGTCTTGCACGCAGGGCTGTGGGACCTTGTGGGGTAGAGTATGGGTCACTGTTAAAGTTAACCTGTGTCACTCACCTGGAGTTATGGGGCTTTGGGGGGCATGAAGGGTGTGACGGGGGAAAGAACTGGAAGTATGGCCAGCTTGACTTCCTGCAGGCTCACCCAGGCATGACAGGCTTAGAAGCCTGAGAGGAGTTAATTGTTTTCCCACACATGGTTTCACTTACCCTATGCAGTTTAGAGGTTAGTGGTTTATAAGTTCTTGGTTCAGAGCTTGGAAAAGTTACTTTTTTGAACTACAACTCCCATCAGATCCAGCCAGCATGGCCACTGGACTGGGCTGATGGGAGTTGTAGTTCAAAAAAGTAACTTTTCCAAGCTCTGCTTAAGTTCTCAAAGTTGCAGTTAATAAAGTGACCCTAGTTTACTCCATATATGTGTCTTGCCTATTTATTTCCTGTCTACTGGCCCAAAGCAGTCTCTTTCCTGTGGTAAGCTACATTTAACACTGTCAAATGCTGGCTTGTACATAGTATCAGGACAAACAGCATAGGGTAAAGGTCTAAAAAATATGCCTATCCAATTTCTGTGGGTTTTTTCCTGTTGGTCAATATTATCACTGATTATTTTAAATTTAGAATAGTTCATATTTTTACAGTTGTATGGAACATGAGAGTCAGTCAGGAATTGCTTAATCACATTAGATGTTCAAACTTAAATCTCCGTGTTTTCATCATTGTTATGACTAAAACAGAAAATGTAAAAATGACATGTGAAAATACACTAAAAGAAATATACCCCCTTTAAAAAAAAATCTGATTGTTTTGCTTTTAATTCCTTCATAATTAAATTATTGTGTCTTTTTTTATAGAAGTAGTAATGGGCAGGAGAGATACGGCATGCAGGAGAAATAGGATAAAACAAAATGGGAGCTGAAAAATTCTTCTTCCATAGTGCAGGTAGAGCGACTGCAAAGGATTTCAGTTTTCTCCTTGTCAGGTATAGCTCAGGACTTTGTGACCTCCATGACAACCCTGAGGCTGTCCCAGATTAATTAATTATGGAGCCTCCAAATGAGAAAGGTCACAAATGTTGGATTTATTGTTTTGTACTGAGTAAGGTTCTAATGGCCTGGTGACAGAAGATTATGGGTTGGATCCTGACTTGTTCTCAATGGAGTTCCATTGCAGTGAATTTTGCCTATTCTCCTTCCCCATCCTATGTGCCTATGTGCTCTGAAAAGCTGTTCTGGGGACTGGGAGGTTGCCAGCTGCTATTGGGATATGCATAGGCTGTTTGGAATGAAAATTCCAACTTGAGGGAGGTAGAGAGTAGTGAACAATGCAGTTATAGGTTTTATAGGGCCAAGAGGGTTACCCTGCCTGAGCCAATGCCTGATAAGAGCCACAGACAACTTGATCAGAGAGAGAGAGAGTCGGTAGCCCTGCAGTGGAGTTTCTTCTTTGTCTGTCTGGCTGCAGAGAAAATCTTAGTTAATTATCTGGCATGCAGAGAATTGGCAAATAGCATTCTGGCAAATTGTATCCCTGTATGAAAAAAGCAGCGGCATTTTTGCCTACCCTGGGCTCTGCTTGGCTGCTTCACCGGTTGAGGGACCCTCTAGATTAAGGGGAAGCACCACAGAGCATCTGCTTGGCACACAGAGGGTTGTATTAAGTGTAACTATAAACAGATTGTTCCATCAGTGCAAGGATTTCTCTTTGTGCAATGGAACAAACTCCCCCTCTCCTCCCCCTATGTGCCCCCTAAATCTGTTCTGGAGGTCCCCTCAACCTTCCAGAACAGATTTGGGGATGGTGCAGGGTGCACATGGGGGGAGAAGAGGGGGGAAATCTTGTTGCGCTAGCACAACTTTTCAGTTGAATTTCAACCAAAAAGGTCCCAGGTTCAGTCCCCGGCATCTCAAGGAAGGGCTGGGAAAGACTCCAGTCTGAAACCCCAAAGAGCTCCTGCCAGTCAGTGTAGACAATATTGAGCTAGATGGACCAATGACTTGACTCACTATAATCAGTCAGCTTCCTATGTCCCTATGTCTCAATGTGGGAGGTGGTGCTAGGGGCTGCAGGGAGAATGAGGATTTGGTGAAAATCACTGTCCTACCCCCTTACTCCAGCTGGAAGCCTTGTTCTCTACATGAACAGAAGGAGTGGAAAGATTGAACCTCTTCCATTTAATCCTAGATGTCATCCATTGCTAGAGTATTAGGGTATAATGGAAGGAAGATTGTCCCCTCCAGGCTTGTTCCTTGAGATTATAGGTGAGGGCAGCTACCCATAATTAATCTTCTTTAAAGAATGCTGGCTGGCCATTTAAAGTGATGGGCTGAAGCTCCTGTGAGCAAATGACCCCTGACCTGTTGTTCCATGAAGCACATTTGCCCATTGGCCCTCAATATTTCCATGTTTGTCATCACTAGCGGGTACTACAAAAGTGGGAAGAACATGGAAGGGCAACAAATGAGGGGCAAATTGGACCCAGATAACTTGAACAACTATAGACCTGTGGCGAATGTTCCGTTCCTGGGCAAGGTTCTGGAACGGGTGGTTGCCGGCCAGCTCCAGGGGCTCTTGGATGACACTGATTATCTTGATCCATTTCAATCCAGTTTTAGGCCCGGTTTTGGCACCGAAACAGCCTTGGTCGCCCTGTATCATGACCTTTGTCAGGAGAGGGACAGGGGGAGTGTGACTCTGTTGATTCTCCTTGATCTCTCAGCTGCTTTTGATACCATCGACCATGGTATCCTTCTGGGGAGACTCACGGAGTTGGGAGTCGGGGGTACTGCTTGGCAGTGGCTCCGCTCCTACTTGGTGGGTCGTCACCAGAAGGTAGTGCTTGGGGAACACTGCTCGACACCCTGGACTCTCCATTGTGGAGTCCCGCAGGGATCGGTACTGTCCTCCATGCTTTTCAACATCTACATGCAGCCGCTGGGTGCGGTCATCAGGAGTTTTGGGGTGCGTTGTCATCAGTATGCTGATGACATGCAACTCTATTTCTCCTTTTCATCCTCTTCAGGTGAGGCTGTTAACGTGCTAAACCGTTGCCTGACCACGATAATGGACTGGATGGGGGCTAACAAACTGAAGCTCAATCCAGACAAGACCGAGACGCTGTTGGTGAGTGCCTTCACTGCCCAGATGGAGGATGTTCATCCTGTTCTTGATGGGGTTACACTCCCCTTGAAGGAACAGGTTCGTAGCTTGGGAGTTCTTTTCGATCCTTCCTTGTCTCTTGAGGCCCAGGTGGCCTCGGTGGCACGGAACGCTTTTTACCATCTTCGACTGGTAGCCCAGCTACGTCCCTATCTGGACAGTGATGACCTCGCCTCAATTGTTCACGCTCTGGTAACTTCTAGGTTGGACTACTGCAATGCGCTCTACGTTGGGCTGCCCTTGAAGATAGTTCGGAAACTACAGCTAGTCCAGAATGCAGCGACCAGACTACTGACGTGGACCAGAAGGTCCGCTCATATAACACCTGTTCTGGCCCGTCTGCACTGGCTTCCTATTTGTTTCCGGGCTAAATTCAAAGTGCTGGTTTTGACCTATAAAGCCCTACACGGCATGGGACCGCAATACCTGGTGGAACGCCTCTCCCAATATGAAACTACCCATACACTGCGCTCGACATCTAAGGCCCTCCTCCGAGTTCCATCCCATCGAGAAGCTTGGAGGGTAGTGACCAGAACCAGGGCCTTCTCGGTGGTGGCCCCCGAATTGTGGAATAGTCTCCCTGATGAGGTACGCCTGGCGCCGACACTGCTATCTTTTCGGCGCCAGGTGAAAACCTTTTTATTCTCCCAGGCATTTTAAAATGTATTTTAATAATTGTTTTTATAGTGTATTTTAAACAGTATCTTATTATTGTTATATTTTGATGTTGCTTCGTTTTTGTTGCTTGTTGTTTTGATTTTTGATTCTGTTATATTTACTGTATTTATATATCTTGCTTGTTTTATCTTTTATGTACACCGCCCAGAGAGCCTTTTTGGCTTAGGGCGGTATATAAATTAAATAAATAAATAAATAAATTAAGATAAAATCAGGGACGGCATTAGGGGTGAGCAAGCTGGGCAGTTGCCCGGGGTGCCAAGTTGAAAGAGGTGCCAAACAAAGCTAAAGGGTGTGTGTGTTTTAAATATACTTTCTGCAGTGAGCTAGGGTAGCAAAAAGCAAGTGTCTGTAACTTTGTTTCAAGGTTCTGTATGTTGTTTAGGTACTACAAAAATGATCTTCCTTCAATTAACTGTAAAGTATGTTTCTTTTTCAATGTTCACTTTGATGTGATTTGCATTAGGTAAAAATCAGTAGAACACAGCTTTACTTTGTGGCAATGTTACTGAGCACTTAGCCCTTCAAATACTATAAACACTATAAGCACTATATAAATTCACTAATAGGCAAAAACGCTTGCTAGTTTAAAAACATACCTATAACATACCAACAGATATTTCTTTCAAACCTTAAAAAGCAGGGAAATTGGGTATCTATAGTGAATGCCAGGGGAGCAGGAGACTCTACCTCCTCTCTGAGATATTATACTGCCCTACAAATTTGTCAAAATACAAACACAGTTTGGGTTGGTCTTTCACAGTCCAATCCACTTCCTGTGTAGCTTGGAAGAATTTGGTAACATGTGCCTTTGAGCATATGGTGAGTGGTACCATAGGATAGGTGAAACTGACTATGGGGGAGGAGCAGAAGGGGGAGGGAGGGAGGGATACCAGGAAAGAGGGGAGGGGAGGAGGAAGGAAGGGAGGGGAGAAGAAGAAGGGAGGGGAAGGGAAGGAGGGGAGAGGGGGAAGGAGGGGGAGGGCATTGAAAGGAGAGGGGGTGGGAAGGAGAAGGAAGAGTGAAGGGAGGGTAGGAGGGAGGAGGAGGGGAGGGCAGGTTTGATCATTTACATGCTTATTGAGTTCAGTGGGATTTATTCCTGTGCAATCATGCTTAGGGTAGGTGATAATGACCTGGGGGAGGGGAAGGGTGGGGAAGGAAGAGGCGAGGAAGGGGAGGGGGAGGGAGGCCTCAAGGAAGTAATCCTTTCAGAGAGTGTAGTGGAAAAGGCCAGCAGCAGTCCACAAGAAAAGGTTTGGAATTTGGAGGAGGTACTCACCACCACTTTCAGGGCAGCTGGGATCACTCCCTCCCACAAAGACGTGTAGTCTGTGCATGCAATCATTCTTGCATGTGGCTGCTAGCTTTGTGCACACATGCATGGGTACTTGTAGGGGACATCAGCAAAGCCCCCAACATCACTCCTGCACCAGGCTTCATAAACCCTCTGGGTGGCTCTGAACAGCTGACCATGGGTGGGGGCCCACTCCTCACCCAAGGTACTAGGGCTGGTCCTAGATAAAATAATATAAATATGACCAGATGCAGCACAATGGAGTTATCCTGGGCTTAAAGCATTGTGATATTAAGATCACAAAAGCTCAATGTGTATTGTTCCTCCCTGCCCCTAATGCGTTGAAAGAACATATCTAGGGAGTTGCAAGGCACTGGGGACTGGTTCTCTACAAGCCCATTGATCACTACCCTCTCTATGCACTTGCATCTGGTTTTTGAAGAGGGTTTATGCACACAGGGCTGGTTCTAAAGGGCGGCCAGGTTGGGCACTGGCCCGAGGGCCCCTGGAGGATGGAGCTACAGGAGGGCCCTCAGCAGCCCATCAGCACGCCCCCTGCGATCCGTGTCCCCCCACTTACCTGTCTGCTGTCTTTTACCATTGCCCTTAATGAAGATGGCAGCCGCGGTTTCCCTAAGGTACTGAAGCCCCTGCCGCCATCTTAGCTGATTATTATTATTATTATTACTCTTTATTTTTACCCCACCCTTTTTCCAAAACTGGAACTCAGGGCGGCTTACAAATAAAAACTACACATAGGTAAAAAACATACAAAAATATACAATTAAAATAGAATTAAACTATTCGTAACATTAAAACCATGAAACATACACTTAAGATACTAAGACAATTTAAAACATTAAGAATAGGACCATAGAACAATACAACAGACCTTATGAGGTCCTATCTTAAACATCTTCTAGTCCAAAAGCCTGTCGGAATAAAAAAGTCTTTGCCTGCTGACGGAAGGATAGCAAGGAAGGGGCCATTCGTGCTTCCCTAGGAAGACAGTTCCAGAACCTGGGGGCAGCCACCGAGAAGGCCCTATCTCGTGTCCCCACCAATCGCACTTGCGGAGGTGTTGGGACTGAGAGAAGGGCCTCTCCTGAGGATCTCAATGCCCGGGCAGGCTCATATGGGGAGATACGGTCTGACAAATAGCCTGGATCTAGGCCGTATAGAGCTTTATAGGTCAAAACCACCACTTTGAATTGTGACCGGAAACAAACTGGCAGCTAGTGGAGCTGTTGCAACAAGGGGGTTGTATGGTCCCTGTAACCAGCTCCAGTTAGCTCTCTGACTGCAGCTCTTTGTACCAGTTTAAGTTTCTGAACAGTCTTCAAAGGCAGCCCCACGTAGAGCACATTACAGTAATCAAAACGGGATGTAACTAAGGCACGCATCACTGTAGTCAAATCAGGCGTCTCCAGGAACGGGCGCAGCTGGCGCACCAGTCTTAGCTGGGCAAAAGCACTCCTTGCCACTGCAGAGACCTGGGCCTCCATGTTCAAAGCTGAGTCCAGGAGCACACCCAAACTGCAAACCTGTGCCTTCAGGGGGAGTGTAACCCATCCAGCACAGGCTGAATCCCTATTCCCTGATTTGCCTTTCGACTAACCAGGAGCACCTCTGTCTTGTCTGGATTTAATTTCAATTTGTTCGCTCTCATCCAGTCCATCACTGATGCCAGGCACCGGTTCAGAGATGATGGCAGAGATGTGCGTGCGTAGCACCCATGCGTGCCATCAACAAAGATGGTGGTGGAGGCGTCATCCCCTTAGGGTAACTGCAGCCGCCATCTTCGTTAAGGGCAATGGTAAAAGACAGCAGACAGGTAAGTGGGGGGGTGCGGATCGCGGGGGGGCTGCTGAAGACATCCCTGCATGCATGCGTGTCTGCACACGCATGTGCACATGCATGCACACCAGGGCCCAGGGCAAGCTGATGCCCAAGGGCCCCTGCATGCCTGGAGCCGGCCCTGTATGCACATACTCATATACATGTATAGATCTCCTCAAGGCAAGGCAGGAGGGACTTTATTGGGTATCCTCTCCAACTGAGCAGAGAAGCTCTCAGTACACACATCAGTACTTGCATAGAGCTCTTTTGCATGCCAGCCAAATATGTGGATGGCAGGGGGTGAGGCTAGCTGACATTCAAAACTGGGCTAAGTGATCTACTAACTTGAGTTATTGAAATGATTAATATAATTTTAATATAAATTTAATAACTAACACCACTGAACATAATTTAAAATGACTAAGTTATACAATTAAAATGTCATCATGACAGGGAATTTTGTAGTTTGTTGGACTGGGGGTCTGTGAGGGAATTGAAGACACAGGCTTGCAGCAAAAAGGCAGGCAATAGACACTGAACATCTCTGAACATCTCTGTACTCTGCAAAACGTAGGGAAAATGGCAGTAGCAAAAATGCTTAGCTAAATTGCTTAGCTCATTAGCTTTAGTACTCAGCTCACAGCAAAAATGTTCTGGGATGGGAAGTTCTGAACATTGCCAAATCAACTAGAACATAATGTAGCCTATGCAATAACTATGCAATGCCTATGTACTGTAATGCCTATGTCATACTGATGTGTGACCTCCTGATTGATAGATTCTAAAGTCTTTGTCCTGAAATGTATAAAAACCCCAGGCAACCAGAGCCATGTTGCAGTTCTCCACTCACTCAGAGAGAGACTGACCAAGACTATGCTTGTCATCCAATAAAGGCCTACCTTTTCGCTGCAAGTCTGTGTCTTCAATTCCCTCAAGGGCCCCCAGTCCAACGAACAACAAAATTCCTCATCAATCATACATATACAAACATATATGGAGATGGTAAGCTTGCATAACAAACACAGCCTCTCACTGTCTATTATATCTGAACCTGTCAACTATCCAAGTGATTCCTATTATGAGGACTTTATAAAAGAACCATGCACGCTATCAAGACAGTCCAATCTTAGACTTAGTCTCTAACCAAATGCGTTTTGACCTTATTCAGGTCTTTTTCAGTGGACAATGTGAATATTTATTGGTTATATATTACTTAGCTCCTTTTAGGTCTTGATTGTAGTGAATATGACCTGTACAATGTAATATGCAAATATGTATCCTACTCAGTCTATTGGTTTAGAACTGGTCAATAGATGTTTTAAATCCTTTGTAATATAGTATAGTGAGGCTAGTCCATGAGAGCCTGCAACTCCTCATGTATTCTTTTGATGCATGGGGGGCTCACATGAACCCTCCCCCCCATCCCTTTTTAAATATAGAAGGAAATGAAGGCAAGTATTAAACAGCTCCCTGTATAGTTTGTAATAGCATGGTCAAAATTGCCTGGATCATATAAGCTTCGTACAAACACTTTCTAGTAATGGACTTCCCTCCACTATGTTTGTGTTGTCACCTATGAACTGGGCATAAGGAGGCGTTCAAAGCATAAGGCAGGGCTTTAGTTATGCTTGGAGGAGGTTCATATGGAGCATTGTAAACCATCTAAAAAAAACATTTGCAAGAATGTAATATGCGACAAGCATGCAAACCAAAGAGGTCACTACCATTTTTTTAAAAAATGAAACTAATACATTTAAAGAGAAAATTTAGGTTACTGGAGATATCTTGGACTGCAGTGTTTGAATATGAATTTCTCCTAAGATTTGTTGTTATTTGAATCTTGAGTTTTGGTCTGATTTACTGTAAAAACTAGATAGGCAAGCGTGGATTTAACTTCAGCTCCTGTTACATCGATACTGGTTTCAACTTATGATCTTCATATAACCTGTCCAACCAACAAAGTACTTTTAACATCTTGTGGGGAGCTTTGCCAAAGGGCAGTACCCTTTTGTGATGCACATGTTTGATTTATATTTCCATAGTTCATAATATTTGCAAAGTGCTTTACAAGTCCCTTGTCTGAAATGTAGCCGTGGCCAGTCACAGAAAAAGGGAGCCTGGGGTCTAAAATTACCATCCATTTGGGCTCCTAGGTAGTTAATGAAAAATTCTATGGGAACACATGGTTTCATTACCAGTGTATTATCATTGCCTATTTGAGAGAAAGAGATTATAAATTGGGCCAAAATTCCATGGCTCTTAATTAATCCCAATTTCTCCTCAGGGTGGCTCTGAATTTCTCATCAAAGTCCAGGCTGCCTTGAATTTTTATGTGTATGAGATATATGTACAGCACTCATGCTTGGGAACATCCAAGAGGCAACATGATATTTTCACTGCAACAGGTAAAACATCAAGTTACCCAGGGATGTTATGTATGTGAAACCTATAGGATTAAGTTAGCTTGGGGGTGATGATGATTAGAATGATGATGATGATGATGATTTCAATTATTTGCCCCCCCCTTCACCACATCTCTTAAGGGGGGGTGTTACTGTAATTTAAAAATACAGTACTAAAATCAGTTTAAACTTCATTTTTTAAAATTAACTTATTCAGACTAAAGTTATCATCATAGTCACTGTCCCAACTGGTTATTTTACATCTTTTCTAGATTTTCAAGTAACTGTAGAGAATTTGTGGTGACTCTGGGCCCCCAAAAGGTGGGAATGGGGTAAAACCAATTTTAGAGCTAGGAGTATGCCAGCCTACCTCTCTCCTACATATAGTCATACCAGTTTCAATAATTGTTAAATGATGGCAAAGGGCTGGTAAATGTATTTATCCAAAGCTTATGTAGCCCTGCTCTTCAATTTATGTATTTATTTATTATACTTGTATACCGCCCCATAGCCAAAGCTCTCTGGGCAGTTTACAGTAACTAAAAACAAATACAATTGAAGATACATCTTTTAAAAAACAATTTAAAACACAATTTAAAAATTTAAAACAGTATAAAACACATGCTAAAATGCCTGGGAGAAGAGGAAAGTCTTGACCTGGTGCCGAAAAGATAACAGTGTTGGCACCAGGCACACCTCGTCAGGGAGATCATTCCGTAATTTGGGGGCCACCACTGAGAAGGCCCTCTCCCTTGTTGCCATTCTCCGAGCTTCCCTCGGAGTAGGCACCTGGAGGAGGGCCTTTGATCTTGAACGTAGTGTACGGGTGGGTTCGTACAGGGAGTTGGAAAAACTCCCTGAATGACTCACAAATCAATAGGGCCTAACATGAATGGCTAGTATGGTGGGACTGTGCCACTCACCTGATTTCCATCCGGCTGAGTCACTGCAGCATAGTGGGATGGAGAAGAGAAGGGATGTAGTAGCAGTGAGGTTATTATTATTATTATTATTATTATTATTATTATTATTATTATTATTATCATCATCATCATCTTTATTTATACCCCGCCCTTTTTCTAAACTGGAACTCAAGGCGGCTTCCAGATAAAAACAAGTACACATCATTAAGAACCTATAAAAATATAAAACATATAAACATATAAAATCAGCATTAAAACAGGATTAAACTATTAAGATGTTAAAACCAATTACTCTTAAAATACTGCAACCCAGTTTAGGAGCATACAGGCAAAACAATAACATACAGCATCCTTTTCAGTCACTCCCCTTAAAACCTTCAGTTCCAAAGGCCTGCCGGAAGAAAAAAGTCTTTAGCTGTCGGCGGAAACACTGCACAGAGGAGGCCACTCTTGCCTCCCTAGGGAGGGAGTTCCAGAGCCTAGGGGCAGCCACCGAAAAGGCCCTATCTCATGCCCCCACCATGGGGCAAACACAGCCTCAGGAGTGTATTTGCATCGTGTTGATCTCGCTGCTGCCACAACCCTCCCCTTCTCTGTCCATGAGTGTTGCAGTTCCAGAGTGCTGTCCGCTGCTCAAAACAATATAATCCTTGCCTTATGATCTACAATCTAAAAGACACAACACAAAAGCAAAATGGGATGGAGAGGGAAAAGAAAAACAAGCAAACACAGGCACCAAATTCTTAAAGTTACAAAGTTCTTATAATAGCCAGCTTGGTTGGAAATGGGCTGCTCACTGGTTGCTCCAGAAATAGTCTGGCAATCCACCCTTCTTGGAAGTGGCTGGAGAGGGTGTAAGGCAACTGGAAGTTGTTCACAAGGCAGAGCCTCAGCCTTCTAGTCGGACTCGACCAGCTTCTTCTCACTCCCATTGTGGCAGATAGGCTTTTAGGGGCCCAGCTGACCAGGGCCGGCTCCAGGAATATCCATCCATCTCTGGGGAGGAAATGAAGTAGGGTGATCTTTGGTGGGAAGATGCCTGCCAGTCATTTTGAAGAAGGAACTGTATTAAAAACTACATAGCCTTTTCTGAAACATCCTATTGCTGGGCAACAGGATAAATGAGGCTGCATTCCAACGCAACTTTACTTGGGAGTAAGCACCAATTAACAGGGTGGGGGCAGGGCCAAAAAATGCAAATGCTAATATCTCAGTCTTTTCTACAGAGAGGCTTGCTTTTATATTTGTATTTGTTCAGGGAGAGAGCATTTGGTGGATTCAAACCCCTTTAGACCATCCTCCATGATAGCAGGCAGACCCTCCGATTGCATTCACCACTTAAGACACGTACCCTGAGACACAGAGGCAATTGAGATGAAGCCTGCTTTTCCTTGCTGACTCAACCAGAAAGTCTATGGGTAAGGGGTGGAGTTGTACATGTTGATGAAGTGAGCATGTGCAGTTTTCTAAACTGCTAGATTTTGCATATGCAGTAGGTAGGGAGGCTAAAATTCTTGATTTTCCCAGAACAGCTGTGGTGTCCCTCATTGGCTAACACCAATGGAAGGTGGGAATAAGCTGATTTCTCACAAAATGGGCAGAAAGTTACCTCTACATTTTGCCTTGTATCTCTGGATCCACAAGGGCTAGATACTTGCTTTGTTAAAAAAATGAAAGTTGGGAATCCGGGCCACCTAATGGGATAATCAGGCACCGGGTAGCATGGCTAGAATCTGGGTAAAACCCAGCTAACCAGGCAATATGGCAACCGTACCCCACACCACCACTCACTTCTGTGCTTTCTGTCTCATCTAACTCCAGCTAGATAAAACAACTTAGGTCCAGGGAACCACCTGAACACTTAAATCCCAGCTTGATCACTGAGATCTTCTGCAGGAGTGGCCTTGGTTGTCCCCTGAGTTGGTGAGGCTCATTTAACATTGGCACATAATTGAGCCTTCAGATCCTAGGTCCAGTTCTCTGGAGTAGTCTGCCAACAGAGAGTGAGCAAGTGCCTTCTGTTTTACCTGTTAAACATCTGCTGAAAACCTTCCTGGCAGGCTTATGCATGCAATTTAGAAGATGCCTTTTTGCAACAGTTGACCTTCGTTTTTATTGTACTTTTTAATGTTTTTATCGTATGTTTGTTTGTTTGTTTTGTTTTAACATCTTGTAAACTGCTTTGATGTTTTTAATGAAATAGTGGTATACAAATATATTTATAAATAAATAAATAAATAATAAAAAGGGTCTCCTTTTCATCTTCCTCAGGTGAGGCTGTTAACATACTAAACCGTTGCCTGGCCGCGATAATGGATTGGATGGGAACTAACAGACTGAAGCTTAATCCAGACAAGACCGAGACGCTGTTAGTGAGTGCCTTCTCTGCCCAGATGGTGGATGTTCACCCTGTTCTGGATGGGGTTACACTCCCCTTGAAAGAACAGGTTCGTAGCTTGGGAGTTCTCCTCGACTCTTCCCTGTCTCTTGAGGCTCAGGTAGCCTCAGTGGCACGGAATGCTTTTTACCATCTTCAATTGGTAGCCCAGCTACGTCCCTATCTGGACAGTGATGACCTCGCCTCAGTCGTTCATGCTCTGGTAACTTCTAGATTGGACTACAGCAATGCGCTCTACGTTGGGCTGCCCTTGAAGATAGTTCGGAAACTACAGTTAGTCCAGAATGCAGCGGCCAGATTGTTGACGCGGACCAGAAGGTCCGCTCATATAACACCTGTTCTGGCCCATCTGCACTGGCTTCCTATTTGTTTCCGGGCTAAATTCAAAGTGCTGGTTTTGACCTATAAAGCCTTACATGGCATGGGACCGCAATACCTGGTGGAGCGCCTCTCCCAATATGAAACTACCCGTACACTGCGCTCAACATCTAAGGCCCTCCTCCGAGTTCCATCTCATCGAGAAGCTCAGAGGGTGGTGACTAGAAATAGGGCCTTTTCAGTTGTGGCTCCCGAACTATGGAATGGTCTCCCTGATGAGGTGCGCCTGGCGCCAACGCTGCTATCTTTTCGGCGCCAGGTGAAAACCTTTTTATACTCCCAGGCATTTTAAAGTGTATTTTACAGTATTTTAGCATTATTTTGTATTTTTGACGTTGTTTGGTTCTTGTATTGTTTGTCTGTTTTTGGTTTTTGATTAATTGTACTTACTGTATTTATATATTGTACTTGTTTTTATTTTATGTACACCGCCCAGAGAGCCTTTGGGCTTAGGGCAGTATATAAATTAAATAAATAAATAAATAAATAAATAACCTACCAGAACAGATTCAGTATTGATTGGGTCTTGTGGCTGCTTACACACCACCTTTAAAGTGCCTTTGAAGCCCATAACTTCCCCAAAGAATTCTGGGAACAGCAGTTTACTCATCACAGAGCTACAATTCCCAGCATGTTTAACAAACTACAGATACATTTTGGGGGAGTTATGTGCTTTAAATGTATTAGCAAAACTCCAGCAGCTACATCAAATCCTACTCCTTGACTCCCCCCCTTTAGGTTTTTGACAAGGAAAATGAAAAAACAACAACTCAGAGTTGGACCACTGTTTTATTTCCCACTTTATGGTACTTTCAATACAAATCTTCTTAGGCAAGCTACTTAAAAAGCAGTGGGACATCCCGCTGAATATTTCCTGTTCTTTGCTTTCCAAATATTCCAGTTTTAATTATAAATGGGGAAGTTTGGGTTATGATATTAAACATACAGATGTTGCAAGTAAATCAGTGAACAGAAAACATATCAGATACATGTTTAAAATCATTAGTCATATATTACATTTTGTTCATTTGTAACTTCGATCCATGACTGTTTTCATTACTTTCTGTGACATTTTAATATTTTGAGGTGAAGACATTTTAAAGCTTTAGAATAAATGGTGTTTCATATTGGAGCAATATAGTTAAATTACAAAGTTAATTGGTTTAGCCAAACTTTTGTTATCAACCTTTCAGATGGTGTTGTGCCAAAGATTTCTTCCACTTTTTTTCAACCGTTCTCCATCAATTAATGCGATAAGAAATTGCATTTGAAAATTGTCAAAGAGTAGAGGAAACATCAATGAAATTCTCACAACAGGGGTGCAGGATATTTTGTGCTTACCTTACTTTTGAGGATGTTTGTGAGTGTCTTTTCATTCATTCTACAAAACATCTAATCAGTGGTCTGCTCTCTGCAGCCTTCCTGGGTGCTTTCAGTTAAAGCCCAGGGGGAAACTTCATGAGGTAACTGCTGCCATGGGAATTTTTCAGATCAAGAACTGTGGACAGCCAGGAAGGCTACAGAGTGTTGGAGAAATGTTTACTGGAAAGAAACACCCACCTCACAACTTTAAGGTAAGCTCTAGTAGCAGCTCATTCACAGAGGCACAATGTTAGCTTCCCAGCAGGTTGTTTACCAGAAGATAGAGGGGGAGGTGCAGTAAAGGCTCTCCAACAAGCCACTTCTGGTAAATTCAAAGCCTGGTGGGGCCCCCTTCTGGCCAGTCTATTTACTCTGATCAACAACTCTGGCCACTTTCCAGCGGCCTGACTTGAGGCCATTGTCATCCCTATTTTTAAGAAAGGAACCAGAGATGAGCCATCGAATTACAAGCCCATCAGCCTTCTTTCAGTCGTGGGCAAGCTTTACACCAGCTATCTAAATTTAAAGCTGTCCTGCTGGCTTGAGGAGGAGAATGTTATAGGCTGGAAACAGGCAGGCTTTAGGAAAGGGAGCTCTACCCTTGATCACTGCATCCTATTAAACCATATGGCAGAAAAATACATGGGCCCTCTGGGTAACGGCCTGTTCGTTGCCTTTGTTGATCTTAAATCTGCTTTCAACACCATCCCAAGAGATAAACTGTGGGCCAAACTTTATCAATCTAACATCGACAGGAGACTCCTTTATCTTATCTATTGTCTCCACCAAACTACAACTTTTCGTGTCCGCTGTGGTGCCGATGGGACATTACCAAACCCTATTCTTGTCTCCAACGGGGTCAAACAGGGCTGTATTTTAGCCCCTGCACTTTTTAACCTCTTCCTAAATGATCTTAGTATATGTTGCCATTCTCCCGCTTTTCATCCCCCAAAGGTGGCTGACCAAAACTCCCCCTTGCTGCTCTACGCAGACGATGCCGCTCTTCTCTCCCTGTCCCAAATAGGCCTAAAAAGGCTATTTCGTGCCTTTATGGCCTATTGTACCACAAACTCGTTATCCATAAACTTTGATAAGACCAAAATCCTAGTTTTTTCTCAGCACCCTTCAGTTTCCGAGTGGACAATCAATGGTCAAAAAATCGCCGAGGTCAGGCAATATAGGTATTTGGAGGTCATGTTCCAGTCCTCTCTTTCTTGGTCCCCTCACATATGCTCTGCAGTTCAAACTGCCCAGAATACATCTAAAGCCATTTCCCATTTTTTTTACACCAGGGGCGGACAGTACATACCAGCCGCCTCCCAAGTTTTTAAGTCCAAAATTTCCCCTCAACTAAATGTATTCCGTAAAGCCATAAAGACCTGGCTCTTTCAACAGGCCTTTGGGATTTCCGGGGAGGGTTAATTGTTATGACTGAAATGCCTCTAACCCTGTATTAATATTGTTCTCGCTGCTGTATTGTTTTTACACTGTATTGTTGTATTTTATTGTATTCTGTTTTAATTGTTACATGTACGTCGCCTAGAGTGGCCAATGGCCAGATAGGTGACACATAAATTAAATTGTATTATTATTATTATTATTATTATTATTATTATTATTATTATTATTATTATTATTATTATTATTATTATTATTATTATTATTATTATTATTATTGTATGGGGTCCCCCTCTGGGCTCTGAGTTTTAACCCTAAAATTGAATCAATTTTATCAACATTTTTAAGATTTTAAAGAGTTCCCCGATGTGTCCCGGCTGCTGGCCTCAGGCTAGAGGCTGGTCTGCCCTCACTTGAATCCTACGCTTGGGCTCTAACTTTCAGATATTGGGTTAAACTATCTTACACAAACCCTCCTTCTGGATACTTACACTTCCTCTGGCTTGATGCCTTTTCCAGCTCATGGTCCAAAGCTCTCCTTGCCAAACTTGCCACCCTGGGCTTCTCAGTAGACTACCTATCTTCACTGGATCCCGAGACAGCCAGATGGACCATCGAGACTCGGATTAAGGACATCTACCACCAAAGTTCGATGACCAATGCCACCAAAACTTGCTCCCCTATTTACTCTGGCTCAAATTTTACCTTTCCCAACCCAGCCCCTTATCTGGAATACTTGATCACACCCAAACTTCGCCATGCTTTCTCTATGGCCCAATTTAACTGTATTTCTTCCTCACTCTTAGTAGGCCGCTACCAGGGCACACCCCTAGAACTTTGTTTATGCCCCTGCAAGAATGCAGACGTCGAGTCTTTGTCCCATGTCTTCTTCGTCTGCTCCTATTATTGCGCTGAACGCTTCAGATATTTAAACCCTATTTTAAAAAACCTTCCCGGCAGGCCCAAAACCGTATTACTGCAACACCTTTTGGCCGGCCTAGATAAACCAACAACTCTATCTATTGCCAAGTTCATCTCTGCTGCCCAACTGATTCATATGAAGATCCCCTCCTCTTAGCTAATCAATCTTTTGTTTAACACCTATGAGCTCCGTTTGTTATATATATATTTTTATAACTGTGGTTTTTATTATCTGTAAAAACAATTGCATATTGGGTCTATGACCGCATAATAAAATTTGATTTGATTTGATTTGATTTGGTAAACTCAAAACCCCACATCCACCGAAATTCTAAAGTTCTCTGAGAATGAGGCAGAAAAACTGAAGCAACTCTCACAAAGAAGATCTTTGGAGAGCACATTTGGATCAGCACTCATTTCATATGCCTCATGTCACTAGGAAAATGAAGAGAACAACACATTAAAAAAGATTTACCCTGGCTAAAACAGCTTTCTTTTTTGCTTCTCCACACCAGTGTTGCTTTCCATTTTTAGATGCATAACCCACACCACCACCACTACCACCAGAGAGTCAGTAAATATGTGAGGGGAGTTGTATGAATACCCCACCCAGTAGATCTATTTTAAAAAATAAATTTATGTGAACTTTTTTTTAAGCTAGCATCTTCCACCATATGTGTCTTTTCTTTTGTGTCTCCTGAACATATAAACAAAAAACACCGCCATTCCATTACAGAATTTTATACTTAGTGGAAGCTCTGTCATTCACAGGCTCTGAAACGTGCTTTTGATGGCATATATTTTGAGCTGCTGCTTCTATTATGTTTTATGATGCTGGTGCCATATGCATCATTCCAAATCAAGGGCTATCTTCTAATATTTGCCTACAGGGAAGTGACATTTGAGGTCTGGCAAGGAAAAAGAGGCCCACCAGTTCATTTTAATAGACTTTATCCACAGGAGGTCAAGGGCAGCTAGGTGAATCTAGTCATCAATTTTCCCTGGTTAATTTTCTGAAGCAGTATATGGCACCACAGGATCTTGCATACATTTTGGAGGTTCAGTCCCACACTGGGAGTGGTGCGTGCAAACATTTCTTTTTTAAAAAAAAAACACTGACAAAAAAGAGAGGAAAACTCATGAATATGAAACCACAAGCATAACCTGAAGCTGAACCCTAAACATTCTTCTGCATGTTTTTCCATTGGATAGAACAGATCTACAGAGACTAGTATTGCTCTTAAATACAAAAAAGGATATAGCATAGATAAATATGGGTGACTGGGGATATGGTATTGCCAGAAGGGGAAGAAATGTGCATCAGCTTGTATGGTGGAGCTGTTATAGCCTTATGGTGAGGAGAGAGTTATGCACCAGGAAGTACCTGGTTCAAATACGACCACAACAACAAAGTCGGCAGGTAGTTTTAGGTGGGCTACGATATCTCACTTCCAAACTGTGAAATGGAGATAATCATACTGACCTAACTTATTTATTCATTTTATTTATTATTACATTTATATCCCACCTTTCCTTCAGGGAGTTCAAGGTGGCATACAAACATGATCCTTCCCTTCCTGTGTGAGGTAGGTTAGGCTGAGAGACAGTGACTGGCCCAAGATCACCCAGTGAGCTTCATGACCAAATGGGAATTTGGATGCCGGTCTCCCAGGCTCCTTACAGGCTGTTGTGGAACTTACTGCGATCATCAGTGTTTTCATCACTCAGAAAAGTACTACACAAATGCTGAGTATATTGATCACAAGGATCAATTGTGAAAGCATACTTCATTTATTCATTAAGATAATTTTTTATCCCACTCTTCAGCCAGCAGGGCCTCCAAGAATGGTTGATGAATCAATAAAAAAACCAGAGTCCCTGCTCTCAGGCTTACAATCTAAAAAATGCACAACACAAAAGGAACATGGATAGAGAATGGAGGAAATTTGACAATAATAAAGTTCCTACTTATCCTTGTTTAATAAGAGCAGGCAGCCTTTTTGCCCATGAGGGCCACATGCAATGGTGGGTGGGTGGTCAGGGGCTGCTTGTCTGTGGCTGGGGTCAGAGCTGCTAGTGGATAAGACTTGAACTGGTGGAGGCATTCACACACACACATTCAATACACTCACACCTACATGGAGGATACACAGCTGTCTGGTGGCTTGCAGGGGTGGACCATGATTTATATAGGGAGGGTAGTGCACTAGCTTTGGGAAGTACAAATTTAGCAGGGAGGCAGCAAAATTCAGTGATGGTGGGAGGGGGGAGCTCAAGCACCCACATGGGCCACACTAAATGCCTCCAAGGGCTCAGGAGCCATGGGTGTAGTCATCCAGAGTCTCAGGAGGTCTTAGATCCCTTACATTGTTTGGAGCCAGTCCCCAGCAGGGTCCCTACATCTCCAGCATCCTATCAGTCGATCAGCATGAAAGATGTGTGTTGGCCACTGAGAAGAGTCTTCTAACATGCTTTCTGGTCCTTTCCTGCTGATTGGATCCAATCAAAGTGAAAGGAGGTGAGTCAGCCACTGAAGAGACTCTTCTTGGTAACTAGCACACTCTCCTTTCCTTTCATGCTGATTGGCTCCTAGGGTTGTTATGGAAGAAGACATTAAGGAGGACAGAGAAGCAGAAAGCAGTATTCAAAACTGGCCAGATTATTCTGTAATCTTAGAAGGGGCATGGCTATGAGGGGGCATAGCTGTATCCATCACGAAGGGACCCCGCCCTTTCAAATTTGCCACTGCACTACTGCCAAGAGCTATGGGTTACCCACATGCACTGCACTGGCTTATGAGGGGAACTGCCTGCCTCATGCTCCTGCCTTCCCAGCCCCACAGTGCCAAAGCCAATGATACGGCTTGGCCAAGGCTGGTATTGCCTGGAATTGAATTATGGGTGACCCCAGCTATGGATGGTGACAATGCCTGGACCAGGAACAGCTTCCTCAGCTGGTAGAGGCAGGGATACCACCACATGGGCAGATTGCTTGGACCTTGGAGCAGAAGAGAGAAGGCTCACAGAAGGGAAGAGCTGACTGCTGCTTCAGCAGCAGTCAGGCTGAGCTTGCTGCAAGATATCATCCTTAAGATGGGGAAAGGATTAGAATCAGGAGAATGTGCCAGCAGCATCGCCTCGCAGATGCCGAGGCGTGAAATAACCCACGAGGACTGCTAAGCTGAGGAGCAGAGTTGAGAGAGAAGCCTCCCCAGAAGCTTTCACCTTAATAAGTCTGCACCTGATAGGAGACAAACTATCAAGGTCAGCGAACCACAACCACTGAGCTGATAGACTGTATGTTAGTTAACCTTATTAATTCAAGTACACACCTTACAACTTACCTGTGTTGATGGAGTCCTTTGAGGTGGAGTTGTTCAGGACCCAATGAATTTCACAAGACAGCTGTCAGAAGAACATGGAGGTAGCCAACAAATCTGGGGGTGCAGAAGACACTTAGAATGGCAAGCCATGGGCTGCTGCTCTTGTTACTCTTGCCCTATGTGTGCTCTAAGTATTGATGCAGCCGGAATTAACAAAGAATGGGCTCAAGATACAAACTTTCCCAGAGTTTAATACCTGGAAATATTCCAGAGAGAATTCTTGACCTGAAATTCCTCATCTTGCTTGACATTTAAATTAAGATTATTTCACGTTTATGTGCCGATTTTGCTCTGCATTCATCAAATTGACATGGCACAGCCACTGCTCACACATGCACGCAAGCTGATTACTGATGAAAATGTGGTGGGTTGTGGAAATTGCCTAGAGCTTTCTTTCTTTTCTTTTCTTTTTGTTTTGAAATGGGAATCTTATTTACAGAATATCACCTTTCCTCCAACAATAAAGTTTGAAAAAGCCAGGTATGCTCCAAGGCATGTAGCATGTAAATGTGACTTTTAAAGCAATGCACAAATCCAATCTTGTGTGGGGGGGTTGTTTTTTAATTTGCTTATGAATCCACTGCCTTTACGCACTTCAGTTCTTAAGTAGCAGTGTATGAATGCACATGCACCCCAGAAAGGAAGGATGGAGGCAGAAGAATTGCAAGCCGACCCACCCCAACACCTCTTGAAAAAAGCTGTCTATTTCCCAAGCATTCTCCAATGTTGTTTACAATTGCTGATCCATTTCTGAACTGAGCTGCAGTGAGTTTGTCCATCACTACCTGTGAGTGCCATTGTGCCTGCTTATGTGTTGCTTAAGCCATTTATCAGCTTCACTTATGGACACATGTGACATACAATTTCCAAGAAGATGAAGGGACATAGGAACAGATGGTAGAGGCAGTGAAGGGCAAGGGGCAGTATTTGGGGAGTAGAAATTATTCCAAACCTTTGTGTCTCTTTGGAGACTGGAAGAGGTATTTGCAATACAAAATACAGCCTGTGTTAACATCTATTTATTTGACGGATTTATAGTCCACTTTTTTAGAATTGTGCTCCTCAAACCAGCTGATAATTAAGACATGTTGATGCTAATATTTAAAGTGCAAGCTAATAATAGAAACAGGGGCCCTTTTTAAGGGGAGGAACAATGGGGACAATAGCTCCAAAACACACACATTGGAAGGGGTCACATCAGTATCGATGAACAGTAATAGGTTCCAGTGTCTGACATTGTCATAGTCATCTCCTTCCAAGGCAGCAACCCTGGTCGGTGAAAACACAGTGTGCTTTGCCCCATGCTTCCAATTTTTGGGCCACGAACTTCAGAGGAGAGATCAGCTCTTACTGTACAAGTGTTGCACCGTCAAATGTATCCACATATAGCACATTCACTACTTTCATCCTCTTTTTCCCAACATCCCGAGGCAGAACAATAGAGGGCAGGATGATGGAACAATTTATTTTATTTATTTATTTAGTTTATTTTGTTGGATGTTGTATCTGGCGCAAGCAGATGCCCAGGATGCAGAACAGTATAGTGACAGGCTAGATGCCAGTTGAAGCAATGAGCCAGACAAGCAATAAGTTTTAAGAGTCACTTTACTGACAATATATCACAAGCTCTCTCTGTACAAACTCCTCGACCCCCACACCAACTGGCCAGATCTGCCAAGTCTTATAGATAAGGCCAGCTGGTTGCCTTGGATACTTGTCCTTGAGATCTGCACGGACTCTGAGCGTCTTGGCCTTGTAACTCTGCCATGGAAAAAATACTCTCAGGAACCCTTTACTTGCCAACATTCCCCCACCTATTTTTTCCATAGCCTTCTTGCTTAGCATTTCACACATTATATCACATTTCAACAATACATTTCAGATTATGTTACAGATTCACATTTTCACTTCTTTTCATGTCATTTACATTTACATTTCTTGCATTTACTTATATCATTTTCTCCACATGATACATTTCTTTTTCTTCAGTTTACATCAGCATCATTTGTAATACAGTTACTACATTGCATTAGAATCTCAGCATCACTTTTATTACATTTCATTACTCTTCATGATTTCCATCATCCCACTTTTTCCAGTTACTGAAGTCTATATGTTTAATGGAATTTATTTTAAATCTAACAGGTGGAATACCTTTTGTTGTTCCCTCTGATTTGCGTGGTTGTATTTCTGCCTTAGTGTCTGTGTCTGTGTCAGGCGATTCCTCTGTTTCTCTCTCAGAGCTAGAACTTGATTCACTACTGCTGCCTGTTTCTTCTTGTTTTATTGGTACTGTGTCTGCCTGTTCTTGTTCATTACTACCTTCAGTGTTTCCCAACTCCACATATGTTTTCTCTTCCCAATCCTGCTCTATTGCTTGCACGCTTCTGCTTAACACTACAGACCTTTGTTTTGGCAGCCATATTCTGTAATACATGTTTTCAAATCCCAGCATGTACCCTTTGTCTGCTCTCCTTTGCAGCTTCCCTGTCCTTTTATTTTTGGGAACATGTACCCAGCATTCTGCTCCAAACCTAATCAAATGGTTTAATCTGGGTTTTCTGTCATACAATTTCTGATAAGGAGACATTCCAGTGGCCTTATGGAATATTCTGTTTTGAATGTAAGCTGAATACAGAACACACTCTCCCCAGAAACCTTGCGTTAAAGAGGAGTCACATAGCATTGATCTTAATGAGTCCTGAAGTAACCTGTTCCAGCGTTCAGCTAACCCGTTCTGATGAGGACTATAAGGGGCTGTTAACTCCTGTTTTATTCCTCTTTTATCCAAGTATTCAGTAAAAGAGTGTCCTAAGAACTCTCCTCCTTGATCTGATCTTATTCTCTGTATTTTGACACCAAACTGCACTTCAATTTTTGTAATAAATCTTTTCAGTTTCTCTGCTCATTGTTAATACATTGCTTATTCTTACTAGCATAGATCACCTGTACACATGGTTTTCTTCCTCTTTCTCTTCTTCTTGCTTCACAATTCCTTTGAAGATGTTGCCTGGAACCACAAAAATAACACGCCTTTTGTCCATACAGTCTCTCTTGTGCAGCTTTGTTGTTCTGTTTTTCCACGTTGTGTTTAGACTCAGTCTTTTCCTGCTTTGCCATTTCCTGCCTCCTTTGGAATTCTTGTAAAAGTTTGCCTTCTATATAATCCATATTGAGATTTGCATCGTCCATTGCTTCCAAAGAGCTCACCAGACTATCATAACTTGAATCTAGTGAAGCTAATGTGATATACACTTTTTGCGTTTGAGAATGTTCAATTTCACGTTCTGACAACTCAGTAAACAGTCTGTTTATTTCCAACAAATGCTCTGACATGGTTATATCTCCAGATAAGCACATCTGATACAATCTTCTGGCAAGATATATTTTAGAACTGGCAGTCTTTCTCACATGAATATTTCTTAAAGTTTCCCAGGTTTCTTTTGCCGTTGTTGCATCACGCACGTGCAGTAATTGAGAATCATCAATAGCAAGAACAATTAATGCCTTTGCCCTCTCATCCAGCCTTCTCCAATCTGCTGGAATTGGCACTACGGCGGGTGGGTCTTCTGCGATAGCTTTCCACAGGTCTTCTTTCACTAGAAAAGCCTGCATTCTCTGTTTCCAAGTGCCATAATTTTTCCCTGTCAGCCTTTCCAAGGGAATCCCGGCCGATAACGTAAGACATATTTTCGCTTTTCACAGTTCACCGCCTTTGTAATTGGAGCTTCTCACCTCTGTCCTTCAGTCAGTTATTCCCACGGCTCTCTCACAGCTTTCAGCTCAGCTTTCGGTTTCTCCGTCTTTCTGCTGTTTTACTCGCTTGTCTGCAGTTCTGGCTTTTCTCTGCCGCTTTTCTGCAATCCTCAGCACCAGGTAACCATCAGCACCAGGTAACCATCCTCTGCTACCACTTGTTGGATGTTATATCTGGCGCAAGCAGATGCCCAGGATGCAGAACAGTATAGTGACAGGCTAGATGCCAGTTGAAGCAATGAGCCGGACAAGCAATAAGTTTTAAGAGTCACTTTACTGACAATATATCACAAGCTCTCTCTGTACAAACTCCTCGACCCCCACACCAACTGGCCAGATCTGCCAAGTCTTATAGATAAGGCCAGCTGGTTGCCTTGGATACTTGTCCTTGAGATCTGCACGGACTCTGAGCGTCTTGGCCTTGTAACTCTGCCATGGAAAAAATACTCTCAGGAACCCTTTACTTGCCAACATATTTAGTTTAATTTATATACCGCCCTAAGCCCGAAGGCTCTCTGGGCAGTGTACAAAAAGATAAAAACAAGCACAATATATAAATACAATAAATACAATAAATAATCAAAAAACAAAACAAACAATAACAAACCAAACAACATCCAAAATACGGAAATGCTGTTTAAAATACACTTTAAAATGCCTGGGAGTATAAAAAGGTTTTCACCTGGCGCCGAAAAGATAGTAGCGTCGGCACCAGGTGCACCTCATCAGGGAAACTGTTCCACAGTTTGGGGGCCACTACTGAAAAGGCCCTGGTTCCATAGCCAACTGCAGCAAGGAAATACAGACTCAGCCATAGACTTTTAACTTTGCATTCAGTGTATATTTTAGCTGATGAAATGGGAAAACAGGATCCTATATGCAGGAGTACTGAACTTTGCAAGCAAATCCAATCGTTTCTTTATAACTAATTTTTGAGACATAAAAACAAACTGCTGTATTAAATCCTGATGTCAAACAATATTGATGGTTGTTAAATAATTATATTCATTTTTTTTCAAACATTGGTAGAGAGTATAATGAGAAAGGGTAATAAATGAACATTCAGTCCCCAGGCTTTTTAGATGATGATGATGATGATGATGATTTATTAGTTGCTTGATACCCAAAGATCCCCAAGCGACTTACATAATGTTAAAACAAAACAAATAAAACATACTATAAAAACATAACAATAAACAACAACAAAACAATAGTAATAACATATTAAAAGGGGTCAGAATAGAGCCCATAAGAATGATATGACAGTCTTCACAGCTGATGATACAATATTGCTCTTGACTTTCATCATTTGATGGATCAGATATCTGTTTACTGCTACTTTTGATATCTTTTAGTTCTAATAAAAGGTCATGTTCTACCTTTCAAAATGTGAATTTTGGAAAACAGTAAAATAGTTTTTAGACATAAAATGGATTGTGGGGCAGAGTGTGGTATTGCTACCAGGTGAGATATTCATTGCTATTCTGCACATGACTACATAACCTCAATTCTTTTTTGAGATCAAACTGGATTGAAATTATGACACTGCTTTTGTAAAATACGCTAAATAATTTTCCAGCATTCAAATGAATTAATATAAATACACTGAATGTTTGGGAGGCAAGCACCCAGTTGAAATGAAATAAGATAAGAATCCATAATCTTTGGGGATGCAGTTTGTTCATCTGTAAATTTCTATCCTACTTTTGACTTCCCAATAGGTTTGTTCAAGGTAGGTTACAAAACAGTCGCTGAATCCTAGAACCATAATCACACCATCCTTTACAAAGGAAGAAAGAGACATTGTTAATGTGCATTAAGTTTAATTGCCAATTGACCATAATAGACATCTTGATTGATTGATTGATTGATTGATTGATTGATTGATTGATTGGCATTAAGAGAAAGAATTGAAAGATACTAAAGCTAGTGCTAACCAGTTAAACAAGATCCTTTGAGATGTGGACTTTTTCTTTTATGTATGTCTTAACACCTGTGCTTTATAGATTATAGCAAAGCCTTTGATTGTGTAGATCATGAAAAACTATGGAATGCCTTAAAAGAAATGGGGGGTGCCACAGCATCTGATTGTCCTGATGTGCAACCTATATCTGGACAAGAGGCTACTGTAAGGACAGAATATGGAGAAACCGATTGGTTCTCAGTTGGAAAGGGTGTGAGACATCATCCTACTTGTTCAATCTATATGCAGAACATATCATACGGAAAGCAGGATTGGACCAAGATGAAGGAGGGGTGAAAATTGGAGGGAGAAATATCAATAATTTAAGATATGGAGATGATACCATACTACTAGCAGAAACCATTGATGATTTGAAATGAATGCTGATAAAAATTAAAGAGGAAAGCACAAAAGCTGGACTACAGCTGAATGTTAAGAAGACTAAAGTAATGACAACAGAAGATTTATGTAACTTTAACGTTGACAATTAAGACATTGAACTTGTCAAGGATTATCAATCCCTTGGCACATTCATTAACTAAAATGGAGAACTAGAAAAGGTCCTCAAATGCAAAGATGTATCACTGAACTCTAAAGCCAGGATCATTCAGACCATGGTATTCCTGATCTCTGTGTATGGATGTGAAAGTTGGACAGTGAATAAAGGGATAAGAGAAAAATCAACTCATTTGAAATGTGGTGTTGGAGGAGAGCTTTGCGCATACCATGGACTGCAAAAAAGACAAATAATTGGGTGTCAGAACAAATTAAACCAGAACTATCACTAGAAGCTAAAATGATGAAACTGAGGTTATCATACTTTGGGCACATCATGAGAAGACAGGATTCACTAGAAAAGACAATAATGCTGGGAAAAACAGAAGGGAGTAGAAAAAGAGGAAGGCCAAACAAGAGATGGATTGATTCCATAAAGGAAGCCACAGACCTGAACCTACAAGATCTGAACAGGGTGGTTCATGACAGATGCTATTGGAGGTCACTGATTCATAGGGTCTCCATAAGTCGTGATCGACTTGAAGGCACATAACAACAACAACAACAATGTCTTAATACCATTTGTCAGAAGGTTTCTTAGCAGCAGGTTCTAATAACAAAAGCAGACAATAATAATAATAATGAAATGATGATTTCATGCCTCATTTTGCTCCTTACAAATTAATCGTTGAGATCACAAGAATGTGCTCATAGGTAAAGGAGAATTTGACTCAACAGTTCAAGACATTTCTACTCTGAATTATTAGATTGATCGGCAATCATGTAAACATAAGACCCCTGCTGGATCAGAGCAAAAGCCTATGTAATCAAGCATCCTGTTCCCACAGGGGCCAACTAGATAGATTTCTCAGGTGGGAAGCACATAAGCAGGGCAACAACTAGGCGGCCAGATACAAAAATGGGCAAGGCTCCTGCAGTTTTAACAGTTGTACAGAACAGGAAATTTCAGCAGGTGCAGCATTTAATTACAAATGTAATATTGTAAAATATTGTCTTTGCCCAGGATGCAGATAGTGCACATACTACATTGTGGTCTACATTTATGCACCTATATGCTCTCTTGTACCAGAGTGTTACAGGGCCTATTAAGGAAAGACTGGCAGCCACCCATGAAGTTCTGACAACAACTGCTGGATCCTGACTCTTTCTTGTAGTTGATACCAGTACCTTCTTGAGCCAATGCACATATATCATTGCAGTTGGATGCCTGAGTTGACAGGAAAGTTTGATATTTATGGTCTGATAACTTACTGTGCAGTATAGAAATTGCATGTGTGTCAAAAGCTTGTAGGCCACATATTTTTCTAATATTGTTTCCTTAAGGGTAGAAAAGCCTTTTTTCTGCATTGTTGTGCAGCACGGATTCGATTCAGAACCGACAAGAACTTTTGGAAATCAAAAGGTGAAGGTATCAGTGGACAACTATGAATGGTGCATGAGTTCTGCTAACAACTGATGTGGAATTACTGGAATCAAAACATTATTCCTCCATTAACATAGTTTCTTCCCAACCTGAGAAAGGTAGTGATCATCAATGTGATGGATGTTTTGGTTGTATCTAAAAACTTACAGATGAAACAAAAGGCAAACAATGTGATGAAGGGAAAATATTCAGTTGTGAGCTCAACTATTCCTTTTTTTGTTAGTTCTTGGAGTTAGTGGAACTCAGAAGCTGACTCAGAAGTGACAACACATATACCAGGCATTTTAATAAGATCATAGATTGGGTGGCTTAATACATGACACTCCTAACCTAAGCCCTTTTCATACATTCTTTGAATGCAAGATGGCGGAATGGTAGAGTTGGGTTATGTATGTTGTCCTCACTTCCATGCTCCGTGCATTTATTTGAAGGCTGGAATAGACTACAATTTCTGACCTACAAAGGAAGCTGGGAGTGGGGAGAATGCACATGATCCAGCTTGGACTCTGTAATGGATTTTAGAAGTAAAGGTAAGGGGTAGGGTTCTCTTAGAGGCACTGCCCTTATGCTCTGTCTCAGGAACCTACTCCAACTCCAACTCCTCTATTTTTCTACTGTCTGACTCCGACTCTGACTCCACCCAAAATTACTTCTTCTCAATCAAAATTTATTTGGAAGTCAGAGTTGGTACATTTCTACCGACTCCGACTCCACCCAAAATTGCTCCTGACTCTGACTCTGACTCTGACTCCACAGACCTGGCTACCGTAACACTGAGTCAGATCATTGGTCCATCTGGTTCAGTTCTGTCCACACTGACTGGCACTGGCTTTCCAAGGCTTTCGGCAGGCGACATTCCCAACACTATTTTCCCTGTCAAGTTCACTTCGCCACAGTTTTACATCAGTTTGTGATTTTGCTTTTAAAGTCCTCATAAAAACTCACCAGTGTTTTAGTGCAAATTTCTTTTGTGTATACAATTTAGCCTAACATATACACTTTTGCAAAGGATTTTTCCCTAATAAGATGCATTTTTGTATGAATGTTATTTTCACTAATATATGCCCACTTTACCCTAGTATATGCATTTTGTACACGCCGCTTGTCTGGAGAACTATACTGCAGAAAACATTACAGTGTTTCGGAAAGCATGAATTGGGTAGGCTTGCCTTTAAAGTGAACTACATTTGATTTCTCCCCCATCTCTACTTGGTGATGCCGCAAACTGAACCTGGGGTCTACCGCTTGCAAAGCAGATGCTCTTCCACTGAACTATGGTCCTTCCCCTGTCACAGAAAAGGGTGAAAGAAATAAAACAGAAAGACAGGCAAATAGATGCAGTGTTGTTATTGTTGCTATTACTATATCCATTTATATCCCGCCTTTTCCCCAGACCTGGGAAACAAAGTGGCTCCCATACTGGAGGTTAGAATTTTTTTATTTTTTTTATTTATTATTTGATTTATATCCCACCCTTCCTCTCAGCAGGAGCCCAGGGTGGCAAACAAAAGTGATAAAAAACACACATCAAAATATCATAAAAACAGACCTTAAAATACATTAAAACAAAACAACTTTTAAAACCTTTTTTTCAAAGCTTTAAAATATCTTTAAAAAAGGGTTAAAAAACAAATTGTGTTTTTTTTGGTGGGGGAAACATGTTAAAAGCAATTCCAACACAGACGCAAACCGGGATAGGTCTCAAGTTAAAGGCTTGTTGAAAGAGGAAAGTCTTCAAAAGGCGCCAAAAAGATAACAGAGGTGGTGCCTGCCTAATATTTAAGAGGAGGGAATTCCACAGGGTAGGTGCCACCACACTAAAGGTCCATTTCCTATGTTGTGCAGAACGGACCTCTTGATAAGATGGTATCTGCAGGAGGCCCTCACCTGCAGAGCGCAGTGGTCACCTGGGTATATAAGGGATAAGAAGGTCTTTTGGGTATCCTGGTCCCAAGCTGTATAGGGCTTTGTAGACCAAAACTAGAACCTTGAACTTGGCCCGGTAGCAAATGGGCAGCCAGTACAATTCTTTCAGCAGTGGGGTGACATGTTGGCGATACCCTGCCCCAGTGAGCAGTCTCACCACTGCATTTTGCACCAGCTGCAGCTTCCGGAACTACCTCAAGGGCAGCCCCACATAGAGCACATTACAGTAATCCAGGCTGGAGGCTACCTGTGATTGGACAACAGTGGTCAGGCTATCCCGGTCCAGAAACGGGCACAGCTGTCTTACATGCAGAAGCTGATAAAAGGCACTCCTACCCACGGAGGTCACCTGGGCCTCTAGCAACAAAGATGAGTCCAGGAGCACCCCAGACTACGGACCTGCTCTTTCAGAGGGAGTACGACCCCATTCAATCAGGCAACTGACCAATTATCCGAACTCGGGAACCACCAACCCACAGCACCTCTGTCTTGCTAGGATTCAGGCTCAGTTTATTGGCCCTCATCCAGCCCACCACCGAGTCCAGGCAGCAGTCAAGGGCTTGCATGGCTTCTCCTGATTCAGATGTTATGGAAAAATAGAGCTGGGCATCGTCAGTATACTGCTGACATCTTGCCCCAAATCTCCTGGTGACCATTCCCAAGGGCTTCATATAGATGTTAAACAGCATGGGGGACAAGATGGTACCCTGCGGCACCCCACAGCACAACTGCCAGGGGGCCTAAAAACAGTCACCCAGTGCTATTCTCTGAGAGTGACCCTGGCGATAGGATCGGAAACACTGTAAAACAGTGCCTCCAATACCCACCTCACCAAGTCAGCACAGAAGGATACCATGATCAATGGTATCAAAAGCTGCTGAGAGATCAAGTAAGAATAACAGGGTAGCAGTCCCCCTGTCCTTCTCTCGATATTTAAAAGTTGATCCTGAGTCTGAAAAGGTTAAACTGCACTGATGTGATGACCGTTGTGTTTTTAGTTAGCCACTAGGTGGTGCTAAACTGCAATTGAAGCAGTAATATCAGTTCCAGCCATTCCCCTACACAATAAACACAAATACCTCTCATGACAAGAAAAAGCGAGCAAATCCTGCAAGCCTTTTTGCAGCCAAAAAAACAGATACAAACCATTTACAGTTCCTCCACTTTCCTCCCTCTCAGATAAGCATGACTTCCAGGGAAGCTCTACAGAAAAAGGTCAGATGTATGAGATCCAAACTATCCATAATTGTGAAAAATGAGACTTTATTGTGAGGATGCAAATCTAACTCCTTCAACTGCTTGGTAATCTTATTGGATTTGACTTCACGGCCTGGTGTGCTTTCAAATTCAACTGTGGCATTCCTAAAATATTGCCTGTTACTTTCCCCCCTTATCCATTTGCAATTTTTCAAAGAGTTTGTAAGATCAAATGCTACTGAAGTTACTGATATGCCTTACTTGAGGTTTTCAAAGGGATTTCTCTATTGGTCTTTCTGTTTCACTCACTGTGTTCTGAAAAGACTGTTTAATAATGTGAATATTACTAAGCTTTTTTTAAAAAGAAAATGCTTGTGAACATAAGTACATAAGAAGAGTCCTGCTGGATCTGACCAACGGCTGATCTAGTTCAGCATCCTGTTCCCACAGTGGCCATCTAGATGCCTAAGGAAGGCTCAGTCCAGACATGAACACACTGCATCAGCTACCAATTCGTTTCTAGGCTCAATTCAAAGTGCTGCTTTTGATCTATAAAGCCTTATGCAGCTCAGGACTGCAATACCTCAATGACTGCCTCTGAACTAGTCCGGACCCTGCAGTCTTCATCACGGCCCCTTCTCTGGGCGCCTCACCTGAAGGAGTTGGAGAGGGTAGCCACATGAGAATGGGCCTTTCCAGTAGTGGCCCCATCTGTGGAATGATCTCCCCATAGAAACATGCCTGGTACCATCATTAGCATTTTTTAGGTGCCAGGCTAAGACCTTTTTATTCACCCAGGCCTTTGGTAAGTAAGCTGGCCTCTAGGGCGGTGCTCATCTTTTCATGGGATCATAGAGTTGGAAGGGACCTATAAGACCATCAAGTCCAACTTGCACGGGTGAGATGTCATTAGATGAGCGTTGTAGGTATTTTATATCACACACAGTTTCAAATTTTCTGATTATAATTATTTTTCTCTGTTGTATTTTACGTAGGAAGCTGCCTTATACTGAGTCAGGCTATCCGTTCATCTAGCTCAGTATTGTCTAGTACTGACTGGCAGCATCTCTCAGTACTGACGGGCAGCGGTTCTCCAGAGTTTCAGGCAGGATTGAAAGTCCCTTTTGGACCTTTTTGTTAGCAACTGACAAATGTTAATAATAATAATAATAATAATAATGATAATGATAATGATAATAATAATAATTACTAGCAGCCTTCATCCTCCACAAACCCCCTTTTAAAGCCATCCAAGTTGGTTGCCATCACTACATTGTGTGGCAATGTATTCCCACATTTAACTATGTGCTGTGCAAAGAACTACTCCCTACAGGTCAATCCTGAATCAACATACAGCTGATCTAGTATGATGAGAGACAGATGAGAGACAAATGTATTTCTCTCCACTGTCTCCACACTGTGCATAACTGTATACACCTGGGGATTAAATGATGCCTGCTTCTTTGTTCTGTAGGGCAGAAGGCATAGCCACCTCAATGTCAGATCCAGAGCCCAGTTCCAAAGAGCAAGGAAGGGTGCTGTAGATGCTTCTGAAACCTCACTTTTCTGTTACAGCTCTCAGCACTCCCCCAAATGACACCCTCCTGAAAGCTATGGCAATGGTCCCAGAGCAGCATCCAAATATGTAGATGGAAGAAAAACCTGTGGGAGTGCCAGTGCATGTGCAAATATCTGGATTCCAAGTCCCCAATTAACAACAGAAATGGAACTTTCCTTTTTGTTCTCTGAACATCTCAGTCTGAGGCTTTTTGCAAGATTCCAGAACTTGTTTCCAGCATTTTCCATTCTAGTTGGTCCAAAGAAAAACATAATCTCCCCTGCTTTATGTTTTTGTCCTTTGGAATCAAGATACCTAAGAAGAATCAGATTTAACAATAATCATCCCCTTGGCCCCATATATACATTCCAAAGAAAGGGCGGTCGTTTTTCTTCGTTTGTTGTATATATACTTCCAGAAAAGCAGGATTTGTTTGATCATATATCCACTTCTAATAACAGTGAACAACACTGATGAAGTATCAACCTGTTGGGGTGCTTTGATTCACCCAATCAACTCTGTTCCCATCCTTGCTGTTCCCAACCTTCATTACAAGGGAGACCTTGAGATGAGATATGAAATTGAGGAAGCATCCAAACTAGGAAAGGTGGTAGTAATGGGTGACTTCAACTACCCGGACATAGACTGGCCGCATATGTGTTCCAGTCATGACAAAGAAGCAAAGTTTCTAGATATTCTAAATGACTATTCCCTAGACCAGTTGGTCATGGAACCGACCAGAGGGACGGCAACCCTGGACTTAATCCTCAGTGGGGACCGGGACCTGGTGTGAGATGTAAGTGTTGTTGAACCGATTGGGAGCAGTGACCACAGTGCTATTAAATTAAACAGACATGTAACTGGCCAATTGCCAAGAAAATCCAACACGGTCACATTTGACTTCAAAAGAGGAAACTTCACAAAAATGAGGGGATTGGTAAAAAGAAAGCTGAAAAACAAAGTCCAGAGGGTCACGTCACTCGAAAATGCTTGGAAGTTGTTTAAAAACACTATATTAGAAGCTCAACTGGAGTGCATACCGCAGATCAGAAAAGGTACCGCCAGGGCCAAGAAGATGCCAGCATGGTTAACGAGCAAAGTCAAGGAAGCTCTTAGAGGCAAAAAGTCTTCCTTCAGAAAATGGAAGTCTTGTCCAAATGAAGAAAATAAAAAAGAACACAAACTCTGGCAAAAGAAATGCAAGAAGACAATAAGGGATGCTAAAAAAGAATTTGAGGAGCACATTGCTAAGAACATAAAAACCAACAACAAAAAATTCTATAAATACATTCAAAGCAGGAGAGCATCTAGGGAGATGATTGGACCCTTGGATGATAAGGGAGTCAAAGGTGTACTAAAGAACGATAAGCAGATTGCAGAGAAGCTAAATGAATTCTTTGCATCTGTCTTCACAGTGGAAGATATAGGGCAGATCCCTGAACCTGAACTAACATTTGCAGGAAGGGATTCTGAGGAACTGAGGCAAATAGTGGTAACGAGAGAGGAAGTTCTAAGCTTAATGGACAATATAAAAACTGACAAATCACCGGGCCCGGATGGCATCTACCCGAGAGTTCTCAAAGAACTCAAAGGTGAAATTGCTGATCTGCTAACTAAAATATGTAACTTGTCCCTCGGGTCCTCCTCCGTGCCTGAGGACTGGAAAGTGGCAAATGTAACGCCAATCTTCAAAAAGGGATCCAGAGGGGATCCCGGAAATTTTTTTTTATTCAATAATTTTTTATTCAAATTTTCATAAAACATACAAGACAAAATCATAAAACATTCAAAGACAAAAAACAAAATCAAAAATAGTTAAACAAAAAAAAAAATAAAAAAATAAAAATAAAAAATAAAGAGTAAAATATTGACTTCCCATTTGTCAAAGATCAGATCAGTTATAAGTCTATAATATATAACAATCCTGTCTCTTAAGTCATATTATAAAATCACTTTCCTCCAATAGTTATCTTACTTAATCATCAAATCTCATAAACATTACTTTATTCTTTCCACAAAAAGTCAAAGAGAGGTTTCAATTCTTTAAGAAATATATCTATCAATTTTTTTTTTCCAGATAAGCATATCGATTAACCCATCTCATTACTAATTATGATAATCTTATTGTCATAACCATAGTCAAAATAAACATTTCAATTAATCCATCACATCAGAATCTGTTAGGTTCAGTAATTTCAGTAGCCATTGTTCTATTATCCCTATTAGTTCCATTTTCCATCTTCCATCTTCAGTAGTCTTGTTAAGTCCAGTAATTTCAGTATCCAATCTTCCATTATCAGTATTCCATAATAATCTTGCTGTCAAAGCCATAGTCATATAGTAAGAGTCTGATGGGAATTACCTCTATCCCAAATATTTTCTTGCCATCAATTCTGAATAGGTTGCTGAAATACTGCTGTAAAATCATATCTCTGTTCTTTTTTTCAAAATACACTGGGTCATCTCTTGAAAGTTTTTCCATTGTCACATGGCTGCAGTTAATTCCATAGATTTCCTCTATATTGGGCTCCATCACATCATTCCAGTCCAGAAGATTATCCATGCCATTGATAACTTTATCTCTAGAATCTTCATTAATTTCTTCAGAGATAACATTGAGTTCCAAACAATAGATTTTATTTCTAAAGTCCATAGACTCCAAATCTTTTTCCTGTTCCACGTTTGTTCCAATCTCCGGGGTCTCCTCTCTCACAGGGACCCCTGTTCCAGTCTCCAGGGTCTCCTCTCTCACAGGGACCCCTGTTCCAGTCTCCAGGGTCTCCTCTCTCACAAGGACCCCTATGTCTTTAATCTCCTGTGTCTCCAAACAATAGATTTTATTTCTAAAGTCCATAGACTCCAAATCTTTTTCCTGTTCCACGTTTGTTCCAATCTCCGGGGTCTCCTCTCTCACAGGGACCCCTTCCAGGGTCACCTCTCTCACAGGGACCCCTATATCTTTAATCTCCTGCGTCATTTTACTCAATTCAATTTTCAGCTCCTTACAACCCTGTCGCAGGTTTTGTTTCGTTATCTCAATCTCATCCATTATTTTCTGAAACATAGTTATTTCCAGATTCTCAGCCACTTTCTTAATTGCCATTTTAAAAGAAAAATATAGGAAAACCACTTCTTATTTCAGCAACAATTGGGTTAATACTCCAAACTTGGTGACATCACAGTATAAACAGAGCAGACAGCCTTATCTCTCCATAGTTAAGTAAACAAAATGCAGTTCCCAGGATCGAAACAATTAATGGCAGTCGTCAGAAAACAGATTCGTCAAAATAAAATAGACCAAAAAGAGAGTAGTCTCAGACAATATAATATTCTTCAAAATAAAAATCTGGAATAGAAATCCCTCTTCTGTGTATATCTTTAGAATGCAAATCCAGGACAGCTTTTTGCAACAAAAACAGAGATAAGCTATTAATTAGTGCGTAGCAGAGAGAAGTTATGGCTCCCCAGTGAGATGTCAAAAACCGATCAATCTGGCAAATCTCTTTTAAACAGCAACAATTTAAGTCAAGTAAAAGAAAAATATAGAAAGAAGGGTGCTTGCCTGTTAGTGCGTTCTCTCTTAGAAGATAAGGTGAACGTTCGCTTTATCAGATAGAGCTTGCTGTTGAAAATCCGTCCCACCTTCGTCGGCTGGACCTCGTCCCATAAATTAATGAGATCTGGTCGTCCCAACAAAAATAGGCTTTGAGGTTAATCTCTTCGTTTCTCCCTACCCGGGAGAAGTTTAATCAGTCAAAAAAAAAAGAAAAAACTGACTGATATATCTGAATAAGCTTCTTTTGAGGCAGGAGCCCGTCTCAAAAGCAGGCACAGGCTAAGTCACCCTTCCCGGAAGTCCAGGGGATCCCGGAAATTACAGGCCAGTTAGCTTAACTTCTGTCCCTGGAAAACTGGTAGAAAGTATTATTAAAGCTAGATTAACTAAGCACATAGAAGAACAAGCCTTGCTGAAGCAGAGCCAGCATGGCTTCTGCAAGGGAAAGTCCTGTCCCAGTAACCTATTAGAATTCTTTGAGAGTGTCAACAAGCATATAGATAGAGGTGATCCAGTGGACATAGTGTACTTAGACTTTCAAAAAGCGTTTGACAAGGTACCTCACCAAAGGCTTCTGAGGAAGCTTAGCAGTCATGGAATAAGAGGAGAGGTCCTCTTGTGGATAAGAAATTGGTTAAGAAGCAGAAAGCAGAGAGTAGGAATAAACGGACAGTTCTCCCAATGGAGTGCTGTAGAAAGTGGAGTCCCTCAAGGATCGGTATTGGGACCTGTACTTTTCAACTTGTTCATTAATGACCTAGAATTAGGAGTGAGCAGTGAAGTGGCCAAGTTTGCTGATGACACTAAATTGTTCAGGGTTGTTAAAACAAAAAGGGATTGCGAAGAGCTCCAAAAAGACCTCTCCAAACTGAGTGAATGGGCGGAAAAATGGCAAATGCAATTCAATATAAACAAGTGTAAAATTATGCATATTGGAGCAAAAAATCTGAATTTCACATATACGCTCATGGGGTCTGAACTGGCGGTGACCGACCAGGAGAGAGACCTCGGGGTTGTAGTGGACAGCACGATGAAAATGTCGACCCAGTGTGCGGCAGCTGTGAAAAAGGCAAATTCCATGCTAGGGATAATTAGGAAAGGTATTGAAAATAAAACAGCCGATATCATAATGCCGTTGTATAAATCTATGGTGCGGCCGCATTTGGAATACTGTGTACAGTTCTGGTCGCCTCATCTCAAAAAGGATATTATAGAGTTGGAAAAGGTTCAGAAGAGGGCAACCAGAATGATCAAGGGGATGGAGCGACTCCCTTACGAGGAAAGGTTGCAGCATTTGGGGCTTTTTAGTTTAGAGAAAAGGCGGGTCAGAGGAGACATGATAGAAGTGTATAAAATTATGCATGGCATTGAGAAAGTGGATAGAGAAAAGTTCTTCTCCCTCTCTCATAATACTAGAACTCGTGGACATTCAAAGAAGCTGAATGTTGGAAGATTCAGGACAGACAAAAGGAAGTACTTCTTTACTCAGCGCATAGTTGAACTATGGAATTTGCTCCCACAAGATGCAGTAATGGCCACCAGCTTGGACGGCTTTAAAAGAAGATTAGACAAATTCATGGAGGACAGGACTATCAATGGCTACTAGCCATGATGGCTGTGCTCTGCCACCCTAGTCAGAGGCAGCATGCTTCTGAAAACCAGTTGCCGGAAGCCTCTGGAGGGGAGAGCGTTCTTGCACTCGGGTCCTGCTTGCGGGCTTCCCCCAGGCACCTGGTTGGCCACTGGAGAACAGGATGCTGGACTAGATGGGCCACTGGCCTGATCCAGCAGGCTCTTCTTATGTTCTTACAGTTCATTGGTGCTGTCAGAGGCTTTTGTGATGCTAACAGAGTTTATTACATCCAGGGATGATTTTTTTAGACATGCAAACAAGAATTTTATATTGATACCACACTCAATGTTGCTGCAGGCAACTACCTTATCACATATTTATTGCTAGCAGGTTCAAAAAAATCCAGTTAACATATACATGAGCTGACATCATGTCAATCATCATAATCGCCCCAACACTTTATTACTGTTTATTACAGCCTTTAAAAAAAAAAACACAACGAAAATTATTTGTCCTTCACTCCTTTTAAATTGAGGTCAATATGAGTTTAGGCCAAAACAACTATAACCTAGGGCAAAATGGGTAATTTTAAACAAAGGACTAGATTTAGCAAGGTTACATTCAAACAAAAAAGGTAAAATGAGAGAAACAACAAAAATAAAATACTTATTTTAGCTAAACTTAACTAGAAATGGAATGTGAAGTTAAGTCCAAATATTCATGGATGTATGTTATCGTAAGACCAAAGAAGTAATGGACCCCGTTTTCAGGCAAGCCTTCATTCCTCACATCAAAGTGCAGAACAAGTCTCTCAGGCTGAGATCCAAAGAACTGTATGCAGTGTTCTGCATACTACACACCAAACTTCCCTTCCCGCAGCCTCTTGCGTTTCTTAAACCAGCTACCTAGGGTTGGGGAACCCTTTGGAATAGCATTTCATGTACCCTTCGAGGCTGCTCTGGCTCTGTGTGTGTGTGTTGAGGGGTATTTGTAGAAATTACCATGCAGGGGGAACTTCGGATCAAAATCTCTGTGCCATAGCATCTGACACCCTGAAATCCAAACTGGTATTGCACAAGCTGCTACTGTTCTCTTGGGAGGGAAACAGCAATGCACCACACTTTTATATTATTTTCCTTATTTTTTAAAAAACAAACCACCTTTCATTCAAAAAATTGTTGACTGTTGTACTATATCCCATTCTAGCACTACCTTCTGGCTTCATCTCATCCAGTTCGTTTGGTATGAATCCCCTGGTATGAAGAAACTCACCATTCTGTCTCTTCATGGTTTATGGCATTGTCTTGTCTGCTTCAATCTGCATTTGGGTGAAGACCAACCAGTTGGGGAGGGTGGCTGGGCTGGGATGTTAGATGCATACAAGATCATTGTGAGGCCATCGTTATCATTAGTTTTAGAGGGAATATTGAGCATTCAGATAATCCCAGAGGTGGTAGTAGCTTCTTCTCCTCCACTAATTCTACAACCAAGGAGACCAATGTATTCCAGGAGTAGCCAATGTGGTGCCTTCAGATATGGTTGGACTATAACTCCCCATAATCCCTAATCATTGGCCATGCTGGCTGGAGCTGATCAGAGCTGTAGTGCAACAACATCTGGAGGGTACCACGTTAGTTACCCCGATTGGATTTATTTAGCAGTTGTCACCATGAATAGTACATAACATACTTATGGACATAATGAGTTAGCATTAGTTAGCAAAGCATTATTAAAAGATTGGGACCATTTGCAGAATAGTTCAGCTATGCTTGCAAACTCCGAAATGCTCAACAGTCCACATTAAATGTTCAGTTGAGAAAGGTGGACTGGAGAAGGCTCATGCTTCCCTGTGATTTCCCGGTGATCCATGAATGTTTATTGGGATATCATGTCTCTGACCCTGTACTGGGACTGAAGCCAATTTATATAAAAAGATACTCTTATACCCTGACATAGTTTGCAGAAACTGGGTCCCACCGTATATATGTTTTACATTTCAAATTGCAGGGCTCTTTGTGGGAGTTGTATGTAATGCATTCCAATATTTATTTGGCTTAGTTGTACAATTATGATACTGAAACAAAATGATTCTCAGATGCAAGACCTAGTCTCAATAATTAGAATTTTTATACATATATACATGCACATTCACATATATACATACAAAAATACATTACTCCCAGAGTAACTTCGGTAAACTATGTATTTAGTTCTTCTATCAGCAAGCTACTGAACGGCTGATTCTGCAATGTATTTCACTGAACACCCTGGATTTAAGCAAAAGCGTCCTTACTGCAGTCTATTGGAATAAATCAGTTAAGCAAAAGCAGTAGGATTTAAACTGGATTGTGGATAAGGTTATAAGGACAGAACCAAGGGTGTTCTTAGGTGGCAATTTCTCTAGCAATGTGCTGGTCCATTTGGATTTGTAATCATCATTATAGTGCAATCCAATACACACCTACCTGGGAGTAAGTCCCATTGAGCCCAATGGAGCTTACTTTTGAGGAAAGATGTATTGGATTGCAGCCTTCTTCATGTAAATTGCATCTCTTTCTCAGAGCTTGGAAAAGTTACTTTTTTGAACTACAACTCCCATCAGCCCAATCCAGTGGCCATGCTGGCTGGGACTGATGGGAGTTGTAGTTCAAAAAAGTAACTTTTCCAAGCTCTGCTCTTTCTGCCCTTGTTGCTCACTTCATGTGACAGCCTTTCAGTTACCTGCACAGACCTTATGGGTCATGGCTAATGTCTCTTTTGAGTCATGAAACACTTTTGGTGGGAAAATGGAAAGAGAAGTTGTGCCTAGTCACACACATGGTATCTGATACTCATTCCCAAATGCTGGCAGGTGAGCTAGTGGAAGCTACTTGAAGCTCATTGGCACTATCTGAAAGGGCAACATCAATCAAACATTTTAGTTCTTGTGTAGGAAGGAAAAAATAATTGCCCTGTTATTTCTTTTGAAAGGTTCATCTCAGTCAAAAGGACCTTTAGAAAATGTTTCTGCATTTGTTGATACTGAATCTATGGCTTGATATAGTTAAAGTAATGTAGTGTGTATGGCTGGGGTAGGGGTAGGGGGAGAGAATTACAGTATGACTACTTTTGTATCAAATATTGGCCTAAGCCAATATTTCATTTTCATTTTATTTTTGCCAAACTGTGAATGTCTTAACATCCAGCTTGGAGCAGAATCCCATGTATCAGGGAATCCGTATCAACAGAGAAGTGAACAGATGTACATTTCTTAAGCCACACATCTCATATCTGTGGGATGGCCTGTCTTAGAATCATGGAGTTGGAAAGAACCTCACAGGACATATAGTCTAATCTCTTGGTGATGCAGAAAATCCACTGCAGAGCATCCCTGATACGTGGCAATCCAACCTTTTCATAAAAATGGTCCTCATGAAAATGAAGGAGAGTTTATCGTATTCTGAGTCAGTCTGATTAACTATTAAACAAGATCATACCATCGGGAACTTCTTCGTAAAAGAAAAAGTCTAAATCCTTTTCCCTGTAACTTGAACCTGTTGGTTTAAGTCCTACCCTCTAGTGCAAACTGAGGTTATCATATTTTGGACACATAATGAGAAGACAGGATTCACTAGAAAAGACATTAATGCTGGGAAAAACAGAAGGGAGTAGAAAAAGTGGAAGGCCAAACAAGCGATGCATTGATTCCATAAAGGAAGGCACAGACCTTAACTTACAAGATCTGAACGGGGTGGTTCATGACAGATGCTCTTGGAGGTCACTAATTTATAGGGTCACCATAAGTTGTAATCAACTTGAAGGCACATAACAACAACAATAAACCTCTTTTGTAAGGGAAGGAAATATTTGAGAAGTTGCAGGGCAGATTTTGGCACTTCACTATTAGAAATTGTCCAGAAACAATCAAAGAAAGAAAGCCTCTGCAGTTCCTTGCTGCTAAAAAAAAGTATGACCAATGTAACAGGGGAGAGTAGGAGATGCACAGAACATAAATGTACAGTTCATACCCCAGCATATTACATCTCTTTGAAAAAATATACCTGTGTAAATGGTTGTGCAAAACTAAACGCACATACTAAGGTAGGGAGGGGGGAATCTTTTCTGGCCAGTGGGCTAAATTTTTATTTCCTCACCCTGGTGGGCCAAATTTGACAGGGCTGCCCACCTGTCAATCACCTGCCATCACTATGACAACAAGGGATGTTGCGCTTTGAAGCCCTGATTGTAGTAACTAAGGTTTCCTCAGTTTTTGAAGGCCAAATCCATAGGAAAACAAAAGTGCAGAGGCTCATGATGTGCTGGCACATGTTCCATGAAGAAGTGGATTGAAGCTGTGGAGCTGCGGAGCTGCCTTCCCAGCACCAGCATCGCTGCTACTTACCTGGATGGGAGCAGGACAGAGCAGTGGTGAGGTTGGGGCCACATGAATGTCTGCCCTGGTGGGAGCAATCCAGCGCTTCCATTGGTGCACCCATGCAACTCCCACCTTGCTTCCTCTCCACCCCAGCACTGTCTAAGTAAGCAGTAACAACACCGGTGTCAGGAGGACAGCTCTATGGCTCTGCCCGATCACTGACGCCGCTACTGGTTACATGGCCTTGGTAAACAGGATCTCCCTGACGTCACACTGAGGTTTGGTGTGAGCTGGTGGACACCTGTCTTCAAGGTGCAGACACATAGCATAAACGTCTTATTTTCAGTAATAGCATAGCATAAGCCTAGCCTCCCTCATTTCACTGTACAATAGTGACAGCATCCAAACACATCAACACCATATGGCCCACATGCATACCTCATCTTGATAAAAAGTGGTCAAACCTACTGCTTCAATAAACAGAGTTGTATTTTTTTTAAGGACAGCAAAGAAATGTATCATCCTGTTTGATTTATTTGGGTTATTAATAGTTAAATCTTGTGCCTGAGTTATGATTTAAGGAGAGAGACTTTGTCATCCCAGGTCCAGCCATATTGTGCTCAAGGCCAGAGCTACTTTATGGAAGAAGGAAGGGGTTTTTTGAAAAACATTTTCTTCTCCTGCATGCAGTACATTTTTGTATAAACCACGATCTGCATTAAATCTTGTTGACACATCCAGAGTGCCGTAACACACATTTCTGACAAAAGAAGTCAACTTGTTATAAATCACATGATTAGAGACAATGTTTGTGGTTTGGAAACAGCTCAGAGGGTGGGGGGAGGATAGCCAGATCTTGAGTGATAGCTCTGCAACTCGATATAAGGCAAACAATTTAACCCTCCCTCTTAATTTATGTATTACACTTATATCTTGATTTTCTTTTGGAGAGGTCAGAGAAGTTTATAGGTTGCTGGGGGTTTCTAGAATGACTTCTGTTACAGAAACAGGTTTTTTTTTTCCTGGCTTTCAGGGAGAACTTGAAACCAGGTCTGTCAAAAACTAAGCAATATTTTACATTACCTCAGAGAAGAATGAATTCCTAAAAAAAACCCTGCTCTTGGAAAAAAGCTGGTATCTTTTTTTGTTTCCCCTTAGAGCATAGAATTTCTTACATTTTAGGGAATAATATCCATTTGGGATAAATGAAAATGCAGAAAAACAGCCTAAAAAACTTTATGAAATATTTTTCAAAATAAGATATAAAGTTGCCATGGTGTAAGTTTTAATTTTAGGAAGTTGGATCATCAAGTGGTTTTGAATTAGTAGGTTATTCAACAGGGAAGCTAGGACGTGCATAGCAACCCATACAGTATGACCCAGTGAATTGGGCATCTCTGGGGCTGTACTTGAAAGAGTACAAGCGTCATTTTCACCCTAAATTTGCTGTTTTGGAGTGCCAAAATTGGTACCCCAAAGCAAGCTGGATTTCATGGGGTGCAAAAAAGAGAGGAAAAAGCTGTTTAAACATTTCATGGGGTGGTGGTAAAACAACAAGTGAGCACTCTTAAGAGTGTATGTGTGTCTTTTTGTGCTGCACAACATCAGTCACATGCACTTGAGTCACCTTTGACCGGCATTGAACAACCAGCCAGTCTCCCTCTGGTCTTTCCTGAAGGAAACACTGCTACTTCTGCTGGTGTGTGTGTTGCACAATGGTGGCTGGAGGTAGATAGGGAACCCCTGCCTCACCTAGAGATGTGAAAGCCTGGAAACAAACTAGACAATTTTTGGTGGGGGGAACGGGTTTTTTCCATCCCCCCCAACTTTTCCATTTTTTAAAAAGGGAAAAATGGGAAAAGGGGGGGGATTGTTTTAAAAATGCTTCCCTGAATTTTTCTGGGCCTTCACATTTCTACTCCCATCAGGTTTATACCTCTCACCACTCTGCCACAGGCCTTTTGGTCTGGAAATATGTGTTGCGAAACACTGGTTGAAGGCATTCCAACATTGTGCAATCAAGTGGAATGCTTGAAAATGGGTGGGGAGAGGGAAACCCTCTCCATTCAATGGTCCCTTGTAGCAACAGGGTCCTTGCTACTGTGAGGTGTGAAGCCTTCCCCCCCTCCATACAAACCACTGGAGATAGCTACTGTTACGTGGTGCAACTCATTTCACCTTCTCCAAGGTAACACCTTTTCGTCTGGGAAGAAGGAGGGGACTCATACAGAAGAGAAGCAGAGCTTAATGGAGATTTCATAGTGCTCGTATCAAACATTCATAAAGTCCAATTTAATTTTGGGACATGTGGAGACATGGTCATGCATCCCTATTGATTTTTGGTCAACGTAGTATTTGCTGACAGATTTGCATTCATTCAGATGAGGGGGGAGTGCTTATCTGACCTCCTGGCAATTTAGTCACTACAACTTCCTGGGAGGGAGATTGGAAGGGATACATTGGTGCAAAGGGGTCTTTGCTGTGCAAATGCATTGGTAGAGCCAATACAGCACTCCTGCTGCTGCATTTGCATAGTACTGATCTCCCCACTGTCTTGCCCCTCCCACTCTTCCTCCCAGTAAGCAGCAGTGACTCTGCTGCTGGGAGGTCAGGTAAGCAATTCTGCCCTACCCTGCCATCCACTGCTGCATTTAGTGGAAACAAACTAGAATTGAACCTGTACTTACTAGAATCTAACATGTTCCACTGCAGTTCTGGAAGGTTTCTCTAATAGTGCAGTCTGTGTTGCACATATGTAAAAGTAACAGTGTTAGTCATCCAGGGTCTTAGGGGGCTTAGTCCCCTTACTTTTTTGGGAGCAGGGTCCCCGCAGGGTCCCTCTTCCCACATCCTATGAGCCAATCAGCATGAAAAGGGAGTGTTAGCCACTGTGAAGAGTCTTCTAACATGCTTCCTTGTCCTGTCCTGTTAATTGGAGCCAATCAAAGTGAAAGGAGGTGAGTTAGCCATCAAGAAGACTCTTTTCAGTAGCTAACACTCTCCCCTTTCATGCATATTGGCTCCAAGGGATGTCTGTTGTTGTGAGAGAAGGCATTAACAAGGATCTCATTCTCAACCCAGCAGCAAAAAAGGGGTGGTGGTGGTGGCTGTGACTGTCATGAAGGGACCCTGCACTTCTGAATTTGCCACTACACTACTGAGGAGCCATCTACATGGCTGTGTCACAATGACAGAGCTGCAGTACACCCATGCAGTACACCCACTAATGGCAGTCTGTAAGGCTGAAGAGTTTCCAGAACCCCTTGGAACATCCAGATATCTTGGTGTGCAGTCTAATGAGGGACTCTCTTAGGAAGTGCAAGCATTCAGAATAAACTTGACGACCTCTCATGCAGAAATGTAATGATGTGTCTGGGCACGGAGCTTATATAGACATTTCCAAGTACAATGCATTTTCCACACTGGAAAACATAGCCCCAAGGAACAGACCCATTAACATCCACACCTTCTTTAAAAAAAATGTTGGGTATAGCTTTGTGCTGCTATGTTTCTCCATAGTGTCAGTTTTCACAGGTGATGGGTTTTTTTAATTAAAAAAGGGGGGGAGTGACAGTATCTCTCAAAATTCTGTTGAGAAGCACAACTGAGTGCCACAATTTTGAACTTCATTAGCAGTTTGTTTATAGAAATGGGTTATGTAACCACAAAATATATTGCTGTGCTGATAATTTGTTCAACTGTTTAGGGAGACCCGAGTGCAGTCAAGCACATGGCATCCTGGAGCTGTTAATCACCTGTCATCAGGTTCTTTGGCCGTCTTCTACAGCTAAGACTCTTGTGGAGCCAGGCCTTGATGGTGAGAGCAATAAAACAAGGAATGTTAATAGATCAGCTAGGACAAGGGAGCTGCAAAAATCTGCCATTTGAATTAAACCAGGTATCATTCATGGCAAATCATATAGTTGTCAAGAAATAAGACAGAATGTCCACTTGTATTCTTCCATGCTATTACTTTTTTTAAAAAATGACTTTTTTGTTTGATTTGTTTGACACAATAAATGACATTGATACTTAATGTATGTCCAAGCGTCACAAATGGAATGATGTCTTTTATAGCTGAGCTGATTCCGCATTTCTTTAGATTTATTTCTTAGCCTATCCAAGAGATGGAGAAACTTTGTTCTGCAATTCATTTTGCTACTCTGGCTATAAATAGGAACATAGGTGGCTGCCTTATACTGTGTCAGACCACTGGTCTATCTAGTTCAGTTCTGTTTACACTGACTGGCAGCAACTCTCCAAGATATCAGATGAGGGACATTTCCAGCAACTACCTGGAGATGTTGGGGACCTCCTGCATGCAAACCACATTCTCTACCACTAAGCTACAGTCCTATAAATGAAATTAAATCTGATCCTAAAAGTGGCACAAGAGCAATCTGGATTAGTTGCATTCCAGGTAGTAGCAACTATTCACAGGGTCTATCTCATACCCATTGTTTCTGCCGACACAGTAGACATCCTGCCCATTTAGTGAGGCCACAGACTGTTAAATGCTCTAGCTAACTCAAAATTGCTGAGAAATTCCTTTTTAAAGCCATCTAACCCATCACCACATCTTAAAGCAGCAAACTCCATAAATCAACTATGGATTATGTGAATAAGTACCTTCTTTTCCCCATGTGTCAATTCTGGTGTGGTGTGTGCCCCCACCCCTCTGTGTTTATTCACCCCTGTGGCTACAAACGAATGTGCAAGACAGTCATTGCCAGATTAAAGTAATGCAAGTATATATTATGTTGTAGAGTTGTTAAGTGTTATGTTGTTAAGCGGAGCTAAATCCCCACTCCAGCATTTGACAGAGGAAATGAGGCACACTCATTTTATGTTACATGGATAAGATAGTTTTAGTATGGTACACCGCATCCTGAGGATAGTCTAATATGTGAGCAATTTCTATGAGCTTTGGTGAAAAGTTACATAACAAAAAATTGGCACCCTCCACTTCAGAATAGTTGTTTCCCCTGTATTCTAGAAAACATATTTTATACATGTTCGCCGCTCTCTTTTTGCACAAGGATACATGCACACAATTTGAAGTAACTGAATGCTGCTTTGAGAATTCATATGAAGACTTGGTTGTTAAAAATAACATAAAACAAATGCCAACACACAATGAAAATTGTGCATTATAGTATAAGTTGTAATTTTATAAACTTTATCATCAATCTTGAGTGGAAAATGGGTACTGAGAAGTATCTCTTATTTACAGTTTGCTGTGCTTAATTAAAAAAATCTAATGTATAGGATTACTATTCCACAAGAGTATTAGAGGGGTTGCCAAAAGTGTGAACTTCATTAGATGACCCTATTTAGAAGAAAGGGTTAGTTAACCACATAACCGCTCTATTGATAATTTTTATTTATTCATTTATTTTTACAAAATTGCTTGGGGAGGTGAACGTGTGATGAAGCACACAGCATGCTGGAACTATTAATCAGCCAACACCAGGCTCCTTTGAGTGTCTGTCAGCGAAAGTAATAAATGCAACAATATTAGCAAAGATTTAAAATACTGCAGATGAGAAGGGAGACCTGAAAAATCACTCAGAATCAGTTGTGTAGACCTGCATGAAGCAAGCAACATGGGCTAAAAAGTAACTGTGCATATTACATTGATCAGATGCATCAATCAAAATGACTTTTTGAATATATTAGCAAATAAAATAATGTTGACCTGAAATGTCTTCAGTAAAATATGTAAACCATATGATAGTGTTTCTGAGAAAAGGAATGGGTGATGCCCTTGTTGCCATCAAGCTGAATGGGTCTTTTGCATGAAACATATTCAATCATATTCAGCATGGTGTTGTTTAAAATGTATTGTCCTAGGTGTTAAGATACAGTACACATTTATGTACGAGTTGCAAAATCACACCAATATTTGGAGGGTCTGGTTTGATGGGTTCTTGATACAAGCAGCCCCTGTGTCATAGACAAGTTGACTTTAGGACTCCAGGGGGTTCTTTCTAATGAAGGAAGCCTGGCATCCCACATAGCAAACACTTTCGAGTTTCACCCAGTGATTCTTGAATGGAGTCCAATAACTTTATAGCTGAACTAGAGCACGCCATTTAGAACGACATCCAGTTTTGATTTAAAGGCTTCGAGTGGCGGAGAATTTACCACATCCCTTGCAAAATGACTGCAGTGTTTGATTAACCCCTATTAAAAAGCTTGTGTGCTGTTTCTACTCACAGGTGATGGATTATACAAATGATGTGTGTGTGTGTGTGTGTGTGTGTGTGTGTTTATAATTGGTAAAGTGAATTACACTAAGTTGCAGAGCTGTTCCTTAATTTTAAATCTGAAACATCATCATAAACCTCATCTACTCCATTCTTCTTTCACTGGTTTTCTCAAAATTTATACTTTAAGAACATAAGACAAGCCCTGCTGGCTCAGACCAAGGGTTCATCTAGTCCAGCATCCTGTTTCAGTGGCCAACCAGATGCTTCAGGGAAGTCCACAAAATCTGCTTTAAAATCTGCCAGCTCTCTAATTTCCAATCCTAAAAGCATATTTTTATATGGAACTGAACCAATAGTACATACAAGTTTGGTGCACATTAGCTCATAGAAGGGCCTTGAGGCTGTTTGTTGTTGTGTATGCATATGTCTGTGAATGCTGAAGCCCTGTTTGTTTTTAATGGCCAGTTTCACAAGGTAACCTGCCAAGTTGTTTCATGTAGCAAATAAGTTCTCAAAGTGGGATAGAGTGAAATGCTACCCCTCTACTATTCTTTTCAATGGACGTAAAACTATCCTGAAATGCTACACAGAACAGGTAGCACACCAGTATTGTAAAAAGTCACTTGATCTACATCAGAACTCTTTGTGGAACTAGCAGATGCGTTTAGACAAACAGCTTCCTCTTCCCACCACAACTTAAGTCCCATACGGCACTGGTCATGGAAGAAAAGGAAGCTGTCTATCCAAGTGCCTGCCTCTGCCTCTTCAGTGCCTGCCTCTCCCACCTCCACAAACAGCTCTGGCCTGGGGTTATAAAGATGGTAAATGGACCAGAGCCTAAATTGAGTCTGACCTAATTTGCAATGAAACCATCCCACTTCCTTTCATTCCCAGTACAAGCACTGGGTAAGTAGTGATATTTGGGCTGCCTTTCAGCCCATCTAAAACATAATATTTAGACGTACATCTCATTCATTTACAGGGTTGCCAGGTATCTAGTTTTTGGCCAGATGCTCTGGCTTTTGGGGTCCTCTGGGTCTCCAGGTGAGTCACCTTAATCTCCAGACTTTCGGCCTTAATTTTTAAAACAATTAAGTTTCTAGGTTGTGTGGTTCATGAGATATATACCAAAGCATCAGCCACCGCCCCCATCGCGACTGTTAAATCTGTTTAACAAATCTGTTAAATCAGCTCGTAGCTCTAACCCTGCCCTTTCAGGATTGTAGCCAATAAGTGAAGTCAGGGTTGTGACTTCAGGCAGTGCCTAGACCTTAGTGCAATGCCAGAAAATGGTTGTTGTTTTTTCTGTTTATCTGAAAATCTCATAAACTGAGTAAGTATATAGCTTTCAGGTTTTTCTCTCTTGTGTGCAGGAGTCAAACCCTGCGCTGTTGAAGACGGCAGTGTTTTGAAAACCTTTCTAATATGAAGCTTTAATCCAATACTTGTTTTTCTGGGAGTAAAGCTGCAATGCTAATCCCACATACCCGGAGTAAACCCCATTGAATTCAACAGGATTTACTTTTGAGTAGACATGGTTAGGATTGTGCTGTTTGAGTGAATATAACAAAGAATTGTGCTTGTGTTATTAATCTTTCTCTTCCCCTCCAATCCTATTTTTTAAAGCAATTAGGCAGGGCTTACTTAGGTATCACAGTTTTTCTTATGTAGGAAACTAATACTAAATTTTAAAAAAAATGTTTTGCACTGACCAACTGGTTTGACAGTAAACTATTATATGCGGTATATGTATTTTTACATCTGCAGTGTGTGTGTGTGTATATGGAGTCTTTCCAACAACCCTGTGAAGTAGGGTTGGTGATTGGAAATCAAGGCAGCTCACAGTAAAAAATAAATCCCTTTAAAATCCAATAACCATAAAACAAGTATAAACAGTTGCAAAACAGCTTAAAGTGGCATGATTCTGAATTTTGGGTTGGGTGAATGAAGTTTATTTATTATTTATTTATTTATTATTTGATTTATATCCGACCCTTCCTCTCAGGAGGAGCCCAGGGTGGCCAACAAAAGCACTAAAAACACTTTAAAACATCATAAAAACAGACTTTAAAATATACTAAAAAACATCTTTAAAAATATTATTTTAAAAGCTTTAAAAATCTTTTTTTTAAAAAAAAAGTTTAAAAACATATTAAAAAGCAATTCCAACACAGATGGAGACTGGGGAAAGGTCTCAACTTAAAAGGCTTGTTGAAAGAACAAGTTCCTTATCACTTGAGGTTGCAGTTCTCTGCATACTTCGCTGTCTCCCGTTGAAGACATTGATTTTGATTTTAATATTTCTACCCCACCTTTCAGCCAAAAGGTCCTCAAGGCGGCTTACAAAAGAGCACCAATATAAAGATACACCAATAATACATCAATAGAACATCAGTAATACACCAATAAAACAATAAAAATGATACAATTTGCAATACATTTCAAGGTTGTCACAAACTACCTCCCCCCTCACATTGGGACTTACTTCTGAGTAAACAAATATAGGATTACACTATAAATATCTTCACAGGTTGTGTAAATAATAAACATATTATTTCAAAGTGAGTTTATAACAGCCCACAACATAGACAGAAAGGGTAGAGAATCTTCTTACTCTTACTCTTTCTGAAGTGAAGGGTCAAATATGTAAAGAAGTTTGGAGCAGCCATGTTAAAAGATAAGGGCAAGGCATTGCAGGCAGGGAGTTGGTAACCCTGCTTGGATATGGATGTCTTTGCAGAGGATCCCTAGTCAGACTTTACCAACAGCAGAATCCACACTATATCTACTCAGAAGTAAGTCCTGTTGAGTTCTATGGGGCTTAGTCCCTTAGTAAGTGTGTTTAGAATTGCAGCCTTCAGGGGCATCCATCTTTACTCTGGAGTGTTCCTATGTAACACCTCCACAACACTAGGCTCCTTTCTTTCTACAATGGCCTTCTGGTGACTGGCCTGGCCTGAGGGCGCTTAAAGCTTCTTGCTGAAAGCAAGTAGGCTAGATTACATGTTCCTTACCCAGGCTCCATCATTTAGCTAAGATTTCTATCTTAATTTCCAAGCAGAGAAATGTTTTTGTTTTAATTGTATGCTCCAAGCAACTGTGATTGATGCTTAATGTATCATGCTTAATGACATCACTAGGGCCCACCCCTGTGACATCACTCAGGCTCACCCCCCTGACATCATTAGGGCCTGCCCCTGAAATGTCAGAGTTTGGCATACTTCTGACCTGGCAACCCTATGAGTGGAATTTTTATATGTGTTTGGGAGTAAGTTTGTATAAATGTGGTCAGTGCAAATATATTTGTTCCAGACAAACTGGAATAGATTCAGAGGAAGACAACATGGATGATCTGGGGACTGGAATAAAGCCCTATGAGGCTTGGGAAAAGAAGACTGAGGGGAGATATGATAGCACTTTTCAAGTACTTGAATGGTTGCCACATGGAGGAAGGCCGAGATCTCTTCTTGATCGTCCCAGAGTGCAGGACACAGAATAACTGGCTCAAGTTGCAGGAAGCCAGATTTTGATTAACATCAGGAAAAACTTCCTAACTGTTAGAGCAGTATTACAATGGAACCAATTACCTAGGGAGGTGGTGGGCTGTCCAACACAGGAGGCATTCAAGAGGCAGCTGGATAGGCTCCTGTTGGGTGTGTTTTAAGTTGGATTCCTGCATTGAGCAGGGAGTTGGACTCGATGGCCTTATCTACCAGCTCTATCATTCTATTATTATTTTCTGTAATCCAATTGACAAATAAGCTAGCATTTCCAATAGAGACTCTGTGTAACGTATGCTGCCATCCTGTGAAGACTTGTCTGGGAATAAGTCCCTAAACTTAGTAGGTCTTACTTCCCAAGTATATGTGCATAGGATCAGGTGGCACATTTCCTAAGCAATAGCAATGAGAACTGATATAAACCTTTAAGAGCTGAGCTGCTACAGAAAGCAAGCAATAGCTAAGTTATCATGGAAAAAATATTAATTCTGCAGGATATTGTTTCCATGTATATTAAGAAGAAATAAAGCTATTCCTCCAGTCCTTACCTGAGAAACATGTAGTATGTGCATGCGTGAGGCAGGCTAAATCTCTCACTAGACTTTATGGCAACAACATCCAACATACTTTTTGTACTTTGTAGGTTTTCTTCTTCATTCCTTCACACCTAGTTTTGTGCAACAGCTAGCATGCTGAAGAGTTCTGGAGAACTCAAAAGCTTGCTCATGATTTTATGACTTCTTTGTTGACCCTGATAAAGGTATTCCCCAACTGTGGATTTTGAAGAGTTTTTTTTTTCCTTACAGACCAACATGACTTTTTATGTGCTGTTTTGGATTGTCAGCAATAGATATGCTGAACCGATAGTTCACTTTTTTCTTTTATCCAACATACCGACTAGCTTTGTGATGACTCCCCAAGAAGCGTTGGACTGGAAAGCATCAGGTCTCAGTAGCCAAGACACTACAACTCTTGTATTTTTCATTAAAAGAAATCGTCCATTTATCTTTTGCACAGATGGCTATTTCTATGGTACTTTTAACTAAGTACTAGTATCACAGTGATGGTCTGTATAACAGACATTGGGTAAAGAATAAAAATGATTGCTGCTTATTTTCACTACAGTTGTCAAAGCTGTTCTTGGCTTCTTCAGTTGCTGCTCGTCTTTACAGCAGAGCGCCATCTGGTGTTAGTTCTAAAAATACGTTTCAATTTTTGGCATTTTTTTCACCATTTTACCACTGCTAGAGCTGCTCCTCCATGCTTTTATCACAGAAAGATCGGAAGCTGTCTTATACCCAGTCAGACCATCTAGCTTGGTCCATCTAGCTCAGTACCATCAACAGTGACTGGCAGCAGCTCTCCAGGATCTCAGGCAGGAAATTTCCCCAGGACTACCTGAAAATGCTAGGGATTGAATCTGGGACCTTTTGCAAAGCATGTGCTGTACCACCGAGCTCATTGCCAGCAAGCATGCATCAGCTGTGTGACTGGTGTGCTTGAGGCCTGAGAATACATGCGTTGCAACGACAGTATTTTTACGTTTTCTCACACTGAGATGCTTAAATAGGAAAGCTGTAATGTGAGATGCTGTTCTGAGGGTCTCATTTATATATTACTCTCCAGTCACCTGTCTGCTCTACTTGATGTGACCAGATGGTGTCCCATTCAGACAGTGCTAACCATATTATGGAATTTTAGTGTATATATTTGTACTCTTTGTTGTACACTGCCCAGAGAGCTATGCTAGTGGGGCGGTATAAAAATCTAACAAATAAATAAATAAATAAATAAAATTTATCATTGATGCTGAAGGGTGAAATCCTGCTTAGTTATGTGCATATGTTTTTATGCAATATGAATTCATGGAAGGTACTAGGTTTCTCTATCAACAGCTATTAGCAAGGACAGCTAAGTGGACCCTCCATGTTTGGAGGTGTCACACCTCTGGTATCAGGTGCTGCAGACAAACAACAATAGAATGCTACCACCTTTAAGTCCTGCTTTTGTGAGCTTCTAGAGACATCTTAGTTGCCAGCTGATGGAAGGAGAATGCTAGACTTGAAACAAAATGGGAAGCTGCCTTATTCCAAGTCAGACCATAGTCCATCTAATCCAGTACTGTTTACACCAGGGGTGGATAACCTTTTTATCCATTTCCTAGCCTTCCAGGGACCACATATCAGCATTGCGTGTGGCTATCCCACACTCTTACACACATACACACATGCAACACATGCAGATAAGCTGTGGAGGGGGGTTATGTTACCCTTTCCTACTCATTACATGATTGATCTGATGACTAGGAATAGGATGATTTGCATCCCCATCAGGGTGCTGAGGTTCAAACATCTCTGTACACTTCTAAAGTCTGGGAGGAAGGGACAGAAAAGGGTCCCCACAATGGGCTAGCCACCCCTAGTCTACACACTGAAGGGCAGTGGCTCTCCAGGGTTTTCAGAAAGGAGCCTTTCCCAGCCCTATCTAGAGAAATGCCGGGGATAGGTGCTCTACCACTGAGCTATGGTGCTCCCCCAACCACGTGAACCATTACTCTGATCCATTGATGCAGTTGCTATTTTAGTGTTGGGCAGTCCTCTGTGCTCCATTTGGAATTGTCCTTGGTATTTGTGAATGTTCTTGGCATTTGAGAAAAGATTATCTGGGTCCTCCCCATGTGCATTGCACTGATTGCAAGCATATTCATTCCATTCGTTTCTGGGAATTGTAGTTTGGTTTGGTACTGCCACTTGAACATTTCAGCAATTTATTTCTTACTTCAGCATGGTATTGTTCTGTTAATTGCATGCCTATTTTAAAAGTTCATATAGTTTCAGCAGCAGTCAGCTAAAGTTTTGTTGCAAATAAGGGGTCAGCACTGGAGAACTTCTCCACATGTACCTGGAAAGCAATTGCCTTTGGATACCTGGTCAGCTGGCTGAGCACATTCATAATCTCATTTAACATTCTGAGCAAGATAATTGGGGGGAAATGTCACTTGATTGATAATATAGCGGGTAATAGAGATCAGATTGTGAATATGATGTGAAACTCTATGCTTCCAAAGTGGTTTTCTCAGACTGGGGTAGAAACACATTCACTGTCCTGTCAGTTCCAGTGCGTGTCCATCTCTCTCTTCTGAAAATGGGGGCACACAGTGCTAGTCAAACCCCACCCCTTTTTACTGTAAAACCTGGTGGGATCAGCTTGAGTGCATTTTTTTTAAAACCCATTCCCCCTCCAGGTGTGTCTAATAGAAACACTTTGCTCTGGTGACTAGTGTGTTCACAGCCTAGAAATGTTCAGGTTCACCACTCCTCCGTGGTGGGCTGGATTGCACCTCCAGCACAGTGGGAGGTGAGGAATCACACTGTTTCCTGGGTGGTGGTGGTGCCAGGGCACAGGCCTCTGCCAGCTCCAGGAGCTTCTTTCAACAAACTTGGCTTGCTCCCAGGGGCAGGGCAGTTTTGTGGACTGAGATGAAGACTGGCTGCCTCTGGTCCATATCTGGGCTGTAAAAAGAGGCCCAGGCTGCAGCATTGTCAGTGCTCCTGACAGCAATGAAAACGGTACAGACGTATCAGGGATTTTGTCATTAACAATATGACAGGCCAAATGCCTGTTGGAAAAAAGGGTCTTCATGAAGTGGCAAAAAAAGGACCCAGGAGAGCATGACTCCTAAGCAGAATTGCCCATAGCTTAGTAGGTGTGGCCACTGAAAAGTTCTCTCCCATGTCCCAATGAAATGTATCTTTGATGCAGGGACAGAAACGAGAGCCTCTCTACCATCAAATCTTAGTTTGTGTGCAGTTTCAAATGGGAAGAGGGTGGTCCCTTAGGTAATCAGGTCCTAAACTGTTTAGGACTTTAAAAGTAATGGCCAGCACTTTGAACTGGGCTTAGAAACATATCAAAAGACAATGAAGCTGTTGCAACAAAGGAGTCGCATGCTCCATCCTGATAACAGCACAAGTCAACATTCTGACTGAATGTTGTGTTTCTGAGCACTTCAAAGGCAACTCCAGAAAGACAGCATTGCAGTAGTCCAGTCATGACTCTACTAAAGCTGCATTTTTCTACACTTTTCTCTGAGAAAGCCCCATTCAACTCAATGGGAATTACTTCTGCACAGACATGCGTAGGATTGCCCTGTAACATTTCTCTCTCTCTCTAAGAGCTGGTGTACTACTATCAGCCTAAACTTGGCTAAAGCCTTCCTGGCTGTAACTATGTATCAGGAGAGCAGTTTAACAAGCATTGTTATCTTTTCTCCATCCCCAAGGGCTTCACATATTTGTAAGTGTTGCTTTATTTGTGGGAACACTGATAACCATTTTCAGTATAAAATTTTCCACAAGGAGAAGCACAAAACAAGTCTGGCAAGCTTTCATTTTACAACTTTCTTTTGTAGAAAAGGATGTAAGCAGACCTGAATTATGTCAGTGTGTGTGTGTGTGTGTGTGTGTGTGTGTGTGTGTGTGTGTGTGTGTGTGTGTGTGTGTGTGTGTGTGTGTGAAGTACTTGTAATTACTTGGCAAATAAACTTGCCAGAGGGTGATTGCGGTGTTCTGTGTTCTGATGTATATATTTTTTCCTGGTTCAAGTTGAGTCATTACTTGTTTATGGTCTTCTCCTCCCCATCTTTCTATTTCATTTGGCAACTGTCCTTTTTGGGGCTTTTACAAGAAGGGCACTTCCCTACTGTGAATCAAAGCTGCCTCATCCACTGCTGAAATCAACTCCACAATAAGCAGACGATGAAAAAAGTGGGAACCTTGCCCCCTAAGCTGTTGTAAATCAGTGCTCAAATTGCCAGAGCCCCCCCTTTGCCTTTTGTGCCCTCCCTCTTAGCTACTGTCTTTAGAAGACTCTAAGGAAGACAAGCATGATTTAAGTAAAATGTGTAGGAGTCAGGAGATAGCTTGTAGATTTCATTAAGGGTCCTCCTGTTTCTCTCCCCCCCCACCACCCACTGCCCCCAATTCAAGCACTGCTGTAAACATCTCAAAATAATGTTCCAAAACTCAGCTATGGCTAAAATATTATTATTATTATTTATTACATTTGTATACCACCCCATAGCTGAAGCTCTCTGGGTGGTTTACAAAAATTAAAAGCATTAAAAACAAACATACAAATTTAAAAACACTTTTTTAAAAAATTAAAATAAAAACACATGCTAAAATGCCGGGGAGAAGAGGAAAGTCTTCACCTGGTGCCGAAAAGATAACAGTGTTGGTGCCAAGTGCACCTCATCAGGGAGATCATTCCATAATTTGGGGGCCACCACTGAGAAGGCCTTCCCCCTTGTTGCCAGACTCTGAGCTTCCCTCGGAGTAGGCACCCGGAGGAGGGCCTTTGATGTTGAGTGTAGTGTATGGGTGGGTTCATGTTGGGAGAGGTGTTCCATCAGGTATTGTGGTCCCAAGCTGTGTAAGGCTTTATAGGTTAAAAACAGCACTTTGAATCGAGCTCGGAAACATACAGGCAGCCAATGTAAGCGGGCCAGAATCGGTTTTATATGTTCAAACCATCTGGTCCCTGTTACCAATCTGGTCACTGCATTTTGCACAAGCTGCAGTTTCCGAACCGTCTTCAAAGGCAGTCCCACACAGAGTGCATTGCAGTAATCTAACTTGGAGGTTACCAGAGCATGGACAACTGAAGCCAGGTTATCCCTGTCCAGATAGGGTCGTAGCTGGGCACCAACAGAGGTTGATAGTGGCAGCAAAATATTGTTTTTTTTTTGTTGCCCTCACTGTTGGTGTTTGCGGATGTTTGTGTGATCAGCGCAACTTACACTTGAGATTGAGACGGTCAAGAAACTCCAGAGGCAAGAGATAGGTTAAGAGTCCTTTACTCGGACATTAAGGCATGCACGCTTACAAAGCAGTTTCACTTTCTTCCTAGCAAGAAACACTCAATAACAGAACTCCACAGAAAGCTGCTTCTTCTCCTTGAGCAAAACCCCCACAGAAGGCTGGCAAAAGCTTCTCCAGCCTTTATCTCACCGGTTGCCTTGGTAGCAGCAGGTGTTGGCCTTGGCTCTCCAAGGACCTTCAAGAAACTTAACTCATGCTAATGCTCATCCTTGCTACAGGCTTTCAGGCTTGATGGAAAATAACCAGAGGTAGTATTGCCTAAATACAGCTTACTATAGGCACTTACCAGTGTGTAATTGCATCCACCAGGAGTTCATTTCCATCTGCACTCAAGCCATCTCCTATATTGTTTCATCACTCACAGCTCTGGGGTATACCATGGAGTCGTACGAGCTCTACACAGGAGAGGGCACTCAGGAGCAATTGTGTCAACCACCCGGGTCATTTCTGTATTCCACAGTTCAACCAGGGTTTTGACAGAAGCGCCAGCCCTATCAGCCAGAAAACTTCCCAGAACCCTTTGGAAACCATCCGGATCCATTAGTCTCTGGGGTCGTCCAACTTAATAGATCCCCCACCCTTGCAGAGAGGAAAAGCCGCTGTAAGTCTAAACTTCAGCAAGCAGTGATCTGTCCATGAAAGAAGGACTGATGAAAGGCCCCTCACATTCAGATCACCATCTCCATGTCCAGTTGCAAAAACCAAATCTAGAGTATGCCCTGCTACATGTGTTGGGCCAATGACATATTGGGACAGTCCCATGGTTGTCATGGAGACCATGAAATCCTGAGCTGCCCTGGATAAGGTGGCCTCGGCATGGATGGTAACATCCCCCAGAACCAACAGTCTGGGGGATCTCAACAGTACACCCGAGACCACCTCCATCAGCTCAGCTAGGGAGTCTGTTGGGCAGCGGGGTGGGCAGTATACCAACAGAATCCCCAGTCTGTCCCACTGACCCAACACAAGGTGCAAACAGTCCAGACCAGTAGTCATATGGACAGGGTGCTTGCAGAGGGAGATGGAGCTCCTATAGACCACAGCAAACTCCCATCCCCGACCCTCAGGTCTACCCTGATGCTGAACCAGGTACCCTGGCGGGCATAGCTGGGAGAGACTGACTCCTCACCCATCCAGGTCTTGGTTATACATGCCAGATCGGCTGCCTCATAAACAATTAAATCGTGAATAAGGGATACCTTATTGTGCACCGATCTGGCATTTAGGAGCAGCATCCAGAGGTCTGAGAGCTGGCTGATAGGGCAACCAACAAACCTGCGGGTGTGGGGAGGACCAGAACAAGGCACAGTCATTAACTGCCTGGGCCTCATTCCCCTTATCTGGCAAGTCCTCCTCACAATGCCATATCTCCCTCTACCCGTCACTACACTGATTGGGGGGCCCTCAAGTCTCCCCACTTGGCTCTGAGTCCTCTGTCCCAGGCACATGACTCAAGACCCACAAAAAACCAGGCAATCTGCAAAGGAGGAACCACCTCAGCCAGCCGGCTTATGTATCCCCTCCAGGGATCACTAGATAAATTATGTTATTTATATGAAGCTTTCCATCAGATGCTATCAAAGCCCTCTGGAAAGTGAGCTTCAGAATGATGCAATCTGATGTTCACACCAGTGCTGGCTATAATAGAAGAAAATTAAAGTCTTCCTCTGTATCACAAAGGGAATTTTCTGATTAGCCTGAGAGAAACAGATATGGCTTCACAATGAATACAAAGCCTTTTGGCATTTCCATCTGTGAATTAAGATGCAGCCAATCAGAGGAGAAGTCTTCTTGCAGTATAGCCAATGCTCCATCCATACTCCATTGATAACAATGGCAACAATTCCCTCTGACCCGAAAGATCTTTGAATGTCAAAATTAGCAAATTGTTTCCTGGATGGAATGTTTTACATCCCTCCAAGTCAAGTCCAATGAAAGATTGGCTCAGCCATAGGGCTACCACAGATGGTGCAGCATGCTTGTGAACAACATTAGCTGTAAATTAGTATACTCAACTCAACAGTATTTGGAGTTTTTTTAAATTTCAACTACTTATATGCCCATCCCAAGGAAGTTACAAAAGACAATTTGTTTTATAGCAATAACAGGCTGATTTAGCTTCAGATACATAGCAGAGTTTCTTAGCTGGAGATGTATTCACTAATAGGCAAAAAACCCCTTGTGGTTTAAGAATGTACCTATAGCCAACCGATATTGGACTACGACCTGGGAGACCAGGGTTCAAATCCCCACATAGCCATGAAGCTTACTGGATGACCTTGGGCCAGTCACTGCCTCTCAGCCTCATGAAAAACCCTATTCATAGGGTCGCCATAAGTCGGAATCGACTTGAAGGCAGTACATTTACATTTCAGTGAATGTACCAGGGGAGCAGGAGACCTGACCTCCTCTCTCAGATATTGTACTGTCCTACAAATTTGTAAAAATGCAAACACAATTTGGGTTGGTTTTTCACAGTCCAATCCACTTCCTGTGTAGCTTGGAAGAATTTGGTAACATGTGCCTCTGAGGTGAAACTGACCACGGGGAGGAGGAGAAGAGGGAGGGAGAGATGGAATGGGCAGGGGAGGAGGAAGTAGAAAGCGGGGAAGGGAGGAAGAAGGGAGGAGAAGGAAAGAGGAGAGGGGAAGGAGGGGAAGGAGAGAGGGGGAAGGAGAGAAGAGAGGGTGAGGGAAAAGGCAGGTCTGATCATTTGCATGCTTATGAGTTCAATGGGATTTACTGCTGTGCAATCATGCTTAGGATAGGTAAAACTGACCATGGGGAAGAGGAGAAGAGGGGAGGGGAGGGGAGAGGAGAGGAAAGGAGGGGAAGGGGGAGAGGAAGGAGGGGATTGTAAGGAGAGGGGGTAGGGATACGGGGGAGGAGGCGGGGAGGACAGGTTTGATCATTTGCATGCTTTTTGAGTTCAATGGGATTTACTCCTGTAAAATAATGCTTAGGATAGGTGAAACTGACCTGGGGGAGGGGCAGGAAGAAGGGAGGAGGGAGAAAAGGGGGGGAAGAGGAGGAAGGGGAGGGGAGGGGAGGAGATTGAGTGGGTGGACACTGGACAGAGGGAAAGCCTTTTTCTTTTCCGAAAGGAAAACATTGTGAACAGTATCATTGTTTTTCAGGCTTCCCCCCACCTTTTTGTTCTACAGCAGGCACGTGTAGTTTGCTACACAAATTTAAACCAAAGCTGTCCCTGGCCACATCCACACCAGACCTTTATTTCACTTTAGACAGTCCTGACTCCCCCAAAGAATCCTGGGAAGTGCAGTGTGTGAAGGGTACTGAGAGCTGCTAGGAGACGCCCTAGTCCCTTCACAGAGCTATAATCCCCAGAAGAGGGGCTGACTGTTAAACCACTCTGGCCTCTGGAGCTCTGTCAGTGGAATATGAGTCTCCTCTCAGCACCCTTCACAACTTTTAAACTGCAGAAGATGAAGGTCAGAGTAAGGGGCAAGGTCAGTAATAGGATTACAGGCACTCTGTGAACATGGCTGATTTTTAATTAATTTCAACAAATTATGAGACCACTGACAGAACAAAGTCCAACAGGAGTCTGGATTTTTTTCTCTTGCTTTCCACTTTGAACTTTCAATTTTCTCTGAGTGTTTTGTATGAAAACTTAGAGGGTTGTTAAGCAAGCATTTCTGAGTTCAGGACTGTATGTTTTGGAAAGTTTCATTTTGAATGAGCTTATGGGAAGCATCAGAATGGCACAGGGGATATTTTCAATTTAACATTGCAGAATTTGAAAAATCCATGCTGGCTATAGTATACAGCCACTCTTGTAGCTGTATAACAGCCTTTCCCAACCAGTGTACCTCCAGATGTTGTTGGACCACAATTCCCATCTTTCCTGACCATTGGCAATGCTGGCTGAGGCTGATGGGAGTTGTGGTCCAACAACATCTGGAGGCACACTGGTTGGGAAAGGCTGCTGTATAATATAGGGATGGAGAGGTGCCTGTTGCTTTCTCTCTCTCTGATGTCCTCAGCCATCATACATTTGCTGGACTACACGTTTTGGACTACACATGTTAATATTCAGAGATACCTATGTAAACTAGACCCTATCTTGTTGAGCACATGCAGCAGAAAGATTCAGGAAGTGATGAAGGAAATGAGTAACAAAAAAACTATTATTTGAGCTGTGAGTGATAGTTTTCTACCCAAAATTAGCCCCATTTCCAGTTGTTTTCACACAACCATCATGCATAGAATCAATATATGGAGATATAAGCAGAATCATGCCTATGAGCCACCCCCCTCACTGTGTCAAAACTGCCCTGCCCTCACTGTCACCTAGGTCTGTCCTCTCACTGCTTTGATATGCAGCAGCGATGCTGCTGCCAAGAGACCAGCTCCATGGTGCTACTCCTTCCTGCCAGCCACTCCTGCCATGCATTGATCAAAACGTATAAGTTTTGGGCTCCTGGGAGGAAGGGCAGGATATTATTTTAATAAATAAATAAATAGGACATGCATGGGCTATGCATGCATGACTGGAAGGATCAATGCATGGAGGTCAAGAGTAGAGCAATTAGATTGTCCCTCCACATGCTGATTTTACACGTGTTTGTGCTACTACAACTACTGTCATGACAATTAATTTTGGGGGATCTGCTTTATTTATTTATTTATTTCATTCTATTTATGAATTGTTTCCCATAAAATATCTCAAAGCCATTTCACAGTAAAAATGTTCACAATAAAAACAATAAAAAAAAAATCCAATATAAAACCCATTAAAAAGCATTCCATATCTAAAGACATAAGAAAAGTCCTGCTGGAACAGACCAAAGGCCCATCTAATCCACCACTCTGTTTTCACAGTGGCCAACCAGATGCCATGGGAAGCCCACAAGCAGGATCTCAGCGCAACAGCGCTCTGTCTACCTGCAGTTCCCTGCAACTGGCATACTGAAGCATGTTGCTTCCCAGAATGGAGGTAAAATATATGGAGTAGACAGTGGAAGTAGAGCCAGTGTGGCATCATGATGGGAGTGTGACCAGGGTTCGAATCCCCACTCAGCCATAAAATTCACTGCATGACCTTGGGCCAGTCACTGCCTCTCAATCTAACCTACAGGGTTATTGTCGGGATTAATGAGGAGGAAGAGAACCATGTATGCCATCTTGAGCTCCTTAGCGAAAATGCAATAAATAAATAAATAAACATAATAATAATAATAATAAATTTAATTTCTTCGTCGCCTATCTGGCCAATGGCCACTCTAGGTGACTTACAAAATTATTAAAATACAATTAATAAAATACAGTAATACAATAAAAACAATAGATCTACAACAACAATATTAAAACTGGGTAGGAGGCATTACAATTATATCGATTAACCCTCCCCGGATACCCCGAAGGCATGCTGAAAAAGCCAGGTCTTTAAGGCTTTCCGAAATACATTTAGGGAAGAGGCATGCTGGAGATCTTGTGGGAGGGAGTTCCAAAGAGTGGGGGCCGCCACTGAGAATGCCCTCTCTCTTGTACCCGCCAATCTGGCTGTTTTTGTTGGCGGGATTGAGAGAAGGCCCTGTGTGGCCGATCTTGTCGGGCGGCATAATTGGTGTCGTTGAAGGCGCTCCGTGAGATAAACATAGCCATCATACATGGCCAGCATAAAACAAGATAAAAACCAATTAAAAACAATACCATATACAACATCTGTTAAAAACACTTTCATGGGTAAAAATAAATTCAAATCCAATACAGATACAGATTCAGAAAAAGATCACTTAAAATGCTTATTGTGAAAGGAAGGTCTTCAGCAAATGCCAAAAAGACAATAGAGGTGGTGACTTGTCTATTGTGTTATGTGTTAATCATGTTAAGGATTGTATCTTGCTCTTTTGTTAAGTTCTATTGCCAAAATGCAAATGAAATGAAACGGAACATGTAACTGTTGTGTAGAAAAGCTTATGTGTATCTGTATAAGAGCATAAGAACTTAAGAAGAGCCTGCTGGATCAGGCCTGTGGCCCATCTAGTCCAGCATCCTGTTTTCACAGTGGCTGTCCAGATGCCCTTGGGAAGCCCACAAGCAGGACCTGAGTGCAAGAACACTTTCCCCTCATGTGGCTTCCAGCAACTGGTTTTCAGAAGCATGCTGCCTCTGACTATGGTGGCAATGGCCAGTAGCCATTGATAGCCATGAATTTATCTAATCTTTTTTAAAGCTATCCAAGATGGTGGCCATCATTGCCTGTTGTGGGAGCAAATTCCATAGCTTAACTATGCGCTGCATGAAGAACTACTTTCTTTTGTCTGTCCTGCATCTTGCAACATTCAGCTTCATTGAATGACCACGAGTTCTACTGTTATGAAAGAGGGAGAAAACTATTTCTCTATCCACTTGTTCAATGCCATGCATATTTTTATACACTTCTATCCAGAGCTTGGAAAAGTTACTTTTCACAACTGCCACACACTGGGTTGACATCTTCACTGAGCTATGCACTAAGACCCCAAGGTCTCGTTGCTGGTCAGCCACAGCCATTTCAAACCCCATGGGCATAAGTGTGAAATTAAGAAGTTTTTGCTCCAATATGCATAACTTTACACTTGTTTACATGGAATTTCATTTGCATTTTACCACCCATTCACTCAGTTTGGAGAGGTCTCATTGGAGCTCTTCGCCATCCCTTTTTGTTTTAACAACCATGAACAATCATTAGCAAACCAGGCTACCTCTCTGCTCACCCCTAACTCTAGATCGTTTATGAACAAGTTAAAAAGCACAGGTCCCAATACCAATCCTTGGGGGACTCCACTTTCTACAGCCCTCCACAGGGGGAACTGTCCATTTATACCTGTTGTCTGCTTCCTGCTCCTTAACCAATTCCTGATCCACAAGAGGACCTCTCCTCTTATTCTATGTCTGCTAAGCTCAGTTATTTTTGGTGAGGTACTTTGTTGAAAGCTTTTTGAAATTCCAAGTACACTATGTCCACTGGATCACCTCTGTCTATATGCTTGTTGACACTGTCAAAGAATTCTAATAGGTTAGTGAGACAGGACTTTCCCTTGCAGAAGTCATGCCAGCTCCACTTCAGCAGGACTGGTTCTTCTATATGCTTGGTTAATTTGTCTTTAATGATACTTTCTACTAGTTTTCCCGGGACAGACATTAAGCTATCTAGCCTGCAATTTCCAGGATCCCCTCTGGATCCCTTTTTAAAGATACAGTGGCCACTTTCCAGTCCTCAGGTATGGGGGCAGATCTGAGGGACAAGTTACATATGTTTTTTAGAAGATGAGCAATTTCATATTTGAGTTGTTTGAGAACTCATGGATTGATGCCATCTGAACCCAGTGATTTGTCAGTTTTTATTTTATGTATTAAGCCTAGAATTTCATCTCTCGTCACCACTATTTGCTTCAGTTGCTCACACTCCCTTCCTGCAAATGTTAGTTCCGGTTCAGGGATCTCCCCTATGTCCTCTACTGTGAAGACAGTTGCAAAAAAATAATTTTGCTTCTCTGCAATCTCCTTATCCATATGATAGAAATGCAGGCAAATCATGTGCAAAACGACCAGGATGAATTCAACGCAGCATAGTTGCTTCTCATTTACTGGCTTGGGAAAATGTATTTCCACGCTGTTTCTTCCACACACTGATATTTTCTATTCTTGTTTATTTTGTTTATATGCTGCCTTACTGGAAGGCTCAGCTTCCAAAGTATTGCCTATCGTTTTTTGTATTTCAAGGCACTGGGTGCTTTGTGCATTTTGTGGCTAGAAGTGCTGTGAGAAACTGAGTAGCAATCTGAATGCAAATAGCCTTATTTGGTATCTTGTTTTGTTTTTAAGCAAAATCAGGAAAGAAAGTACAACTCACCCTTATTGGGTCTCCCACTCCAATTATGCTTGCCCATACATATACAATTTTGTTTTCTTCTGTTTGGCATGGGGGTAAAGGCTCCCTGTTTTCCAACATTGAAGAACCTGAGGTCCTCCAGGACTCTATAAACTGGCCCTTGGGACTCTGCCCCAGGCTACAACCCCTTCCTAAGCCACACTTCTCATCAGTCCTGCTCCACACATTCTTGAAGCGCTTTTGCATGTGCTTGAACTGTGATACTGCCTCTTGCTTGCCAGGATGAAGAGATGTGTGACACTTTGTATAAAAACCTCTGGCTGAATGTCGCCTATTGTGCAAAGATAAGAGTCAAACCTGTTGCTCCATCCACTTTTACCTCTGACCTCTCCTCATCCACCAGTGGTAACAGGGCCAGTGCCAAAGAGAAGCCAGGTCGGGTCCTGGCCAATGGTCCCTGTGTCCCAGAGGGGCCTCTGAAGGGCCCCTCGTTAGGGTGGGAGAGTAGCGCTTCCCTTCCACAATCCATGGCAGGGTCCCTGCCACCAGGCTGACCACCTGTTCGCTTGTTCCACCTACCTCTTTCCTGTCTTAGCTACTGCAGAGGCTTCTTTAAGGGAATCTTGGTTGATGGCAGGCATGCACATCCATGTAGAGTACTACATGGGCATGCAGAGGCATCAGCCCCTTAGAGAAGCCTCCGTCACTATCTTGGTTGATGGCAGCCCTGTGCACACAGCACACAGCAGCAAAGACAGAAAAAAAAGTAGGTGGAACAGGCAGGAACCGTGTGCCTGGGTCAAACTGGTGCCAAAGGGTCCAGTCATGATTCTGATTCTGGGTGTCATGAAAGGCAGCATCAATTGTTAGTCATTTAATTTTATTATTATTATTGATTTTTAAATTTATTTTTTACTGCCAGGGAGGCAGAGAGGTGCTTGTGAGATGTTCTGCTCCAGGTGCCAAAATGACTTCATTTACTTTGGTTACTGTGTGCTTTCACTTGTGGTGGTAGGAGTGGGAGGAGAGGGCACAATTTGCTTCTTTTCCTCAGGAAGCAGATGGCCCTGGCTAACAACATGTAGCATAGTAGTTGCATAGCCTATATGGGCAATGATGCTTCTGCAGACTATTTGTAATGGGTCTTTATTCCACTTGTTTTAAGTAAAAGGTCTAATTCTTTATCTAGATGGAGGGATTGTGGTTTTTTTTTAAGTGTATATAATGATGCATATAGTTCTATGACATTCTCTTATTATCTTAAAAGCTGAAATCCTCCCCCTGGTGATGGCCACATGACATTCCCGTGGCATACGAAGTTCTGCATTGCAAAACTATGAGTTTTGACACATACAGCATTAAAACTTGCAAAATCCCACGGCATCTCTACAAACTTTCTTGAACTTTGATGTCATTATTTTTCCCTGGAAAAGCATCAGTACAGACAGGAGTGGCTGGAACAGCTTGGATCTTTCCCAAAGAACATAAACTATAACCCATTTTATACTGCATCTTTGCAGAGATGTCTCCCACACATGCCTGTTTTGAATCTATTCAATGTAATTCTAGATTTTCTCTGCTGTACCTGAGCATAGGATTTGCCCTACAGACTTTCGTTTTTATTCTCAGCTTAGAAGTGGGTGGTGGCGGCAAGGGGGAGAGATTCCTGAGTTTTTATTTAGCAGTGGGGTAAATCTGACATTGAATGTAAGGTACTGATTAAGTGGATGTAAGGCAAATTGGGTAGTAACACCATTAGCACAAACTGGATGCATAGGTCTTGTTAACAAGCCGAGACTTTCAGATTCTAGCTATTATTTTATAAAAACAGAACAATGATAGTGGACAGGGCCTATTCCTCATTGCAATCCTCCCCCCATCTCCTCCCACTCATTATATTGCTACTGCTTGGCTACAGTTGAAACATTTGAGAGCCACATAAAATAATCTACTGCCATGGCAGCAAAACAGTGCCATATAAACAGTTTAATTCTCCGTAACAAAAACAAAATTTTTTACAAGACTCTGCGCCCCCTACCCTTTCAAGCTGCCCGTTGAACATTAAGCCTCAAATAAAACACAACAAGAGAAATCAGACCTTAAATAAACAGAAATGTGAGTGTTATTTACTATCCCTTGGTTATTTGCCAAGGCGACATCGGCCAAGCAGACATTAGGAAAATATTTATGCAAGCATTAATATATTCTTTGCACATGACACATAGCACGTCATTATTTAGTTGAGCTGATAACGTGGGTGCCTCGCTTGCTTACATATTTCTCTCTGGCCTTAGACATTTTGAAGCCATTTTTAGCCTGCTGTTAAATCACATCTGCGTCCTCAGATTTTGTATACACATCCACTTTTCCCTCAGCACCGGTGAACTAGCTTTATAGCTCTGTGTCAGTGGGGGAAGCACAATAGTCCTGAGGATTACTTCTGATTCCTTTTATGGCTCTCCTTTCCAAATTTTATTTATTTACAAGCATTTCTAAACCAAGCATTTTAAAATGGCCTTTTTCCTATTGCCCGTGCTCTGTTTTCTGAATCAGAATTGCATGACTTGTCAATCAAGATTGGTGAGTGGATCTGTCACAGTAACAGGGCCAAACCAGACATTCTTTAGACTGCTAATTAGATACTATCCCAACTTCTGGAGCCAGACCCACCATCCACATATTTTTTGTGCTGGGTCCTGGTAACATCCCTCTGAAAACTCCTCCTTACTTGGAATGGCCAATGAAAATTAGGTTGAACCAAAACAGTGTGGGGCCGAATTAACAGGCAACTTGTGGAGATGGCAAAAGGTCAAATGGAAATGGAGAGAGGTGTTTGACCTAACGTTATGTACCACTGAGTTAAATAATTGTTCAACTGCTTGAACCTAAGCCACTTATGATTGCTTAAAGGGAAAATGCAGTACAAGTCACATTGCAGTGATGCCATGATGAGTTAAGGGTGATACAAGTAAGGAGTCTACGTTATTTGATGATCAAATAACTGCTACCCATATACACTTACAAGTGTGTTCTGGATCTAGAATAAGTGAAGCAAAGCCTGCAACAGTGCAACTTTGCATGATGTGCCTACGTTATTCTGGGTGCAAAGTTTGGACAACTTGGGTGGATTTGGGTGGACAAAGACATGTAGTGAAGGAGAAGGAGATTTGAGACTCCCAGAGTATTGAAAAATGAAATGGCCTGCCTTCAAGTTGATTCCGACTTATGGACGGCCCTATGAATAGGGTTTTCATGGTAAGCGGTATTCAGAGGGGGTTTACCATTGCCTTCCTCTGAGGCTGAGAGGCAGTGACTGACCCCAGGTCACCCGGTGAGTTTCAAGGCTTTGTGGGGATTCGAACCCTGGTCTCCCAGGTCATAGTCCAACACTGTAACCACTATACCACACTGGCTCTCCCCCAGAGTATTGATGAAGACAAAATATGTAAGGCAGAAACAGATAAGGTTTAAGAAGGAAAGCAAAGTTAAGTGATTTATTTATTTATAAATATATTTGTATACCACTGTTTCATGTATGGTACTGAACTGTTGTAGGACATGGATCCCACAATTTCAGGGAGATATTCCATGTATACTGGGTGAAATTAGACTGGGGAGTGATTGTAGATGGAGATCAGACAGTGAACAATTTCCTTTACCATTTCCCTTCATAATGTGATGAACTGATAGAATATTATTTCATCAGCCCTTTCAAAAAGGGTGACAAATCCCTCCACAAAGGAAATAATGTCTCAATGACACCAACTAGCCTATAGACTGAATATTGTAAAGAATGAAGCATTAGAGTTTTTTGTGTGTGATATATTTGCAAAATTGGATTAACGGGAAGCCATGTGTTGGGAACCATAAGTTACACCTTATCTTTAAAGGGTTTAACTTTCTGCTTTTGCATGCCTATGCAGTTTGAAAAAGGCCTTTAATTTTATGAGCCTCCATGGATTCCTACAGAAATCTGCAGCTGAAAAGACAGTTCAAGTTATTTGATGTGGAGCTGAGAGTTAGACCAGGCCTAGAAAAATAAAGATTTATGGGTTTTGGCTGTAGCGTTGCAAATATATTATGGAATGTCAGTACATTTTCCCCACTATTTGCCTCAGTTTCTCCATAATACAATGAAAATATTTGAATACCTAGTGCCATTATAGCTATGCAGATATCTACATTAGCATATAATCTAGATGTCTGCAGAGCTATAATGGCACTAGGTATTCTCAGAATCAACATTTTCATTTTTAAAATGAAGTTTCTATTCCTCATAGAAACTTGTCAGTATGTGTGTGGGGTATGTGTGTATTATCTTGCCCCTTCTGTTTTTTAACATTATTTATTTATTTATTTATTGGATTTTTATTTATTTATTATTTGATTTATATCCCACCCTTCCTCCCAGCAGGAGCCTAGGGCAGCAAACAAAAGCACTAAAAACACTCTAAAACACAATAAAAACAGTATTTAAAATATATTAAAACAAAACACCTTAAAAACATATTAAAATAAAACATCTTTAAAAACTTTTTTTTATAAAAAAAATCTTTTAAAACATCTTTAAAAAAAATATTTTAAAACGCATTAAAAAGCAATTCCAACACAGACGCAGACTGGGATAAGGGATAACATCTACATGAAGCCGCTGGGTGAGGTCATTAGGGGATCTGGAACAAGTCAACAATATGCTGATGGCATCCAGGTCTATTGCTCTTTATCATCTGAGTCAGGTGAGGCCATGCAAGTGTGAGACCAGTGTCAGGGTGCAGTAATGGGCTGTATGAAGGCCAGTGAGCTGAGGATGAATCTTGACAAGATGGAGGCCCTCTAGGTGTGTGGTTCTCAAGTAAGGATGGGGAGACAGCAGTTCATATTTAAAGGCAAACCTACCTACTTTGCTTTTCTGAAATAATACATGACCTGAAACATAGCCTCCTTCAAAACATGCACTTCGCCAAATTTTGCAGTGCAGTTCTCTAGCCAAGTAATGTGTACAAAAGTACATATACTATGGTAAAGTGTGCATAAAATCCATTGTTCATGGAAACAACATATAAAATGCATTCTAGTAGGGAAAATTGCAAAAATGTGTATATTTGGCAAAATTGCATACAAAAATGTATATATTAGAAATTTGCTGATGAATTTTCATGAGTACTTTTTTTTAAAAAAAAAATGCAAACTGATGCAGAAATGTGAACCTAAAGTTGGAAACATGAGAAACGGACAGAAACTAAAATTGACAGATTTGCCCATCCCTATTCTTAAGACCGGAACTGGGTTAGCAGCCTGTTTTGGAATGGAGTGTACTCCTCCAGAAAGAGCAGGGGGTGCTTCTGAATCTGTCATTGTCACTTGACTTGAGGTGCAAGTTGTCTCAGTAACATCAAGTACATTTTTCCAACTGTGACTGATTTACCAGCTACAGCTGTTCCTGAAGAGAGATAGCTGCCCTACCCACAGTGACCTATGCTATCAAGAATGACCTAAAAGCTACAATTAGTGCAGAATGCTGCTGCCAGAGTATTGTGCAGGCAATGGATAGGGATCATATAACACTGATCCTTGAAGATCGCCATTGGCTGCCTTTCTGCTGCTGGTCTGAGTTTAAGGAGGTGATGTTGACCTATAAAGACATAAACCGCCTTGGGTCCCAAGTATTTGAAGGAATGCCTCTCCTGTATCAGCCTGCCTGGATTCTTACATCTGGGTATGAGGCCTAAATTAGGTCTCTTCAGTGGATAAGATACATAATGTGGTAACATAAGATAGGGCGCTTGTCACAGTGGCACCCCAACTGTGGAATGTCCTGCCCTAAAAGCATAACTGTTTGCCTGGGTGTTCATGGGGATGTTTAATTTTAGTCTACTGTTGCAATAAGGAGTTGTGTGTGTCTCCATAGAGGTTTAAGCTGATTTTTGGAATATGTTATTTTACCAGCACTTTATCACTGGAATTGTTTTATGTTTTAATGGGATTGTAACCTGCTCTGGGATCCTATGATGAAAGGCAGGTTAAAAAAGATACTGCTTAAATAAGCAACAGTCCATGAAAGCTTATGCTGTAATAAAATTTCCTAGTCTTTAAGATGCCACAAGACTTTTTGTTGTTTTTATTGTGAACAGGTAAAACTCATGTTTCAAATACAGTGTTGGTGATCTATGTTGATATCCCTGATAAAGAGCACAACTGCAGAAGGCACAAAGATGGGAGATGTGATAGCTGATGCTAAAGGAAGGAAGGAATCTCTGTGATCATAGTTACAGTCCAAACAGCTACGTGAATCAGTTACCTGTCTCAGACCTACAAAATCTGTACTGCTCAAATCATTGTTGAACAGAATTCTGCTGTGTCTCTGTTAGGGATGGGATCCATTGGCTAGTGCTGGCCTGAAAGCATTCTGTTGACCTAACAGACTGGTATGGATTTGAGTTCATTCTTTGCAAAAAATATTGATATCAATATAGATATTTTAAAGTATAGATAAATGAAAGGAAATACTGATAAAATTATTGTTCTTAATATTGATGGTTTAGGGGCAGATTTTTAAATAAAAAATATATTTTCAAAAATGGCCTCGGAAAATCACTACATAAAAATCTTATCCACAACTATAGAGAATAAGCGAATTAATGGAAAATTTGGTACCAAATCTGAATTGGGTGGAATTCTAAAACATACCTGGTCTCTGTATCTCCAAATTAACTTTGGAGTAATACAGGGGTAGTCAAAGTGGTGCCCTCAAGGTGTTGTGGACCACAACACCTCTCAGCCCCAGCCAGCAAGGGCAATGTTAAGGGATGATGGGAGTTGTATTCCAAAACATATGGAAAGCTCCACATTGACCACCCCTGGAGTAAGAGGCTTTGATGCAGATTCAACCCATGTGTCAATAATGCATTTGCAATGTTTTAGCAGGTATGAAAAGTTCAGCAACTAATTTGCAGTGCCAACTAAAAATGTAACATCTGAATTCGCCCTAATTGTCCAAAGGTTGCTAAGCTTCTACATTCAAAAGCATGATTCAAGTATTTATAAATCATTATTTAGTATAACAAATATTGAAAAATATTATCTACTCTGGCTGGCAGCAGCTTTCCAGGGTTTCAGACAGGATTCTTTCCAAATCCTGAATGGAGACATCAGGGATTGAACCTACCTATTCCTACGTATTCAGGGCAAACGTCACTTCCAGATGATATGTTTATTGGACATTCATTCTGATTTGTTTGTGGCAAGGTCATGTGATGTTACATCAAGTAATTGTTATCACATGCTTTCCAGTGCATTTCCCATCACTTTCCTTACTGCAAAAAGTCTAGGTTCTTTTTTGGGGGGGGGGGGAGAATTGTACAACAGCATGAAATCCACTTTAATTGTACAACCTTAATTTGCCAGTATGGAATTGAATCCAACCGACAAACTAGCACCAGTCTGGAAGCTGCCTAATAGCAATTTACAAAACTAAAATAATTTCAGTGACCAACCACTACAATAATACAGTAAAATAAAAACAATAACATCCTCAGTCCATGGAATAAGCTTAGAAATCATGAGACTGGGTAGCGTAGTCACTCTGGGATTCTTAAGAAAGAACATTGGAAGCTGTCCTGTACAGAATCAGCGCATTAGTCCATTTAGCACAGGATTATCTATGCTGAGTGGCAGCTTTCCAGGGTTTGAGGATTCTTTCTCAGTTCTAAGTGGAAATGCCAGGGATTGAATGTGGGACCTTTTCCATGCAAAGCACGTGCTTTCATGTATTTCATTTTGTAGGAGCTATGTCTCCTATCAAGTTTCCTGAACCAGTCTGAAGGCTAGAAACTTTTTTAAAAACTGTAAAAATGTACAGAAGTCCTGATGTCTCATGAGCTGCCCACCTCTGATATAACATGTGCACCAACTTTCATCTGTCACATGTGTGTTGATACTCATCAATCAAGCACATTCCATATATTATAAACCCCTAAGATTTCTATCTGTAGTCTAATTGGTGGGAAATTAGTTGCTGATGACCAAGAAATAGCCAATTTTCTATCTATTACTCTGAACCATCACTCCTTGTTAAAAATAAAACAAAATTACACATTGCCAGTATGTAAACTAGGGATTAAGGTTTTGAGTTAATGACTGGAATCTGTCAATTTCTTCAGGCAAATGCCTAACAAAGCTGTGATTAACTACTAGTGAGGACCAATTTTGTTGGGAGTATTTCTTAAATGGAACCCAGATCTCTTGTGCATAAATGTTGCTATTCATTAGGTACAGGGGCGGGGGAAGAGCGAGAAAGAAATGGCAGGCCGCCAAAAATGTAAAACAACTCTATAAACTGGCAGAGTAGTTTATAATTACTGCTATTAAAATACATACAGGTACGATGTGTTGAGAAAATGCCAACGTTCACTTGAGGGCAATATTTTGAGTATGATTTCACTCTGTGATTAAGGATTTCGGAAGGAAGAGACAAGATATTAATTAAAGCAGGAGGATAAATGCTTCCTTAATGAGCTGGTGAAATACAATTTGTACGAAAGCAGGATCTTCTTAATAACTGCCTCCTGAGTCACTCCCTTCATAGAGTCATCATTTTCCTTGTGTTCTTGAAGATTTTGACAGAAACATTCAGGACCTCACCCCCAAGCAGTTGTCCCTCATATTCATTCCTTTGATATAGTTATACCTGAATTTACAATATCTAAGCATTACAAGGTAGTTAGATGTAAAGGTTAAGGATTTTTATACATAGATGGGTAACAATAAGTACTAAAACCTGTTAAATGTGAGCTATTGCAGACCTAAACGACCCTGTAAAAATGCATCATTTAACAAACATGTATTCTGTTTTTGTGGCAATCCTCACTGGTCTCCCTTCAACTTGTATGACTGGTTTAAAACACTTCTTAACCAAGTTTGAAAGACTTGTATTCAGACCAAAGTACTGGAACTCATGAAGACCATGTTTGAAGCCTGTTTTTGTCACATGGCATATATGAACTTGGATAAGTCGCTTGAACTTGGGTGTGTCACAATTTTCCTCTGTAAAACCAGGACAGCATCGTATCCTGTCCAAGCTGTGTCTGGTTCATTTCATGAACTCCTCAAAGACTACAATCCTAAACACTTTTAATCAGAAGTTAGTTCCGTTGCAAGAAACAGAATTTGCTTCCGAATAAGTAAAAGTAGGCCTTTGATAGTTTGTAAAGTACTGGATTCTTGAAACTGCAACTTTGTAACTGCAAATAAATATATTTGAAGGAGATTATGTCATGGCATCTGCCATCTGTCTCACACACACCACAAAGTAAAGCCACCTTGCCATGGTCCATACCCTCCTACATTTTTCAGATGAAAATCAAAGTATGTACACTTGTTATGTCAACTAATCAAACTGGGGTGGCGAAAAGGCATTGAGGTAACCTCTCTTATACAATGCACCAGTCAGCTTTGTTTTAAATAGGCTCCTTACACTAATATCAAAACTGCATTGGTTGGGATGTGTGTTCAATCCCCCCCACTTTTTCCACATGAATACCATTCACACATCACTAGTGATGTCACAGAAGTTAATAATACCAAAGTATTATTCAGAATATGAATGAAGGCAAGCATTACAGACCCTAGAGTTCTTCTTTGGCTCAGATTGTGATGTCAGTTAGAGACTATTGCCTCTCTCCCTCAAACTTACTAACTTAACAGACTTACCAGTCACTTACTAACCTCCCCTCTTCTGCCACCAGGTAAGGGGAGAGATACAGATCTGCTGCCACCAGCAGCCAGATGAGAAGATCTGGAGAGTATTGGCAAGAGGGCTTCATACATTGTCATGCTCTCAGTGATGGCATCAAGTTTGCAATAGGGTTCAAGAAGGGGTCACAATTAGGCTCAGAAATTATCAAGATTCTCTCTCTCTCTCTTTTGAAAATGATGAGCTAAGCCAAATTTTGAATCAAGACTTAGGGGGTTCATCCATTGCTATCATGACACAAAAATCACAAGAAAGGCTCAAATTTGGTATCATAGAAGAAAATGGCCCAAGTCTCCCTAAGTCTTTAACTTCAAAGTGCATTGTACTGTAACACACAGGGTCAATTCACACATTCACCTGGGCTGGGATTTGATATGTTTAGTGAACAAGTGGTGCCCAAGTAGTGTCTATATCACCTTACATTACCTCATAGAAAGCAAAAGAGAGAGGGGAGAGAGCGAGAGAGAGCGAGAGAGCATTAAGAATCATATTGGGCCTTCCCAAGCCCTAAAGCACCTTCAGGGATCTGAGCCATAGTATCTTGGCCACTTTGCCTATTGTATTCTAAATTCAGAATCTGATTCCCCCCCCCCCCCATCACTGAATGGGGCTGGGGAAAGGTTAATGCTGTTTTAAAGCCAATGCCATAAGAAGCACAGTGGAAATGATGATGGAAGATTTCGGATTTTCCTCAAGCACTGGATTTACCACTGAGTGTGTGAGTCTGTATGTGTGTGTGTGTGTCTGCACACGCACAGACATACACAAAAGAACCTTGGAATCTTTAACAGCTAGAAGTGGACCTTAGCTTGATGACTCTTCTAAAGAATCTTGCAGATTGTCTCTCTGGGAAATCATGGACTGCAAAACTTCAATTCTTGCCAGGGCGTCCAATGCATGATTTTTACAAAGAAAAATGTGATTCTTTTAATGCCAGCACCTTTTATTTGTAGAACTTGAAAGAAAATTATAAACTACTTTGGGGTTCTGTATGAGCCACTTGGACCTGTGCCCAACAGTTGGTTTCACTTATTCTCAACATTTTTGACTGCTCTCATTGAAACAAACATGAGATAAAGTAGCAGAAAGAAAACAAACTCCCCCATCCCTTTTGCCCCCATTTCTCTCTCTCCTAGAGTTGCTATTCTGGCTCATTTCAAACTGCTTGGTGTAGAATAGGTAATACAAATACATGCTGCTAACTGAAAAAAGTAAATGTACCTAGATTCCTATGTCTAAAATCTTACAGCCAACAGCCTGCTTATGAGGGTCTGTTATAGCTACAGAGGAGCAAACCAAGGTTTATGTCTCTGCAGCTAAAAACATGTTGTTTGGTAGGGAAGTGTGGCAGAGCCATTAGATAGTGATATTTTGCCATAAACAGACCTCAGCACCCACTACTATTAACAGTGCAATCCTAAACACACTTACTAGAGAGTAAGCCTTGTTTAACATAGTGAGCTTACATCTGAGGAAATATGGTCAACCAGGGCCACTTTGGGTGAATCTGAGCAACCAGGACAAACCTTTATGTGTCATCCAAGCTCAGTTACACCTTCTGTTTTTAATGTCTGATTGTTATTTGAAGTAGCAATATCTGAAAGTGACTCTGATCAGGGACAGAGTGTGCTTTCTTGTCCCCAGAGCAACAGCAGGTGGTTCCCACTAACGGAAGAAATTCTAGACCTTTTGTGGGGTTTCTAGACAGAATGGAAGCCTGGAACTGGAGGGCCCAGTGGCATCCTTTCCAATTCCTGTCCACTCTCTAGCACATGCACACACCACACACGCACACACACACACCCTTCTCAGCAGTGCTAGCACATTGCTTCTGTTGCTGTACCAGAGCTTTGACTTTCTTAAGCACTGAACTGTGGGCCAGGCCTCAAACTTTATTACAGTGGCATATATGAATAGCTCTATGAACCACTGGAGCCAACATCAGCTCTCTCTCTCTCTCTCTCTCTCTCTCTCTCTGTGTGTGTAACTGCAGTGCAGGAGGAAAGGGTTAACCTCCTCCCAATGTACTGTGATCCCAGTCCTCATAAGGCCCTCCAGCAGCTGCCATTTATAGTTTACAATGATATACACAATGCCAAACCATGCATTTAACAACATTAAATGTGGCCTTGGTCATTTCTAGTCTCAGTCTGTGGCACAATCTGCCATTCACTCATCTGTAATCCCCTGTTCCCAAACAAACAGCCAGTAATCCAAATCAGACTTACTAAACCTTCACCATCTTTCCACCGAGCTTGTCACTCTTCCCAATTGTCCACACACTGCTTCTCGAAGGATTGCACACATACTCCCCAGTTCCTATAAACATGTTATTTTACAATAGTGTGGCCAACAAAAAACTTTGCAGGTGACATCTGATTTCTTCACCAAACAACTAGATCAGCATCAGTCATACTATCAGGGCTGAACAAAAACAAATCATCATCATGTACCCAGGTCATTTGTGAGCTTGTAATGTGCTAAGAAGAAGAAAAAATACTCAGCCACATCAAAGGTTGTGTCATAAGAGGAGTTGCTTAACCCAGCTGTATGTCTCCTTTCACTGTGTCTTGGCCAGGAATTTGAAGGACTTGGGGGATGCCCATAACATGCTTGCTGCCTAAGGAGACCAAGGCTAACACATCCACATACCTGGAAGCACATGGCAGGCAGTGTTGAAGCATGGGATTGTGTGTCTACAGTGTGTGTGTATTAGAAGGCTTTGCAAGCAGGTGGAAATGGTAGAGAAAGTGGATCAAATGTGGGTGGGTCCTCCTGCCTACATCATATTCCCACTGCTATCTACTTTTGATGGCTATGCTCTGGCTCCACAGTCAGAGGCAGTATGCTTCGGAATACCAGATACTGGAAACAGCAGGAGGGGAGAGTGCTCTTGTTCTTAGGTCCTGCTTGTGGGCTTCCCATAGGCATCTGGTTGGCCACTGTGAGAACAGAATGCTGGACTAGATGGACCATTGGCTGATCCAGCAGGGCTCTTCCTATATTCATTGTTTCACTCCCATGCTACTGTTCCTGCCTGCCATCATGGAAGAGGATGAGGTAAGAGCCCATGGGCAGTTGAGGTGAAGTTATTCCTGGCACTCTTGCACTACTGTAAATCCCTGCCCTAGCCTTGCAATAAGCAAAAAACCACAGCATCACCTCAGACCAAAGACTTGGACATCCTTGTGGCAGTCTAAGAAGTTCAGGGCCTCTTAGATCAACTCCTGACACAGGTTATCTGGTTATTTGGGTGTGGCATAGGAGCTGTATACAATGAGGATTAACTCAGCTTACATCTAGACACATTGCATGGTTCATGACCCTCACAAGTACCTTCTACATTTCTATTTATTTCCTTGCTGTTTTATTTCTTCTTACTTGTGGGGCTTGTTCATTCTATTCAAGTAAACAGTACTGATCACTAACAGTTCATTTTACACATATACTGTATGAACATGAGTCACTCTGAGATTTGAGCTTTTCTTGCCAAATTGTGCTTCCTGACCTTTCTGAAAGTTGTTAGAGCTGGTGCACATGAAACAGTTGCCATGATGAGGTTACGTTGAATGGCTCCTTATGGAGTGGGGTTGAGCTCTCTATGCGGGATGCTGTTGGCATGAAGAGGGTGTTTCTTTTGAAAAATAGGCAGATTTTGCTCATACAGATTTTGCTTTGCATAGAAGAGCCCCTTCCATGCGTATATCCAATGCATGGAGGGAAAAATGTGATTCAATGTTTCTGGGTTCAGTGCAACATTAGTGGGGTGTTTGTGCGTGTACAGCTGTATGAGCAGAGGCTTTTCACACAAGTGGAAACCCTGCTTGACCAGGATTTCCACTGGTGTGGGCAACCTATGCACATAAAACACTGTATGTGTAGTCCCCATCATCTGACATTCTGCTCAACATGTGGACATCAGGTGGCAGGAATGGGAGGTATACAGATGTCTAGGCAGATGCAGGAATTACATTCCATCTTCTCCTTCCATGTGTGTGTGGCTCTTCCAAGGCCAGCCTAATATTTTTTGCTCCCTGAGGTGAAGAATAAGATGGAGCCTCCTCCATTCCATGTATAAAAACCACTCAAATTGACATTGGCAATGGGAGACTGTTCTCTTCTACACTTGAATGTAGTAAGCTAGATTAGGAGGAAAGAGGCAGACCATGTGACAGACACAACTCTGCCCTCCAAGAACTTGCCACCACCCCTCAGCATCTGTTGCCCGAGGTGGCTGTCTCACTCTGTCTAATGATAGAGCTGGTCCTGGGCTTTCATGAACAGTCCTTCTGCCATGTTTAGGTTCAGAGAGGAATCTCCCCCTAGACATATGTGCACTGATTCAAAATTTATTTCTTTTGGTTATTTCTGTTGTGTTCTTAGTGGGGACAATAGGTGGCCATGCATCTTAATTTACAGAGGACAGTCTTCTCTCTGAAGGTGCCCTCTGTTTAAAGAAAAAGAATCCTAAGAAGAAAGAGCAGGAAGGGCTTTGAAGTAGCCCATCAGCACCTAGCACCTGGACAGGAGACTGAGAAGGCACACAGGCCACCCGGTCACAGTTTTGTTCCCAAATATGGTGAGATTGATTATATTTCTGCTTAGAGTAATTATTTTAAAATTTGCATCTAGCCATATAAATTAGCATATACAAATGTTATGCAAATCTGTATCCTCTTTTTTGCAATTCATAACTGGCCAGCCTAGGGGGCAGTGTTTTCCTCTGCATTATGTACTTAAGCACACTTTTGCATAAATCATCTCAAGCTGCATCTGACATGCAAATACCTTCCTGCAGTAACTGCTTTTCTGCTTTGGGCGTGCTTTCTGTATAAGTAGAAGCACCATAGCTCACTAATAGCATACCTGCTTTGCATGCAGGGGGATCCAGTTTCCATTCCAACTTTAACTTCCATCTCCAGTTAAAGAGAGTTCAGAGCCACGGTCAGTCACATTGAACAGCACTGTGCTATATGGATCAGTGGTCTGACAGTGTAAGCTGGGTCACTACCAGGTTTGATGGGGCCCTCTCCACCCCCTCTAGCATGGTAGAGTTGACCCAGCAGCAAAAAAGCTGATTTAGCCAGCTGGCTCTGCTGCTAGTACCTGCCATATTAATTTGCTAGATAGTGCTGGAGGACATTCCTCAGTAGTGATGACTCCTCCTACTGGTCGTGACAGGCAGGGTCTCTAAGCTTCTTGGTATACTCTCCTGGGGGAGGAGTCGTCTCTCTCTCCAGACCTGCCCTGCCTGCGGTCAGTGAAGGTCTGGAGTTAATCTCTCTTCTCTATTTAGAGCTTCTTTCTTTTGTTTTCTGCTTCCAGCTCTTAGTCTTTTTCTTATGCTAATCTTCTCCTCTCCTTAGTTTGTTCTATTTCCTGCCTGTTTCCTTCCCCTCCCCTACCTTCACTCCCTGGGGGCTCGGGTTTGTGAGGCTGGACTGAACCCAGCTGGGTTCACAGGCGTCGGAAAGGAGGCTGAAGAAGTATGGAGCGCGGCCAGCTGCAGCATACCAGCAGCGCAGCAGCCGCCCAGACGGGAGTCTCTCGCCTCGCTCCACGGAGCCGCGTTTCTGCAACCCTCGCGTTCAGCGGGATCGCGGCTCCTGGCTCCCCCCCCTTCGCCAAAGGCTTGCCTCGTCGCGGGAGAACGTCCCAGCAGGGGGTTGAGCGGCGCCCGCTAACGCGGCTCGCCTGTAAAGTGATTCCGCACTTTTCCCTCAGCGTCAGGGAGTCAAGGCCGCCATATTATGGCCTCACCCGCTTCTTCTCCGCCTTCCCGCCAAGAGCCCTGCCACGTGGGGGAGGCAAGGGACCTAGAGGACTCACAGCAATCAGTCTTCTCTCCGTCCCAGAGCGTAGACAGCAGGGGGATGAATCTCCTAGATGAAGGTATGGATGTTTCCCCCCCCCCACTCTGTTTCCCAAATTTATGACCTGGGTTAAAGAGCTCATTGTTTCTGAAGTCAGTGGCTCTCTCTCACACGCACGTAAAGTAAGAAGCGCAAACATTTGAGGAAGCGTTCCCACAGGGGAAAGCAGAGGCGCTTATCCCCCTCCACAGGCTCCAGCAGGGAGGACAGGCATGGCAGCTCACCTTTGAGAGACAGCCATTCCAGGTCCTCTTCCCTTTCCAATCAAGCCATGAGGCGGGAGGGCTCGCCCCCACCCTCCTGCATTTTACACAGTGAGCCGGCTAAGGATGCACCAAGGGGTGACAAGGAGCCCCCTGGTCATAGCGCGTTGGGGGGGTAGCAAGGCGATCCTCCTCACAGACTCATGCAGGTCCCTCATCCTCTATGGCTCAGGCTCGGCAGGCGCAGGCACAGTCGCCCAGGCAGGCTCCTGTTCCACAGGTGGTACTGCCAGATTCTGAAGACCTACTCGAGCAGGACAGGGAAGAGGGGGAGCTTTCTGGTGAGGAAATAGAGGTCATCCAGACGCAACCCAGACTCTTTGCTCCAGAGGTTTTTCAGCCGCTCCTTTCCAAGGCCCGCAGAGTGCTGCAACTGCCAGAGGCTGAGGCGGGAGGCGATGCACCCACTCAGTCAGCCTCGGCAGGTGCAAAAAAGGCCTTCCCCTCCATGGACACTAAGCAGGTTTCAGTTCCCTTTCCCCAGGCGTTTGATGACGTGTGGGATGCTGAATGGTCATCCCCATGCAAACCAAAGCCATCTGCCAAGTGGGCAAAGAAACATTACATCTTTGCCGACAGGATCATGGCAAGACTGCGTTTTCCCACAGTGGACCCGCCTATTGCTGCCCTTGCTAGCTCTGCAGTGATCCCTACAGAAGGGGAGGGGGGCCTAAGGACCAGTGTGACAAGCGAGTCGAAGGGGCTCTTCGCAGGAGCTTTGAGGCGGATGCAGTCGGATTCAGGGCCGCAGCCACTTCCTCAATTTTCTCTAGAGCGGTTTTTATGTGGGCCGAAGAGTTTGGGGCACGGGACGATGTTCCAAAATTTGTGAAGGATGGGTTAAAGAAAACGGCGTATGCCTCGGCCCTGTCAGCCGACGCATCCATGGATGCCTTACAGTCTACAGCGCGCTCTATGGCTGCCTCCACTGTGGCACAGCGTAACATTTGGCTCAGGCAGTGGCCTGTGGACTCAGAGTCACAGACCCGCCTCACTGCCCTACCTTTCTCAGGTTCTAAGCTGTTTGGGGAGCCTCTCGAGGCCCACCTGGTGGAAACTAGGGACAAGAAGAAAACACTCCCTATGGCCAGAAGAGAGGAACGGAAGGGCAGGCAGAACCAGTTTTTTTGTTCCTCAAAACAGCTCTCTAGCTTTCGCAGTCAGCCTTCCAACAGGCTTCGCTGGGGCAGACAAGACAAAGGGGGTGGACACGCTTCCTCCTCTAAACCGGGAGGCACCCCATTCTCCTCAGGGAGGGACCAGAAGGGAGTCCAAAAGGGCCCCTCCTCCTGACTGGCGGTTGCCAGAGGCCTCTCGCGGAGCGGGAGCACGGCTTCTAGAGTTTGCCCCCCACTGGAGAGGCATCACCTCAGACAAATGGGTGCTGGACACGGTGTCCATGGGATATGCCATAGAGTTTCTTCGCATTCCACATGACAAATTTTGACCCACCCCAAGGTCTTGAAGGCCGGAGAAGCACCTGCACCACCTGGAAGCTATTCAGCATCTGCTGAACATCCGGGCAATAGAGCCAGTAGTTCCCTCAGAGAGGAAGTCAGGGGTTTATTCAATTTTTTTCTTAGTCGACAAAAAGAATGGCGACACGAGGGCTATTTTGGATCTCAAATGGATCAACGTGGGTGGCCAAAAAACACTTCAAAATGGAAACCCTTCGCTCCATAACTGCAGCCCTAAGAAAAGGGGATTGGCTGACCTCTGTGGACCTCTCCGAGGCGTATCTACACATTCCAATTTGCAGACAACACAGGCGCTTTCTCCGGTTTTCATATGACAACAGACACTTCCAGTACAGGGCCTTACCGTTCAGCCTATCCTCAGCACCAAGAGTTTTCACCAAGGTCCTGGTGGTCCTGGAGGCACACCTCAGAACAATGGGGATATGCGTGCATCCCTATTTGGACGACATCTTGGTGAGAGCGCCATCCTGGGACCAGTCACACACAGGAACCCATCTCACTGTATCATGGCTCCAATGGCTGGGCTTCATAGTGAACTTGGAAAAGAGCATGCTGACCCCATCCCAAACTATTCTGCACTTGGGGGTGATCCTGGACATGCAACTTTTCCGCATGAGGCTCACCGAAGAAAGGGCCTTGAGACTTCAGCTGTTGCTTCAGGAAGCAGTTGCTGCACCAGCATCGGACCTGATGAGGCTAGCGCAGCTCTTGGGGTCCATGGTGTCGGCATACGACCTAGTTCAGTGGGCCCAATTCCACTCAAGAGCATTACAACAGACCCTTATGCCCTACCAGGAGGCAATTCTCCTACGACACAGACGCTCAGTCTCCATGCCTCCAGCAGTACGGACAGAGCTCTGGTGGTGGCTGGAACCTCAGAGGTTGGCCCACGGAGTCAGCCTGGAAGATCCCCCACGCTTAATCATGACCTCAGATGCGAGCTTATACGGATGGGGGGCTCACCTGGACCACAATGTAGCCCAGGGGACATGGTCTGCAATAAAGGTGGAGCTCAATATAAATATACTGGAGTTGTGGGCCATCAGACTGGGTCCACAAGCCTTCGCCCCAGAGATCAGGGGGAAGCATCTCCTCATACGCACCGACAACTCATCGATGAAATCTTATGTCAACAGACAAGGGGGCACGAGATCGAAGGGCCTAATGCTCAAGGCGGAGCGCCTGTTCAAATGGGCGGAGAGGCATCTTGCCTCCCTGAAGGCCGAGCACCTGGCGGGCACAAACAACTTTGTAGCCAACTGGCTCAGCAGGACAGCTATCAAGGAGGCAGAATGGCAACTGAACCCGGAAGTTTTCCAGCAGGTGGTGCGCAGGTGGGGAGAACCAGTGGTGGATCTCTTCGCCACACCCGCAAACACACAGCTGGACAGGTTCTTCACAAGACATCCATGTCACCAGGCTCAGGGCACAAATGCTCTAGTCACACCGTGGCCTCAAGGCCTCCTGTACGCTTTTCCTCCGTTTGGGCTGATACAACGCACGATCCAGCGGGTTCGGGCATTGAGGGCGGAAATTATTATAGTGACGCCCTATTGGCCTCGACGTCCCTGGTTTCCGGACCTGCTGAACATGTCAGTCGAGACACCCTGGCAGGTACCCTCTCGAACGGATCTTCTGACTCAGGGACCAGTCTGCCATCCTCGACCAGAACTGTTCCGGCTAACAGCTTGGAGGCTGAGCGGTTGTGGTTGAGTGATAAGGGCTTTAAGGGGAAAGTGCTTGACACGCTACTGGCCTCGCGTAGACAGTCCACGAACCGGGTTTATTCGTCCACGTGGAAGGTTTTCCTGTCCTGATGCTCTGCAAATATGGTGGAACCTTGGTCTTGAGACGTGAGGGGTCCCCTTGGGTTCCTCCAGTCGGGCCTAGATATGGGTTTGAGCGCAGCCACAATCAAGAGACAAGCTGCAGCTCTTAGTAGCATTTTGTTAAGCCTGGGGGCCCCCCACTTTCCTCCAACCCATTCCTTAAATGCTTTTTAAGAGGGGTGACGCTGGTTTCCCCACCAATGATTCACAGGTTTCCAAACTGGAACCTTACCTGGGTACTGACGGCGCTGACGGGACCGCCATTTGAACCGATGGCTACCTGCCCCCTAAACCTCTTGACGCTTAAAACGGTTTTTCTGGTTTCCATCACATCGGCATGTAGAGTTTCTGAGTTGGGGGCATTATATTCAGACCCTCAATTGTGCGTGTTTCACCAGGACAAGGTAGTCCTTAGCCCAGACCCGGCATTTCTGCCTAAAATCAATTCCGTTTTCCATAGGTCGCAGGAAGTGGTTCTCCCTTCATTCTGCCCCGCTCCCTCCTGTACCCAGGAATGTAGGTGGCACTCACTCGATGTGAGGAGGGCCCTTCGTTTCTACTTGGATCGTACCTTAGAGTTCAGGAGGTCTGAGGCCCTTTTTGTGGCCTTCTCTGGGAAATCAAAGGGGTGTACTCTATCTCACACTGGCTCAGAGCAGCTATAGCACGTGCATATGAAGCTCTGGGTAAGGAACCTCCATTGGGTACCACGGCACACTCAATTAGGGGGGCAGCGGCTTCAGCAGCGTTTAAGGGAGGGTTCCCCGTAATGGATGTCTGTAGGGCGGCTACATGGGCTTCCCCACACACTTTTATCAGACACTATAAAATAGACTCATTCTCATCAGCCGATGCTGCATTTGGCAGGAAGGTGCTCCAGAAGGAATCCCACCCACAGTCCTGGTACACTGCTCTGTCATATCCCTACTGAGGAATGTCCTCCAGCACTATCTAGCAAAAATGGAAATTTTACTCACCGTGAATTTCTATTTGTAGATAGTGCTGGAGGACATTCCACCCACCTCTTATTCCTCTGCTTCACCTTCTGGAGTGGAGGGGGGAGTGCGGGGACTTAGGGCTTCTGCCAGCGCCTTACATTTGCACACGTTGTTTAGTATTGTGTGTTTCCCTTCATGTGTGACCTGTCTTCCAGCACGTTGGTTCCGTGTTGGTCTGTCGCTTTTCTTCAGCTTCTCCTGGTATAGGCTTCCACTCTAGGGACGTCTGGGAAGATGTGGATATGGGGCCTGAGGAGGGTTCCTGGCTCTGTCAGTTCGGTCTGGAGAGAGGGACGACTCCTCCCCCAGGAGAGTATACCAAGAAGCTTAGAGACCCTGCCTGTCACGACCAGTAGGAGGAGGCATCCCTACTGAGGAATGTCCTCCAGCACTATCTACAAATAGAAATTCACGGTGAGTAAAATTTCCATTTTTCCCCACTATGTGTCTGGGGGCCCAGCACAGTGTTGTTACACTGTGGACAAAACTAAAATGATGGCCACCATCCACAGCCTCCTGGGCTCTGGTGCTGGGGAAAGGGGCACTGAGGGAACTGCTGGCCCCAAGAATTTGGGGTCCATATCAAGCTCTCTGGTGGGCCTTTCTGAGGGCTTGAGCCATTGCCAATTGACCAACCATGCTGAGCCCTGATGCTGAGCTTGAGAGTAAGCCCCCTTTTTATCTTGTATAAGATAAAATAAGATAATCGAGGGCAATTAATTAAATGATTAAGAAGTTTATGGATAGATAGCCACGTCCTGATTAGAGAGTTCAGCAATTAGCTTTTATTTTATTCAAACTTCAGAAAAAATGGAGGAAAGGGGAAAAATCATATCAAAGTGAAGAAAATGTATTGAAACAGTAAGTATTTTCCCAGAATGATATCATGCCTAATGCTTTTGAGATGGAATTCATTTTAGCATAAGCAGTCAGGTGTGTATGAATGAATGTAAATTTATTATTGTTGTTGTTACATTTTTGCTGCCGCATAATAACAAAGATCTCTACAAGGTTTACAATAAATAATAAAATTCCATTCCAGAGACTAACAGGCACAGCAAAAATAATAACAATACACATAGTTATTTGAAAGGTGTGGTAGAAAACAGCACGGGGCACTATCCCAACCTCAAAAGTTTCAACAGGGATGTAGGAGAATTTCAACCAAAATGGAAACAGAAGCAGAAATTGCTGATGTTCACTTATTCATCCCACATCTGGAATGGAAATCGAGCCATACAGTACCAATCAGTATTAGCTGTTGCTGTTTTCAGGCTGCAAATGGTACACAATTGATAACTTTTTCCCATTTAAATGGGCTCCTACTGGGAGAAAGGGCAGGATATAAATCAAATAAATTGATAAATAAATAAATAAATAGTATTTTCTTTGTACTGAAAGGACTTACCGTTGCATCAGAATGAATGGTATGGAAATAATTATGTCATTAATTATATTAAATTTGCAATTTATTTAAATAATTACATAAATTATGTTAAATAGCAGATAGCAAGATGAATAATGTAATATTTGGCAGAAACTGAACTGCAGTGGAACAGAAACAGCATTGCGATGAAAACAGATTGGAAAGGAAATTGCTGCCTTCTTATATCCCTGACAACTAAAGGACATTGTGAAACTTCATCCTTCTCTTGAAACTTTTAAAGGATTGAAGACATTAACAAAATTAATCATCTCTTCTTAATAATCTGATACCAGTTTAGGAATAGTCCTAATTGTGTCTTGGCCCTTGTGCTTCTCTTTCTTCTTTATTATTTTAACTGTAACATTTTTGCTTTCTTCCAGTCAATGATACATCTCTCACAGTCAACAATTTTGGGATCTTCAAATGAACAAAGGATCTGTCTCTTCTGGCTCCAACTTCATCTTTTAGGATTTTGCCAAAAATGAATTACTAAGTAGTCATTGGCCTCAAAATGGAACTCTAATGTGAAAGAGATATTGGCCTGTCTCTGCGTAGAAAATGTTACTTTGATAACTTGCAGGTGTTTCAAAATTGGCTCACCTTTTTCCATTATTATTATTATTTACATTTATCAGTCGCTTAATTTTTTTGAAAAAAGTCTCAAAGCGACTTTTACTCCCGTTTTCCCCAGGCTGGTCTCCTCCAGATGTTCTGGACTACAACACCCATCAGTTCCAGATGGAGGAGGGGGAAAGTTGTCTGATGTTGAAGCCAGAGAGTCTGCATCTGGTCCCAGGCATAAGATGGGTGGAAGGAGGAGGAAGCCGATAATCAAATGATGTACTATGCAGGTGCTATGGAGGTATCAGGTTGCACCAAAGCCTGTTGGGAACAATAAGCAATAACAATGGCTGATCCCATATCCCTGGAAGCACAAAAACTGGCTGTGACTCAAATTTGGCTCCATCACTAGGTAAAACAGTAATAAAAAAAAAGAACTAGGCACTCTTTATGTTGGCAGAGGTAGAAATTAATTTTAGGTAGTGTGCTAGTAAAAGGTAAATGAAAGCTTATCAGCAGAAGCCTATAAAGAAAACTGTGGGTGGTAATCATTCTTGTCCTATTCGGAGCAGATCCACTGAAGTTAATAGACATGACTAACTTAGATTCATTAATTTCAGTGATCCTACTCTAAGTAGGACTTCATTAAATATAACCCTGTATGCTTCAGAACCAGAGGATTGTATTCACCTAAGTCCAAAAATCTAGGACTAGCAATGAATACCACCCTGATATCTGTAGACACCTGCATAGTACCTAGGGTTGCCAGGTTCTTGGCCTGAAACTGATCCTGTATCTTTAGGAGAAGAGAAAGTGAGCCAAGTGCAGGTGTTCTTGCAACACTGTAATGGGAAAAACCACAAGGTGGAATTCTCCCTTCCCCCTGCACAACTTTTAAAGATACAGAAGACCTCTGGGAGGTCAGGCCTAGCAACCTCCCCCTCGGCCCACATGCCAAGTCTTATCTTCATTTGGGCAGCAGGGCTGAGCTGGGAGTCTCTTTGTGCAATAGCAACCTCTGAGCTTGTGCAGAGTTCCTCAGGGCAGGAAGACAACAGGGCTAGTGAGCGCCAGAATCTGCCCTCTGGGGAGCCTACCTGGGAAGAGCCGCCTGACCCAGGAAGAGGAGGAAGAGGAGGACTGGACCGGCCCAGCCCAGCCCTGGAGAGCTGCAGAGAGTCCTGCCCAACTAAGGCCAAGTCAGTGCTGCCTTTTCCCTGCCTGGCCAGGCCTGGGCTGTTTCCGCCACTGCCACCATGGGAGCTGTGGCCACAGGAGGGCATTTGGGTGCCATGTCACTTCGCACATCTTCCTCTGAAATCTCCCTGGACTGTCCGTGGTAGTGGGCGCTGCTTGATTCGTACTGACTTGCAAGGCTGCCCCTTTCCTTCCCCCCCTACCAGCTAGGGGAATTTATTTTTTTTAATACAGCCATTTTGTGCAAGAGCAGTTCTGCGTAATGGAAATGGAGAGGGTGGCAATACATGGCATGCAGCAGAACATACACTACATGGCATCCACAGTCGGGTAACATGCCATTTTAAAATTTCTTCCTTTACCAGATTTACCAGATTACCTGCAGATGGGCAAATCCAAATTTGTAGGGGGAAAATTGCAGGCAGTCACTTGGATGAGGAGGAAGCGTGCGGACACCACAAAAAGTAAAAATAGAGACACACACAGCTTCCAGTCCACATGAAACTCCCATGTGGCTGAGCCCTGGGTCTTTGGCTCAGCCTGGCAGTGCTTCCTCACTTGCTGCCTGGGTCCTGGGAGGAAGGAGCAAGTAACTCCCATAGGCAGGCAGGAGGAGCAGGCGGCTCCAGCTGCACCTCTCTACCCCCTCCCACGCGGCCCTCTTGCCTGCACACAGCCTGGACGGGCCTCACTGCTCGCCCCTCCCCACACATGGGACACAGCTACAAATATACTTGCCCCCTCTGTTGTCCCTCCCCCCCAAAGGCTTTTATGGTGCCACTACTGCCCACTGTGCACCCCTCGGCTAGTCTCCTCCAGCCTCCTTTGGCTCTTGGCTGCCCTGCCCCTTCTCCCCTTCCTCCTCCTCTGGACCCCCAAGAGTGGCACCCTGTGTGGGCATCTGCCTTACCAGCTCCAGCGACGCTTGAGCAACTCACTTGGGCCGCCTGGAGAACTGACTGTGCCCTGCAGCCCCTCTCCTCCCCCCCCCCCAGTTTCCCCATCTCATGGATTCCTGCAAGAATTGCTGGTCCTGAAAGCAACATTAAAAACGGTACTACTTGTTGAAGTTTGTTCATTCTGCTTTAGAATTCTGTGCCGCTGATGGATGTGTCTGGTGCCTTGGGGAACGGTCTACAGAATTGCCTGGACTTTTAGGGCAGGAATGTAGCTATTTAGTCACCCACTACACCGTAGGCCAACACTTGTTGCCTAACCCTTGAAGGCGATGAGCCAACTCTTGAGAGTTCCCACTCAGAGGGAAGAAGCTGCTTGATTGACACACACAGGCTGGCGGGAAGGGGGATTGGGTGAGCCAGGACTTTCAGGAGCAGCTGTTAGAAGCAGGCAGGCAGGTGGGTGGGTGGGCGGAAGGGGTCTCCTCCTTGCCTTGGGGCCAGGAGGACCCATCTCTGCAGCCAGACAGAGGGAGAGACAGAGGGAGGCGGCAGCGGCGGGTGGCATGGCTCTTGCCCACCCTGGGGCTGAAACACCCCCTGCCCCGCCCTCTTCTGGCCGTATTCCTCAGAGTGGGAGAATGGGATTTTTATTAATCTCTGCCAAACTTATCCTTATTATTATTATTCGTTTCATTTCATGATTATTACTGAAAATAATTTTGTTGTATAGAGGAGGGGGGTGTTAAAGAATGATCTGCTCCGGGTGTCAAATACGCTAGGTACTCTACTAGTTCAAAGTTGTGCAATAGCACATATTTACGAGGGGTTTTTTTCCTTGTTGACAAAGATATGGGTGTTTGGGGTTGTTTTTTGGGGGGGTTGTTTTTGTTATTTTGCCATAAGTATCAGGACTATGAACCATTACAGTGAAAGAAGCAGGGGCCTGCTTTTCTGGATTTGGGCGTGTTTATTCCCCCCCCCATGATCTGTGAATGACATTATATATTTGTATTATGCTTTTCCTCCCAGGAACACAAGGATGTTTCTGCCCCCCTTTTAAACCTTTGCAACAGCCCTATAAGATGGCTAGGCTAATGGAAAGATCTGTCGATTTCAGTTCTCTCAGTTTCTTATTTTTCCAATCTTAAATTCAGTTCTCCACATTTCCGCAGCAATTTATATTTTTTGGGAGGGAAATCCTCATGAAAATTCTTCAGCATTTTAGTCTGAATTTCTGCTGCTAAACACATTTTTGTTGGCAGGTTTCACTAACGCAGACATTTATGCAAGCAATTTCTCCTTATATAAAACATTTTTGTATGTTATTTTCACTAATTTATTCATTTTGATGCATATTTTCCCCAAATACATGCATTTTTGTGAACATTGTTTGGTTGGAGAACTGCACTGAATATTTCGAATAAATGTGAATTTTGAAGGATTGTGTTTCAATTCTCATATTATTTTGGAATGTGTGAATTAGATAAATTCTGCTTTAAATGCAAACTGAAATTGAATTTCTCCCCCATCCCTAGCTGATGTACATCAGCAGTATTTCTTGCCAATAGATTGTGGTGCATGTATGTGTGTACAGGAGGCCCAATCCACATACAAGGTACCTGGCCTAGAAAATCCTGTTGGCAACCCTTCACTGTGTTCACATGATATTATTCATGGTTTTGCTTAGCATGTTATACAAACTGAGACTGGTGGCTCTGCTCTCTCCACACTAACTAAGATGTAGCTAAAAACAAACCTTTATTCTAGTTTACCCTAGCTTACCATGTCTTCCAAACCAGGCCATTTATTAATAGCAGTCATGGTAGTAGTAGTAAGCTTATCATTTTTCACTCCTTTGCCTTCTCCCATCTTTACATTAGTAATATAGCAGCAATAAATAATCTGTGGGAGAGATATCCTCAAATTAACAGCCTTTGTGCTTTAGATCACACACCTCCAAGGATAGGATATAAAAAGAACCCAAGCGATAAGACGAATAAGGCAACTGATAAGGTTCTTTCTTCCTAACACAATCCTTGGTACTTTAGGATTTCGTTATTCTCTCCTCAGATTTGTGAGTAGTTGTCTCTCCTGTCAGGCACTGCCAGTCAGTGGGAAACATCACATCAAAAAGATAAATCCTGGAACACCCAAGGCAAGATGTCTCTGGAGTAGCTTGATCAAATACAGTCAGACACCTGATTTAATCTCTCCCCTGATAATGTCTTTAAGGTTAAAAGACTCTTCTTTTTTTTGCCTCATGTTTGTTTACCTACACGAGTCACATCCAATCTTCTGTCTCCTTACCACCACACACATGCACACTTCCTGGAGCTCAGAGGCAAGCTGTGATTTACAGCTGAATTCTCCATTACAGTTACAAATTTTTGAATGTTGCAGCTGGGGGCCTGTCACTTGTGAAAATAAATGGAGCTCAAATAGGATTATGCCAGTTTCCCCCACTGTGTGGTTAAGCCCTGCTAGCCCACCCCATGAGGACCACTGCCTTAATGGGAAGATGAGGATAGATAAGTCAAAGTTTCAGGAGGAGAACAACAATGTAACACAGATCTCCTTTGACTCTTTTTGTTGGGGGAGGGGAATCAACCTTAACTGTATTTGCTTCTCATCTGTCTCAGTCATTATAATTCCACAAAGGAGAAAGTTTAAGTGGATAAAGGCGATGACCCGGGGAGAAACTGAAAGGCAAAGATGCTGTCTTTGTTTGATAGGAGTGCAAGAGAGGTGTTTTTTCTCTTTCGGTTTTTCATCTCAGAAGATGAAATAATCAGGCAATAGCAGAAGATGCACCAAGGTCAAAGATGCCTCCATGTGTTTGAATGGGAGAAGCAGGAAAGCTGTCTGGTCTGGTGGTCTGTTAGTTAGTCTGGGCTTTGTTTCTGGTGAATCAATGTCTAATTGATTGGTTGTGGTTTCTTCACAGATAGACACACCCTATAATAAAAACAACTACCTGAAAATCTTATACATGTACTCAGAAACAAGCCCCACTGATTTCAATGGGGCTAACGTCCAGGTAATAGTTTATAGAAGGAGTGACTAACTATTGCTCCTCTAGATCTTGTTGGATTACAACTCCCATCAGCCCCAGCCAGTAGTGTAGTGGCAAATTCAGAAGTGCAGAGACTCTTCCTGATAGGCCACACACACTTTCCCTCTTTCCCTAATCTCCCTTGCTCTCCCTGTCACCTTGGAAGTCTACACTCCAATACAACAGACATTCCTAGGAGCCAATCAGCATGAAAGGGGAGGCTGAGTGTTAGCTACTGAGAAGAGTCTTCTCAGTGGCTGACTCACCTTCTTTAACCCTGATGGGCTTCGATCAGCATAAAAGGACAAGGACATTTCTCAGTGGTTGGCATGCTCTCTTTTCATGCTGATTGGATCATATATAGGGACCTGGGTGGGACCCTGCTCCCAAAAAGGTAATGGGTCTACGACCCCCCACAACCCCAGACAATTACACCCCTGGCCGCAGCAAGCATGGCCAATGGTCAGGGATGATGGGAGTTGTAGTCTAACAATATCTGAAGAGCCACAGGTAGTGTTACTGAGGTTACTGGGGGGGGGGGCAAATTTGTATGCATGGAGAAGGAGATCACCACAGAAGCTGTGGAATGGAATGGAAGCAAACTTTGGTCAAGAACTCTGGCTCATGGTTTACACAGGCCTAAATATCTGCTGTAAGGGAAGGAATGTCTGTCTGCCTGGGTCCCCAGAGATCATGTATTATGTAGAGTTGGTAGAAGGGTAATCACCTAATCCACTTGCTTTTTGCAATCTTTTGTAAGGCTTGTTCTGTTCTGTTACCTTGTGACCTGTGATTTACCAATACTGAACAAAATTTAGTTGTGAGCAAGGGGGAAATTAAAAAGGAATGAATCACTGAGAAGGAAAGGATTTCTAGAATATTGGGGAAGGAACAGAATGAAGTGACGGTCTCTTCTCTGGACTCCATCTTAGCTTTGCCTCTTTTCTACACAAGCAGCTTTTTCTAATGTCTTTTTGTATATTCCCTGTATGGAATACACACAGAGTGAAAATTTTGTTTTTAGATTTTTTTTACTTCTTGTAATAATTTTACACTTGGTTAAGTTTTTCTGTGCTGAGTTTTCCACACTTTTTTGTACCGCTCTCGTCATTTTGTTCCCAGGTGAGGTTTAGACTTCACTATCTTATTTTGAAAAGTTTTTCTTTAATTTTTACCTGGACTAACTTTCTGTTTGTATTTTGCTGGATTCCATATGCTGGACACCAAAATGATCTTTAGTAACATGCACCTGGATTGGTAGCTATGCTCTTTTCTTAAATTAAAAGACCATGTTGTTAGGACAGTTTAGATAATGTAGTAAGCTGATAACCAGAGAGCTGGTGGGGTGTAGCTGGGCCAATGACAGATTTAGCAATGGTTAGATTGTAGTTAATTTTAATCTGGTATATTGCTTTTCTGCATAGAATTAAGTTTATGTCAAGTTTATATATCCATATTCTATTTTATTTTTCCATGTAGTTACTGTTTGCATATATTGTTTCTTATTTCTCCCTTTCCCAAGATGTATTAATGTATAATGCACTGTTGGTTTCTATTTAATGCCTTTATGCTTGTATCTTCCATAAACTGAAATGCATTCACTGGTCTTCTACTGATTTATTTAAAATAAATCTTACCAAACAGATTTTAGCCTCTCAGATCCTGTTTGATCACTACACTCTTGCCCATTGGGGCAAATTAAGAACCTCATTTTCATATAAGATTGCAACCTAAATGACATGTGCCAGCTTTAGGCCTGAGTGAATGATTCACCTGCACACCAACCAACCCATTGCATGAAGGGGTGCAGAAGTATATCTGTCCTCTCCCATAGGGACTGAATATTTGCATACAGCCCATGCATGTAGGCCAAAACTGAATGTCGATATCTTGGGGGGAGACAGAAAAATCAGGAAATTGGCAGCCTACATATATAGGAGGTTTTTTTGTGTATAGGCCATTGTAGCACAGATGTACATAGGTACTGGAAGCCAGGTTATCAGAGGGCACTTGTTCTCGCCTCTACACAATGGGCCAGATCAGGGGGTTAGGTCATCACACAAATAATCACACTGAATGCAACACCTTAGGTGGCCTCACCATTGTAGTATGATGCACTCCTAGTTATAGTCTGACAACAAAGAGTAAGCACATACTCGTCATTGTTCCATTGAGTTCTACAAGCTCAAACAACATGGGGATCAGAGGCTGGATAGAGATGGGAGGCAGACATTTAGATTTCACCATTGTATTGTTTGTTCTTCCACACCTCTATGCAAATATTTGGTCAGCAATGTTGCATTGTAAAGGAAGCTATTGACCTTACCCATATTTTTTTAACTATCTTTAAAAATATTTATGTTACTATCCTGACCCCTTAGATGTGGTTTCCTTTCTATTTTTTTAAAAAAACTGACACAATAACAGTTTGCAAAGATGGCAAGGTTTTTAATAAAGATTAAAGTTATGTTTTAAAAAATGGTTAAGCACCGTGATTAAGAGTTAAGATTAAATATTAAAGCAAATCATGAGAGGTTTGAGAACAGGATCTCTTTTTTAAAAACTTAAATGCAGCTGTGGAAAGGAAGGAGAAATCAGATCAAGACCATGGTAATGGGGGTTGGTTGGATAACCCATATACCATTTTCCTGATCGAAATTGCCCTTGAAATTGCTATTTTTCTCTCAAAGGAAAACATACTGATGATGGATCTTCTACGTCATATGTAATTTAACCCTTACAGACAGCAAGGACATTGTTCAGTTTAAATATTGTTAGCATTTTCTTCTGCCCGGCTGCTAGAATTTGATGTTTGGGGCAATGCATGGATATGAGTTTTCTTATGGTTTAGAAGAAAAAGAAGATCCCAACTTTGACAGGTTTGTATACTCACAAGAATGATATTCTTATAAAACATATGCTGAGAGCTCAGAGATTTCACTGGAAGTCAATCGGAAAGGTCATGTGTTATCCCACTTATACAGGTAAGAACAGAAACTGATGGAAAGTCATGTGGGAATGGGCTCTTAGTTTCTATATGCAAAGACACATAAGCACACAGGAGACAACTGAACGATGGCAGTCCTCTTCTTGTCCATATTTCAGACTGCAGGTACATTGCTCCTCAAGAGTCCTTATTTCTCTCTCTCTCTTTCCACACAGTGAATGTCAATTGCCATAAATAATGAAATGGGTAAATTGTAGGTGGCAAACTTTTCACAATAGCAATATAATTTTTGCCTTTGGAACAGAAAACCCATCCTTTCGAATTTTATCCAAGTGTCTGAAACTATGGCATACCTGTGGAAAGCTATCTTGTCAGCTTCAAGACATTTTAGAATCATTGTAAAGGAAGTGCCTCAGCTTCAAGACTTTTTAAAATCATGGTAAGGAAGTGCCTATAATAGTCTGAGTGTTTAATTACCTTCATAATCTGGACCTATCATAGAAATTATTATTATTATTATTATTATTATTATTATTATTTACATTTGCATACCGCCCCATAGCTGAAGCTCTCTGGGCGGTTTACAACAATTAAAAACATTAAATATATATATACAAATATACAAATTTAAAAACACTTAAAAAAACAATTTAAAAACACATTCTATGCCTGGGAGAAGAGGAAACTCTTGACCTGGTGCCAAAAAGATAACAGTGTTGGTGCCAGGCACACGTCGTCCACTAAATCATTCCATAATTTGGGGGCCACCACTGAGAAAGCCGTCTCCCTTGTTGCCAGACTCCCAGCTTCCCTCAGAGTATGCACCCAGGGGAGGGCCTTTGATGTTGATCATAGTGCACGGGTGGGTTTGTGTCGGGAGAGGTGTTCCATCAGGTATTGTGGTCCCAAGCCGTGTAAGGCTTTATAGCAGCTTTTCCCAACCAGTGTGCCTCCAGATGTTGTTGGACCATGTGATGTTCCTGTATGTGAATGTAATGTAAATATGGTAAGTGCAGGTTTATTATAGGAAATATGGTAAGTGGAGCGAGTGAGAAGGGGGAGTACATGGGCTGTAGAATGCTGGATGATGATTGGCTGTGTGTTTGAATGGCTGAAGGTATAAATGAGAGGAGGACAGTTGAGTCGTGGGGGGGTTGGACAGGGTGGTTGTGGACAGGGAGGTTGATGTGGAGAGTAAGAGGTGGCTGTTGAGAGATTGGATTGGGAGTTCTGAGGCAAATAGTAGTAATTAGGAACATAACAGAAACATATATAAAACCATATGTTTGTCAATGAAATCTATAAGTAATCTTGTTATTCTTAGTGTTATCAATAAATATTTTCTTGGTTTACTTAAAGCCTTATTCCTCAGCTGGGGGGCACAGACCAGGGGGCAGGCACCAAGGCTGAAGAAGAAATAGTATCGAATGGTGGCAGTGGTGAAGGAAGAGATATTGTATCAAGATCCAGTCCCACAGAGCAACCCAGAGCTGAGAGCTTCGTAGGCAAGAGGCTTCAGGGAGTTGGGAATTACCTATACACACAGACGCAAGGTATCAAAATAACCAGGAAGAGACTAAGGCACAGTCTAGAGGTTATATTGGATACACAGAGTGTTGGGTAGTGTGGTCTACCAGGAGGATCTTTTAAGATCTGTGCTAGAGCGGAGAGAGGTAAAAATAAACACGACAATCTTGACTGCTGGTAGCCACGAGTGAGAGCGACACAGGTGGTACCAGGGAAGGACGTCACAGACCACAATTCCCATCTTTCCTGACCATTGGCAATGCTAGCTGAGGCTGATGGGAGTTGTGGTCCAACAACATCTGGAGGCACACTGGTTGGGAAAGGCTGCTTTATAGGTTAAAACCAGCACTTTAAATCATCTCAGAAACAAAGAGACAGCCAATGCAAGCGGGCCAGAATCGGTTTTATATGTTCGAACCATCTGGTCCCTGTTACCAATCTAGCCGCTGCATTTTGCACAAGCTGCAGTTTCTGAACCATCTTCAAAGGCAGCCCCATGTAGAGTGCATTGCAGTAATCTAACTTGGAGGTTACCAGAGCATGGACAACTGAAGCCAGGTTATCCCTGTCCAGATACGGTCATAGCTGGGCCACCAACAGAGGTTGGTAGAAGGCCCTCCGTGCCAGTGAGGCTACCTGAGTCTCAAGTGACAGAGATGGTTCTAGGAAAACCCCTAAGCTATGAACCTGCTTCTTCAGGGGGAGTGCAACCCCATCCAGGACAGGTTGAACATCCACCATCCGGTCAGAAGAACCACCCACTAGCAGCATCTCAGTCTTGTCTGGATTGAGCCTCAGTTTATTAGCCCTCATCCAGTCCATTGTCGCAGCCAGTCACTGGTTCAGCACATTGACAGCCTCTCCTGATGAAGATGAAAAGGCGAAATACAGCTGTGTGTCATCAGCATACTGATGGCAACGCACTCCAAAGCTCCGGATGACTGCACCCAACAATTTCATGTAGATGTTGAACAGCATGTGGGACAGAACTGACCCCTGTGGAACCCCATACTGGAGACTCCAGGGTGCCGAGCAATGTTCCCCAAGCACCACCTTCTGGAGCCAACCCGCCAAGTAGGAGTGGAACCACTGCCATGCAGTCCCTCCCACTCCCAACTCAGCCAGTCTCCCCAGGATACCATGGTCGATGGTATCGAAAGCTGCTGAGAGGTCAAGGAGAATCAACAGAGTCACACTCCCCCTGTCTCTCTCCCGACAAAGGTCATCATACAGGGCGACCAAGGCTGTTTCCATGCCAAAACCAGGCCTGAACCCCGAGTGAAATTAAACTTCTCTGCTTAGCTACAGAAGACCGGACTGATGCCCTCACGGGAGTCCTCAGTTCTGAGTCATTCCTGTCTTTTACTCTCACAGTCAAGTGGTTTTGTGTTTTCTGAAAACCTGTAACTGCTCACCTGAATATCATAGTGCCTCAGAGGTTCTCAACATCTTCTTTGATAGTCCAGGTACTTTTAACAAATATTAAGTACAATATTTAGGATTTCGAGCAAGCAAATTTAATTTGATATGCTGTAGAATGGTGTGAGATTGTGGTTAGAATCCCAGATATCTCAGGGCAATAGGACTGTGTTTATATTCTGATTGTAGGATTCATTGTGGCATGGTCTAACAAAAGATAATTATGGGACCAAAGGGCTCAGATATTAAATGATTCTATTTCATACTGATGAGACAATTTTTCTAAAAAGCCCAGCAATTTCCTCTCAGCCTGTCTTTTGCAAGTGATCCTATTCAAACCCTCACCATAAAAAAATGCAGGTGGGTAATTAAGAAGATGTGAAATGTGAATACATGGCCAGCTTTCATTTAGTACTCTACATAGTGAGTTATAAAGTGCTATCTCTATAAAAAGTGGCAATTGATTGAGTAATCTAACTTACTGACCTGGGAATTATTGTTTTTCTTCTTCCAAACAGAATGTGGTGGAAATCTTTATATAGAATTTTAGCAATTTTCCCTTGTTTATATAGTATAGCTAGTCCCAAGTCTCTTTAATAGTAGCAATAGTTATCTAGCCTACAGTGTGTTTCATATACATAAGCCTTTTTTAATAGCAGCAATAGTAGCACTTATAAGAGCAGAGCCTCATGCTCTAAGAATACTCCACACACAGACTTCTCTGGAAAGACTATGTAAGATAACCCCAAAGGAAAAAAAGAACAATTACTAAACACAGACAATCAAGAAATAAAATGACTTCTTTCAATACCACAATATGACCGATGCACTTTTTGTGTCCTTTTGTTAAGCATTATGTACTGTTTTATTTTGTACTGATATTGTATACCAAAAATGAAATAAAATATACTTGGGCAGGGGGAAGAATCCTGCAGTAGCTGGGCATCCGAAGCTGCACACTTTTCCACAGCTGCATATGCAGAAGCCAGTGGAGGCTGCTGGTTCCAACTTCAGTAAGGCAGTGAAAGCATCTCGGACAGCTTCCTGAAAGTTCAGACTAAAACCCAGAGCAGATTCACTGCCCCACTGACATCGGAGCTACCAGCCTCCACAGATGGAAGCAAAGTCCCAATACGTCAGTGGTTGCCCCACTGAGCAATGCTCCACTTATATTAAGTATCATTATTCATTTAAATATTGATTCAGGCTTTTTCATGCCCATGTGAATATAACCAAAACTGTGCCACCCATGCACAAGAGGAAGCTATCAGCAGACTGGATAATCCTGAGGTTTGCAGGATATGAAAAATATTAAGGAAAATAACCTAAGGGGGGGAATCCCCAATAGCCCAGTGATAACTTATTGGAATACAATGTTATCAGCATGCTAATGACACTAAGCTCTCTTTCTCCATAACATTTGAATCCAGTGTGGCCATACAGGCATTGGACCAATGTCTGGATGAGGTGGTGGGCTGGATGAGGGTGAATAAACTGAGCTTGAATCCTGGCAACATGGAGGCTTTGTGGGTGACTGGTTTCTGTGTCTGTGAGATAGGCTGACTGCCTGTTCTGGACCTCCAGCGGATCCAGTCTGTAGTCTGGGGGTGCTCCATTCCTAATTCCCTGTTTTGTCCATCTAATGTAAAGTGTCAGCTCTTTAGACACAGAGTGGTGTACACTCTTATGTTTTTCACAGCCTCCTGAGACACTGTGGGCATTAAATAAATGTGTAGTGATAGAAATAATAAGGCCAAGTGAAACTCAGAGTAGCTCTGGATATAACAGGAAGTGCTGGCAAGCTCATGAAAAAGTGAATTCACCCTTCTCCTGCAATATTCAAAAGAGAGTTCACTGTAATGTCCGGAGGGGAAATGGCAAGTGGAAAGTACATCATGGGCTTGCTCATCTGCCCTGCTCAAAAGAACACAAGTTCCCTGCTGGATCAGACCAAAAGTCCATCTAGCTTAGCATCCCATTATTCACAGGGCCAACCAGGTGGCTTTGGGATAACTAACAAGCACGGCATGAAGGCAATGGTCCTCCCTTGCCATTGCTTCCCCAGCAGAAGCTTACCTTTGAACATTACAGTAAAGGCAAAAAAAGGAGAAGAGCAATTTGCTTGCACAACTGCTTCCTTTGCAAAACATTTGCAAAACATCTGCAGTTGCAGTCTAAATGAGACATGATGTCTGAAGATGATGATGACGACTACATTTATATTCCATTTTTCTTCCAAGGAGCTCAGTTGGCATATAGGGTTCTTCATTTTATCTTCAAACAACCCTGTGAGGTAGGTCAGGCTGAGAGACTGTGACCGACCCAGGATCACCCAGCAAACTTCATGGCTGAGTGGAGATTTGAACCCTGATCTCTCAGGTCCTAATCCAGCACTCTCACCATTACACCACACTGGCTGGCTGTGACCGGGACCACATTCACACCATACATTTATTCCACTATTATTCCTCAAGGCTTCCTGCAAAGAATCCTGGGAAATGTAATTTGTGAAGAGTGCTGAGAGCTCTTTGGAGACCCCTGTTCCTCTCACAAAGCTATAATTCCCAGAGTGGTTTAACAATCAGTCCCTCTTCCCAGAGAACTCTGGGAACTACAATGTATGGTGTGAATGTGACCTAGATTTCCTGCAGAAAATGTAGCCAGCCATGGGGGGGGTACAGGCTGTGGTGCTGGGTAAGGGAGTGCTAGGGAAGCCTTTCCCTTACACCAGTCTTTCAATTAAAATCCCTTGCCAACACTGCTATTTTTAAAACTTCTACAAACAAACTGTGGGACATCCTGTCCATGGATCCCCCACATCACATCACATTGTTTGCCCAGTCTGACAGTTCTAAACAAATGTGAGGTGCAACAATTGGACAAGTAATTATAGATAGATTAACTGACGGTTTTGGATTAAGCATTTCAAAATAGTCTTAGCAGACTGTTTTCACAAAATAATTGATAGGATTTAAAGACCAATTTTGTTTTACACTACTTTAATTCATATCTTTATTCCTTTCTCTTGGTTTTGATGGAAATAATGTCAAATGTTAAACATCAAATGTTATACTGGTGCATATATCCACATAAAGTCTCAGTGACAGCTATAAATATTGTAACATTACAAGCTGTTTTATTCCTTGCTGTAAGCTGCCGTTATTGATGATGATAGTAATAATAATACAGACATTTACAAGAAGTGCTGGGAAGCAGTTCTTTCTCAGCAAATCCAAATCTCCTTTTCATTCCAAACATTTTTACGTGCATTGCTTGCCATGCTATGCGATTTAGGTAAATGCAAATGTTGAGGGTTGGAGCAGGGCTGGAGAGCACAATACTGACTAGATGGATTTTTTGTTATGGCCATCTCTGCAATAAGCATGTGGATTGTCAGCTAATATTAGAACACTTTACAACAAACAGGAGTATCTCTCTACTTATCTATCTATCTATCATTGGTCCAATGCCTGTATGGCCACACTGGACTCTACAGTGAGTTTGTATAGTTCACTTCCATAGTCTATTATGGGTCATGAGAAAGAAGATCTAAATATAACCTTCCAAGAGGGAGAAATGCCTCCCTTACAGAAGCTCACATCCAATCAGTCTGACAATGAGAAACTATGCATGGAAGTTTGGGTAAACCATACCCCAAGTCCTTGAGCTTGCTTCATATGTGGTTACATTCTGGTGAAAGATGCAGAGCTTGTTTATCTCTTGGTAACTTTTGCATCTAGTTCCATGGCTTTCCTAGACTGCTAATTGTTGATTGCATGTTCTACCATGGAAAGCAGTTCATTCCATTTGGTCCTTTTGGGATTTTTTAAAGCATAATTTGGGACTGGGAACTAATTGTAACCCCTACAACTATAACAACCCAACTGAAAATGTGTGCTCTATTCTTTTTTATTTGCTTCACTGCATTCCAGAAATGTTTGTCCAATTGTCAGACACCATGGGTCTCACATCATGATCCCACAAACTCTTCAGTTCAACCAGGAGCCAATTCTAGGCAACAGGAGAACTAGGTATTTTATATTAGGAAATCAAGTGATCCAAAGGTTTCTTCAGTGTCTCATTCCTGCCTATATGATCTCATGGGTCTCATCACTCTGGGCAACAGATTATGGTGGGCAGCATATTCCCACCCATCTACTCCTTGGCCAGGGCAGTCTCTGGGTTTTTGTGGGCCCCAGGAAAGATGCCTCAGATAAGACTCTCTGTCCCCAGGTAGATCCCCCATGCCTACCCAAATGGGAGCATCTGTTGCAGAACTGGAGTGAGTAAACAGGCTAACTAAAACTGGGGGCATCTCCATTCCATCATGGCAACAGGGCCTGATGTGGCTGTCCTCATCTCAGCTATAGACATGTAGCTCTCTCCACCCTAGCAGCAACACTACCACTACTGGGAAGGGAGAGAAGAAAATGAGTGAACCCCAGGTCAAATAGCTCATCTCTGTTGCAACAAGGGGAAGGATGAAGAGTTACAGCATCACAAGCAACATCTGTTCATCCTCCTCTTTGCTAACTATGGTATATTGCCACAGTGGTGGTGAGGAACACTGAGCAGCACTGGATGCCACCATTTCCTCTGGTCTTGACCTCCCACAGCATGCCCTGCCTTCAACATGGAATGGTGGTTGGCTGTGACAGTGGCTGCTGCTGCTTCTGCTGCTACTGCTCCTTGCCACTACTTGAGGAAGGGCTGTAGCTCAGTGATAGAACATCTGTTTTGCATGCAGAAGGTCCCAGGTTCAATCCCTGGCATCTCCATGTAGGGCTGGGAATGTTCCCTGCCTGAAATCCTGGAAAGTCTCTGCCAGTCAACTGAGGTATCACTGAACCAGATGGACTAATGACCTAACTCAGGATAAGGCAGCATGCTGTGATCCCATGTACCTTGTGACTGGGCCAGTGTCATCCATCAGTTGGAGGGCTCCAGTGCACAGGCCTTGGTAGATGCCCAGCCATCTGACACCAGACCTGTTTTTCATGCTTTAAATCATATACACCACATTTGGACAAGATTGGGGTGGTCTGTGTTTTGCATGGATTTGTTACCATCACATCTAGTTTTGACCTTAAAAACCAGCAGGTATTCCACATGTTTGTCGTGATACAGCAGAATAAAAAGGGTAGCCCTTGCAGATTTTGATAGATTATGGTTGGTTGTTTAGAGGCTTAGCCCTCTCCATTTCTCTAGGAACGCTATAATAAAGTATGAATGTATAAATAAAGTAACAGGAGCTATAAGTCATCATGATGGCTAGATGCTTCCTCCAGACTGAGAAGAAAAATGTTTCTCAGTACCAGTTGCTAGGAAACAACAGTGGGAGAGGGCTATTGCACTCATGTCCTGACTGTTGGCTTCCCAGAGGCACACAACTGTAAGGAAGTGGATGCTAGACTAGATGTTGTTCTGATCCCAGCAGGATTCTTCCTAGATTCTTCTCAGTGATAGCACCCTGGTTGTAAAACACATACACTCTGGAAGTTAGGCTCCTATCAACATTGTGGTTTTTGATGCCAGCCTTTTGAATCTACTTTTTTGAATCAAGCTTTTTAAGTCAACGTATTTGGCCATTATATTTTGAATTAACAGCCTGTTGAGATTTTATAGTGTGATTTTAAATTTTGTGTTTATACTTGTTGTGATCCACCCTGGGGTCTTAGGTTGAGGGTTGTATCCAACATGGAACTATGTGAATGCTCCATCAGCACAAGGATTTCTGATTGTGCAGCAGAACTTTCTCCCTCTCTACTCACCCCACTAAATCTGTTCTAGGGGTTCCCCGAACCCTCTGGAACAGATTTGGGGAGGGCACGGGGCACACCTGGGGGGAAGAGAGGGGTGAAAGTCCCATTGTGGAAATCCTTGTGCTGACAGGACACTTAAGTTGAACAGCTGAAATAAATAAAATCAGTGACAAATGTATTGCAGAGCTGAGAGCCTTAGCATATGGATTCATTAATCATCTATATGATGATGATTAATTAAGCAATTTATATACCGTTTACATGCCAAAATGGCATCTAAGCCGTTTACAAGTATAAAATCAACGATAAAATGTCTACACATAATTAAAAACAACCATAATTAAAATTCACTAATAGGCAAAAAACCTTGCGGTTTAAGAATGTACCTATAGCCCACAGATATTTCTACCAAACTTTAAAAAGCAGGGAAATTGGGCAGCTATAGTGAATGCTCCAGGGGAGCAGGAGACCTGACCTCCTCTCTGAGATATTGGACTGCCCTACAAAGTTGTCAAAATGCAAACACAATTTGGGTTGGTCTTTCACAGTCCAATCCACTTGCTGTGTAGCTTGGAAGAATTTGGTAACATGTCCCTGCTTTTTAATCCGGGAGGTAAGAAATGGGATCCTGTGCAAGTTTGCTGAGAATGGATTGATCATTTGCATGCTTATTGAGTTAAGTGGGTTTACACACACACACCAGGCAATCATGCTTAGGATAGGTGAAACTGACCACAGGGGATGGGGAAGGCAGGAGGGGTAGGAGGGAGGGGTGGAAAGGCAGAGGGGAGGACTGGGATGGGAGCAGGCAGGAGGGGGAGGGGAGAAGAAGGACAGATGTGGTCATTTGCATGTTTATTGAGTTCAGTGGGATTTACTCCCGTGCGATCATGCTTAGGATAGGTAAAACTGACTGGGGGGGAGGGACGGAGGGCTGGAGTGGGCAGGGAAGGCAGAAGAAGAAAGAGGGGAGGAGAAAGGGAGAGGAAAGGGGAAGGAGGGAAAAGGCAGGTCTGATCATTTGTATGATTATTGAGTTGAATTGGATATACTATGCAATCATGATTAGGATAGGTAAAACTGGGCCTGCCAACCAAGACGTCTTCTGTATCTTTCACAGTTGGGCAGGGGGAAGGGACAATTCTACCTTGTGGTTTTTCCCATTACAATGTTGCAAGAACACTGGCACTTGGCTGACTGTCTCTTCTCCTAAAGATACAGGATCAGTCTCAGGCCCTGAACCTGGCAACCCTACCCCCCACCCAAATTTAAAACAAAGCTGTCCCTGGCCACATCCACACCAGGCCTCTATTACACTTTGGACTATCATTATTTATTTATCTATTTATTTAGTGTATTTATATACCGCCCCATAGCCGAAGCTGTCTGGGCGGTTTACAATAACTAAAAACATTAAAAACAAATATACAAATTTAAAAACACATCTTTTAAAAACAATTTAAAACAATTTATCATGGCTTCTCTCAAAGCCATGGCTCAAAGCCAATCATGGCTTCTCTCAAAGAATCCTGGGAAGTGTAGTTAGTGAAGGGTGCTGAGAGGTGCTAGGAGATGCCCTGTTTCTCTCACAGACCTTCAATCAGAGTGGCTGACTGTTAACCATTCTCTCAGGGGAATAGGAGTCTCCTCTCAGCACCCTTCACAAACTACACTTCTTTGAGGGAAGCCATGACTGTCTCAAGTGAAATCAAGTCTGGTGTGGGTGTAGCCCTCTTATTAGCCAAGCCCAGCAGCTGTGAGGCTTTTAGAACACTGACAGTCGGTCCTTGCTGAGCACGCCCCGCGTTATAATAGGCTTCCAGCCAAAATTTCTTAAATTAATTAAAAATCAACCAGGCATTTTTTTAACTTTTAAACTGCAGTAGATGAAGGTCAGAGTATGGGGCAAGGTCAGTATTAGGATTACAGATACTCTGTGAACATGGCTGATTTTTAATGAATTTCAACAGTTTATGAGAACTCGCAGAAAAAAGTCCAAAAGGGTTCTGAGTTTTTCTCTCTCTTTTTAGATTTTGAACTCTCGATTCTCTCTGACTGTCTTGTGTATCACCATGAAAATTGACAGGGTTGTTAAGCAAGCGTTTCTGAGTTCAGAACTATAAGTTTTGTAAGGTTTTGTTTTGAAATGAGCTTATGGGAAGCCTCAGAATGGCATGGGGGCATTTTCAATTTAACATTGCGGAATGTGAAAAATCCCCGCTGACTATAGTATACAGCCACTCTCGTGGCTGTATAATATACAATAAAACAAGCCCATCAAAAAGCATAACGATTAAAACAGTACTTTAAAAAGACCCCAGGTCAAATTACAAGAAGTATAAATTAAACAATTATTTCAAAAAGTTTAAGTTCAGGTTTACTGGACTGGTAATGGCTATGGTATTAGCTTGCATTGAGAGAGGCTGCCACACCTGTGAAGATAAATCACCTATTTGGGCTACATTGATATGGTTGCCCCCCGGGTACCCTCTCCAACACTGGAAGCCCGTTCTGCAGCATTGCATACCAGGGAACTAAGGGCGATGAAACAGGTCAGACAACAGCTAGAACACAAGTGCAAAAGACATGTGTTGAAGCCGATTGAACAGGAGTGAAATCACATAATTGTGCCTCTTGTGTGGTGGTGACAACACTTCTCTGGCTCCATCACATTCTTAAGTAGCCATCCAGTAGACATCCCTGGACTCAATTGTGGGCTGGATGAGAGACAACACACTGAGTGTGAATCCTGGCAAGATGGAGCCTTTGGGGGTATGTGGTTCCCAAGTCCTGATAATTGCTCAATTGTCTGCCTTGAACAGGGTCATACTCCCCCTGAAGGAGCAGGTTCATAGTCTGGGGCTGCTCCTGGATCCATCTCTGTCACTAGAGACCCAGGTGACCTCAGGAGATAGCAGTGCCTTTCACCAGCTTGGGCTGATAAGACCTCTATGGCCATTTCTGGACTGAGATAGCCTGACCAGGCCTCTTGGCGCTTCCAAGTGCTGTGAGGCAGTGGGCAGAAAGTAAGGCAAACATGGAAGCCAGCTTGGTTGATCTCCCTCAGCATCCACAGTCCCTCCAGCTCCCTTGGGACAGTCTCTCTTTACTCAAGCCCAGCACCAATGCGCCCACCCTGCAATTCCTCTGTGTTTCCTTTGTCCCTCCATTGTTCCATTTCACAGGATTGAAATGTCACTTTATTTCTGAGGATGGCTTTCTCACAGTTAACATCTAGCTCTGGAATAAGTTGGAGAATGTCCTCCTGTTTGCTTTGCACTCATCACAAGAGGTGTGGAAAGCTGGGATAATTGCATGCCGACTGAAATGTCTCCTCAGAGGACCATAATTTGAAGATTATGTCAATTTAAGAATCTCAATACCCTACCTTGACTGCAGAGTAGTAAAAAGAAAATCCCTAACTCGACTATCTCTGCTCATAAAAGTGATTTATATTTGTTCTCTCCGTGCATGCTTTTGGCTTGACTGTCAGAATCAATTAGTGTGATAAATAATTGATTGCAGCCTTCTCTCTCCACCCCCCCTCAACATCCAGCAAAATGTTAGCATTTTACATTTGTGATTGATTTAAAGTCATATCTTCAAACAAAAGCCCTTCAACCTCAGAGTTCAGCAGCTGCCCAGTAAGAAAGGACAATAAATTGTTAGAACCCAAAAGGTGTAACTTACTTGAACAGTTCATTTCCACTGTGTGGTTCATAGGAAAACAAGTCTGCCCATCATCTTACCAACATTTCCTCAGAGTTTTGGTTGTTGGGTTGACCGGTAGCACAGATAGGAGGCACAGCAGCTTATAGGCAGAATGTCAGGCAAGAGGCACACAAAGGCCAGTAGAGCCAGAATTATGCCATCTCCCGGTGCAAAAAAATCCCGAGCATATAGATTTGGCATAAATAGCACAGGGACATGAAGGAGGCAGAGCATCAGAAGTAATTGAAACAGTTGTCAAGCCAGTCCCAGAGCCAAATATTCTTGGCTATGTTTTGCTGTCCTTCCCTATAAGGCAAGGCTGAAGAAAGTAACTGAAAGTGGAATAAAACTGGTACACCCCTTGAAGTCCCTGGGCAGAAGAGTTTCTGGCAACTCTATATCCTGCCTCAGCGTGTGTGGAATTTTAACCCCTGCTTCCTTAAATTTAAGATCCATTGGTTCCTAGAGTGCTGAAATGGGGTGGGGAAAGGAGGGAAGTATTCACTGCAGACCTCTCTTGCTTATCATACTAAATCTTACACTTCAAGCTGCACTATGTTTAGAAGGTGGGGGAACCATCAGAGGTTTCACAAAAGGAATTCACTACAGAGCTGAGCCAAACATTTATAGGTGAGATTTTCAGCTTGGAAGGGAGCTGGGGGGGGGGGAAGGTGTGACACACCCACCCACTTTGTTTCTTGCCTTTAGCCACCAATTTGTGGTCCTGGCAGTGGCAGCGCTTACTCTGGCAATGCCTGGATAAAAAATAAAGAAAAAAATGGTACCCAAAAACAATGGCCACCATGGGCTCCTTTGGGAGGAAGGTGCAGGATATGAATATAATAAATAAATAAATAAATTTAACTGTCGCTACCTTATGCCATATTTCTTTATTTTTTATTCAGGAGTTGCCAGAGTAAGGGCAAGAAGCATTACCCTCATTCTGAATTGGCTTTAAACAGTGTCACATGATCAAATTCCATTGTCTACATTATTAAGCCAAATCAGAGGAAAAGTAATGTTTCCACAACCCCAGGCCCAGTGCCAGTGGACACCCAGGTTGGGCCTTGATCGAGGGGCCAGGTGACTCAGAAGGGCTCCTGAAGGGCCCCTCCTTAGTCTGGGAGGATAGAGCTCCAGGTCTACAATCCGTGCCAGCATTGGGTTGCCATGGATTGTAGAACGGGAGCTCCCAGGCAGCACACACACACACGCGCACACACCTCTGATATAGGTGGTATGGGCTAAATAAGTCCACCTCTCCCACCTACCTCCTGCGTCAGCCCTGTGCTATGTGCGCTTGCCTGCCATCACCCAAGAGGCATCCCTAAGGGGTTGAGGCCTCTGTCGCTATCTTGAGAGATGGCAGGCATGTGCATGCAGCTCATGGTGCGCTGATGCAGGAGGTAGGTGGGGCAGAGAGGCCTATTTAAACTGCATGCCGCCTGCATCAGGAGGGGCTGTTGGGGAGTGCAATGCTGTGGGCCCGGGTTAGGCTGGTGCCCAAGGGCCCAGTCATGCCTCATGCCAGCCCTACCACAAACATTCTGTTTTCTGCTGCTGTTGAGGTTATAGACACAATACAATACAACTCTTACGACAATTATATTCTTCCAAACGCTAATGACAAATTTGATTGTCTGTAAGTAGCTTCAGATCTACAGCTGCTTAAATAGAGACAAGGCAAGCAGGATTTCAAGCAATTCTGTCTTGGCAATGTAGTTAAGGCAAACAAATCTATCTCTGGACTGTGCAGTACATGAAGGAACAAAACAGTCTTTTACTCGTAACATAAGGTTACGAGTAACATAAATGTTCTCCACTGGGAGGAATGCAGCCAGCTCACAAGCAACTTAGTCATTTTGCCATCTTCTTGTATCAATCACCCCTAAGACACCTTTCTTTGATTATACAGCCACAAGAGTGGCTATATACTATAGCCAGCATGGATTTTTCACATTCCACAATGTTAAATTGAAAATACCCCCCATGCCATTATGCTGCTTTCCATTCATTTCAAAACAAAATCTTACAAAACTTATTGTCCTGAACTCAGAAACTCTTTCTTAACAACCCTTTAAGTATTCATGGCGATACACAAAACACTCAGAAAGAATCGAGAGTTCAAAGTGGAAAACAAGAGGGGGGGAAATCCAGATTCCTGTTGGACATTTTTCTTTCAGTGGTCTCATAATTCATTGAAATTAATTAAAAATCAGCCATGTTCACAGAGTACCTGTAATCCTATTACTGACCTTGCCCCATACTCTGACATTCATCTTCTGCAATTTAAAAGTAAAAAAGAAAAGAAAAGCCTGGCTGATTTTTAATTTCTTAAGAAATTTAACATTGGAGTCTCTGATAGCGCAGGCATTCTCAGTAAGAACCAACTGTCAGTGTTCTAAAAGCCAGACTAACAGCTGTTTGGCTTGGCTAATCATGGGGCCACACTCACCCCAGGCATTTATTCCACTTTAAACAGTCATGGCTTCCCCCAAAGAATCCTTGCAAGTGAAGTTTGTGAAGGGTGCTGAGACCCCTATCCCCTTGATAGAGCTCCAGTGGCCAGAGTGGTTTAACAGCCCCTCTTGTGAATCCTTCAGCCTAGATCACTAGGAAGCAGTAAACAGGGACTGATTCCGAAAACAAGAGGCTTTCTGGTAGTACTGTACTCGAAAAGAACAAAATGGAATTTTTAAATAAATATTATAGAAGGATCGTGGCTGTAAGAAAGGCATTGCTGGACAATATAGGGGTATATTAAGTGCTGTGTGGGATTTCCATTCTAATCCACCTCCAATGCCTGTGGAAAATGCCTCAGATAAGCTCAAGGACACTGGTGTGGAAGCACACCTGTGGATTTCTTCTCTTCCACTATTGTAAAACAGACACTGATACTGTAGTAAGAGAAAGACATGGAGTGTATTAATTGTTCCATACCAAATATATCTTTAGAAGGTTCAGAGGTGGAGAGGAGGATTCATATCATAAGAAGGGTGAATGGCAAGCACGACAAGCAATTTTATTGGTGGGGCTGCAGGATTCCTGTCATAGTTCTTTCTTTCTAGTGCCTTGTTTCCAACGTGTCTGTTTCACTTGCATGTCATTTTCTAGGACTAATAAATGGGGGAGCTAAAATCTGTTCCTTAAGAACTGTCCACCATTTCCTGTGCTTTGATATGCTGGCAAAACAAGGCAACCCTTTTTCTCTACAAGCTCATTTGAGAAATTTTTGTTTCTATACCTAGCCTATATAGTCAGAACTGAATGAATGAATTTTTCAAATGTAAGCACTCTTACCTGAGTAAATGCTATCTTTTACACACAAAATCTGTGTGGCAGAGGTCATAAATCATAGCTAGTCCCATCTAAAAAGCCTAGCAGGAGGTGTCTGCCAAGGAAACCTGCCTTTTTGCAAATGTGGGTATGAATGTCTGCCAGCCAATCTATGCTATTTTGTGACTGAAAATGCAACTACAGAAGACAAGGGGATATCACTGGAAACAGCACCCTCATGTCTGGTTCTTCCCATCATGTGATGTCATCATCACATTGTGAATTTTGTCATTCCTGCTCCTCATCACTGGTTGCTGCTAGAGAGAAAACACAGGGTCATAATGGCATGTCAAGCACTGATGTGTCACTACTAGACATTATATTATTATTGTTGTTGTTTATTACTATTGTTTATTTCTATCCTGCCTTTTGGGCAAAAGGCCCTCAAGGCGGCTTGCAAAAAAATAAACACAAATATGGAAATACATATCAATAAAAACAGTACAATTTACAAAAATTAAATAACAAGGTAATAACATTATTAAATAGTAACAATAACTCTCAATGAAAATACAACAAATCACATGTACATACAACAAAACACCTAACACTTTCCTAATAAATTCCTAACAATTAGAAGATGTCTACTAGTTCCTACATCAATATGTTGACATCAAAACATGATACCACTGAGGTGTCCTGCTGGTACTGCATCTGCCAGTCCTAATACAGGAAAAGCAGCAGAAGCAGTCCAGCTTTTTCCCAACATAGATGGTGTCCATGGTAAGCAGTACTTCAGCTTGATCATAGGGATGAAGCGGTTGATGTTCCGGCTCTCATGGGTCATTGCTAAGGTGGAAACGATGGGCTCAGATAGAAAGGAGAGGAAAGAAGTAGAAGCCTGCTCGGCGTGAGTGGGTCTGCCCGCTGGAGAGATGGAAATGACGGGCTCTGAGAGGAAAGGAGAGGAAAGGGGTGGAGGCCTGCTCAGTGTAGATGGATCTACCCACGGGGGAGGCCACGGCACCGGAGCTCATATCATCAGAGAGTTGGTACGGGTCTGCCACCATGGCCGGGCTAGACGATGAGAAGCCCAGTGGGGAGGGTGGCAGCAAAAAATAGTGCGGAGGCAAAGATGGGCAGGCAGCGCATGGTGGCTCTGGGGCTTTCAAAGGTGAAGATGGTACAGCTGCCCCTCCACCAAACTGGACAACAAAAAGCCCAGCAGGAAGGGTGGCGACAAGGAAGATGCGGCGGAGGAGACAAGCGGGCAAAGTTTGATAGCTCTGGAGCTTTTCGAAAATAAAGGTGGCACAACTGCACTTCTGCTGGTAACTCTGCTCTGCCCGAGTGGTGAAAGTGTTAAAAATAAAGCACCAGCAGCTTGCCCGCTGCTCTCTCTCTGCTGTCTTCTTGCAACCTCGCAGGAACCCTGCAGGAGGGGAAGAACCAAACATGGGAAATTGTTTGTGGAGAGCTCTGCCTTAACCATTCCCTTCTCCTCATCATTTTCCCAACTGAAATCATCCGACCCAAAAGTTGCTATTAACCAACCTGGGGGCAGGGGGAGTCAAGCACTTATATCTTCCAGTGGAGATAATAATGTCTGAAGGCAGAGGAAGGGGAGAGATGCAATTCTATTTGAGAAAAGGGTGCAGGGATCATTCAAAAAAATACCCTCCTCCTGCAACACATACATAAGTACATAAGAAGAGCCAATGGCCCATCTAGTCCAGCATCCTGTTCTCACAGTGGCCAACCAGATGCCTACCACAAGCAAGACCTGAGTACAAGAGCACTCTCCCCTCCTGCAGAGTCCAGCAGCTGGCATTCGGAAGCATGCTGCAGCCAACCATGGGGTCAGAGCATAGCCGCCATGGCTAGTAGTCATTGATACACTAAAGGATTGATTTCTTACGAGTGCAGAACAAACATTATTTGGCATTGATATCCTGCATATATTTGTCTAATCCTGTTTTAAAGCCATCCAAGTTGGTGGCCATCACTGCCCCGTTTGGGAGTGAATTCCATAGTTTAACTATGTGTTTTGTGAAGCAGTACTTCCTTTTGTCTGTCCTGAATCTTCCAACATTCAGCTTCATTGGATGTCCTTGAGTTCTAGTGTCAGAGGAGGAGAAAAACTTTTCTCTATCCTCTTTTACCATGTCATGCATAATCAGGGCCGGTTCTAAAGGGCAACCAGGTGGGGGACTGGCCCAAGGGCCCCTGGAGCTTCAGGGGCCCCTGAGGGGCCCCTCCACTCACCTTCTGTGATCTGCGGCAGCAGCTGCAGATTGCAGGGCAGGAGCTTCTGCTTGCTCGCCATTCCCTCGCCCCACCTACGTGTCTCCTGCCTTTAACATTGCCCTTAATGAAGATGGTGGCCGAGGTTTCCCTAAAGTGCTGAAGCCCCTGCTGCCATCTTGGTTGATGGCAGAGATGAGCGCATGTAGCATGCATGCGTGCCATCAACCAAGATGGCGCTGGAGGCTTCATCCCCTTAGGGAAACAGTGGCCACCATCTTGGTTAATGGCAATGCTAAAAGACAGGCGACAGGTAGGAGGGGGGCGCTGCATGCATATGTGTGTGCGTGCATGCACACGCACACACCCACGCACCAGGGCCCAGGGAAAGCTGATTCCCAAGGGCCCTGGCATGTCTGGGGCCGGCCCTGTACATAATTTTGATCTAATTGGTAGTGCAAGCTGCTTTTAAGTTAAAAGTAAAATGTCAGGAGACCTGCTCATCCCCATCCCCTTTATTTTGGGTTTTAGGTCCCATGACCATAGAAACGAGCTTCTTAACTTTTTCTCACTGGGAAATGTGCTGAAGCCAACAATGTTTCGACTGTTGCTACAGACGTACAGAGACCTCAGTCAACAGCCTGGGAAGAGAACAAGCACTATCTGTAGATTATTTTTCCTGTGAACATCTATTTGGTATGATGATGACGTCTTTGAGCGTTCTTGAAAGTTACAATTAGCTTTAGTAGTACTAACACTACTATCACCATCAGTGCTATATATCTCTTAAGTGCCAAGGTAAGAGAATGCACAGTTCTGTAAGAACTGTAGCATGCCAGCAGAGGAATGATGTAAAATATTCAATTCTTTGAGTGACAACTTGGGAAATAAGAGGTGGGAGAGGTCCAAGTGACACTGATGTAATAGTAAGTATAGAGTAGGGAAAACATCAGGTAGTCATGGAGGTGCATGCAAGGTCAGGAAACTTTCAACTCATGAACCCCAAAGGGAGTTGATGACACTTCACACTGCTCATAATTAGACCAATCCCTGGGGTCTCATGGCTTTCAAACACTGAACTGATTGCTATGGAAACCCCAACCACCCATTTCCCAAGCTGTCACTCACTAAATGGATGAATTTTGTAGTTGCTTATTTATTCCATTCTAGTTTCCCTAGGAATGTAGGTAGACATGCAACAAAATTGTACAGTTACTTTTTCTATTTTATCACATATTGTAACACAAAGGAATTTTAGGAAGATGGTCTTTCTTTCTTTCTTTCTTTCTTTCTTTCTTTCTTTCTTTCTTTCTTTCTTTCTTTCTTTCTTTCTTTCTTTCTTTCTTTCTTTCTTTCTTTCTTTCTTTCTTTCTGCAATTGAATCCATTTCCTATCTCCAAAGCTTTTTATAAAACAATGGATTTTCCAGCATATTACGGCCTGCCACTGGCCTTAGGATTTTTTGCTTTTGGCAACCATTGCACTGGCACGATTCCCTCCGCCTCAGAGACCCGCTGCTGATTGATCCCTGTAATCCAATCCATTTTCAACAAGGCACTTCAGTTCCAATAAAAACAAAGGGCTTTGCTGATTGCTGGTTTCAGTTGCAGCTGTTGGAGCCACAAACCTAAAGAGAAATAATTTTAAGTATATTTGATTGGGGAGGGGGGACTCTACTGTTTAAAATGAATAGGTTTGCTATTTTATTAAATTAGTGTCAAATGGAAGTGGTCTATTGGTCTGATTCTTAGACATCATGGGTTATAACTTCACCATATATTTCAAGATATTTTCTTTAATTGCGATGCTTGCTGATGTTATTAAGCAAAAAGGTTACCAAGAAGAGCATGTCGATGCTGCATTTTATTGGGGTTTTCAGCAGTGTTGCCCCCATTTACCATTTCCTCCTGACCAATAACAATGTCTGCAATTTATGCTATTCAGAAAATGCGGGGAAATTCTCATCTTTGTAATATCAAAAAGGTTAGATGCAAATATGAGATTTGCAAGCTTCTCATAACCTTTCCTGGACTTTAAATGTCTTATACTCTCAGGTCCCATTCTTTGGACGTTACTAAGACAGCACTCCTTACAGCCATGTTCCTACATGTGCTCTGAAGAATGAAGTAGAAAAGTGCACCCTCATAATAAGCTGTCGGAGACATAAGCATGGATGTGATAGGTCAATCTCTAAACAGATCCTGCAAATATTTTATATTTATGTTTGTTTTCCTCATCATGAAGTTGCATATATCATCTAATTATGCTGCTTTATTTATCCCATGATATCATGCTTGGAAAACACGCACAACTGTCATGGTTGACCCGAGCAGGTCAGACAATTTACTAAACCAGCTTTACAGATATTGGGTGATATCCAACTTAAGTCATACTCAGAGCAGGCCCAATGAATTCAAATTACTTAAGTTCATTTGCTTATGTAACAACATTTATATACCACTTACTCAAACGAAAGACCTCTGAGTGGTTTACAAAAGACAAGCTAAAATATTCATTAAAAATACCAATAAAAGCAACATTAAACATGAGTTACATAGAATAATTAAAACATAAAATAAAATCAGTAATTTTAAAACAACTATTGTATGCTAAAAATACATGCCTGGGTAGGCTTTCTGGAAGAGAAAATTGTCTAGGAAGCACCAGAAGCAATACAGTGATGGTGTGTGGCTAACATTAATAGGCATGGAATTCCAAAGAGTGCCACACTAAAGGATTGATTTCTTATGAGTGCAGAACAAACATTATTTGGCACTTGTCTCCACACGTCAGTGGCCAAGTGGGTGCATACGGGTTGAGGCAATTTTTAAAAATTATTATTTAGAGCTTGGAAAAGTTACCTTTTGAACTGCAACTCCCATCAGCCCCAGCTAGCATGGCCACTGGATTGGGCTGATGGGAGTTGTAGTTCAAAAAAGTAACTTTTCCAAGCTCTGTTATATTCATTTATATTCCACCTTTCCTCCAAGGAGCTCAAGGTGGTGTACATGGTTCTTCTCCCTTTCCATTTTGCCTTCACAAGAACCCTGTGAGGTAGATTAGGCTGAGAAATTGTGACTGGCCCCGGTTACTGAGTAAGCTTCATGGCTGAGTGAGGATTTGAACTCTGGTCTTCCAGGTCCTAGTCCAACACTCTAAACACTACACAACTCTGGTTCTTGATCCTCCCAGTAAACTGGTCTGAAGCTGTTAAGGGCTTTACATACTAATAGCAACACCATGACTTTGGCCTGGTAACAAAACAGCATCTAGTGCAGATCTCTGAGCAGGGGTGTTATATACTGATAGGGACTCACTCCTGTCAGCAATCATGCTGCAGTGTTCTGCACTAGCTAGAGGTTCCAGACCAATCACAATGGGAGCCTTACATAAAGTGTATTACAGTGATCCAGTTTCGAAGTTACCAGTGCCAGAACTATCAGTCTATCCTAATCCAGGAACATCCACAGTGACTGTACCAGCCAAAGCTGGTAAAAGGCACTCCAAGCCACCAAGGCCCCTTGGGCCTCCAGTGACAATTTATTTCAGTAGATTTACTCTGAGCATGACTGACATGGGATATTACTCATAGAATTGAAGCTATGATACACTAGCATAACAAACATCAGAAGGAAATCCATATTTAAGCTTTACAGTGGTCTTCAGTCAATGGGTTTTAATCAACTAAGTCCTACTCACAGTACACCCACTGAAATTAATGAACTTGTTAGTCACGTCTGTTAACTTCAGTGAGTCTACTCTAAGTAGGACTTAGTTGAATACAACCCATTGACTTAAGTCCACCGTGAAGCTTAAGTCTAGACTCCATCTGATCTTTGGTATTCTAGTATATCTCAGCTTTAATTTTATGGGTAGTGTAATGTACTGCCTTCAAGTCGATTCCGACTTATGGCAACCCTATGAATACCCAATGTTAGTTGGATTCACTGAACTATATTAGCCTTGACTATTTGTATTGTATGTAGTGGGAGGAACCGTGCTTTAAGTTTGTACTAGAAGGAGTTGCCCAAAGTTCACTGATATGTCGATTCATAAGCATTACAATGCATGTCCACCAGTAGCTTGTGTTCTTTAAACCTGTTTGATATGCAGAAATTCTACCCTGTATAAGCTGCTGTGCTATAAATGGCCACTTATGTCATCATCACTCCCAACGAAGTACATGAATCTACTTAAAAAGCAGTCACAATAATGCTTCCTGAACAGGTATTATAAGCAATAGTGTTATAAGCAATGCAGTGTTGTGATTCCTTGCTTATGAATCACAAGGTTCCATATGATTTTGTGATATCAGGTATACAGGTTTGTAAGAAATTATGAAAATATGATCACCTTCATCCTTCCTCTGAATAAATTAATCAAGTTTGTCTGCACCATCTGAAGTCCGTGTGTCTGTCTTCAGATAAGTAAAAAGCCAAGACAAGTTGTGGAGAGTGAGAATTCTGTAATTGGCTGAGGGTGGATTTTCATGATCACAATCAGGAGTATAGTTGTCCAGGGTCTTGTGGGGGGGAGTCGGGGTCTTATACCCCTTACTTTTTTTGGAGCCAGGTCCCAGTAGGGTTCCTATGGTCAGCATCCTATGAGCTGATCAGTATGAAAGGGGAGTGTGTTGACCACTGAGAAGTGTCTTCTAACTTGCTTCCTTGTCATTTCCTGCTGATTGGAGTCAATCAGAGTGAAAGGAGTTCCTATTAGTTCCTACTTCAAAAGTTATGGAGAGTGACAATTCTATAATTGCAGAAGAAGAGACAGTGAATCCTGATGATAGCATCTCATCTACATCATCAAGCAGTTTGGCGGCAGCAGGAGATCAATGTGTAAACACTGAATTCAGTAATTCAAGCAATATCTCTGACCATGAGAAATGACAGTGAAATGGTGACAGTGACAGAGAACATAAAGCAGTATTCAAGCCTGGCCAGATTATTCTATAATCTTCAAAGGTTGTATAATCTTAGAAAGAGGTGTGGCTGTGACTATCGTGAAGGGACCCTGCACTTCTGCTTTCACTTCCACTTCCACTTTGCCACCACACTATTGCTTTGATTGCATGAGACAGTTCAGCTCAGCCTCTCTTTTCTGTGCCTTTGTATCAAGGAGAACATTTGGGAGACTATGTCATTCAACCTGAGAATCCTAGACTATGAAAAGTGGCCACTTCCAACGCGGGTAGTGGTGCAGATGTAAATTCCAAAGTGCAGATAAGTGTGCTTCATGACAACCCCCCCATAGCCACACCACTTCTAAAATTTTACAATTGAAATGAACTTTTTGGCCAATACAGACATTCTAGTTTCAATACCATGCCAACTTTTTTCTCACTTCCTTCCTTCCCTGCTTTCCTTAACACCAAGTCTAGTGAAGAGTTCTGGTGGACTGAAAGGCTTCCTCAGTATTTTGTGACATTTTGTTTGGTCATAACAGTGGTGCTTCATAACCCTTATTATTTATTATTCATTCCTTTATTAAAATTCTATCCAGCCCTTTTTTCCAGAAGGAGCCCAGGGCAGCAAACAAAAGTCAAAAAGCTAGAAACATCTTAAAATATCTCAAAAACAAAACATCTTAAAAACGTTTTTTTTAAAAAAAATCATCTTAAAAATAAGTTTTAAAAAATCTTTTAAAACATCTTAAAACACAATTCCAGCACAGATGCAGACTGGGATAAGGTCTCTACTTAAAAGGCTTGTTGAACGAGGAAGGCACCAAAAAGATAACAGAGATGGTGCCTGTCTAATATTTAAGGGGAGGGAATTCCAAAAGGTAGGTACCACCACACTAAAGGTCTGCTTCCTATGTTGTGCAGAAAGGATCTCCTAATAAGATGGTATCTGCAAGAGGACCTCACCTGCGGAGTGCAGTGATCAACTGGGTAAGTAAGTGGTAAAACAGTCTTTCAGGTATCCTGAGCCCAAGCTGTATAGGGGTTTGTACACCAAAACCAGCATCTTGAACCCTTAGTCATGCCTACTAATGTAACCTAGCTCTACTTAGATTATTTGGTGAGTTTTTCACTGAGGAAAAACTATTTATTTGGCATGCAGAGTAATGGCAAACAGTAGCCCAGGATGTGGCATCCTCGTCCCTCCTGTGACGTAAGTGGTAGCACTTCATTTTGATCTGTCCCTGCTCCACTGCACCACTGCACCAAGTCAAATGCCTCTCTCGGTGATTATGGGACCCAAGAGAGCTTAACTTTTTCTGATTGTGCCCACAGATAGCAGGCAAAGATTTGTATGGGCTCCTCCAGATGACCCCTTTAATAATGAACTTTCATCCTGAGGTGCTTGCACAAAGCTTGCATGGAGGCTATATGATGTCCGGGTTTCACTGAACAGTTGTTCTGATTTGTTTGCAAGGAGGTGATATGACAAGGAGCATCTATCTTGATTTCATCCTGATTTGTTCGCAGTGGATATACATCTTAATCGATCATTTGTCCTGCACGTTTTAGTTCATTTCCCCATCATTTTCCTAGTTGCAAACATTGCTTTTTAAAAGTTGATTTGTTGTGTCAGAGTGGTTTGATTCACTTTAATTGTGCAAACCTAAATTTCTGGTAAGCAATTGAATCCCTCCAACAAAATACTGACAATCTAGAGGAGACCTAAGTGTTTTCTGCCACCTATGGTTGGCTTGTCCCCAAGTAGAAACTTAGCCACAAAGTATGCAAGTAGTTTAAAGGGAAGGTTATTCATTTCTGATACCAGATGCCAGAAAATCATAACTGATTTGTTCTTACACAAATATTTTCATGTGATGTCTTATATGGTTCATCTGTGCAAGCCTAAGTGAACAGCATGCATAGTTCAAACGAGCCTGCACTTGGACTCAGGATGGGTGACATTTGTTATTATTAGTTCAGACACTGGCCTGTTTTATGAATATTTTTTTTCTCCTTGTGATGTGTGCACATATTATTTTGCTGTATACGCTATACATATTTGTGAGTATGTGCAAGATCTGATCAGTTTCACCTTTTGCATTTAATCTTGAATTGCTTTTGTAGCAAGAACTGGCCAGTACTGACTTTGTTGCTTTGTTACTCAACATGTATATTCTGTGCCAATTATGACATAATAGCGAAAGTTATCCTGTTTATAAACAACAGCGTGCTTGCTTTTAGGGGGGAAACATTTCATTCTTGGTTACTTTGCTTTGGCTATTTTCCCTTTAGGTTTTTACTTTCACTAAAAGGAGGCCCCAATGATGTGAGGGACATGGAGAATTGTACCCTTTGTCCCTAGTCCAAGGTGCTCAGCTTTAGGTCTCCTTCACAAAAGTTGATTGAACTGATGTTTTCCTTTCAATTTTTTCATGTTTGCACAATAATATCATACAATGTGCATAAAGCTTGCTCAAACATTCTGTTACTTGGTTCAAAATAAAGCCCCACTTATTTGTATTGTGCAAGAAGCCACACTTTTAAAGACTTGTGTGGATAGAGATGTCAGTTGGTACAGCTAATCCAGACATTATTCTGTAGTACGACAGCACAGTCCATAAATTCCCTTGAATTAACTGCTCACACTTCTGGGGACTGTCTTTCAAACTAAAAGAAGGAGTTTTCTTCTCATGTTCCATGCCGCTGCCTCTATTTTCACAACTTCAAAAATGTTTCTGTATCAAAAGAATAGAAAGCTACCACATGGAGATGGCTCATCAGGTACCTTTTCCTTGTTTCCACACTGGAAAACCACATACCCTTGGCTGATCTCCCTTGAAAGGAATGATCGCATTATCAGCAACTCCACAGTCCCCACAGTATATAGACAGAGGGAATCTGTGGCCCTCCAGATGTTGTTGAACTCTTAACTTGCACTACCCCCTGACTGTTGGCCATGCAGTCTTCAAGGAGCTGGAGTACAACAATGCTTGGATGACCTTTAGTTTCAGAACTCTGCTGCTAAAGTCTCAACAATTGTCTGCTAAAGTCTCAACAATTTTGGTTCAAGAAGGAGTTTGAAAATTACTGTGACAGAGATAATCACATGGATATAGAATAAGGGTTGCAACTGTGTGAACAACACACTGAAATATCCAGGACTTTGTTCAACAGTAAATAATGCAGATTTTATTCAGTCTGGTGCTATCTGTGTTCAGATGTGTTATGGTCTCTATACTCAAGCTGAATACTGCTATTTGCAAATACTGGCAGATGTTATCTGTGCAATATGAAGGTTTTGCTTTCCTTGTCTAATAGGAGTCTCAACTCCTATTTCCTTTCCTTGGCAAAAAGGAGTGCCACAGTGGTCTATGGGTTCTCAGCAGATTACAAATATTTATTGTCTAGTATTGGAAAAATAATAAAGTGGAAACAAAATCCAAATTCATCTAAAAATCTAGGCTACTGTTCACGGGGAAGACCTCCAACACAGGGACCTTTCAAATGAAAGGGAAACTAGTATTTCTGTGCATCTCCCACTCATTTGGGGCTCACACAGGAGAACCTCGTGGATGTTATACTGCATAGTTAAAACATATTTTTAACCATGAGTATCATTATCATAAAAAGATGAGGTATAAAAGATGAAATAAATAACAAATAAAATGAAATGGGCTCTTTCTGATCTGCTGTGCCAGACTTTCTGAGTCAGCCTTTGGTTCCCTTGATTGACAGGATGTGCTGCTTCCGCAAGGCTGATTCAGTGATCCAGTGGGAAAGGCAGCAAGAAGAAGGGAAAGTCAAAATAAAGTTATGGCACCAGATTTCCAGCTGAGAAAACAGGTCGGCCAATACTGCCACAGAGATTATTGTGCTATGCTTGCTATTCTTAGATAGCTCTGGAGAAGGCATTGCAGGAGTCACAATAAATTTCATATCCATTGGAACTGAGTGGCAAAGCAACTGGATTTCAAGGACTCATGAAGCACAATAAACCCACTTAACAATGGAGAGGAAAATACCATTTTAAAAAATAGTCAGGGTGGGTTTCCCCCCCCCCTTGAACAATTGTTCTTGATACAGTGAAGGCTCATTCTAAAGCAAATCCATGTAGGAGAGTTTCATTACTTTGAAGACACAGATAATGAAAATTCAATTAAATGATTTAATATAAGTAAAGTACTGGAGCTGCATATGAAGCTCTGGGATCTGGCCTGTGCTAAGATTACCTTGTGGATCTAATACTTCCATCATTTAGGTACTTTTGATTTTGATACTAGAATGCTGATATATATATCTTTCTAGCCCCAGGGTCTCCAACCTTTCCAGGTCTAGTCCAGGGACACATTTGGAAATCTAAAACACCACAAAATACCCAATGGGAGTTAGTGCTGTGAAATGAAACAGCCCCCTGATTTCACATTCCTGTTTGTGGGCTGCTAAAAGGGGTTTCCTTTTGGTGACTATTCAGGGAGGGCTTAAATGGGGCAAAAGTGTTTGTATTCATCCTATTACTAAGACTACCCTCTCTGGACCTCACATTCAAGTGGTGTAGCAGCACAGAAAGGGTGGTGACAGTGGAATGCCCAAATGGCCATCTTCACAGCCCTGATGCTACACATCTTCTTTTTTTTAAAAAAAGGTCTTTTGTCCTTACAAGCGAGTTATGTAGACTATCAGATTTGCTCTATTATAATATCACTGAGACCAAATAAAGCTAAACATGTGAAGTTAATACTTCGTACATAGGAAGTGCCTTCACTCTGAATTAGCTATGTTGCCCTCAGTGATGTCATCACATAGCCAATTGTTATTGCCTACATGGCAACTAAGTTATTTCTATAGGAACCATTTTAAAAACAAATGGTCCTGGAAACCAGCAGCCTGTCACAGATCCAAAGACGCTGCAAACTGGGATGAAAGTATTATTTTGGGGAAACATTTGGGCTCCGCAAAAGTTTTGTGCTTCAAAAATTTGGTTCAGCAACCGACTTAAGTTAGCAATAATTAACTGGCTTGTTGATATTAAAGTGATATAATCCCAGCTACATCCTTCTGGGTACAAGCAAGCAGCATTATAATCTTGTGGACACCAGTGTTCCAATACTAGTTTTGGGGAAAACATGGCACAAAGACAATTTAAACCAATCCTCTAGGTGCAAATGAACCCACCCATCATGTGTTCACCATCTTCTTGTATGTGTATTATGTATGCACAAAATACATAACTCTCAAGTACTCTTCTGTTAGGCTGATCTATGCCTTGTCTCTGATTGTGTAAATTTTCAAAATACAGCTGTGATTGCAAGTGACTGATATGCAAAAAGATGTCCAAGAGTTAAGTGGAGAGTGAGGATGAACTATTGCTGCATTTGCTAAAACTGACAATATAATGTACGCCACATAATTCATAACTAGTATCGTTTCCTTACTAATCCAGAACCAGTACATGCGCAGTACAAAAGTAGACATTTGCCCTGCCTTGGAAAAAAAAACATACTGTGATTTATTGCAGAAAAGTTTTTACTTTTATTTTGCACAGGGACTGTAATATGACTATGTTTTAATGATGTATATTTCAATGTCTTGCTAACCTGTATCTGTTATTCCTTTGTAGGAAAAGCTGTTATTCTGTAGTTTGTTTGCAGGTCTGGAACAGACCTTTTCAGGGAAGGGGGTAGTGTTATGAGCATGGGGGTTGGACTGGATGATTCCTGTGGGTCCTCTTTCCAGCTTCTGATTTGGAATTCTGTGCCTTGGAATGAGGAACTCTCTGCTGGTCATATGAGTCTTTTGTGAACTAAATAGATTGGCCAGGTAAGATAATGGGCAGATCAGTTGCCCAGCAATGGTGAATGGGCCAGGAAGACCCCTTTTGTCATTGAAAACTCTTCTGGAGGCCCCTTCCAACCCTACTGTTCTATGATTCTATGTATAACGTTTCACCTGGAGGAATATACTGTACATCAAATGTGTCTGGACAGTTAGTGATGAATGGCTGATACTTCTTACTTCAAATTAGACACCCCCCTTTTTGCTTAGTTGGTCTTGTTTTATTTTTGTAAATTGCTCAATGGACCTTAAAGCAGTCTGTAGTGGTACTAACTTACAGTTTGAGTCACAACTCAGTTAAGTAAAAGTAGCAGTGTTCAAACAAATTTATTCTGATTTAAGTCAGCAAGGCAAGGGGAGCAGTCCAATAGTTGCACTACACTGGCAGCCTATTAATATCAATGCAACATTGGCATAGTTTAGTCATAATCCTATGCACTGCAAAGAAGAGATGACACAGCACTCTACCTGTATCCATGGCTACACTGCCAAGACACACCTATCATGGAGCTGCATACTGCTGATACCCTTCCAGTCAGGGCCAGCGCCAAAGGGCGGCAAGGTTGGGCCCTCGCCAAGGGCACTGCAGCTCACAGGGTCCCCTGAAGGGCCCCTCATTAGGGTGGGAGAGTAGTGCTTCCACAATCTGCAGCAGGCTCCCTGCCATGGATCGCAGGGAGGGAGCTTCCAGGTCACCCGCCTGTTTGCTCGCTCCATCTACCTATCCTGTCACCTGCTGCTGCGTGCACTGTACGCACAGGGCTACCATCCACCAAGATGGCGGTGGAAACTTCTTTAAGGGGCTGATGCCCCTACTGCCATCTTGGTTGATGGCAGGCATGGGTGTGTATGCGCATAGCACGCATGCGTGCCATCAGCCAAGATGGCGGCAGAGACATCAGGCCCTTAGGGAAACCTCGGCAGGCATCTTGGTTGATGGAGGCTTGCACCATGGATCATGGAAGGGAGCACTACCTACCCACCCTAAGGAGGGTCCTTCAGGGAGAAGTAGGTGGTGCATGCATGCATGCGTGTGCCAGGACCTGGGACAGACTGGTGCCTAGCATTGCTCTGGGGCATTGTGGGGAACTTCAAGGTACCTCACTGCTGCTTGGAGTGCATCTCCTGCAGCCAAGAGAGCCTGCCAAGCTCACCTGACAAAGAAGAGCGCCCACCAGAGGACTTTTGTCCAGGGCCTCCTGAAATTTGGAGCCAGCACTGGGTATCACATGGAGCATTTGGCATACCTCTATCTACCCAACCCACTGACTAATTGTATAGACTAGGACTGTGGTGGCTGCCTAAGGAGGCACAGCTGGGCAGAGGAACACAGGTGTATTCTGAGGTTAAGTTCTGGATGCAGTCAACTAGCTGCAAGGTCTGGGAACCTCCCCTCACATACCTGAAATTGCAGTGACAAATCCAATCAGAGGGCCACAGTCCAATGTATAGTAAATGGACAGTCCCTTTTGGTATCATCCTTTTGGTGGCTGTGGCAGCCTGCCTATAGGCAGAGACCAAGGTCTGATGGAGCTGCCTCAGGCTGCTCACAGTTGTGTCCCATAAAGCAATCAATCAGCTGCACTTCATACACCCAGCTCTCGGCTATAGTGTGCTTACTGTGTTTCTGGGAAGGGGATGGCAAGTGACGGCAAATAAGAGTCCCTCCACTCATGGTTCTTTCTCTGGCCTCTGTACTCCTCACCTCTTCCAGCAGTTTTATGTTAGTGTAGTCTTGGTGATATCTGCTGGCATCAGAGACTTAGGCTTCAATCCTAACCCCCATTTACCTGGGAGTAGGCCCCATTGAAATCATTAGAACTTACTTCCAACTTGACATTGTTGGGATTGTGCTGCTTCCTTCCCAAACCAGTGTGCTTTTGAGATGTTGTTATTGTTTTGTCACTTGTTCTCTGCTGCCCTGGGCTCCTTTGGGATATTAATTAATTAATTAATTAATTAAATACTTGACTGAAACATGGGATCACACTGTAAATCAAGGGCACCTGCATTAGAGACTGAGCTACTGAAACTGATTGTTTTAACAACTACAGAGACGAGAGTACCAATGCTTTCACAGTAGTAAATTTTATTTATGAAACTAGAAACTTTGAAAACTAGAAAATGTTGCTAGCTTGGCTTGCCTGGGAAAACTTCATTCTTCTGTGTTGTCCTCAGTGAACCTGGCACCAAACAAGAAAATAGGGACCAATGGGAAATGAAACAGGAAGCAATCAAGTAACTGAATCTAGAGTATAGCATTTTTGCTGGGGTGCACTAGGAGAACAGAATGGAACACACATTTTGAAGTCCTTATATATGCAGAGGTGGTGGGAGAATGAATCTGGCATAACTTTGTGAATGAGGTTGCTCCATTTTTGATGGCCATGTGAGAGACCAACCAATATTACAGGTTTACTGCAAGGATAAAAAATCATCACCACATTTTATTTATTTATTTATTTATTACATTTATATACCGCCCCATAACCGAAGCTCTCTGGGTGGTTTACAGCCATTAAAAACAATAAAAACAAATATACAAATTTTAAAACACAAAAAACAATTTAAAAACACAATTTTTAAAAAAAATTAAAAACAATTTAAAAACACATAACATAATATCCATAAAATACAAAAAATTAAAATAGTTACATAAATAGAATTCATAATTAGCCACTCATAATAAGAAACAGTGTCAGATTATTCATGAATTATTTCAGTCACTGATACCCTCATCCAAATATCTGCTGGAAGAGGTTCTTCTTCACCTGTTTCCTGAAAGAAAACAATGATGTAACTAGATGCACCTGAGTGGGGAGAGCATTCCAAAGATGTGAAGCCACCACTGAAAAGGCCCTTCCACAGATCATGACACTATGTACTTCATCCTGCACAGGGACCGGCTGCTGGGCTTCATCCAGAATTTCTTGGGATGGTCCAGTCAAAATTAGAAAAAAATATCCCTAGGATGTGGCTTCACACATTATAAGGAAGCACTTAGAAGAAGCATGGTTGAAATACTGCACATCCTCTTCTATTAATACTCAAAGCAGATATACTTGTGTATCTTCCTCAGGACAGATGTGTCAACTGCATAGATCAGGAGAACTCAAATCTCACTGCAAAGATGGACAATTCTCTTCCCCCACCCTGCCAAAGAAGAGCATATGCTTCACCTTCCAGGTGTGAGTTCCTTCTAATGTATGAAGATGTTCCTCCAAGAAACATTCAACTTTATAAAAAAAAATAACAAGGGGTGTCCGCATGTTACATTCAACAAGTGTACACATATGTGCGGTGATGAGCTGCTTGGAGAAGGGGTGGGATTTTGCAAACATTCACACTCAGTACTGAGACTTTGGTTTGGCAAAGCTCTCAAAAGCATGTTACAAAGACATTTGTGTACCTTTCATTCATGGCCTTTGCAAAGCCAGTCAGGAACCCATTTATAGATATACGCATATGAAAAACAATTGATTTAGTTTCTTTTTCTTTCTTTCTGGCAGCCAAATATATTTTGTTTTCCACTCATTATTGTCTCATGTGTTTCATTTCTTTTGTTACTGTTTCATTCATTTTTTGTTTCTCATTCATTTTGTTCCTGCATTGATTACAATGGAGATTCAGCCTGTCTTCTGATGCCTCTGCCAGATACTCTTTATCCAAATGGCATGTGATTTTTAGATCTTGTACTACTCTCCTAAGACCGCAACCTGCAAAATTTTAGATAGTTTAGTCAAAGGGTCAGAATTTATATAAGGAATTAAAAAGGGGTGATATCCTCTAAGGTTCCCTTTACTTTCAATAGAGACCCTGTCTGTATTCTCCCACTTGTAACTTTAACAGTTACTATTCAAACGGCATGAAATTTGTAAGCATTTTACTACGCTCATCACATCAGACTTATCAAGTTCCATGGAGATTAGTCAATGGGTTTTATACATATTTTATATGCAATTAGAAAGGGATAACAGCTTAACATTGCTTTAAGTTTCAGATTGGATAGTTTTCACATCTTGTCGCTTTCAGAGCCCTCCAATATTTCCTCTCTGTAGAGAATTTTTTCTGGATGTATCAATTTGCAATGTCTCCAAGTCTTTTTGCAGACATTGAGCAAATTTCTGGGTTTCAGAGTGGACCATTTTCAAGTTGTCACTTTTTGAGTAGTCCAAGATCATCTTTTCCCTGCAAAACATTCCCAAAATGTACGATTTGTGCCGATTTGCTAAGCAATGTAATGCAATTCTCTTGTCAATTTCAGGAATCCCTTTTATGAGAAAATAATGGCAAAAGGAAAAGAATTCTCATTCATTTCCCTACTCATGGCTATATTTTCATTTACTTCTTATAAAAACAAACAGGGATGCATTCATTCAATTTTTAAAATTCTTTTTAGAAATGAATGCACAGCCCTACCCATGACTGTCATTGATCCAGTAGCACAATGACCTTGCTTTTCATGTTTGGCTCCTATCTGAGAGATAGCGTGGCAGGTAAATCAAGGTGGATTTATAAGTGGATAGGTGAGGACCCAAATACACACAAGACAGGAAACACAAGACAGGAAACCCAATCAGTTACTCCCAGCAGTGTGTTGGTTTGAAGCCTGCAAATCCATGGGAAGGGATGTAGGATTTTTTTCCTCCATTACATATTCATACATTAATCATGAGCCTCTTTGGAATCTTGCCACAAGCCACTGGACCCTGCTGGGAAAATACGGGAAAAGGAAGAGAAGGGGCCATTATATTTTTCATGCCAGCTCTTGGTGAGAAGTTAACAGAAAAACTACAAGCTTAACAACCTAGATCTCTTAGGGTGAAATCCATGACATGAGACGTTGTGAAATTTCCCAGCTGAGTCCTGGCACCTAGTTATACCTTATTTGAAAGAGTTTTGCTTTTCCATCTTGTATGAAAAAGTTATATATCTACATATGGTTTAATTAGGACTCTGTGTCTTCAGTGTAATAAAAGATCTATAGAATGGAAAGCCAAGGGAGGCACCATCCATACTGACACAGTACATGAAATTAAATGAGATGTACAGAGAATGACTGGTTGAGCCAAATTCCTTTTTATTTTTTTGGACCAACTCATTAAGTTTCCATGAATGAAGGTGCCAATAGGTGGTTTGGATGGCAATCTTATGCTGGAATGGTCAGTCTCTGCAGCAACAAGGAGACAGGCAAAAGCAGAAATGCTTAAGAAGTAACTAACTGCAGAGTGACTTAAAGGGGAGGGAAAGGGATGTTCCTGCTGTTTGATTTATTCATCGCATTCTAGAAACAATAAATGAGAGACATTGAATGGGACGGGAAAATGAGACTGCAGGAAAGAAGTAAAGGATTTGCTTGTTGAGAGATAGATGGTGAAAACTCTGTATCTCTGCTATTTTCTCTTAACAGAAATAACAAGGACCAAACTACAAGTTAATTTATTAAATTTCATTTGGCTGTTTTAAAAAGAAACATAGGAGATATGGGGTAGAGGACAAGATCAGGATGACTGCAGTTAGAGAGGAGTAGTTTAATCTTTTCCCACATGCTGTGGATCCCCCCCCCCGCCCCAGCTTCTATTTGTACTGGGAAGAAAGTTCCCATTGATGCCAGTGAGAGCTTTCCTTCTAATATAAAAAACAGCTTCAGAGAGGTGGGTTTAATTGTGACTGTGGCATGAGAGGAAAAGGTTAAACTCTCCTGCCATGGGCACCATGGACCTAATCCTCATCAAAGGGCAACATATCTTTTATTTTTGTTTTTTAAAACAGTTGCATGAAATGGAGTGATGTGTTTAATGTAAGGTGCAGTTTGGCCGTGAGGACTAAGCTTTGCTCTAGTAGTCCCAAGCATAGCAATATTCAGATCACTTAGTGTTATCTGGTATGAATAGGTGTGGCTATATTGTTATTGTTGTTGTTGTCGTCGTCGTTTGCAACAATAATGATTGAGATGGGCTGAATTTCTTTCTCCAAGTTATGAGTACCTGCTTTTTCCATCATCACCATTTGGTGACTATGTTCATTTGATAAAAAATCCTAAGGGAGCTTCAGCAAACCTTGATTGACAGTGAACCATTCACTTAAGTGGTAAATCTTTCATTTGTAATTTGCATTGGTATTTGATGTATTCATCTCTTCCTCATGTATAGTGCAGGACCTTGCAAATTATTTTGAATGTTAAGTAATTTAGTGATGACAATTGACAAATATAAACATCATCACATCCAAGCAGTCAAGCAGTCAAACAATTTTAGTAGACTGCTCATCTAAATTGTAGCATGACCTCCTTTGACATATATGATGTAAATTTTATCTCCAATTTCCCATGGCAATTAACAACTATGTCTGTATAGCAAGTGGGTTGAATGCCATATACTGCAGACACTCAGTCTAGATTTCTAAATTAAAAAACATCCAATGCTGGCAGCCCTTAGAAAAAGCCCAGATTCTCCAAACAGAATTAATTATGCAGATTGAATACATGGGTATATTAGGCATTATCCCAAGATTCAGTTTTTATGTTTTCAGAACTCAATCCACACAGCAAGCAAAGGTGTGAGTTTCTGAGTTAGATAGACAGCAGTGTTAGCACTCCAACTGGTACAAAAAGCAAGCTCAGGAATCCATTATAAATAAAATAACCAGCAAACAATAGAAAGAGAGGAAAGTCACAATACTTGGCCAGCTGATGCAGCTGAAGAGTGAGCAGGCTAAATCAAACCAGTATTTCTTGCACTTATTTTACAATCTACTTCTTGTGGATCTTCAAACTGAGAAGGAAATACATGCAAGGAGAGTTTTAAGTTTCTCTCGCCGACAAATATTTAGAAAAAAGAAACCGTTACTTGCTTGGATTCAGAGTTCCTGTGAGCACAACTCCACACATAGGATACTCTCTCTGGAGGAAGGGGAAAGTGATTTTTGTTCATACTTCCTGTAACCCCTCCACCCCCAGCCTCCTGAGAAGCTGCTCCAAAGGGTTGGGGGACCATCCAGAACGATGTGGGAGGTGGCACCAGGTGCTGCAGGAGGAAGGAGGAAATTGCCCCCTCCCTCCGGTGGGAACACTCACCAGATCTCAGTCCCTTCTGCAAATGGAAGGGCCACTGTGGATCCAACCCCTTCTCTGTAAGCAATATTCAAGATAAGATGCATGGCAAATTATTCATTCTTTAAAGGGACAGTGTGTGGGGTTAGCCTAGAAGGAGACGGAAGCAGCCATTTTTCCCATTCAAGAATACAGGCTTGAAAAGAAGGTTGCTGCTCACTGTGGTTTTGTTTTCTGTCAGAAATGCAGCCCAATATTTCCGTTGCTGAATTCTTCTTTCCAGGATGGAATTGACCAATCTACATTGGTTGCCCTGGCACCTGTTTCTTCCCAGTAGTTGTAAATCTCACACGACTCTCCAGGAGAAGGAAAAGGAGTGGGCTGAAGGAGAAGGGGGGGGGGGAAATTTTTTTTTATTGGCCTGGACTTACAGGTTTGGATGGGTCAGAAAGATGTGCTCCATCCAAAGAAAACTCAGCCTAGCTCTGCATTCCTAATAACTCCTGCTGGAAGGGCTCTTTCACAGCGAACACCCTGCTGAGGTCTCTGAGATTTAACCTATAGAAATCCTCCCAAGATCTCTTTCTCTTTTTATTTTTTATATGTTTTTACCTCACTTGCCTGGTCAGCACTTGCCAAGCATAAGAAATGAAGATGGATGGGAGAAGAAAGCCGATGGCAGTTTTGGACCAGGGCCCAATGAAGACATTAATACTAAAGACTTTGGTCTTGGTTCTCAAGCATCCCTTTATATAATACTTCCCAAGGGATGAGTGTTCCTCCCAAATCACTGAGTTGGTTTTAATATAAAGAATGAGAACTTGCGTAGGTTAGCAGTTTCTGCATTTCTAAGCTGAGTGTCTTTAGAATCCTGGGAATTGGTTTTGGTAACAGTGCTGGGAAATGTAGCTTTGTGGGGGGTAAACTACAGTTCCCAAGATTCTTTGGGGGAAGCCATGACTATTAAAGTGGTAAAAATGTGCTTTAAATCTTTGGTGTAGGATCTTTGGTTGACTGGATGGATTATTATCTCTTTACATTGCATGGAGCTAAGGTGAAACCTTGTAGACTTTGTGCTTCTGCTTCCAAACCACCATGTAGAGCAAGTGTGGGGAACCTTTAGCCCTCCAGATGTTGCTGAGCTACAATTCCCATCATGTCCCTGGACACTGACCACACTTGCTGAGGCTGATGAGAGTTGCAGTTCAGCATTCCTGATCTACAGTTTCGCACAGATTTTGGCTTCTTGATAATCTTCACTTTCATATTTATTTGAAGAAAGCAAGTTTCTGGTTCTTACAGCTGAGAATAATTGTTTGGAATATGCAGGAAATGTCTGGTGAAAGGGCATAAACCAAACTGGGTCTTAAAACTGGATTTCCAGAAATCAAAAAGCAAAATGTCTATGCCTTCAGTATCTATCTATCGATTGATCGATCAACCGACCGACCGACCGACCGACCAACCAACCTGTTTATTATCCTGCGCTATAGTCCAGAAGTCAGGATGGCTCCCATACTGGCTTCCATAAAGATATGACAAATTCATAATTACATAATCACATCTGTAATATAAAAGATCTTTTCTTGGCACCAAAGGAGGAAAAAACTTGTGGCATGTTTAACTCCTTGTGATGGGAGTTCCAAAGATGGGGTGTGACAACTCAGAAGTTCCTGTTTCTGGTCACCATCCACCTTACTTAATTTTAGGACATGCTCATGCAGGAGAAGTCAGTCCTTTCAGTGTCTGAATACCAAGCTGTTTAGAGCTTTCAAGATGAAACCAGAGCCAATGTAGCTGTTACCTATCCCTTCATATAGCTACCATGTCATGTATTGTTATTTTATGCTTGTGAGAATTGCTACCAAGACTGAGGGGAGATATGATAGCACTCTTCAAGTAAATGAAAGGTTATCACCCACAGGAGGGCCGGGATCTCATCTCGATCATCCCAGAGTGCAGAACACAGAATAATGGGCTCAAGTTGCAGGAAGCCAGATTTCAACTGGACATCAGGAAAAAGTCCTAACTGTTTGAGCCATACGACAATGAAACCAATTACCGAAGAGGTAGTGGGCTCTCTGACGCTGGAGGCATTCAAGAGGCAGCTGGACAGCCATCTGTTGGGAATGCTTTGATTTGGATTCCTGCATTGAGCAGGGGGTTGCACTTGATGGCCTTATAGGCCCCTTCCAACTCTACTATTCTATGATTCTATGATCTCCAGAAACTCATCCTGCAAATTTAATATTTTTGAATGAAAAATCTGGTTACAATGCACTAGAATGCAAGGCCTAGTAACTGGAGTCATGTCAATCACTGCAGAATATGCTTCACTCAGGCACACAAAGAGGGCCAAGCTGGTGTAGCAAGAATGCTTTTTGAGCAGATCCAGCCTGACTGTCCTGTTCAGAGTGGGTCCAATGAGACTGAGACGCTGGTGCAATTAAATCTTATTTTATTAAAGTAATGGATACATCAAAAGCAGTGAGCTTCATAGAAGCCCCTAGCTATCTCACTAGAATTCCCTAACTGCACTCTAGACATGCTCTGCAACATATGAAGACAGTTGACTCAGCAGCTCGAACCTGAGGGCTGAAGTCTTAAGTAGGGAACGTTTTGGATTGTAATCTCTGACTCCTTCGTAAGTCCAGCCTCTGTCCTGTCCGTTTCTCACAGCGTCGAGAGCGAGGTGAAGGGGGGCATGCTTCCCCCACCTCATCAAACAGAACCGGCTCCATAGCAACGGGCTCAAGGTCAGGGGGCACGGAAGCGTTTGAAGTATCCCAAGAGCTGCTTGGTAGAGGGGGAGTCAAAGCGCGCTCCGACACATCGTCCAACTGCCCTTCTGGCATGTCTGGGGGCGGCACGCTCTCCCCTGCAGAGACAGCACTGTCCATGGGAATTGGCCCGAGCTCAACCTTGCTCCCCCTCCCAAGGTCTTGCGGAGACTCAACAACTCCTGGATCCTCCACGTCTTCTGACAGCTGAGAAACCTGAAACTCATGTCTTCCCCCTCCCTGGCCCCCTTGAGGCTCAACACTGACTTATGCTAATGGAGCATTAGTTGTGTGATTGTGATTACCCCACTGTAATGAGAACTTACACCTCAAGTCACATTTCCAGACCTGTCATGTAACCTACTTAAAAGTGTGGTATTGTGGTTAGAGCTCTCCAGTCAACCATGATGCGTACCAGACGACCTTTGGACAAAAATTATATCTCAGTCTAACCTACCCCACAAGGTTGTTGTGGAGACAACAATTTTCTTATTGAATTGTCTGATAGCACCTTGAAGGCTAATGATTGTTTTTTTCAGGACCTTCACATAACAAATGAGAGTTGAAAGTCATGTTGTACTATATTCATTATGACCACATGTAAAACTTTACCTATCCATCCACTCAAGCCATATTCGTACCATGCCACTTTGCTTGAAGCAGAGTGAAGACTCAAATAACTGAGTCAAAGGATGGAATTCAACAGCCAAACTGGACCTATGCAACAGGGAGTGAGACCAGCTAACACAGCCAGAAAGCACATTTCAATTTTGATTACTAGTTGTGATTGCCTAGTGTGTAGCCCATAGCTTCATGATGTGCATACTAACTTGGGCTTAGAGAGCTCTAGGGTGAACAATGTTCTTTGGATGGTAAACCAAAACCATACAGCAGGGGTGGGGAAACTTTTTCAGACCAGGGGCTGCATTCCTTTCTGGGCAACCTTCCATGGGCCACATGTCAGTGGTGGGTAGAGCCAGAGGCAAAAGCAAGCAGAACACTAAATATAAATGCCATTCTTGTACAGTAGGCCAGTTTCTATACACACTCACACACTCCTCAGAATCCAGGCAAGCCAGAGGCATTATCAGAGTCTAGGGATACATTCCAGCCAGGCAAACAAATTCAGGGATAATGCGAAGCAGGACCAGACAGCGGTGTGGCCTGAGGAAAAGAGGGGGTGTGGCAACACAGCCCCAAGAGCCAGAAAATAAGGCCAGAGGGGATAGCAAATGACAGGGCAAATAGGTAGCAGCTCTCAGGACCATGTAGGTAGCAGGTCAGAGGAGTGGTCAGACATCATTTGCAGGACCTCAAACAACTCTTGAGGATGATTACTTGCTCCAGTAACAAGTGGACTCAAACTGAAAGCCAATATGCTGGCATAAGCCTAGATTAGACCCAGATCCTGCCTTTCCTTGGTGAGGAGTGACTCTGTAAAGGGTACGTGCTCTCCTTTGGCCTTTTTCACTCAACTATTTGGTGTCTTGTTGGCATGCCCTTTGGCATCTCAAGTAAGGGGAGCGGGGAGAACATGTTGCTGGAGCAGGAGTGTTTCTTTAGAGGAAAGCCCAGCTGTGGACTGGAATGCTGACTGTCATTTTAGTATTTACCATAAAGCTGCCAGCAAACCCTAGAAAGGAAAATTTATCAGTGAATAAATAACAACATTGAAACCAGTCGGAAACTGTAGAATATGAATTAACAAACAATGCTTTGATATTGCCTTATGAGATTAGGAAGGCCCCAGTTGTTAAACCATGCACATTTCTTTCCGCAAAAAGGAAGTCTGCATATCTACTTCTATCAAAGGCGGTGGGAGAGAACTATAAAGATCCTTGTTTTATAATTGTGCAAGACAGTGCCAAGAGCTGGTTCTAGAGTCTTTGGATTAAATGTATTTTAGCTGGGAAATCAAGACCACCCAAACTTTACACATTTTGACTAAGGATACTGAAAAGATTCACTCACTTCCAATGTGCCACTTTAGAACTAAGCTGGACATTTAGAATAGGCCTTCTGCTGGGCACAATGCGGTACAGAACAAACCCATGTTTATGAATTGAGCAGAGAGTGTGATCTATGCTAATCTTGCTGCTGCTTCTCAGTGAGAAACCCTGAGGTATGTCTGAACCCTGGAGAAAGCCTTACGAGGGGTTCAAATGCTTTGGACTTGAAAATAAATTTTCAGTTTAGTCAGCAAAGGAGACCATTAGACAAGTGTGTTTAATGAAACAATAAAGATTTTCATAAAAGTTGCAGAGTCCAGCCAGTGCCCCCCCCCCATGATTGAAAGTCAGGTGTTTAAAAGAATTCTCACTTTGGGGGGGGATATAGGAAGGGAGCTCATTTCCCTTTTATGAGTCAACTTCTCCTGCAAGTCTAAAAGACTAAACACTTTCTTTGTTGGAGGTATAGCAAACAACAAAAAGAGAGAGCGCCACATCTTTTAAAAAGCAAGATGTCTCATAGGATAAAGTCTTTTTGAATGGATAATTCCTCTTTTCATCACCAGATTCCAGAAAGAGAAGTGGTTTAGAATTTGATCTGAAGTTTACCCATCAAGATACTTCCTGGAGTTAAATGTATTAGTGAATCAGGGCTATTAATGATAGGCTTGTACTTTGCTCAACTGTTTTTGTATTTTTTCTTTCATCAGACCACCACTTATTACTGGGCAACTAAAACCACATGTATCAAGAGCATAGCTGAAAAAGTTCTGAATTGTCATCTTTTGATGCATGCTTTGCTTAACCATCTTCTATTCTTCTTCTCAAGGAAGCAGTTTAAATTTTGACAAATCTGAATATTTCACTTTAAATCTTTCAAAAAGTTTTTCCATGAAAACATATAGGAGAAAATGGTGGCTGTTATTAAAAAATGGGTTGTAATAAGAGTTGTTATTAGCCTGAAGTAAAGGGGAAGATGTCTCAGTATTTTAGATAGATGGATGTTAAACTGAGCAGTTGCAAACAGCAAAAGAGTCTTTGATTCAGGGCTTGAATGTAGAGGGAAGGTTTCAAAAGCAGATCTAGCTTCATCCCCATTGCCATTAACATCACCCTCAAAGCTTTTTACATATTTGAAATATTCTGCTAGAGAATTAAGAGTTACTGAATATATATTTAAAGGTTTGGGGTTAATCATATTTACAATGTACTGTATGTCAATAATGATTTCAAAGTTTGCCATTTTCAAATGAAATACCAAAACGTCAGAATTACAACTCAAGGCATTAAAATTATCACTATTTTAAAAGTGTTTTCAGGATCATCAACAGCTTTCCTATGAACAGAGATGTCAACACAGATGCATGAAAATGGAAATGGACTGCCTTCAAGTCGATCCAGACTCATGGCTACCCTATGAATAGGGTTTTCATGGTAAGCGGTATTCAGAGGGGGTTTACCATTGCCTCCCTCTGAGGCTAGTCCTGCCCAGCTGGCTAGGGCCTGCTCAACTTGCCACAGCTGCACAAGCCAGCCCCTTCCTTGTTCGCAACTGCCAGCTGGGGGACAACTGGGCTCCTTGGGACTATGCAGCTTGCCCACGGCTGCACAGGTGGCAAGGCACATAACCCCTGAGCCACTCACTGTGGGGGTGATATTTAGCTGGCCCTTGACACCCAGGAGACACGAGTGGGGATTTGAACTCACAGACTCTGGACTCCCAGTCAGGCTCTCTTCCCCACTGTGCTATGTGTGAGATGTCAACACAGATGCATAGTTTTACCATATTGGCCTGCACTCTCTTGCCATTCCTGGAACCCCTTTCATAGATATCTTTTCCAGCTTGATTAAATCCCACAAAGCTGATGGCTTTGATATCAGGATGGTCACAAATAAAATTCACAGCTGCATGTTGTCCATGGATGATGTTGTTGTTCAGCAACGTATACAAGGCACCCTTTTGGCTGCTGTGATATGAAAACCAGTTTTAATGAAAGCAAGGGCTGACTTAATGGTTTGGTTATATTCTGTTTTGAGAAAGAAAGAAAAACCCACTTGTCAATATCCAATGTTAGTAATATTCAGAGCAGACCCATTAAGTCCATCTATTTCAATGACCTGAATATGTGACTCTGTCACTATGTAACCCATGGCTACAGATGATTACCTCTTACAAGGATAAGCAACTGCAAAAATCATGTGAACCCAGCAGAGTGGGTTCTATAAGTCTATTGAGAATTGATTATTATTTTCTTGTATAAACTGTAGCTCAACTCAGTATTTCTGGAGAATAGCACTAATTCTTTTGGCCTGAATTTGAATTCAACGTATTTTTTTCGTTCTACAACATTTGAATTTTTTTATTAGAACTTTCTAAGTTTCCTTAAGAAGACCTCCTTGAATCCAGAAGTCTTAATTGCCCAGTGGAAAATATTCCCTTTTTGGGCAAAGTGCTCCAGATGGTGATGGTGGTCCAGCTTGAGGCATACTTGAAGGAGACTGAACAGCTGGATCCATTTCAGTCTGGTTTTAGGCCCAGTCATGGCACTGAAACTGCCTTGGTCACCCTGGTTGATAACATTTGTATGGAGAGAGATGGGGGAATATAACCCTGCTCATTTTTCTGGATCTCTCAAAGGTTTTTGATACCATTGAACATGGTATCCTTCTGGAGTGGCTTAGGGAGGTAGGGGTAGGGGCACTGTACTTCAGTGGTTCTGCTCCTACCTCCACAGATATTTCCAGAACGTTATGGGAGGCTACTGTTCAATACCATGGGACTTTCTTTGTGATGTTCCCACAAGAAGAATTCTATCCCCCATGCTATTTAAAACCTATATGAAGCCACTGAGAACTGTCATCAGGAATTTTGGAGTGAAGTGTCATCAATAGGCAGATGATACCCAGCTCTGTCTCTCTGTTCCATCTGAATTGGGAGAGGCAGTTGAGGTGCTAGATAGGTGTTTGGAGGCAGCGATGAGCAGGATGCGGGCTAATACACTGAACCTGAATCCTGAAAAGATAGAGGTGTTATGTGTTCCAGGTTCTCAAGTCCTGGGAGGGAAATATGGCCTGTTCTGGATGGGGTTGCACTCCCCTGGAAGCAGCAGATTCGTAGGTTGGGGGTTACTCCAGGATCCAACAAGGTCACTTGATGCCCAGGTGGCCTCAGTGGCTAGGAGTGCCTATTTCTAACTCTGGCTGTTTTGCCAGCTACAGCCCCTTTTGAAAAGAGACAACTTGGCCACAATACTCTATGCTCTGGTAACCTCCATATTAGATTGTTGCAATGAGCTCTACATGGGGCTGCCCTAGAAGATGACTCAGAAACTTCAACTGGTCCAAAATGTAGCAGCCAGATTACTGGCTGGGGGTGTTTTTAGAACTCATATAACCCCTGTTCTAAAACAGTTGCACTGGTTGCCAGTTTATTTCCAGGCCCAATTTTAGATAGTTACACTTGTGTATAAAGCCCTAAATAACTCAGGCCCTGAATATCTGAGAGATCGCCTTCTTCCCTACAGACCTTATTGGGTATAAAGATCAGCAGAGAGGCCCTCTTGGTTGTTCCACCACCCTCAGATGTTCAAGCAGGGGGTGGCCTGGTAAAGAGCATTCTCTGTGCCAGCCCCTAAGTTGTGGAATTCCCTCCCCACAGAGGTACACCTAGCATTACAGTCTTTGGTGAATGCTAAAGACGTAGTTCTTTACCCTGGCCTTTGGCACTTGAAATGTATGTTTTCAGGACCCACCCTATTCTTGTGAATGTAATTTGTCTTAATTGCTTTTAATACTGAATTTAGACTGCTGTTACCCATCCCGCCGGGACCTGCTGGTGAAGAGCGGGCAATCATAATCATAATATGCTGTAGTTAACCAAACAGACTAATCCAAATGAATGAATGAATGAATGAAAATACTAGTATGTTTCTGATTGGCTGACACTATCACATGTGCAAGATAAAGGAAATGAGTATATATGTAACAATGGCACAATAAGGCCTCTGTTATGAAACCTTCAATGCTGCTAAAAACAATTGTCTGTTTTCAACTTTGGACAAACTGCATACCTGATCTCTGAGGCTGAATAAATATCCATCTCCAAATAAACCTTGCAACCTTCTATTCAATTGTTTTAGATGTTTCTTCATCCATGAAACTCATATGAATTTTTTAAAAGATCTATCATTATAACTCTCTTCCGCTATACTAGAAGAATCAACAACCCACCCGCCTCTATCTGATTAGGTGAGATAGTCTCCATTCCAAAGAGATTTCAACAATATTCCACAGCTGTGCTTGACATCTACAAAGCCAGGGCTGAAGTATTCTTCATCAAATTCTAACAGGTCTTTTGGCTGAGCCTGCCTTTGTTGAGCCGACTGTGCATGTGCTTGATTGGACTCTAAGGCTTAGCTCATCCGGTTACTTAAACGTATATTTATATGGTGTTCACAAATCTGGTTTTTCTGAGAAGTTCTAGGCTATAATTACACGACACAATCAACCACATTCCTTTGGGATTCATCCCAAGTTTATTTAAGAAAAAGAAAAAGTTATTATGGAAATTACAACCCGCTTTCCTTCTTTCATTTTTTTCTTTTAAAAAAATTGGGCATTTTTGCATTGGTTCATAAAACCACAAGAATGTATGTCAGTTTAATAGTTTCCTGTAAAGAAACTCTTTTCAAGTTGAGCTGTCAGTTAGCAAGATGGGTGTAGCAGCTGAGGTTAAAAAGCTATCCAACCAATGACCCTTTGGAGTGAATGAATGGATGACTGGTTGTGGGATGTCTCATTTTCCCCTGACCCAAACAACTTTTGCTTTCCCCCCTTCCAACAGATGCAGACAAGAGTTCACTGTGTTCTCTGGTCTTCATCATTTAGAGATGTGTGAGCAGCGAGTGTGCAGAGATGAAAATACCTCTTGGGACTCTTCGTTCTGTCTGAAAACAATGCTGGCAACCTCTTATCTGCAGGTGGATGGACTGACAGCTCAACACCTCAGAATTTCCCCAGCTTTTCATTTATATGTTGGCCTTTGGGTGGGGTTGTGTGGGTGGCGAGTGTACAAAAAAAGAATTGTTGTTGCATTTTGTATGTGGATTCCAGTCTCTGAGCTGTGCAAAGTTGCTTTATATTTATATAGCAGGCACACACAACACATTCAAAAATCAAATCCTTGGATTTTTAAGGCAAATGTTATGTGGAACCACACCAATAATTAACTTCTTCATTTAAGACTTTGGATTCTGTCACATATAATTAGCACAGCAATTAACACATCGGTGTCAAGAGGGAGTAGGATCACAACAAACAGAGGAGGGTGGCTTCTTTTGATTGGGGCTCCAGAGATATGTGTTCTGTCTGCAACTTGAGGACAATTGCTCAGGCTTTTAATTATATGAGATGGTCTTCTAGCTATGTATTGTTTCATTGTATGCTTAGATTTTCAAAAAAGCAAAGTCCTTCACCAAAGCTTTCTAAGACAACTTAGAAGGATTGGCCCTTTTATGGATTGGTAACTGGTTAAAAGACAGGAAGTAGAGGCTCTGAACAGTGGAGGGAAGCTAGTAATGGAATTCCCCAAGGATTTACATTTGAACCATTGCTATTTAACATATATAAATTTGCTGATGATACTGTTATTCAGGATAGTAAAATCATAAGCAGACCATCAATAGCTCCAGACGGATCTGGTCCAAGTGGGTAAATGAATAACAGATGGCAGAAAAGATTCAACACGAACTCAAAATGATGCAGAACATAAGCAATTATTAACATTCTTATTGAGACAAAACTCCCTAACTTTACTCATACATTACTGGGGTAAAAACTATAATAATCATTACTAGGAGATGAATGATGGTAAAAACCAAAAGTTCAGTGTTAAGATTTAATAGGAAAAAGCTTGGAGGACTTGTTGGTTTAGGGACATCCACATTTAGACTGATTTGTGTAGAACTGGATATTGTTGATAGTGTACAATTGGAAAAGATGCTGAAAAGAATTAGAATGTTCAAGTGAAAGGACAGAACATTTTCATTAGAAGGGAAGGCCTGAGAAGCTGACTTGTTTAGGTTTATTTTAATAAATCCATATTCTAATATCAAGAAGAGGCACAGTAGCAGCTTACAAAATGATTAATGTTATGAAAAGTGTGAAAAAGAAGTGATTCACTGCTTCCCTTCATCAAAACACTTCAATATGGATTCAGCCAATTAGCTTCAGGACTTTCAAAAGGAAGCATTTCATTACCATACATTGTGGTGATGAGCAATCACTTGGGTGGCTTTAAAACGAATTAGGGAAATTCATGGAGGACAGGTCAAACAATGACTGTTGTACATAATAACTAAGAATGGGAACCCCATGTTGAAAGACACCATTCCTCTGAAAATCACATGTGGTGGATAAACAAGGGACAATCACTGATGTAGTTATCACAATCTTGCCCTTGTGAGAACCTGCTACCATATATAAAACTTGAGCTCTTCAGCATCTATCTCCTCAGCAGCAACAGACTACTACTGAAGTCCTCCCCAGCCTCAGCCTCTTCCCTCTGCTAGGTCCCTCCCCAGAATACCAGCCCTCCTCCTCCTCTTCCTGCTTGCTTTGCCATGAGTTCTCCATGGGGCCCATGACAGGCGGTATATATATACTTTTATAAATAAATAATCTTCTGAGGGCATCTAACTGATCACCAACAAAAAAACCCCAAACTGCTTCACAAAACAAAAACTTTGGCCACTTTAAACAATCATGGCCTCCCTCAATGAAAGCCAGGAGCTGTAGTTTGTTAAGGATACTAAAAGCTGTCAGGAGACCCCTATTGTCTCCTCATGGAGCTATTGTTCCCAGAGTTCTCTGGGAAGAGGGACTGATTGTTAAACCACTCTGAAAATTATAGCTCTGTGAGAGGAATAGAGGTCTCCTAACAACTCTCAGCACTCTTAACAAACTACAACTCCCAGGGTTCTTTGGGAGAAAGCCATGACTGTTAAAAGTAGTTTAGTACTGCTTTAAATGTATAGTGCAGATGGGACCTAAGGCTGCAATCCTTTACATAGTTATCTGGGAGTAAGTCTCACTGGACTTAGTGAGATTTGCATCTGAATAGATAAGTATAAGATTCTACTTTAAGTGTTCCAGATCTATCCTTAACTTCAGTGAAGCTGCCATCTTGATTTATCCCAATCATGGCTGTCACATTGTTCTTCTGGAGTACATGGGTAATTATTTTATTAGCGATATTTGATGCTTGTCACATTTGAGCAACACAAATTGCTCCATTATAAGCAGCTTTTACATTATAGTTCCTTCAGTCTTCACTAAGAAGATATTTATCATGATAATATTACCTCCTAAGACCTCTAAATAAACTACTAAACCAAAAGCTTTATAAAGTCGTTTGAATATGCATTTAATCAATCATACTACATCATACTTTGTAGCACCAGGAAGTAACAAATGTGCTTTAAAACTACACTACTGGTGTGGCTGAAAAATGAATATTGAAACAACCTTTCATCTTTTCCCAGAGAGCAGTCCCAAGATCTTTCTCCTGCTTTCTTACTTAATATTTCTTTTGGACAAAAAAAAATACTTTAACTTTACTTTTTCATGATAAAAAATGTTTTTTCAAAGTCACTATTCTTTTTAACTGCTGATGGCTATTGTGACTTTATTCTTACAAGAAAGAAAACTATACAAAAACTGGATTTTATGGTTTGATTAATTTTCTTCCGAGTATGTCTAAGTAAGGCCAAAGAAGTCTAAAACTTTAATATGCACTCATATAGGATTAAAGATATGTGTACCTTTTTTTAAAAAAGATTTCGAACAAGAGTCTTAGAGAGTGTTGCCTTGTCTTTGAATTTGTTTCTCTTTCTGATCTGCGTGATATTAGTGGTCCATCATATTCCAAAACTGAAACGTCCCATATCACTATTGTCATCCAGAGTAGAATTGAATTAAGAGAAACTAGAGAGTGGAGTAGAGTTGAAAGGACAGGAGATGTTTGAGGAATGAGACATTTGCTGTATATGAGGAAATATAGGTCAATTTTTGAACAGGAAAAACAGAGAGGAAAAATACTAAGGACATATGAAACCAAAATTCTCAGGAAGATTGTTAGTTCCATCAATAAAACTGATTCTGGAAAAACAGGAAAATGAAGACATCTTAAGCCTTTAGTGCTAGTAAGGAAGAGGAGCATGACATGATTACAGTAGTTTAAACACATTTTATGTATGTTCAGGCACAGAGCAGTGGGAGAAGTTTTTAAAGAGCACTACATACTGAATGGCCCTGACAAAAAAAAATCACATCCTTCTGGCTTGCCTGTTTGAATGCTCTAGATCATCTTTCATCAACCTGGTACCCCCCCCCCGATGCAGGAGAAATAGGATAGGATAGGATAGGATAGTAATCTAGTAATGTATAGTATAGTAATCTAGTAATGTAGTAATCTAGTAATGTAGGAGAAATAGCACAAGGCAGAAAACTGCAAAGGCAGCTCAAACCTGGTCTTTTGTTGTTAACAGCATCACATGATGCTGATGAGAACAAGGCTGCTGGTGGTGGTGAAGAATATTCTCATTCCTCATCTGCTAATAAATAATTTACCATCTCCTGCGATACTTTGAAATGTTTTTGTTTCTTTGTTTCTATTTCAGTTGTGCCTATATTTTGGTTCTTTAGGAACATGAGAAGTAGCCTCATTTCCATGCTGTATTTCTGAACAGATATGACTGCTGCTGTACAATCTGACTGAACCACCTTGAGTCCCACCCAGTCTTACAGAACATTAGTTCGTGAAGCTATCTAGCTCCACTCGGATGTGGCAAAATTCCCCAGCATCTTACTACATGGCTGCAGACATGTGCTGGAGAATGTTGCATATGTGTCACACACACACACAAAAGTGATTGCAAAAGACAATGCCTTACAGAAACATCTCCAGCCATATCAGATTCCAGCAAATTCCACTGGCTGACTGCAGTCTAAAGACACCTTAGCTTCCACTATCTATTGGCTTGCTCATTCATAAAGCATCCACTCTGGCAGCAGAGATCTTAGGAGATGAACAGAGCATGCTTTGGATGGAGAGTAAATGCATATCCATTCCTCATCTGTAAGGAAATATATATACTTTACAAGAGAAATCACATAGGTATTTTCATTTCCCTTCTCAAATCAATGAGAAGCTTTAAGATAGGTTTTATGAGCATCATTTATTTATTTATTTATTTATTGCATTTATATACCACCCCATAGCCAAAGCTCTCTGGGCAGTTTACAACAATTAAAAACATTAAAAAGAAATATACAATTTTTTTAAAAAAACATTTTTAAAAAGCAATTTAAAAACACATGCTAAAATGCCTGGGAGAAGAGGAAAGTCTTGACCTGGCGCCAAAAATATAACAGTGTTGGCGCCAGGCGCACCTCATCAACAAGATCATTCCATAATTTGGGGGCCACCACTGAGAAGGCCCTCTCCCTTGTTGCCACCCTCCGAGTTTCCCTCGGAGTAGGCACCCAGAGGAGGGACTTTGATGTTGAGCGTAGTGTATGGGTGGGCTCGTGTTGGGAGAGGCGTTCCACCAGGTATTGTGGCCCCGAGCTGTGTAAGGCTTTATAGGCTAAAACCAGCACCTTGAATCGAGATTGGAAACACATCCACTGTCAAAATTCTTTGCATTTCTTCCTCCCAGTGCTGCTCTTTGAAGCCATCCCATACGCCTCCTTTCCACCTCTTATGTCGGATAGTATGGAATTGAATGGAAACTGCTTCCCGCTTTTTGAGCAAGATGTGCTCTTACCGCCCATCAGCTCATTTAATCATCACAACTCCTCTGTGAGTTAGGTTAGGCTGAGAGGCAATGACTGGTGCAAGATCACCCAGTGAGCTTTTTGTGTGAGTGGGGATGTGAACCCTGGTATCCCAGGTCCTAATCCAACACTGTAGCACACTCATCATAGATGGTCCTACTGACTTATTTAATGATAAATCTTTCTTGCCCTAAAGCAAATAAAAACCATAACACTTCATGGAAGAGATAAGGTATAAATACTCTCTCCTCTGCTCTATGTTGTAATGGTTTCCTCTCTGGATGAATCCTGCAAAATGAACGATGTCAGCAGCATAGAACTCTGGGTAGCCACCATTCTTCTTCTTGATGTTAGTAACCATAGGTTATCATGAGCAAAACACAGTCGAGTGTGCAACATTTGATGTAAACAAGCCACAGGATTACATTGCATGATCACAGGACTCACAGTACAGCATCTGTCTGGACAATGTAAGAAGCCCCCTTCACACACATATCCAGTGAAGAGGGTGTCACAAGTTCATCAGAAGTGAGGCCTTGTTACTTGCTCTGCCCCCAGACACCTACACATTGGAATAGACTGCCTGCATAGGGAAAGACATGTGGGATGGTGCCAGTGCCAGGATGGTGGCCAGAAGCATATCCCTGCTCTTTGTAATCATGTGATCCACCTGTCTTGCAATTCACATGTGAAAGGGCCTAGTACAAGAACTAGAATCAAATATTCCTTTCCCTTCAGGAGCTGAGGTTCTAGCACAAGATTAGGCATAAGTTACAGTTATAGCTGTGTCCCACTCCAACGATGATAGCTCTCCTGCTATCATGGACAATGATGGTCTCGGGGAAGGACAGCATCCAGCTGAGGAAGAGGGAAACGATCCCTTAGAAGGGACCCATTCCTTGGGGGATGAGCAGCTATCCTCTTGTGCCGAGGATATATCTCCAGGGGGTGGAGGGATCCTTGTAGTGGGTGATTCGATCATTAGGAACATAGACAGTGGGGTGTGTGATGGGCGTGTAGACCGCAAGGTGTTTTGCCTGCCTGGTGCGAAGGTTGCGGATATCGCCCGTCGTTTAGATAGTTTGGTAGACAGTGCTGGGAAGGAGTCAGTGGTCGTGGTGCACGTTGGCACCAACGACATGGGGAAATGCAGCCGTGAGGTCCTGGAAGCAAAATTTAGGTTGCTAGGTAGGATGCTGAAAGCCAGGACCTCCAAGGTGGCTTTCTCTGAAATGCTACCGGTTCCACGCGCAGGACCAGCCAGACAGGCCCAGCTTCGCAGTCTCAATGCGTGGATGAGACGATGGTGTCGGGTTGAAGGGTTTGGATTTGTTAGGCACTGGGGAACATTTTGGGACAAGCCGGGCCTGTACAAAAGGGACGGGCTCCACTTGAACCAGAATGGAACCAGACTGCTGGCACTTAAAATTAAAAAGGTGGCAGAGCAGCTTTTAAACTGACTGAGGGGGGAAACCCGACAGGAGCTGAGAAAGGTCCGGTTCAGAATAAACCTCCCCCCTGGGATAAAAACCAAAGAAATGATGAAATTTTAAAAGGGGTAGGCCTAGAAGTAGGCATTGTGAGAGCAGGGGCACAGGATATAAATTCAGAAGAGCAAAATTACCACAGGCCTAACCACAAGTGCCAAAGACACTTGAAGAGAGACACTGCTTACAAGTGCCTGTACGCTAATGCTAGGAGCCTGCGAACCAAGATGGGAGAACTGGAGTGCTTGGTCTTAGAGGAGAGCATTGATATAGTGAGCATAATGGAGACCTGGTGGAATGGAGAAACCAGTGGGATACGGTTATCCCTGGATATAAACTATATCGGAAGGACAGGGAAGGACGTATTGGTGGCGGAGTCGCTCTATACGTGAAAGAAGGCATTGAATCCAGCAAGCTCGAAACCCCAAAAGAGGCAGACTCCTCCACAGAATCATTGTGGGTGGTGATATCATGCCCCAGGAGGGACTTAATACTGGGAACGATCTATCGTCCCCCTGATCAAAATGCTCAGGGAGACCTTGAGATGAGATATGAAATTGAGGAAGCATCCAAACTAGGAAATGTGGTAGTAATGGGTGACTTCAACTACCCGGACATAGACTGGCCGCATATGTGTTCCAGTCATGACAAAGAAGCAAAGTTTCTAGATATTCTAAATGACTATTCCCTAGACCAGTGGTCATGGAACTGACCAGAGGGACGGCAACCCTGGACTTAATCCTCAGTGGGGACCGGGACCTGGTGCGAGATGTAAGTGTTGTTGAACCGATTGGGAGCAGTGACCACAGTGCTATTAAATTAAACAGACATGTAACTGGCCAATTGCCAAGAAAATCCAACACGGTCACATTTGACTTCAAAAGAGGAAACTTCACAAAAATGAGGGGATTGATAAAAAGAAAGCTGAAAAACAAAGTCCAGAGGGTCACATCACTCGAAAATGCTTGGAAGTTGTTTAAAAACACTATATTAGAAGTTCAACTGGAGTGCATACCGCAGATCAGAAAAGGTACCGCCAGGGCCAAGAAGATGCCAGCATGGTTAGCGAGCAAAGTCAAGGAAGCTCTTAGAGGCAAAAAGTCTTCCTTCAAAAAATGGAAGTCTTGTCTGAATGAAGAAAATAAAAAAGAACACAAACTCTGGCAAAAGAAATGCAAGAAGACAATAAGGGATGCTAAAAAAGAATTTGAGGAGCACATTGCTAAGAACATAAAAACCAACAACAAAAAATTCTATAAATACATTCAAAGCAGGAGAGCATCTAGGGAGACGATTGGACCCTTGGATGATAAGGGAGTCAAAGGTGTACTAAAGAATGATAAGCAGATTGCAGAGAAGCTAAATGAATTCTTTGCATCTGTCTTCACAGTGGAAGATATAGGGCAGATCCCTGAACCTGAACTAACATTTGCAGGAAGGGATTCTGAGGAACTGAGACAAATAGTGGTAATGAGAGAGGAAGTTCTAAGCTTAATGGACAATATAAAAACTGACAAATCACCGGGCCCGGATGGCATCCACCCGAGAGTTCTCAAAGAACTCAAATGTGAAATTGCTGATCTGCTAACTAAAATATGTAACTTGTCCCTCGGGTCCTCCTCCGTGCCTGAGGACTGGAAAGTGGCAAATGTAACGCCAATCTTCAAAAAGGGATCCAGAGGGGATCCTGGAAATTACAGGCCAGGTAGCTTAACTTCTGTCCCTGCAAAACTGGTAGAAAGTATTATTAAAGCTAGATTAACTAAGCACATAGAAGAACAAGCCTTGCTGAAGCAGAGCCAGCATGGCTTCTGCAAGGGAAAGTCCTGTCTCAGTAACCTATTAGAATTCTTTGAGAGTGTCAACAAGCATATAGATAGTGATCCAGTGGACATAGTGTACTTAGACTTTCAAAAAGCGTTTGACAAGGTACCTCACCAAAGGCTTCTGAGGAAGCTTAGCAGTCATGGAATAAGAGGAGAGGTCCTCTTGTGGATAAGGAATTGGTTAAGAAGCAGAAAGCAGAGAGTAGGAATAAACGGACAGTTCTCCCAATGGAGGGCTGTAGAAAGTGGAGTCCCTCAAGGATCGGTATTGGGACCTGTACTTTTCAACTTGTTCATTAATGACCTAGAATTAGGAGTGAGCAGTGAAGTGGCCAAGTTTGCTGATGACACTAAATTGTTCAGGGTTGTTAAAACAAAAAGGGATTGTGAAGAGCTCCAAAAAGACCTCTCCAAACTGAGTGAACGGGCGGAAAAATGGCAAATGTAATTCAATATAAACAAGTGTAAAATTATGCATATTGGAGCAAAAAATCTTAATTTCACATATACGCTCATGGGGTCTGAACTGGCGGTGACCGACCAGGAGAGAGACCTCGGGGTTGTAGTGGACAGCACGACGAAAATATCGACCCAGTGTGCGGCAGCTGTGAAAAAGGCAAATTCCATGCTAGCGATAATTAGGAAAGGTATTGAAAATAAAACAGCCGATATCATAATGCCGTTGTATAAATCTATGGTGCGGCCGCATTTGGAATACTGTGTACAGTTCTGGTCGCCTCATCTCAAAAAGGATATTATAGAGTTGGAAAAGGTTCAGAAGAGGGCAACCAGAATGATCAAGGGGATGGAGCGACTCCCTTACGAGGAAAGGTTGCAGCATTTGGGGCTTTTTAGTTTAGAGAAAAGGCGGGTCAGAGGAGACATGATAGAAGTGTATAAAATTATGCATGGCATTGAGAAAGTGGATAGAGAAAAGTTCTTCTCCCTCTCTCATAATACTAGAACTCGTGGACATTCAAAGAAGCTGAATGTTGGAAGATTCAGGACAGACAAAAGGAAGTACTTCTTTACTCAACGCATAGTTAAACTATGGAATTTGCTCCCACAAGATGCAGTAATGGCCACCAGCTGGGATGGCTTTAAAAGAAGATTAGACAAATTCATGGAGGACAGGGCTATCAATGGCTACTAGCTGTGATGGCTGTGCTCTGCCACCCTAGTCAGAGGCAGCATGCTTCTGAAAACTAGTTGCTGGAAGCCTCAGGAGGGGAGAGTGTTCTTGCACTCGGGTCCTGCTTGCGGGCTTCCCCCAGGCACCTGGTTGGCCACTGTGAGAACAGGATGCTGGACTAGATGGGCCACTGGCCTGATCCAGCAGGCTCTTCTTATGTTCTTATGTTCTTATGTACAGTCACCAATATTGCTTTTGGATTCAGCCTTGTTTAAGAAAAATATAGAGGGTTTCAAAGGGTTTTTTTTGGCACTCCCTAATGCATTAACATTTGATAAAGAAAAAATAAACAGAAAAGGTGCGGATGGTTCTAGAGTTGTTTCAGGCCAAAAAGATGAGGGTGAAATTGTTCCTCAAACCACCTCAGTGATGTTCAACTTTTTCATTCATGTTCACTGCCATGATTTTCCTTTTCTCTGCTGCTTCAGAATCCTTTTTTCTGGGTCTTCTCCCTAGGAATAGCCACATGAAATCAACATAAATCAGAATTAGCTATATTACAATGTCTCTGTGACAAACAGAGTGAGGGTGTGGTGCACATTGGATCAGGGGACAATCACCCTTTTCAGAACAATTCTTACTAAAATGATCAAAATGGATGTACTTTTTGTTGCTGTTGGAATTTTTCACAAAAAGTCCCCCAAATTAAAGTTCATTCCTAGATAGGCTACATGACAGCTGCTTCAATATGACCAACTAATGACAATTATATAAAATTTATTTTATCAGAGCTGCTCAGGATTTCTATTCATCTAAAACCATGTTTTAGATAGATAGATAGATAGATAGATAAATCTAGACCTCAATTTTCACCTATGCAATTCAATAAAGGTTCCTTTTCCTACTCTCTTAGGAGTTCCCCTAACCTCTTTTGAAAATGAGTCTCATTACTGTAGAGGACTGCCAATTAAACAGTATAGAATAACTGTTAGGAACTAGCCTGAAATATATGCTGCAGGTACACTTAGTTGATACCAGACTGTTAGGATCTGGACTGTTTGCAAAACAAAGATTTCAAGATTTGCATAGAGTCTCAGAACACCCTGAAAGGATGCTAAAGTCCTCTTAATCCCTCTCTATATATACACACACCTTATCTCCCACTATGCATCTCATTGGCACCAGCAGTCTAGACTAGTGTTGTGTTGAAAATATTTCTTTTTTTTAATCATTCTCAGTTAATGACAAAAAAAATGCATTCAAAAATTATCGAGGAAGATATTTTTGGTGAAATTCTCATGAGTGGGGTGCAGGCTTTTGTTGCATTTGCCTTACTTTTGGGGTGCCAAGAGATATTTGTGAGAGTCCTTTCATTCAACAAATCATTTATCCAGTAGTCTGCATTCTGCAGCCTTCCTAGGTGCCTCTGTTTCCTAACAACCCCATGACATTTTCAGCTGGGGCTTCCTGTAAGAATGGGAAGGAGAGAGGCTGCCTGTCATGTGCCTGACCACTTTTTTAAAAAAGTGACTTTTTTCACTTTAAGGAAATCAGTGAGGAAGTATTTTTAAGGGAAATAACTTCCCTTAAAAACGAAATCAGCAACCATAACAATTGGACAAACTCAGTAGCCAGCCTCTCTGACTTCCCATAATTCAGTTAAAGCATAGGGGAAGACACTCTGAAGTAACTTCTCCCATGGAGCTTTTTAAAATCAGGCAACTGGGGAGGCTGCAGAATTCTGGAGAAATGTTTAATGGAAAGAAAAATAGACCCACCACTCATGGCCTTCTCGCAATTATAAGGTAAGCTCAAACACACATGCACCAAAATTCTCAAGGAATTTTAAACTGCCCTGAAAATGAGGAAAAATGGAACTCTCTTCCACAGAGAAGTGTTGCCCTGAGCTCCTACTGAGAGGAAGGGTGGGATATAAATCTAATAAATAAATCAATACAATAAGAAAAGTTTGAGAAATTGGAGGACAGGTTTCAGCACATCATTAGTCGAGACACTTCAGCTACATTACACATGGAATGCAGATCTTCCATAGAAGAAAAGCATTTCCCTGCCCTATCCAATACTCTGTTCCATTCATCCCCAAAGATCCCTGGGCAATAACTCCCAAATTAACTTACAGTTTAGCAAATGAACCCAGGCAGAGAACAGAGGCTCAGATGGCTGTTGAGGCCTTGACACTTAAATGTTTGACAGTAGGCCAGAGAGAAGGTCCATCCAAGGATGCTGGTGCAACCATCCTATTGCTGGACCTTTGCTCTCATTTCTTAGCATCTGCCTGTCTGAAACCAGCAGGATTGCTTTGGTTCTCAGTCACTATAGAGTTAACTACTTCTTACCTTTTGTTGCCTTGGCTTTTAGCCAACACAACTTTAACTACGGCCTATAACCAATACCAGCATTGACCTTTAGCTGGCTCAGCTGCACATCCAACAGATTCCCCTTGGCTTTAGCTCATGATTAAGTCATTGCTAACTTCTGTGGCCTTGCTGACCTTCATAATAAATGGAGCGATTGCACCAAAGCTATTGGGTAAAAAGCCACTGTGTCTACAGAATTTAGCTATCTTTTAAATCTTTGCAGTCTTCAATTAATTTCCATGGTGCTGGCTTTTTTCTCTTTCTCCCTCTCTTTTTTATCTCTTTTAAAATGGTTTTCATTTTCTCTTTTCTCTGGAACATTTAAGCTTAGATTTTAGTGAAACAGGAACAAATAGATCATATGTTGAAGCATGGAAAGTTTCAAAATTGTTAAAATCAAATGTTCCTTTTGAACACCAAGAATCATAACTGTTTTCTGGCATTTTACATCTTTCCATGTCATCAGGACTGGGGGTGGCAAGAGATTCAGCCAACTCTTTTTGTAAGAAATTCCTAAATACTAACCTCTTGTGGAAAATACCAAACCTCTTTCCTTCTGTTTTCCCTTGTTTTCTCCCGAAGATCTATTTTCTTTTTGGCTCCCCACCCCCTTCATATACCTGCAGCATTACCAAGAGGACTCCAGCTCTTTTGCCTATATCCTTTCTTTGACTAACTTCACCTTAGACCTATTGGATATGCCCATAGAGCCTGCAGGTGTGGATCCCATTCATTGTAGGAATGTAAGATTATCCAGTCTCTGGCACGCATCAAAGGGCTTGAATAAAGGGATATATTCAGGGATATGTTTTCAGACTCTTGAGATCGACAGGAAAAAATGGAATTAGGCAGATACAACTTTTGTGCAAACATCTCCCTGGTAGCCTGCAGACTTTTTCTGCTATAAATGAAGCTCCCATTCTAGGGCGCAAGTGCCTGTGAAGCAAACCGTGCACTAATGTGTTCAGGATAGCATGTCTCTAAATCAACAGCCAATGCTGCACAACCTCAGTATGGGGTTAACTCGGGGGAAAGAATCAATTCCATTGAAAGGAACTGAGGGAGGGGGCAGTCGAAACGACATTTCACTTAGAAGAAATCTGGATTCATTATGAAATGCTAAAGAAAGTACCTTAATTATCCTCTGTATGACGACAAATCAGATCCTCCTACCTAGGGTCCACTGGTTGAAATGAAGGGTATGTCATCTGAATTAGTTACATGAACAATAGTCTCAAGAAAGCCGGTGTGGTGTAGTGGTTAAGGTGTTGGACTACAACCTGGGAGACCAGAGTTCGAATCCCCACACAGCCATGAAGCTCCCTGGGTGACCTTGGGCCAGTCACTGCCTCTCAGCCTCAGAGGGAGGCAATGGTAAACCCCCTCTGAATACCACTTACCATGAAACAGGACTAGATGGGCCACTGGCCTGATCCAGCAGGCTCTTCTTATGTTCTTATGTTCTTATAGGGTTGCCATAAGTCGGAATTGACTTGAAGGCAGTACATTTACATTTTACTGTAATCTCAAACATGAAAATCTCAGGTAAGTTTCACGTCTGGATGATATGTTAAGAATGTATCTCAATAAGAAACATATAGACCATGGTCCTGTCACCCCATGGTGATCTGCATGCATCAGGGCCTTGTTCAACGATGTTTCCTAGAAGCAACTCTTAAGTTGCAAGCACAACCTGTATGTGTGTAAGTGTGTGCGCACATACATGCACATGTAAAACGTTTTTGGAAAATCCCATATTTCTATTCCATGATTCCTGGAGCCATGTCTTTATAGGATTCAGCTTTTAAAAGCACTGGCTAGCACCCTCTAAACTTCATTCTGCAGATGGCTGTGCAATGTACAAGGCTTTGAGAAGCACACAGAGGAAGCAAACCTTGGTGTGCACTAGCTATCATCATTAATAGGAGACATACTAATCCTCAGTGTCTTGGAGAAGAAGAACTCTGGATGTACACTAATACCTAACTCTGTACCAGATCTATTTTCCAACTGCCAGCATGCACATATGCCTTAGCTTGACTATCAGTTAGCCTGGCAAGAACAAAGTGACCTCCCCAATGAGCACAGACCAAGCAATAGTAATTTGCTTAGGTGTCAGGATTCTTCATCTTCATTTGCACACAGAGCCCCATTGGCATCCTGCTAGTTTGCTCTCTAAGACTGTCCTCATTACCCTGGGGTGGAAAATTGTATCATCATATTTCTGGCTATGTAGCATATCCACCTTGGTGTGGAAATCCCTCCCTTTGGTAGCATCAGTCTCTTTTTATTCTCAGTTAATCCCTCCCTTAGGAACCATTTTGTTTAAGCTCATGGCCAGATTTCCATGGGACACTCCAGGATAGTTAGTGCCAACTCATGATAATGCCCATCCTTGCCTCTTCTGCCCCTCTCCTTGCCTCCTCTCCATGTTTGTTGTTTGCTTCAGGTTAATCAGGAATCTTAAGAAGTCATAAGGAAACTTGCCTGTTTTGGGAATCATATTGGAAGGGTTCTAGAATCTCCAGGCAGTTCTTTGGGTAATGCACTATCCAGGACTTAAGGGCTTATGAAATTTTATGAAACTTATGAAGTTTTGCTTGTTCCATCATCGCCATTAAACTGGATGAGCCATAGTACCTTTCAATATCTGTAGAGTGTAGCTTGCATCTGAAGGGCTCATACCAAATCACTGTAGGAGCCTTGGTATCCAGTCCAAGCCCTCTACCTGGATCATTGTGAAACCCAGGCAATCTGCTCCTTCTTCTCCTCTCCTTGGAATAGAGAGCACTTCAGCTTCTTCATTTCTTCCCCCCCCCTCCATTTCCTAAATCTTGTTATTCTTTTCTGCCCTTCATGGCCCAAATGGCTATGTCATTTGCACCCAAGCTTCCCATGGTGTTTCTAGGCCTCCATGACAGGCTGGCAGTTCCCAGATATCACTCCCTGCTCTGAATACAGCAACAATAACATTATTTGCCTCCATCTATCAGTATATCTATCACTGAAACTAGTTCAGTTTAAGGTGTTGGTCCAGTCAAGGTGGGTTTGTATTACATGAACTTGTTACACCAAAAAGGCTCTTTACATCTGGGGGAAACTCCAAAAATACACACCAGATGGGAAACCAAGATATAAGACAACACCTTTATTGATTACCAATATCTTTTGCAAAAGAGAGATCAGGTATTCGGCTCCTGCCTGAAAACCAGTCTAAAGCGTAGTTACAAAGGTACGAGTGATATATGCTCTCAAGCCCTCCTAAAACAGCCCCTCCCTCTTGTTAGTAACTTTCCCAAGTCTCTCCATTGTCTTTGCATTAAGCTAACGTCCTGGCCTTGAGCGCTTCATTCGTGCTGTTCCTACCTCCCCCTCCTCCTCTCTAACAAGACACATTCCAGTGAGCCATTATCTACTTGCATTGTATCTTGTTACATGTGATGAACAAGCTTAGCAGAACATTCGGCCTTCACAGGCACCTTAAGAATTGTGTTTTTCTCTCTAGGTCTATGTTAGATCAGGTTAACACATTCTATGCTGTGTCAAATTAACACCACATGTACTATAGTTCCCAAACTATGTCTCTATTTCATTACAATCTGAATCTGAATCTACTCTTCAGTGCCATCTGGCACTTTGTAAGAACATAAGAAAAGTCCTGGTGGATCAGGCCAAGATCTATCTAGTCCAGCACTCTGTTTTCACAGTGGCCAACCAGAAAACAATAAACAAAGTTATTTTGAACCCAAATAGGAACCCAGTAGTCCCTGCTAATTCCCTCAAGTAATCAAGAGTATGGTGCAACTTCTCCATGGTGTGCCATGACACTGAGTCCAAGGTCTCAAAATGTCATGCCTCTGTGACTACATGACTGGTAAGTGTTGCACATGAACAGGCTTGCTAACACAGAGCATTACAGAAACATAGATTTTAAGGCATTCTTTCCAGAGCTTGGAAAATTCATTTTTAAAAGGAATGAGTTCTAGCTCAAGTTCAACACCAAAAAGGAACTAATTCACATTTGTCCCTTTACAAAACAAACTACAGTAATACTTCACTTAATTAAGTAGATGCATTCCTGGACATTACTTCTTTAACATAAACTTTTGTACCAGAGGTAGGAATAACATGGAAATAACAGGGATAGGTTCCTTCACCACAAAAAAGAAAGCAGTTCATTATATTTTAGCAAACTTTGTATTCAAAACTAATAATACACATGTCTGAAATGAAACAACCAGGTGAGGTAAGCCTTACACACAGACCACTTGAAGGCTCTGTACACTCAAGCAAGCAGTCAAGGGGCAGCTGCCATCAGCACCCTGTGATTGTTCGTTCTCTCTCTCTCTCTCTCTCTCTCTCTCTCTCTCTCTCTCTGTTTGTGTGTGTGTGTGTGTGTGTGATCCTTCTCTATACTCAAGCAGGCACGTCTGCAGTAAACAAAGCTTCCATGGCACTCAAAGTACTGTTTACTGCTGAAGCAGTAGTGTAGTGGCAAGTTCAGAAGTGCATGGTCTCTTCGTGTTAGTCACAGCCACCCTCCCTCTTTTTTGCTGCTGAGTTGAGAATAAGATCCTTGTTAATGCCTTCTCCCACAACAACAGATATCCCTAGGAGTCAATAAGCATGAAAGGGTAGAATGTTAGCTACTGAGAAGAGTCTTCTCAGTGGCTGACTCACCTCCTTTCACTCTGATTGGCTACAATCCACAGGAAATGACATGGAATCATGTTATAAGCCTCTTCTCAGTGGCTAACACACTCCCCTTTCATGCTGATTGGTTTGTAGGATGCTGGAGATATAGGGACCCTGCTGAGCCCTGCCCCCAAAAAAGTAAAGGATCTAAGACCCCCCGTGACTACACCCCTGTGTGGAAGTTTCTGTGCCACCTGGCAAGGAGCGCCATTCCAGCCATGTGTGAGAGAGTTGCCTGTAGCAGCCATGATCCAGTAGGCAAGGAATCACATTCTGACTGTGGCAGAGTGTGTACACCTCATGCCCCCCACACCCAAAAAAGATTTTGTTAAAAGAAGCTTCTTTCCCAGAGGATTTGTAAACTGAAGTATTACTGTAGTCAGTTCACGTTCAGCTCATGTTTGGTTCACAGTTCAGTTCAAGTCCATGCAAATGATCAGCAGCAAAAAAAGTTCAGCATGCAGTATGTTACAGGTCATCCTGTGCTGAAGTATAAATATACTTAAGAAGACTAAGAAACACCTAACACACACAGAGTAGTAAGTGAATTGTTTGATTTATTTCCCCCAATAATTATGATCTTTAAAGGTCCAACGAGTCTAAACACTAAAAAAAATCATGTAAAAGAATGAACTTGAATATGAACTTAGAAGTTCCATCTCAAAATGAACTTAATTCATGCTCAGTTCACTCAGCAATTGTGGGAACTACTTTCGGGTGTAGTTCAGAGAGTTTTGAATGAATTCAATGAACTTTGTTAAACTGAACTAGCTAATTCCAAACACTTATCCTTTCATGGCATCCTTGTCATGAGCAGTGGTTTCTACTAATGGCAAATATGGAACCAGGGGATAGTAGCTAGGTAAATCAGAATGAAGTACCAGGATGTAATATGTATTTATGATCCTGATATTTAGCAAGAGATATAGCTAGTTATAGAAACTCTACCTCTTTGGGTGATAGGCTATCACTGTAAAGGCTAATATACCTCTTTATCACTTCTGGATACCATTATCTGCTGTGCTAGTTTAGTTCAGAGTTCCTTCATATAACTGCTTTTCTTCAAGTTAATGAGCATCAGCAAGATACCTCTAAAACACACAGCAGATTGGAACCAGATTAAACTGTTGCAGTTAGATTCTACTGAAATCAAGGTGAAAAGTTAGTAATGACCTAAGGTAAACCCCACTGATTTCCATGGGAACTAAGTGAAACTAACTAAAGCAGAATACTACTCAACTGGATCTAGTTAGATGCTCAGAAAGAGGTTTGATTTTTTCCACTTGTATTAAATCATTTTGTAGATGTTCAAAGTTCAAAAGTCTTAAAAGTGTTATAATCAAGGCTATTTCAAAATCCCAGTGGAAAAGCAATTAGGACCTGTTCTCTGATATTTTGCCATGTTTTATGCAATCATAGCAACAGATAAATTTGTCACAGTGAGCAACAATGAATAATATACAACTGATGTTCGGATCTAGCCACAGAATGAATCAATTTCATAAAAAATCTGTAAGAAACCTATTTACAATCCACTGTATAATTGGCTGATTGGTCAGAGAGGAGTCAGGTTCTGGGAAAAGGGTTGTGTAGGGAACAAATGAAACAGGCAGGAAAATAAGGGAAACCTTCAGGGAGAACTAACCAGAGACCTTAACCTAAACTCCAAGATGCTTCTCTTTGGTATTTTGAAAGCGTTTGAAATGAGATCAGGAGGTTAGCAAGTTGTGGAGGGAAATTCCTGTGAAAATTACAGAAACCATGAAATAAGTTACTTCCACTGTGAACTGGTCAGAGAGGACAATGCAATGCAAGGCTCTTTTGTGAAGACAGCATCTTTCATGCAAACCGTCTGGAAAGTTGCACAATAAATAGAAGCAAAGGAAGGAAGGCAATTAAGAAGCAAACAAGATGAAGTCTGAAAGGGATGAAGCCAGCAAGGTGCAGAACTACTCCAGATGGCAGAAGCTGCAGACAGAATTAATCATTCTTGGGTCTTGGACCTAGGTTAGGTACATTATAAATCCATATACACATGCCAGTCAAAAATATTGCACCAGTTTAAATACTGTAACATTAACAATGTAATTATGAATGGAAAAACCATAAATATAATATTAATTATTTATATGGTCAAAGGCACTCTCCAGGAGAAAATGTTTAAACAACCATGAGAGCAGCTTAGTCTTTGGTGGTGTTTCTCCAGTGGCTATGAAACTATTGATATTACCACCTGACAGCAGCAGCAGTACATGTCTGTTCATCTATGCAACATCTACGCAACCTCCACCAAGAGAAATCACCACCAGTGCTATTCTGTCATCACCAGTGGTACTAGCAAACCTACTTGCATGCATCCCAAGATAATAAATTGTGAGAAATATTTTTTCTTTCCTTTCAAACTTATAGATTGGTGATAGTTTGTCTCTAAAGGTTCCTCTATCAGCGCTAGCTCACAAAAAAACTTTTTTTTGACTGCAAGGGAACCATGTTGGGATTGAATATTATCCTTTTAATGTCAAGAAGGCACGAGTGCACTTGGAAGGAAACCTATTTCTACTTCTCAAGGTCCCTATCCTAGAACTTCATACCAACACACAGATAACAGATCTTGATTTTTAAAATAATAATAATAATCAGAGCTCTGCCTGCTCCTCTCAAATGAGAGGAAAACCCTTCTCCATGAGAAATATATCTGGAATGAAAGTTTCTCCTAAAAATGATGAAGTGCTGGCTGATTTCGATGCCAGGTGACTGCCCCCATCAGTGGGCCTTTCCTGTAGGGCTTTGTGTTGGATTCCTTGGTTCACATGAACAAGGTGGAGCCTTCCAAACCACATTTGGATTCTCCGTATGTAACAATGCACATTTTGATGATAAGAAACAGATTTTTGAAAGATGTGGCTAGTATACCTTAGACGTTTTGCTTGGCAGCTAGTTAATGCTTTGGCAGCGATACATCAACCTGCCCTTGCTACTTTTTCTCCATCCCATTACTATGAATTTATTATGCAACAAATAGTGACTAATGTATAAGACATGATGATCCAGAGATCTGGCATTCAAAGCAGTGAGAAAACTTTTCTTTGCCTCAGGACAGCTGCACCTTATTGGAACATGAATTCAGTACAAGTGGAAGCAACTAACTAAAGCTTATTCTTGCATTAACATTTTCTCCCTGGAATTCTTCCATCTGAGTAATGAGATTGACTGTTAATAGACATTTATATTGTGTTATGTCCATCAAGCACACCCTAATCCTAAGCACAATGAGTTTGAAGGAACTTAGAGCAGAGTACATAGGGTTCTTCCTGTGCAGTCTTCCATCCAGAATCTAACACTTGCTTAACTTCAGAGGCAGAACTCACTTTCAGAGATAGTGCTTATTCACCTGCTTAGTTTCAAGCGTATTTAAGTCATATTTTATGTGCATTTATATGAGTACATACTTGAGGTTGAATACTCAGGATTAAAATACTTGAAAATGGTAATGAAATGTTATCTGTTGCACCAGGTTCTGCTTGTAGGCTTCCCGTGGGCACTTGGTTGGCCACTGTGAGAACAAGGGCTGTGCAATGGATTTGGCTGAGGCCCAAGGCCAAGCCCAATTGGGCCCATTTGGACATTTTGGGGTCCCAGTTGAGTCAGGTTCTAACAGTCACAGATCGTTATGGGTCAGATTCGATCCAAGAGTGACCCAGGGGACATCAGGCAGGAAGAAGAGGCAGCTGCATCTCTCATTCCTGCCTGATAAGCAAAGGCAGCAATCCTCCAGTGGTAAAGGTGCTGTTTTCCTTCAGGAAAGCCCTTTGCACAACAGCATCACTCAGGATTGCTCTCTCCACTCATGAGCCAAGGGAGAGGTCCTGGGGGATGCTGTTTTGCAAAACAGCATCATGCAGGATAAATTGACCCTGCTGTTGGCTGGCAGGGGGGAAGGAAACACAACATCTCCTTCTTCATCCCTTCCCCACCATATGTTTAATTGGTTTTTTAAAACTGTAATTATACATGAGCGTCACCCCCAAAAAACTTATTTGAGAGTAGCTCTGAACCAGGATGGATAATCTCCAGGTCAACCCAGGGTGAGTTGGCCTGATGTCCCCTCTTTGGTTTGGAGTCATGAGGAGGATATTGGGGTTGGTGCACAGCCCTAGTGAAAACAGAGTGCTAGACTAGATGAGCCCTTGGCTTGATCCAGCAGGGTTCTAGTAGCCCTTGGAAAAACTACTTTTCCTAGGGACTATTTTAGCCTGTCCTGACACCCTGCTACTTAGCATTCCAGGCAACAGAAAATGGAAGGAGTGGGAAGGAGCCCTTTATTTCTCTCTGTGGCTGTGATTGCCACCACCACCACCTTCTAAGTGGAGTGAAAGGGTAAGGCATAGGGGATGAGAACTAGGTGGGTAGAGTTGTGTCATGCTAACTAAGCGCGGATAGCAAAAATTCGTCTTGGGCTCAGATTAAAACCCAAACTGGAGACGAATGACTGAAGCTTGCCTCTTATTTGAGGTGAGGATTATGAGTCCCTGGGATTCATACTTTGGAGCCTAGAAGTATGAGTCTTGGTGACATCAATCTGAAACATCTGCTATTGAATGCCATTTTGGGCAGCTCATGCCTCACACTGTCTCAGGGTGGTAGCGATGGGTGCTACTCTACTCCTCACCAAAGTTTTGAGGACCTTGCTACAAATGAGCCGGTGAGCAGCAAGGATTTTTGAAATCTCTACATACACACATATAGAGAAAAATAATCCATAGTTTATACCTTACTATTGGAAACAAGCCTCCTGTTTGTTAAAGAATAAGGTCTTCTCCTCACTCCAAGCTGAAAACTGTCGGTAGAGACACACTTGCAGTTGTGCTGGCTTCAGCGCATCTCCACCTCCATTTTCTGAATGAGGGGACACATGACACTAGTTAAACTCTGCCCCTTTTACTCTAAAACCTCAGAGATTGTATCTCCAGCACATTTTACGTTGAAGTCATCGTCACGCATACTTCAAAACTGATTGGCCATCAACCCCGTTTCCACTTCCAGTGCATCCAATGAAAATGCTTTGCTGTAGGCTTGGGGTGTGCTAGAATTCCACCCAGATCTGGTACCAAAATTCCCATTAATTCACTCATTCGCTATAATTGTGGATCAGATTATTATTGCAGATCAGATTTTCCATGGCTATTTTCAGAAACAGATTTTTAAAAAGTCTAAAATATTGATATTATTATCTATAATTTTATCAATATTTCCTTTAATTTATCGATATTTCCTTTAAAATATTGATATTAATATCACTATTTTTCCCCGAGGGCGGTAAAACAGATTGGTAAAAGCAGTGGCTTGTGGACAAAGAACAAATTCAAATTGATACCAGCCTGCTAGGTTGATGGAATGTTTGCAAACTGGCACTGGCCAACACATTCCATTCCTACTATAGGTTCAGGCAGACACAGTGATTGGCCCTACAGGTTATTGTGGGGGTCCTAATCAGCAGTGGGGAAACAGCTCTATGTCTAGCTGTGAGCAGAGTCATTTCAAAATGCAGCCTGAGAAAGCAACTAGTGTGTCTGCAGCTTGTGTTTGGGATATGGGGAGGTGATGCTCATCTACATACACACCCTTCATCCTTCTCCTTGTGAACAATTTTCACTGGGCTCCTGCCAGGAGGGTGGGCGGGATAGAAATCAAATATAAATAAATAAATAAATAAAATTTGGGGGGAGACTTTTTGTGCTGGGAGCCTTCAGAAACATATTGCCCCCTTCCCCACAACCCTGGAGCTGCTTATAGAATGGAAAGGTCTTCTGAATTTCAAAATCAAACACTGCCTGTGACAAGTTAAGTCTATTTCTTTTCCTGTTCTATTTTCAACCGGCAGTTTTAAGGGCATCCAGCGCTGTGCTTAGAAGAAGGAGAACTGGGGAGGGGAGAGAAAAGAGTTAATTGTGTAGGCAGACAAGAAGCGAACGAAAGAAAAAGAAAACTGCAGGCAACAAGCAAGGTCAAGCTGTGTGGGCAAAAAGGAAGCCAGTGGTATGTTCAGAATTCCTGCTTGTACAATGGGGGGGGGAATGTGAATAAAATGCTCCTAGTAGTAGATCTGCATTATTTTATTCTTGATTCTCATTCCTGAGACTTTGACTAGCTCCGCATTACTGCCAGTGAGGTGGGAGCGCCATTTGGTGTGCGTAGCCAGCACTGGCCTTAATGCTCAGTGGTTGCCTGTCCACAGAAACCTGGCTCTTAGTCATTCACAGAGGAACAGGATTTAAGGGGATAGTCTGCACTATGAAATCCTCTTAGCGAGGACCTCAGGGCTCTTTGACTTGCAGCTTTTGGAATCAAACTACTCCAGCTGATGTTTGCTTTGACAGCTGTTTGTGGCAGTAGTACATGTGTTAGCCATGTGAAGCAAGCGACCCGTCAACAGATGAAAGGAAAATGTCTGCTATTTCTAGCTGTGCATGTCTCAAATTCCACTCCAACCAACTGGATGGAGTGACAAAAGGCAAAGGACTCCCTTCTTGGAAGTGATTTAGACAAGGAAATCTGCCCCCTTTCATCTTTGGAGGGATGTTGCTAAATCTTTTATGAGACATCAGGTTTTTAAATAATTGCTTTTCCCTCCTGACTGTGAGGAGAAAGAATACATTTGGTTTAGGCTACTTGCACACTAATTGTTCCAAAAGCAGCAAGACCATTTTGTCTGGCTGTGGTTTGAAACGTATTTGCCCACGGCTGGACATATCTCCTTTCCCCACTACTGATGTCAGGCCTTTTAGGACTGCCCACAGCAACGTATTGGGCCAATCACTGTCTATGCCTGAGCCTACAGCAAAGCGTTTCCACTGGACACACTTGGAGTGGCAACGGGGTTGATGGCCAATCAGTTCGAAAGTCTGTTTGAAAACAACATCAAGGTAAAATGCACTCCATTTCCAATTTCCCAGGTTTTAGAGTAAAAAGGAATGGAGTTTGACTAACTTTGTGTGCCCCTGCTTTCAGAAAACAGAGGTGGAGACACACTGAAACCAGTACATGGGGTATAGTTATCCAGGGTCTCAGGGGTCTTAGACCCTTTACCTTTTTGGAATCAAGGTCCCAGCGGGGCCCCTGTGTGTCCTGTATCCTGCAAGCCAATCAGCATGAAAGGGGAATGTGTTAGCCACTGAGAAGAGTCTTATAACATGCTTCCTTGTCCTTTTCTGTGGATTGTAGTCAATCAGAGTGAAAGGAGGTGAGTCAGCCACTGAGAAGACTCTTCTCAGTAGCTAACACTCTACCCTTTCATGTTTATTGGCTCCTAGGGATATTTGTTGTTGTGGGAGAAGGCATTAACAAGGATCTTATTCTCAACTCAGCAGCAAAAATGGGGGAGGGGTGGCTGTCACTAACACAAAGATACCCTGCACTTCTGAACTTGTCACAACACTACTGCCAGTAAAACTACAAATGTGTCTCCAGCCTTAATCTCAGCACTGTAGCAAATATTGAGGGTGGTGGTTGTGGTGGTGGTTGTGTTGTTGTTATGTGCCTTCAAGTCGATTATGACTTATTGCGACCCTACGAATCAGTGACCTCCAAGAGCATCTGTCATGAAAAACACTGCTCAGATCTTGTAAATTCAGGTCTGTGGCTTCCTTTATGGAATCAATCCATCTCTTGTTTGGCCTTCCTCTTTTTCTACTCCGTTCTGTTTTTCCCAGCATTATGGTATTTTCTAGTGAATCAGGTCTTCTCATTATGTGTCCAAAGTATAATAATCTCAGTTTCATCATTTTAGCTTCTAGTGACAGTTCTGGTTTAATTTGTTCTAACACCCAATTATTTGTCTTTTCCATGGTATGCGGAAAGCTCTCCTCCAACACCACATTTCAAATGAGCTGATTTTCCTCTTATCCGCTTTTTTCACTGTCCAACTTTCACATCCATACATAGAAATCGGGAATACCATGGTATGAATGATCCTAACTTTAGTGTTCAGTGATACATCTTTGCATTTGAGGACCTTTTCTAGTTCTCTCATAGCTGCCCTCCCCAGTCCTAGCCTTCTACTGATTTCTTGACTATGGTTTCCCTTTTGGTTAATGACTGTGCCAAGGTATTGATAATCCTTGACAAGTTCAGTGTCCTCATTGTCGACTTTAAAGTTACATTAATCTTCTGTTGTCATTACTTTAGTCTTTTTGACGTTCAGCTGTAGTCCTGCTTTTGTGCTTTCCTCTTTAACTTTCATCAGCATTCTTTTCAAATCATTACTGGTTTCTGCTAATAGTATGGCATCATCTGCGTATTTTAAATTATTGATATTTCTTCCTCCAATATTCACACCTCCTTCATTTTGGTCCAATCCTGCTTTCCGTATGATATATTCTGTATACAGATTAAACAAATAGGGTGATAAAATACATCCCTGTCTCACACCATTTCCAATTGGGAACCAATCGGTTTCTCCATATTCTGTCCTTACAGTAGCCTCTTGTCCAGAGTATAGGTTGCGCATCAGGACAATCAGATGCTGTGGCACCCCCATTTCTTTTAAAGCATTCCATAGTTTTTCATGATCTACACAGTCAAAGGCTTTGCTGTAATCTATAAAGCACAGGGTGATTTTCTTCTGAAATTCCTTGGTCCGTTCCATTATCCAACATATGTTTGCGATATGATCTCTGGTATCTCTTCCCTTTCTAAATCCAGCTTGGACGTCTGGCATTTCTTGCTCCATATATGGTAAGAGCCTTTGTTGTAGAATCTTGAACATTACTTTACTTGCATGGGATATTAAGGTGATAGTTCGATGATTACTGCATTCCCTGGGATCCCCTTTTTTTGGAATTGGGATATATATTGAACACTTCCAGTCTCTGGGCCATTGTTTAGTTTTCCATATTTCTTGACCATTTTTTGTCAAAATCTGGGCAGATTCAGTCTCAGTAGCTTGTAGCAACTCTATTGGTATGGCATCTGTTCCTGGTGATTTGTTTCTTCCAAGTATTTTAAGAGCAGCTTTGACCTCACATTCTAAAATTTCTGGTTCTTCAGCATATGGTTCCTCCATGAATTAATCTGTCATCCTAGCATCTCTTTTATAGAGTTCTTCAGTGTATTGCTTCCATCTTCCTTTTATTTCATCTCGGTCATTCAGTGTGTTCCCCTGTTCATTATTCAACATCTCTACTCTTGGTTTAAATGTCCCTTTCATTTCTCTAATCTTTTGGAATAGGGCTCTTGTTCTTCCCTTTTTGTTGTACTCTTCTATTTCTATACAATAACTATTGTAATAGTTTTCTTTGTCTTTATGTACTCGTCGCTGTATTGTTGCATTTAGGGTTCTGACCGTGTTTCTATCTCCTTTTGCTTTTGCTTTCCTTCTCTCTTTAACCATTTTAAGAGTTTCTTCAGTCATCCATTGAGGTCTTTCTCTCTTTTTAACTAGAGGTATTGTCTTTTTGCATTCTTCCCTGATCATGTCTCTGACTTCAGTCCATAGTTCCTCTGGTTCTCTGTCAACTGAATTTAAAGCCTTGAATCTGTTCCTTATTTGATCTTTATATTCTTCTGGGATGTTATTTAAATTGTATTTTGGCATTATAATTGTTTTTTTGTTCTTCTTTAGCTTTACTCTGATTTTCGATACAACCAGTTCATGATCTGTACCACTGTCTGCTCCTGGTCTTGTTTTTGCAGAAAGTATGTAACTTCTCCATCTTCTGTTGCCAATTATATAATCAATTTGATTCCTATATTGACCATCTGGTGATGTCCATGTGTACAGTCGTCTTTTTGGTTGCTCAAAAAATGTGTTGGCAAGAAGCAAATTACTGGCTTCACAGAATTCAATAAGTTTTTCTCCTGCTTCATTTCTGTCTCCTAGGCCCCATTTCCCCACAATTCCTAGCTTTTCTCTGTTCCCTGCTTTTGCATTCCAGTCCCCCATGATTATCAGAGCATCCTGTTTTGGTGTGTGATCAATTTCCTCCTGTACTTCTGCGTAAAATCTCTCCAATTCTTCTTCTTCTGCGTTTGTCATTGGAGCGTAGACTTGGATAGGTTTCCTGTTTAATCTCATTGATATCACTCGCTCAGACCTTGTGTTGTAGCTCCTAATTGCTTTAGCTACATCACTTCTCACTATTAAAGCAACCCCATTTCTTCTTAATTTCTCATTTCCTGCATAAAATACTTTGTAGTTGCCTGATTGAAAATGTCCCATTCCCGTCCATTTTAATTCACTTTAATTCAATCGTGGATGAAAATCATGCGCCTCAACCTGGGCTTCTGTGCAGCATCACTCTCATATTTTTGTAAACAAAATGTCTGGAATGTGGCCTGATTATCATTCCATATGACTAACTAAGTATAAGTGCAAGGCAAATGTGCCAGTGGTGCCTGCTGAGAAGTTCCTTAGATGAAAAGGTATACCTCTCCTTCAGCCTGCATCCTCTGTATTCAGGAAAACTGGAATGACACCCTTACCAAATGAAATATGGTGTTAATCCTGGAGCTGGAAAGAGACCAGGTTCTCTTGGTTTCTGCTCTGATTCAATGACACTTCACCAAGCGGAAATTAACAATAAACTTATAGAACTTAGGTACTCTTAATTAGTCCAAAGGGACTCAGATGAAGGGTACACACACATTTACAGTTTTGCTGGCTTCCATTCATCTTCATTTCCATTTTCTGAACACAAGGACACACAACACTCCACCCCCTTTTACTCAAAAACCTCGCAAGTTACAGCTCTAGCACATTTTATCTTGAAGTCAGCTTCACACAGACTTCAAAAGTGATTGGCATCAACCCCATTTTCACTCCAGATGTGTCCAATGAAAATGCTTTTCTGTAGACTCAGGCAGACACAATAATTGGCCCAACACTTTGTTATGGGTGGTCCTAATCAGTTGTGGGGAAGGGAGATGTGTCCAGCCATGGGCAACCATGTTTTAAATGAGTTTTAATCTGAGACCAGAGAAAACCTTCTGGTTGCTTTAGAAGCAGCCGGTGTGTTTGCAGCCTAAATGTCTCAGCATACATGGCATGAAAATCACACAACAGATGTCAATTTCCAAAGGGGTCTCTGCTACATCTTCCTCCCCTTCTCCTGGCCTGGTAAGGTTTCATGGGTCCTGGAGTGGGCAGGAAAAGGGAGCAGTGGAAGCAGAAGACACCTTGCACAGTCCCAGCATCTCCAGGTAGGGCTGGATGACACCTCTGGTTGAAATCCTAGAATGCTGCTGCCCATCAATGCACTGAGCTAGACAGGCCAATGGTCTAGCTCAGAATAAGGCAGTTTCCTCTATTTAAGGAAAGGGCTGTAGCTCAGTGGCAAAGCATATGCTTTGCATGAAGATTCAGTCCCAGATTCAATCCCTGCCATTTCCAGATAGGGCTAAGAAAGACCCCAGTCTAACATCCTGCCAGAATGTAGACAACACTAATATGGGTGGATCAACCGTCTGACTCAGTAAAAGGCAGCATTATTTGTCTCCATGTTCCTATGTCCCACCTACCTGCGAGGAGTTGAATGTTGCCATTTGCTTTGGCAGAGTCCCTGTTCGATTCCTCGTGACATCGCTTAATGGAACAGGATTCTACCAGGAGCTCTGATAGGACAGAAACATTGGAGGTTGAGGAGGAAGAACCAAAAATGCAGCTTTCCAGCTTACACTGCAGTTCGTGTGTCCAAACACAAGATGGATAGCGTGCCTACAAAATACCAAAGTGTTTTAACTGTAGTAAAAATTGCAGTCGATACAGAGAGGGAAAATAACCAAAGTGAAGGCCAAACAAAATGTCAAGTGAAAGATCTGTGAAGAGGCTTTCTTGTCATTTTAAAACACATTAATATCAGCTCATGGAGGACTGATGGGGGGGGGATACAATGAATTCTTGTTCCAGCCACCACCAAACTCTCCCTCTCCCTAGCACAGCTTGTACTTTCCTTCTGACAAGATGGGATTAGGCCTCCATGGAAGGATTGGGTCCCACCCAGGCCTTCTCCTTCTTCTGTGTTGCACTACTAGAATAGTTGGCAGTGGCTACCCCTTTTCCTGCTTCTCTTCATCTTTCAGATGGAGGCATAGGGCAGATGGTGGCTGCTGCTGTTTGCTGGCACTGTTTGCTTGCCCAAGCAGAGAAGAGGTCTAGTAGAGATGGTTTCTAGGAGTAACAACTGCTGTAACCAAGAAGGACAAGGCACGACAACAGACAATGGCTGGGTTTTCTAGCTGGTACTGGCTCACTTGCCCAGGTGGGCAGGTGGACAATCTCTGGTGACAAGGAGGATCAGCAGTTGCTAGTTGCCTGATGGTCCTCTCACTCTTGGTGAGTTTCAGGCAACCATCACCTCTCATAGAAGCTAAGCAGATGATCCTCTTCCTATTGCTGTTTGTAAAATGAATATGCATCCCAGAGTTCACTCTGCACATTGTAGAGCAGCTTAGACTAAACTGGTCCTCTCCAGATGTTTTGGACTACAACTCCCATGCCAAGTGCTCAGGGATGATGGAAGTTGTAGTCCAAACATCTGGAGAGCATCAGGTTGGGGACAGCTCTTGTATATGACCAGTGATGGTAAGTTGTCATTCAGAGACGCTTGTCTGCCATTACTGATCTTGTCAACCAGAGTTAGTCCCAACAAGTTTGAAAACCAGAGTCACAGGGAAACAAAATTGAATGAAAGCAAGTTATCATTATCCTTGTAGTAGCTGGGAAATATGTCAAGCTCTTTCTCAACTGGAACAGTTTAGTTTGAGACCATCTTGTAGACAGCTTGAGAAAATCAGTTCCAGGAAGGTAGGAACAAGACACGAAGTTGCTAACTTGATGCTCAAAGATTCTCCACAGTGACTCTGCTGCCATAGAATAAGTGCTTTCCACTTTCCTTAAATATAACCCAGATGCACTGTTTCATGAGTACCCTGCCTTTTAATCACATTGTTCTTAAGGTACAATATTTTTCAATCTTGTGCAAAATACAAAAAAAATCAGGAAGGGGACTGGGAAACAATGAAACATCGACTGTGATAGCAGCTGGTAAAAGTAGGTCCTGCATAATTTTGCTCGAAGGATTGCAGAACCACAACATAGTGTATATTATCCATATTATTGGCCTAATATTTCAAGCTGATTTTCTGCTTACAGTTCATGTCAGCACCTAAACTGTTATATTCAACCTCTTGAAAATGTCTCCTAGAGATAAAACACTCGCACACATGCACATGTGTGTGTGCATATTATAATCCCTCTAAAGTCAACTCTTGTTCTGTAATGTGGTGATATTTACTGGGCACTGATCATTTTCAGCTGTTTTGTTTAATTCAACTGGGTCGTTAGCAAGACATTAACACAGAACATGGGCTGGATTCTTCTTAATAGGAATTTGTATATCTTTGGAGAATTCATTCACCAACTCATCAGGCTATTGGCCATTTTGATCCTTGAGACTGTTTATTTCTGATGTACATTAAGGAGAGGAATGGCTACCCATCTCTGCATTGTTTGGCAATTGTCCAAAGAGAGGCAGATGTTATCCTATCCCATTGTATTCACTATCTTTTCTTTGCCCAAGAAGGGATATTTTCCCAATAATCTCCAGTCTGCCAACATTTGCATTTTCTTACTGGCAAAACCTGTCAATTTTCACCTCAGATACAGATCTTGTTTCTCAAGTTCTGGGAAGCCTGTAACATAAGACCCATCATATTCACAGTAACTATTGCTATTTTGTTGCATATGACATGTCAGTCTAAGGGCTAGATTTAAATCTAAATGAGCTGGATTCAAATCTCTGCTACGCAATGGAATCAATGAGTTATCCTAGATTATCCAGGCTTTCTCTGGCTTGATTTACCATTTGTAAAATGTGATTAAGAGTATCCTACCTCACAGGGTTTTGAGAACAAATACAACATGCTTTTACTCACCAGATGCAAAAAAACCAAAAACCCTTCATAGAGAAGTAAATATTTATTAGGAACAACCAATGTCCAAAATGCAGCATGCAAGGTTTGGAGGGTATTTTCTTTTTCTTTTTTTAGTTATACAGAACATTTCCTCAGGGTGGATATTAAAACATTAAAGCAAAAAAATGTTTCTGGGAGGAAAAAAAGGATATATTCTTTAAACTTTTTGGGAGGTATTCCAATCGCCCCATTCCAATCCCCCCTCCAATGGACCCACATGGCTGCTTAGTTTTCATCAGGTATAAATAAGTTCTTTACACACTGGGCAAGTCGGGAGGGAGGGGGTACTTTCTTGCTAAACATGATGCCCTTGCCAACAGAATGATGCCCAGAGCTACCTGCCTGTCTAAAGTCTTTAAACTCTGGCATTTGCAATTTATTTCTGTTTATTTTAATTATTTTAAACTATTTCTATATCACTCTTCATCTGAATAATACCAGAGCAGTTCATAAAATACAGAGAAGATACAATAAGATAAAACACATATAAAATACGTATTGAAGCATTAAAACCATTATAAAATTCCACCCACTTTAAGCCAGCAATAGGTAAGCCTTGGTAAACACGTAGATCTTCAGCAGGTGTCCAAAGCTCATCACAGTTGGCAGCTGCCTTATTCCAGAGGGAAGGGAGTTCCATAAGGAAGGTGCCATAAAAAAGCCCTTCCTCAGGTTGCTACATACCATGCCTCAGCTAATAGAAGTACAACCACAAAAGCCTTCTCCAAGGATTTTAACAAATGGGCAGGTCTGTATGTGTGCAGCCTTTCCTTCACATATCCAGGCTCTGAATTGTGCTTTATATGTCAGCAAGAGCACCTTAATTTCACTCTGTAGCAAACTGACAGCCAGGACAGCTCCATCAAAGTTGGTGCAATATGGTCGGGATAGTTTGCCCTGCTCAGCAATCTAGCCATCACATTCTGCACCAGGAGCAGCTTCTGAACCAGCTTTAAAAGCAGTCCCATACAGATCCCATTATGTTGACAATGCTTAGCCATTATACAAATGTGTTGTCATGTACGTATTTGGTGTGGCACTTGTAACTCAAAGGAATCCAGTTTGCAATTAATGGATCAGTCAGACAGCAGCCATATATCTTACAGGATAATCTTATACATACTTAGAAGCAAGAGCTGTTTAGTTTAATGGAGGTTGCTCTCAGGAATAGGATTGCATGCTTTCCTACTCAGGATGGTTGTGAATATATGCTGGAACATGGGTGATTAATGGCAGCCAGCCTACATATCAAAAAGCAGTGCAAGAACCAACCTTTCTACCATTTTTTACACCTAAGTTTATTTTTTATAACTATCTAAAGCTTTCCTCAGAAAGTTCACATTTGCTTTGAGTTCTTTTGGAACTAGGGAAAGGAAAGGCAGATGGTGCACTGAAAGGAGAAAAGGGGAAATCTCTAAGCTGATGTGTTATGTCAGCATTGCTGTATTTTCTCCTGCTGTTTATGTGACTTCAAAATATTTGCTGGTGTTTTTGAACAGTTTTCCATGAACTTCACTTCATGAAGCAACTGAGATCCCATCAGCTCGAAAATTTCTCAGCTCTCTTTCCCTCTGGAGAGAACTCATGTAATGATAAGACATTGCATTAACACACAAGAATACACACATACACAGAAACTCTCTGAGCTACATGGTGATGTAAACCATAGTAAAAACCATGCATTAGTATACAGAGCATTCCCTGGAGACTTGTGAGAAATTTCCCTTTCATTATTTTTAATCAAAAATTCTACATTGGCAACTTAAGGACACATCAGAAAAAGGCATCAGGAACAATTTCCACACATTTGTCGGCTAACTGGACTAAAGGAATCAATACAGCTCAGTGTAGCTATGAAATGTTAACTTTTTGATGTGTCAAAAGTCTTCATATGGGAAAGGATTAGGGGCTCCAAAGGGGAAAAAAATTGCTGGCTGGAGAATTTTAGGATTTAGAATGATGAGTTATTTATCTTTGTGTTCCCTTAATTCCTCTCCAGGACTGATGACAGAAGGTGTCAGTGACCCACACATGCATTCTAAATTTTGTTTTAAAAGTAAAATTCCATGGGGAGTATAATAGGAAAGACTTAATGGTTGGAGTTTTACTGTTAAGTGCAAATGTAATTTGGCAGCATAATGGATGAAAGTGCCAAGTTTAAAGGTCCATTTACTTTAGAACCTCTTGCCTTCCTTGCGAAGCAGACTTTCCTGCAGTTAGTACCTTTAAAGGGATAATGTCAAAATAATTATTATGGCTTGCATTTTCAAAGGGTCCCAAAGTACCTAAGAATCTAGTTCCCACTGAAAGTCAATGGAATGCATTAACTAACCAACTAACTAACTAATAGCAAGGCCAGAAGAAAGAATGATGCTGCCATTCCATTTCTCAACATGGGTGCATTTACTGCTTTAAAGCCTTCTGAATACTTCAGAGGTAAATAGTAGGGCTCATCCAGACGACTGTATAATGTGTGACATGATTGCTTTGTGTATTCATTATTTTTTGGTCGTCCGGGCCTGGCAACCAAAAAGTTTTCTGTATCTTTAAAAGTTGTGCAGGGGGGAGGGTGAATTCTACCTTGTGGTTTTTCCCATTACAGGGTTGCAAGAACACCTGCACTTGGCCGATTTTCTCTTTTCCTAAAGATACAGAATCAGTCTCAGGCCCTGAACCTGGTAACCCTAGCTCTAAACCTGATTTTGTCAAACTGTTAGAGTGATGGTAGAGAGCAAAGCAAGAAATCTCCTCCTGTACAGTGTGATCTTGAAAATGTACTAGTGAGAAATCCCTCTTGGCTGTACAGTCCTTATGCTTGGTTCAGGCAGGGAGGGTAAGAGAGAGGCTAATATTCATCAAATATGTGGTATCTTTAAGAAGTGTTTTAAGATCTTTTAATGGCTGTCTCTTGATGGTCTGGGATATACTGTAGGTATAATATGTACATGTTTGGAACAATCATTATGCATGTTAGATTCTTAGTAACTAAGGAGCTGCAAGCCTAACTACCTACAAGTAAGTCCCTTAAACACAGTGTGACTTACTTCTGAGCGTGCTTGCATAGGATTGTGCTGTAACTATCCATCATCTGTGACAGAGCTGCTACTAGGGGAGGTGACTCTTAAGAATGTAATAAGGCATTGATTTCTGTTCTGACCTATGTTTGTTGCATGCAGCACTGTTTCTTTTTCTCTACAGTTTGACTTCCAACAAAAACTATGTTAATTGACTCACTAACTGCTGTGGCAGAAATTTACATAATAAATTATGTTACTGTATTATTCCAAACTATTCATTTCAATGCAAAGGAAACACAATGCGAATTATTGGAGTTGGGGGAATCATCAATTATGCATCACTTGCTGGACCAGTTATTTGCTAGATTGATTTCTGTTCTGGAAAGGGAATGAATAAGCAAACATTGACCATTTCTGCTTCTGTTAAGTGTTGAAATTCTGTAGCATTCCTAGTGACTCTATATACAATCAACATAATATTGAATGTATCTTTGAATGCTATGTTTGGGGTCACCCTCTTAAAGAAAAAACTAACAGCAGCCACACCAGGGGAAGGGGACAGCCGATCTGGATTGTGACTATGTACCTTCCCCATTTCCTCACTGAAAATAATCCTCCACAGTTACTGTAAACAGCAGTTTCTTTGGGAAATTGCCACTTTAAGAGATGATTTTCAGTTAGAAAATGGCATGGAAGAACAGCTAAATCCCCCTACCCCCATCTGTTGCTGTTAGGTTTTTAAAGAGAGAGAGAGGAGGATGGTCACAAACAAAGGGATTCAAAGATGTGTTTAGTGTTGCATGTAGTTTGGTCTAAGAACTTTATTGTACTTCTCAGACAGAAATGGAACAGCCACATGGCATTCAAATATCTCAACATCTGTCACATATGTCCTGACAACATAAGTCTAGCTAAGGCCATCTAGTGACTGAATTATATAATGACATTATCCACACAGATTGTATAAGGGAGACACAGCACTTGACACATAGTAATAAAACCATCTCTTACAGACTAATCTCTGAGGATTTGATTAAGCAACCTCAGTTCTAGGCTGCTTTACCGCTGCAATCCAAAAATATCAATAACAGTTACACTGTTCTAAATTAATAGTGAACTTCATTCTGCAGTGCCTCCCTCTCTGAAAAGCTAACAACCCTTCTGCTGTGGTGGGGGTTGCCAATCCAGCACCTTTGGGCACAATGGCACCTGCAAAAGCATACATTGGTGTCCCCAGGCAGGGCTCCTAAAACTGAGCAGCGAAATGTGTAGGTATCTTCTAAGCAATTTCTGTGAGATGAGCTAGCCTGGCTGCTCCCGCTGTCCATGGTCTTAGCCAGTGAGTGAAGTCAGAGCTGTGATTGATAAGTGAGTTGTTTGGACACTGGGCGAAAGGAACCCCTGAGATCCTAAAGAGCTTCTGTTTTGCCCTTCACGTTGGTGCACTTTTCCTGCTTCTGTCTTGTTTTCTAGTAGTCATTGGAATCTCTTTAGTGTGCCCTTTTTTCTAGCAACCAGGATGCATCATTCCTGTGGTGAGTCCATCTGAGATCAGATACTACCTAGAAGTTATTTTCTGAAAATACTGCTACACAGTAAGTGTGGGTGGATGTTAAAGAATCTCTTCTCCAAATGCCAAATGCAAAATATGAAAAAATGGCAAAGGGGCTTAGGCATGTCTCCTGCTGTGAGGAAGCTGGTGTGCAGTCAATTGTTAATGAGTACCTGGAAAACTAACGCACAGTACCAGAATATACTAACTGCTTCAGAAGTAACTTTCTTTGTTTTTAGTGGGGCTTACCCCAGGCAAGTGGGATGGCAGCCTAGGCTTTGTTTGAGGATTGGTATTGGGGAAAATGGCTGTCTTGTGTTTTTAACAGCTGTATCTCCACAATCAGGACCAGCAAAACAGGGCTGACTTCTCATGTTAAACATGAGGTTGTTGTGGCAGGGGACAGAGAAGTAGCAATGACTGTACACCCTCTAATTTTGTGTTATGCCATGCCCCCATGGCAGCCATTTTGTGACTGGTGCCCATAGCACTTTCTCAAAATTTGGCTGAAAAAGGTTGGTGATCCCTCCGCTATGGTAATGTATACATTCAACAAAAGTTGGGAACAAATTAGTTGTAGTGTGTATTGAGCTGACAGGCTCCCAATTTGAAACACATGTCTTCATGTGTACAACCCATGTGTATTTACCATCACATGTATTAAACATGTACATGTGGAAGGGAACTGAGGCTGGCTGTGGTTCCAACCACATATTTATGTGGTGTCAAACTGTACAGCTTGCTAGCTACTGTGTAATATTAAACATGTGTTTTGGTTAATTCCTGTCATCTTCATTCTTTCCACAGCCAGGGGTAGGTCAGGATACATTACATCTCCTTAGAGAAGCCCTCTGAAATATGTAAAACTCCTACGCAATCTTAAATGCATGTATTACTAAAACTAGCAAAACTTCTACAATTTTAAACGAGGCCTTCATTTTTCCATTCTTTAACGTTTGTTCATGTGACAGTACAACCTCCTTTCAACTTTGCTTTTGGGGTATTCAGTCTTTGTATTAACCACCTAAAGACACCTGGAAACATTTCAGAAAGCTTCCACAGCACCCCGTTATTACATCTAGGAGTAGGAGGTAGGAGAGACGATCGACTTCCTTTGCCACACTAATAATTTTGCATTAGCTTGGAGAAAATAAAAGAACAAAAAAGAGTTAATTCTCTCTTCTTACTTTATTCTCTTCCCGTTATTGCAGCATTTCCCCCTTCTCCTTCAACTCCCTTTTTCTTTTGTCTGTTTTCTAGAGTGTGAGCCAACTGCTTCCTCCCCCCATTTTTGTCTTGTCTAGTGCATATTGGGGCTGGATCCAATATTCTTTGTTTGCTAGAAGCTGCCTTATACCTGGTCAGATTATTTGTCCATCTAGAGCAGAGGTTGCAAACCTGATCTAGAATAAACCAAAATGGAGAGAAAATGTCCCTGATTATTTAAACAACAATGAAAAATACAAAGGTCAAGGTAATCAGACTATAAACTATCTACAGTTTGTTTACTTTGACTGTTGTATTTTACGTACTTGTCCATCTAGCCTAGTATTGGCCTTTAACTGGAGACTGAAACATGCAGAAGCTGTGTATGGGCTTCCCATAGGCATCTGGTGGGCCTCTGTGAGAACAGGATGCTGGACTAAACAGGCCATTGGCCTAATCCAATAGGGCTGTTCTTATGAGCTTTGCACTGGGGTATGCCCCCCCCCGACAGCACCGAATTATCATAGTTGGTTTACCATATCCAGAGATAGGGAACCTGTGGCTCTCTAGATGCTGTTGGACTCCAGTTCTCATCATCCCTTTCTGTCTATTGGCCATGCTGGCTGGGCTGGAGTCCAACAACATCTGGAGGGCCTTAGGTTTCCCATCCGTAACATCAGTTCAAAACCTGCTTCCACTGTTCTCAGCTTCATCGTCTTCTCAAGATATCATCACTGGCAGGTCTCCGAAGGTCATGTAGTATAGTCTCCAGAACGATTAACAAATATATCCTTAAATGCCTGATAATTAATAACATGAATGTCTTGGACTGTAATGTGCCAAGAACGTGTAGGGAAAAGTACAAAGCAATAAACTAAAAGGCTAATGAAACCAGTGATTCTGATCCATCCATCTAGTGTGGTCTCTAGAGCACAGGAATCTTTGAATTTTATCAAAGGATTACACTGAAGCTGAGTAGATGAATGCACATGCCCTAGTGCATTACAGAGAGACATAAGATTTTTCTCACCAAGTTTCCTTTTTGGTCCCGTTTTGATAACATGTATCTCTGGAGAGTCTCAGTTGTCAATGTTAATGGTTTAATCGGCATTGATAGATTCTATTTATGTTGGGAGAGGACTCAGGTGGCTCGGTGTAATGTAAACTTTTCTGGATAGTAAATAGTCAAAGATGGGTGTTTTTTTTAATGACTGTACTGAATTTCAGTCCTGGTTCAAAAAGCACCAGATGTTCATTAGTTAAGATGGCTATCTCAAATTGCTCTTGTGATCTGTATGACCTATGTATGTACTGCCATGTTTGTACCAAAATTATTCTGTGCCTAAACTACAGAATAATTTTGAGTATGTGGCATCCTATAAAGCTTTGTGCTCCAACTGTAGTATATTCTAAGCAGAACAAAAAAGAATGTGTGAGAGTTACACATATAGCTCTTTTGTGCTAAAACTCATAGACCCCAACACTGCTGGGGTGCCTACATGTGATGAATTATCTATTTTTCTAAATCATACACTTCAAGAACGTCCAGAGTTGTCACTAGACAACTGGAATGCCTGGGAAGATGTTAAAAGCATGCCACCCCAGGTTGCTTAGCTTATAAGGAAGAAGAACTTTAAAAGCAGAGTATGGATTAGGGGTGCTTAAGGAATTCAACCAGATCTACACCTCCTAGACTAATGTGCCATTGGAATTTTGTTATCACTTTCACACTTCCTGAATGTTCTGATGCAGCTCAAAAAAGTAACAAAATCTGTATTTAAAACTGTATTTTGAGAGAAAGGGCATATTAAAAATGCATGTTTAAATACAAATGCATATAAACACAATTTTAAAAAAATTGCAGTTGAATGTGGACATGAGAAACAGTGGACTTATTAATGAACGTATGCAAAAGTGACACAGACTGCAAATACTCTGTTCCTATTCCTAGTGTGGATGTCAGCTGAAAGGGAGAAACTAAACTGTGGCCATGCCTGTACAGCCTGTTCTTGCTTATGAAGTGCTAAGGGCCCTTCAACAAAATGTTGAAAAGTTTTCTCTAAACTTTTTTAAATATTGGAACTGATGGGTGGTGATGCTTTAGTAAGGAAATCTGAACTCAGCTGAGAGATCGGTTGTCAGTTTTGTTACAAGCTGAATTCTGAGCAAAGTGTGCTTTGTGCATAACTTGGAAGTGCAGTACGTATACATATGGAAAAGTCACTCAATCCTTCACAAGTAATCCGGTTCGTTTGTATTTGTATATACTCACATAGTCTCAGTGGATTTAAAGGCTTTCCGCATGTCACTGCAAGAGAAACTTCTCAAGTCCTCACAGTAGCATCCAAACAATACACCTATGAGGTATTCTATAGATGTGAAGATGGGGCATGTGTGTGTCAGCATCCACCTGGCAGTCATGATTACAAATCAGCACAAGCCCCATTCAGGCATTTCATCTACTTGTATGAGCATCACCCACCCCACGAGCTCCACTTCTGGCCTTTATACATTCGGCGCAAAGGTCTGGAGGAAGATTGTGCTTAGAATGATCAGAAACGTGGGGCAAGCAGGATTCGAAACTTCAGGAGGGATTCCAACTGGGTTCAGCTAAATGAGTAGAGGTCAGATGTGGAGATGTCAGGGCTGGTGGCCCCACTACCCTTCATGTATTCTTTGAAGGAAGGTAGACCTAGTGCCTGAACAGGGATACGCATTGGCTCACAATTGGCTCTGATGCACACTGAGATAGCTGTGGCTTATATCTCTCCTCAAACAAGGAAAATAGAATGATTTCCACCCGCACTCCTTCCAGAGTGTAAGCATTGTTTTAGACATGGGGTGGGGAAGTTGTGACCTTCTAAATCAGCCTTTCCCAACCAGTGTGCCTCCAGATGTTGTTGGACCACAACTCCCATCAGCCTCAGCCAGCATTGCCAATGGTCAGGAAAGATGGGAGCTGTGGTCTAACATCTGGAGGCACACTGGTTGGGAAAGGCTGCTCTAGATGCTGTTGGACTCCAACTCTCATTAGCCCTGGCCAGCACGGCTACTGGTCAGGGATGATGGGAGTTGTAGTCCAGCAACATTTGGAGGGCCAAAGTTCCCACCCTGTTGTAGAGTGTGGTGCTGCTCAGAAAAAAACCTTAGGTCTGAGACAGATGTACTCAGGACAAACGTACCACCTTCAGATGCAGGTTCATGGTGTGTGAGTAAGAGAGGTTCTATTACCTCTTTCCCCTGTCTTTGCTCCTTTATTGACACATGCACTAGCTTTGAATGCAGCATGAATTTTTACCCCCATCTCCACACTTCAGTCAGGCTTTGTGACTGTTGTTGTTTTCAGCTTCCCCCCCCCCCCCGCAAAGCATGTTCAGCAATAACATAAACTGGCACTTTTTTAAAAAGGAAGCAAAATAAGAGGTGAGGTCTCAAAATGGTTCTGAGTGAGGTTCTCCTGTCAAGGCAACATCTCTCTCAAGGAACATAGGAAGCTGCCTCCTGCTGGGAGGAAGGGTGGAATATAAATCAAATAATAAATAAATAAATATTGAATCAGACCATTGGTCCATCTAGCTCAGTATTGTCTACATTGATTGGTGGTGGCTTTCCAGGGTTTCAGGCAGCATTGTTTCTTAGCTCTGCCTGGTGATTCTGGGGACTGAACCGGGGACCTTCTGCAGACGCCCTACCACAGAGCTACCTTAGGCCCGTCTTTTGCTTCCTTTGCATTACAGTACTATTCCTTTTTTTTTGTCAACTTGAAAAAAATAGCAAATCCCCGCCTTCAGTAAATGACGCCTTTAGGGTGGGGAGAGTGGCTTCATTATTGTCATAATGACCAGCACCAAAACTGGATTCTTCCCAGGGCTGATTCATTCCCCCCCCCAAAAAAATTACATCTGTCCTAAAAGATGTCAATGGATCCACAGCACTTGTCCTTTAAGATAGGGGGCTTAATTGCTCAGATGAGAACTGTTTGCCTTACTCTACTATTTCTGTTTTCTTATCCCAGTATAATTTGGTTTTGCTCCTGTGGTATCTGTTTAACAGACCCAGTGAAACATTTAGCTGCTATCTTTGAAGAAAAAAAATAACTTAGTTTGCTGAAGGTGTTCAGAGAACTTTATCTGACAAGTGGTGACATATTCCCCATATTTCAGGAGTCCGATGCTGATATTGTCCCACTTCATAAATAGTACATTATTCTTTTCATATGCCTGCTGAAACTAAAGAGGCTTCTTCTAGGGTAGGATGCTTGCTACTGTAATTGCTGCAAATGGTCACCCACAAAAAATTATTAAATGCAAGAAGTGTCTGGACATTTAAGATGGTATTAGAAAAGAAAAATGTAAATACAATATGTCCCAAACTGCCTACTTACACTGCCTCAAAATGTAAATGTAGTGCCTTCAAGTCGATTCCGACTTATGGTGACTCTATGAATACGGTTTTCATGGTAAGCGGTATTCAGAGGTGGTTTACCCTTCCCTTCCTTTGAGGCTGAGAGGCAGTGACTGGCCCAAGGTCACCCAGTCAGCTTCATGGCTGTGTGGGGATTCGAACCCTGGTAGTCCAACACCTTAACCCAGCCTTTCCCAACCGGTGTGCCTCCAGATGTTGTTGGACCACAACTCCCATCAGCCTCAGCCATTGGCTGAGGCTGATGGGAGTTGTGGTCCAACAACATCTGGAGGCACACCGGTTGGGAAAGGTGGCCTTAACCACTACACCGTACTGGCTCTCACATTGCCTCAAGTAGTATCCTTTTCAAAGTGGCTTTGGTTTAGGCGCTCTTTTCTCCCCCAGGCGTCCTGAGTCTCAAATCTGGGTCCGTTGCTGTAGTTCAACTCATGAATTTTTTGCAGTATTCCAGCTACCTCAAGTTTTTTGGGGGGGTCATTCCCCAGGAAGTCCATGCCTGGATTGATCAGCAACAAATATCAGCACCCATGGTCAACTCATCTCTAGGGATAAACAAATCTGTCAATTTATGTTATCTCAGTGTCTCATTTTCTAGAATCTTAATTTCAGTTCTCCATGTTTCCATAGCAATTTGCCATTTTTTTGAAAAAAAAATCTTCATGAAAATTTGACAGCATTTTATTGTGAATTTCTCCTGACTTTCCCCCCTTTTATGCAGTTTTGAATAATGTACATGTTTTTGCAAGCAATTTTCCCTAATATAAAAAAATTGTATGTTATTTTCATGTATTTCATATATTTTTATACATACTTTCCCTTAATATATGCATTTTTCTATACAGTGTTTGGAGAACTACATTGCAAACTTCAGAAAACTGCAGATTTTGAAGGATAATTGTGTTTTGTTCTGCATATTGGTTCAAGAAGTGTGGGTTAGGTACTTCCTCATTAAAACACAAACAGAACAACATTTCTCCCCTATCCCTACTCATCTACCATGGCTGGCATATTTGGCAACAAGTACTCTGCTGCACTGGCATGATCTCCTTTGCCCTTTTGTGCACCAGTAACCCCCAGACTTACTTAGTGGAAGCCATAACCTACAAGGGCAAACAGTTACTTTTGGCAATGCCCATTGTTAGATACAGTAGAAGGGTTCCAACTTACTTGTACCTTTCATCTACAAAACAGGCAAAATTTGAGTCTGAGTTGCTTTTTGTGTCTCCTGTGCAGTGTTTGATGTATTTAGCAAGATTAATATACTTAATAGTAATAACAGTGAATAAAGTCTCTAAGCAGTTAATGTAAAATAGTATAAATATTTGTATTGTAGAACATGAATTTTGCCCAGGACAGAATCTGGTTTGCCATTCTTTCTCACTATTTTCAGACAGCTATTTGCCCAATTAGGGAAAACATGTCAGTGCATGTTTGTTTTCCCTCAGGAGGAAATTGAAGAATTTGAACCAGGAAAATCAGCCAATGGCTCTCTTTAAATGAAATTAAGAGAGACAAGAGATCCAATAACGGATCTTGAATACCTCATATAAATTCAGACCTTAGTAAAAATGCACAGAGGAGGAGAAGGAAAGGATTATTAGCTTAACTAAGGTATTTATTGTGTTCTATTATTAGCAATATTGTTGGCTATATTTCTGTATTCTGTAATTATATGAGATATGTGATATTCCTGCTCTGTTCATTTTTATGTGCTCTGCGGCATTTTATGTATAGTGTTTTTGCTGTTCTGCTCTGGTATTTCTTTAAGTATTTAATGTATTGTTGTAATTGCAGTGAACAATGGTTTAGTATTTATTTGCTGATATTGTGTTTGGTTGATATCTTATAATAAGATACAAAATAGATTATTGCATTTGTTAATGGCTTTAAATGGTATTTTAGTTGTTATGAGCATGGGGGTTGGAGTGGATGATCCCTGTGTCCGCTTTCCAGCCTCTGATTTGGAATCCTGTGCCTTGGAATGAGGAACTCACTCTGCTGGTCAGATGAGTCTCTCCTTTGTTAAACAAATAGAGTGGCCAGGTAAGATAATGGGCCTATCAGTTGCCCAGCAATGGTGACTGGGCCAGGAAGACCCTTTTGTCATTGAAACTCGTCAGGAGAGCATCCCCGCCCCTTCCTGTAGCCCAGCAGAGGCTTGTAGTTTGAGCTGGTCTGAATAATTGCTGGGGACTGGAGGCAGGCAGACAGGCTGGCTCTCTGCATCATAGCTATAGGATGCCTCCTGTAACACTGATGGAAAAGCTGGATATTGGACTGCTGATGCCTTGAACCCCCTCCATCTTAAACTCAGGTTGGAATGTGTGTAAATAAATAAACCATATTTCATAAAGACACTGCAGTCTCCACTGAACTTCTTCTCAAAGGAAACCAAACCCTGGATGAGCGCAGGGACCCTTGAAATCTCACCGCTCGGAAATTGGGAAGGTGCGCAACATGGTGATACTTTTTATGATGACTTATTTTCATGCAATTGAATTGTTATAGGAGATGAACTTCATTTCACCTTTTTGACATTTCCTCCTTTACACAATGCAGAAAGAAAAATAGGGTGGGGGATGGATATGTGTCTGCAATCAAGCTATTCCCTTGCCTTGGTTAGAATGACCAACATTTTTTTAAAAAAAATTCTGGTATCTGGAAAGAGTCAAAAGTAGAGCTAGTAGTCAAGAGCAGCTGGTGCGGTACAATGGTGCTGTGCCGCCATCCTCCCAAAGCAGTATTACTGCCACATACCGAGATGGTGCAGGGACAGTGCAGACCAGTGGTGAATTTGCAGCTGCATAGGTGCATCAGCAGATACAACCCGGCACTCCTGCCAGTGTGCCTGCACAGCCTCGACTTCATGCCTGCACAGCCTCAATCTCATGCCTGCACAGCCTCAATCTCATCCCAGCCCAACCTCTCCCCCACTCCGGTAACCAGGAGTCCTGTAGTGCCTCACCATGCCAGTTGCTCATGGCAAAGTTCCAAGACAGCATGGTAGACTTCAATAGGAAAGTGTTTTGTTTGCTCCTGTCAGGGATGGGCTGTGGGCAGTAGTCTGGGGTAAGCCAAGAACCAGGAACCAAGAGCTATGGGATGAAAGAGTAAGGGCTCATCTACATGGGAGCATTTCTTCATAGGAAATACTTCTTTTACCTTTGCATTTCATTTGCATTGTCTGCAGTTCCTACTAAATGTTAGTTAACAATCACTTTTTCCCATTCACACAAGCAGGCATTCCTCTGAGGAAGATTAGTCTTGCTTTTCCCTTGTGGCCCCACCCTCTAACTATACATTTCCACTCCCTCTGGTAGCTAAGGTGACCAAGCATGCTCAGTCTGTTCTACCAGCTGTTCTACCAGGTTCCTTTAAAAAAAACACCTGGAAGTGTGAATATCTCTGTTTTCCCTGGTAGGATATAGCCAAAATACAAATCTTTGTTTGAGCAGTGTTATGTTTTTGCACACAAGTTATAGGAAAAAGAAAATAAAGGCACCATTTGCAGCAACATAAAAAAGGCCAGCAGAATGGAGGAGAGCAACTGGAAGTTGCCTTGTCAGCCTACAGGAAATAAAATGAAGGAAGGGAGGAGGAGGAGGGAATGGGCATGGAGAGGGAACAATTGACACTCCCACCTAAAAACATCAGAGCAAAGTGTCTGCAAGCACTAGAAAAAGGGAGTGAAAACTCCCCCCCCCCTTTCATATTATCGGTGAATTGGTTTGGTATGGATTTATAGGGGGAAAACTGTATGATAGCTTCTGTTTGCTGGTAACGTCATGTTAACCATGCAGATTTAAAGGCAATGTGAGTAGCACCAAACACACAGTAACCATTGTGTAGATGAGCCCTAAATCAGGACTGAAGGACAAAGTGGAAGGCAGGATGGAGGAACAAGCCAAAAGTCAAAACCAAAAATACCAAGGATGCAGGAACAGAGTTCAGGAACTCTGTTGCTCAGCAAAGCTTAAATTGCAGCAGGAACCTCTGTCAAAGACTTCCATTGGCCAGCATGGGTGAATAGAATCAGCCCAGGGTCTGAACCTGCTTCATTGAGAAGCTTCTACTTGAGGTTCAATAGTTCACCCCATGAGGTAACTACATACCGATCCAACCGTTTCTGACACTTTCTGTGGCTGGTGGTAGCATTTCTGATGATATGAATCTGTACTTACTAATCCTGCTGAAAATGTCTTCTGCATTTTTTCAGCTATCCATCAATTAACAGGAAATAAGTTCTTGGTGCATGGTTTTTGTTGCATTTAGCTTATTTTTTACATTGCCAAGTGGTATTTGAATGTCCTTTCATTCTACAAATCACCGTTCTGGTGGTCTGCCTTCTGCAGCCTTCCTGAGTTTCCTCACATCCTGAAAACCCCAATACATCCTTGGCTGGGCTTTCTTGTAAGTGCAGAATGCAGGGATGCTGTCTACTATGTGCCTGGCAGTGCCGGATTTAGACTTGGTGAGGCCCTAAGCTATATAAAGCTTGGAGGCCCTTTGTTAAAAAATTACACCAGATATATATATATATATATTCAGTACACATAACATTTTAAAAGCCCCCCCAAAAAATTCTGAAATTTTTTGAGGCCCCTGCGGATTGTGAGGTCCTAAGCTGTAGCTTGTTCAGCTTATGCCTAAATCTGGCACTGGTGCCTGGCCACTGTTTGTTTTTAAGTGAAGTTGTTTTACTTTTAAAGAAATTAGTGAAGGAAGTTATTTTTTAAAGGCAAAAGAAAATACTTCCTTTAAAAATAAAATCAGTGAGTAAACTGATCTCAGGAACTCGGTAGTCACAGAGGTTCTATGCTATCACGTGTGGATTAAATCAAATCAGTGGATTTTTAGCATACTATATCTATTAATTGGTTTACCAGCATGTATGTTATCAGTACCTGGTTTTCTCAAGAATGGGTACTGTTAATAATCCAGTGTGGTGTAATGGTTACAGTGTTGGACTATGACCTGGGAGACCAGGGTTTGAATCCCCACACAGCCATGAAGCTCACTGGGTGACCTTGGACCAGTCACTGCCTCTCAGCCTCAGAGGAAGGCAATGGTAAACCTCCTTTGAATACCACTTACCATGAAAACCCTATTCATAGGGTTGCCATAAGTCGGAATTGACTTGAAGGTAATCCATTTCCATTTCAAAAATGCAGTTATCACCATCTATCCTTTTCTGAACTTCACTGTTTACAATTCCCCACCAAAAACAATTATGTCTATTTGTTAGGGGTATGTCCAAAGATTCATCTTGTATCTGTGCTTTAAAAAAAATCTGATCTGTTTCTGACTCACTCTATCTTCTCTCCACTTTGATCTGTAATTCTGGTTCCAACCCATTCTGTATAAAACAAAGCTCTGTGGCTCCCTACTCACTTTAATGGGAAATCTAAAAACAGCTATAATTATTCCTCTTTTGACCAAAATGGATGAATTTTGCAGGCATGGCAGCCGCCCCAGAGTGGGGAAGCCCCACCAGAGCCTATCAAAATGCAAACAAATAGGTCCAGGGCCTTTTACAGGGGAAGTAAAAGGGATACACTTTCCTCCATAATCTCTTATAGGGAGGTTGTTTTTCTTTTTAACCTTAAAATAAGTAAAAAGTGATGGAGTGGTGTGTATTCTTGCTTTTACATTTTTGAAAAACATTGCAGCTTCATACCTGCCTAAGGCTGTGTACACACTATACCTTTAAAGAACAGTTGAAGCTCATGTTTCCCTTCGAAGAATTCTGGACACTGTAGTTTAGCCTCACAAAGTTACAATTCCCAGCAGTTCTTAACATACTACAGTGCCTAGAATGTGCTTCAAAGGTATAGTATGTATACAGCCTCAGTTTCTGGTAATTGTTTGTATTCTCCAGTAGGCTTTACAGGCTTGCAATAGGCCTTCCAATATGTGGTTGTCTACACTGCCTGGGTTTGTTTGCTTTTATTAAAGCAGAGCAACACAGAATTTAAAAAAAACCTAAGTAATGCTTTTAACATTTAAAAAAATCCTCCACTGCTGTGCTTTAACAAAAAGAATCCTGGGCTCTTCGGGGCTCCACATGCAACATTGTGGACGACTTTAGTACTTGCAAAGTGTGTGGACCTAAACAAAATAGAGATAAAACAGCTATATGGTACAGAAATGACAGTGGCAGACCAACCCAAGGCTTTGTGGGGACCCTAATTTGACTTGGGGTGGGTGGGTATTGGCATCCTGCTTTGATTCAAGAGGGGGAAGAGCCCTGCATCTCCCCAATGTGCCTCATTATTTGGCTCCCGCAGAGCCAATGCACCCCCACAGTAGGTATATATGTCTGTCACTCAGGATAATATTTTACGGACTACAGTCCCCGAAAGCTTATGCCATAATAAATCTGTAAGTATTTAAGGTGCCACAAGATTGATTTTTCAATCTGTTATGTAGTAGCATGTAAAATGGTGAGCAGGCTCCACAACTTGCTTCCTTAACCCATGTATGGGTTAAACATTTAATGATGTTCAAGAGCTTACACAACCTAAGCAAATTTACTAGTAACGTCCACTAGACTCAGCTGGATTTACTTTGCTTAGGATCATGTTGCATGCACAAATGTTGTTGGTGATTTTCACTCAAAGTGTTGGCATTCACATATACAAAATAAATGCTGACAACCCAGAGGTGAAAATACACAATTCTAAATTTTTGGCCATTTGGCAACCCTAGCCTGAGATGAGGGCTCCAATCAGAAGGGCCATAGCTCAGTTGCAGAACGCATGCTTTGCATGCAAAAAGTTCGAGGTTCAATGCCTGGCATCTCCAGGTAGAACTGAGAAGGGCTCCTACCTGAAACCCTAGAGAGCTGCTGCTGATCAGTGTCGATCTCACTTGGTGTAAGGCAACTGCCTATGTTCAGATTACACTGTTTGCTGATTGCTGGTCACTGATTTCTATGGATGTGCAGTGCAGAGGCAAATCCTCAGATGGTGTAATGCATTGTGGTTAGCCCCTTACAGCAATGTCTCATTCTTGCCTTGGAGCACACAGTCCACAGGCCCAAGATGGGAAATGGTTCCCCAGTACACACACACTTACTCTGAGGCCTCTGTGAGGCCAAAACAAGACCACAAAGTAAGAAACTGGTTGCAGCCAGTTGATCACCCTGTAGGTTTGTGTAGTATTAACAAAGACAGAGAGAGCAGCAGCATCTTTTCATGTTTTTTAAATGCCGGGGACCAGAGGATCTCTTTTAACCTTAGATTCTCCTGTTTATTAATGCAGATAGAGCAATATGTCAGCAATGTTTATTTTAAACTGGTAAATAAATCAGATTGCTAATTTTTTTTAAAGCATCTCAGAAATAAAGTAATCTTTGTGCTATGGCTCTGAATACTTTTTTCAGTGCTAGAGCTTGCTGAAACTGTTCTCGGGAGTCAAGAAGAGGCATGTTGTGCGCTCAAGTCCAGCTTGTGGGCTTCCCATAGGCATCTTGTTGGCCACTGTGAGAACAAGATGCTGGACTAGATGAGTCATTGACCTTTTCTTATGTTATGTTAAGCATTTTAACAAATCTTAGCAAAGTCATCTTCTGAGTGACAATCTTTAAGTATCCAAACCAACGCCATCATTCTACAAGACTAAGGTATTCTCAGGCTTGGGAGAACCTCAAGGTTTGCGGATGTAACAAAAAGGCCTAAGGAAAAAAAAGCCCAAGGGAGAGGAACCCATAAAAAATTGCCCAATGAGGACTAAGCATATTCAGTAGTGACAGTGTGCTGAATGTCTGTGGTTAGGGAAAAGAAAACTGGCAGAAGGGAATGGAGTCATCTGGAAAAGGGCATGGCTGACTGGCAGAAACCATGAACAGAAGCACTCGACACTGCAACATTTTAGCCAGCGACGACAGCCACCCTTTTCTCCCTCCAGTGTTCTTAGCAATTATGCTAGGTCATGGTTTAGTGTCGTTCCTACTGCGGCATTTTATAAGTCTGAAGAATGGAACAGGCTGCTTATTGCAAAAAGAAAAAGTTCCCCTTCTCACCATCTTGCTTTAATCGTAAGCCCTTTCCACACCAAAAATTACCAAGCGTTTGCTCTTACCCTGTAAGTGAAGCAAACCTTTGCCTGCCCTTTTCTCCTCCCCGGACCCCTGAAAGTGCTGAAAAAGAGCAAATAATTCAGTCCAGCTCTAACTGAAGCTGAATCCAGACTGCACTGAAATAATGATAGCAAGACTTGTGATGGCAGAAGGGTAATAGTGGGCACAGGTCTGGGCTCCCATAACTGATACAGTGCAGTCTCCCCCTACTCACTTGGCCACTCCAAGTCTGTTCCTGATCTCACTCCTAAATCACTGCAGAAATATCATGCTCTGTGTTCATAAAACTAAGGCTGCAGTCCTATGGGCCATTAATTTGGACTAGGTTACACTGAAATAAGTGGGATCATGGAAATAAGGATGGGTCACAGTGCTGGAGTTGGCTTGTGTTCATGAACAACCTTTGCTTTATCATCAGTGGTTAAAAATCAGTTCTGAAATACAACTGTGCTATTTCCAACAGAAACATTTATATATCCTGTTATTGAGGGAGGTGAATAAACCCTACTGCTAGTAGCAGTAGATCAGCCTTTCCAACCTGTTGCCCTCCAGATGTTGTCCCACGAGGGGGGCTGATGGGAGTTGACATCCAACAACATCTGGAGGGCCACAGGTTTGAGAAGTCTGCCCTAGACCATCTCTCTTCTGTTTGTTGGCTCAGCAAAGCTGATAGTCCAGTACTCCTGTGTTGTTGTACGTAAGGACAGGAGGCTGAGAAAAGTAGCAGGAGTTCCCATCCTCCATATTTTTTTAAAGAACACAGTGAGAGAAAAAATGTTCCCTTGGCTACCAAACTGAACAATTTTCTGTCTTAAAAATGTGGATATATTTCCACTACACTTGGGGATGTTATTCAAAATTATTCATAGATGTATTTTTATTATATAGAACATTCTCTCTAGGTCTTTTTAGTGCCTAGTCAAGGCCAAGGAGAGAAAGGAAAACTTGGGATTTGTTGGTAGGGTTGACACCAGCCTGCCCACTTTCCCCTTGGCCTTGTTCCTGTGCACCTTCAGTACCAGCCTGGCCCACAGAAATACTGTCACTGAAGCTTTTTCCTGGCATGGAAGTGTGCAGTGGGGAAGACTGCTGCCCTGGGCTCCTGCTGGGAGGAAGCACGGGATATTAATCAAATAATAAATAAATAAATAAAAACCTGCCAACTTTCAGTGTATTGAGGCTGTAAGTCTAGTGGTGAGAGAACTGCCTGTCAGTTTAGAGATCTTGTGGATGAGCAATCAACTATGATGAGGGTTACAGATAAAGGCACATTTTCTTGGTTGGGAATTGATTTAGATGAAATTAAACACGCATGGAAGAGAGGAATTATCTGAATTTACAGAAATGTTGCACGTGGATACTCCCCCCTCACCTCAGACCATCTCAGAAGCAGTCCCAAACATTTTTATTATTATTATTACTGGTCTTGTGGAAATTGGGGTGTAGCAACAGAGGCCACACATTGAAACATCACCACACATCCAAAATAATGTGCTAAGGAGCTTCCCCCCAGCAGTGATGGAGATGTATAATAGGTTATTTTTACTAATTGGATTTTCCCTGGTAAGGGGAAATCCGTCCTGGACAGAGGAAAAATTAAGGGCTAGCATTTTGATGACAAAATCATTGTGTGGATGCTGTGAAAAATGTCCAAGCAGGAGCAGCACCAAGCCCACAATAAACTGCTGTGTGGAAATGCTTTCTCTCCCTCTCCTTGAAACAGTACCACCACTATAGCAAAAAGACACGTGTCTCCAGCAGCACATTAATCATTTCCTATCTTGTTATTTCATTTAGGTCACACACAGTATGACAGAAAACAAAACAGAACACGACAATCACTCTGTGCACTTTGGAAGCATTATAGAAGGTGTTAAGGTATTATTTGATTATTATATTTCCACCTTGCCTTTCACAAGCCCTCACAAGGCAGCTGACAATAAAAATGTCAAAAACTGAACAATAAAATAATAAAAACAGCATCAAAGAAAAACATACAGTCAGTAAAAAAATTGAAAAAACTTGTCAGAATAAAAAAAGACATTTAGGGTCTGCTTAAGAGCTGCAAAAGAGGGGGGCAGGTGAGGTTCTTAAAGGAGGGGATGCTGCAGGTGGGGAGCCACCACTGAAAACGCCCTATCCCTGGTGTCCATCAACCATCCCTGCAGCTTACCTAACAATGGCAAGTCGGGGCTGGATAGTTATCCCAGTAAAGCCAATCCAGCATTCCCATCAGGGCATCTGTGCAGCCGCACCTCCACCAACACTTTGTCCTGCCTCCACCTCAGTGTCGAGGTAAGCTGCAACACCGGAGACAGGACGGTGGCCCCACAGCTCTGCTCCACCACATGGGACATTACTGCTGTTGTCAACCATTTCAACCTTAGTTGTTGCCTCAAGAGTAGGACCTCTGATGCCAAGCTTAGGGCACAGGCAGTTTCAGAGGGTATAGGCGGTCCTCTTTCTTTTTATTTCCTGACAAGGCTCCTGTACAATTCACAGCTGCCTAAGAGGCATAAGTGCAGTAGGTGAAAGCTCTTTCCATTGTTTCCATTTCTGAATGTTAGGAAACAGTTAAGAGGACATGAGTCTTGCCAGAAAAAAGTTGGCAACCATCCCCTTCAATCAGTCACCCATGTAGATGAAGACATTGCCAGGCCCAATCCATCAGACTGTGTATCAAATGTTGCATCTTCTCTTCCCTGTGCTACAAAAGGAAACATCTGTCAGCTGACTCAAGTGACCTATCCAGGGAGAAAGGAAGGGTGCTTTTGCATGCCAGAGGTGGGCGGAATTCTTGCATCACAATATTTGAGTCAGGCAGTCCATGGCAGACCTCTTTAGATGGGTGAGAGATGGAGTGTTGTTGTGAGTCAACTAAAGACTTGCTTTGTAAACAAAACAAACTCTGTAAAAATTAATTTACAAAAATGAGAAGAAAAAGAAGACAGTTGGTAAACCCAGCAGTGGTTAAGGGGGAAGGGGAGGCTTTCCTAGCTGAAAGATAAAGTGGTAGGAGAGAACAAGAATTTTCTTTCATATTTCCACATAGGCAGAAAAGGCCAGTCCTACACTGCGTTCTGTGAATGCAGGGCACAAAGTGAGGTCTACACACATTGGCACTGTGAAGAAAACTAAATCAATGTGTAGAGGTCAGAAGTGGGACCAGTAGCCCAGTCCCAGCCAACCCCAAACCCCTTTATGCATGGATTTGTCTCCACATTAATTTTGGTCACCTGCACAACAGGACTGAAATTGCTGACAATTTGGTGTCTCTAAATAAGCAGCCTGATACTGCAAATCTTTTAAAATGTTATTTCTTTCTGTGCAAGTTTGCAAAAATAAACCAGTAACCAGAGCTGATAGGCCTAAAGCTAGGCCTCATCTGCACAATGCATTTAAAGTAGGGTTGCCAGGTCAGAAGCTTCCCAAAGCCTGAGATTTCAGGAGCGGGCCCTAGTGATGTCACAGGGGCAGGCACCATTTATTTATTTATTTATTTATTATTTGATTTATATCCCGCCCTTCCTCCCAGCAGGAGCCCAGGGCGAAAACAGAAGTGCTAAAAACACATCAGAACATCATAAAAACAGACCCTAAAATACACCAAAACAAAACAACTTTAAAAACATTTTTTTAAAAAAAGCTTTTAAAACATCTTTTTAAAAGGGTTAAAAAAACATATTGTTTTACAAAGACATATTAAAAAACAATTCCAATACAGACGCAGACTGGGATAGGTCTCAACTTAAAAGGCTTGTTGAAAGAGGAAAGTCTTCAAAAGGCGCCAAAAAGATAGCAGAGATGCCTGTCTAATATTTAAGGGTAGGGAGTTCCACAGGGTAGGTGCCGCCACACTAAAGGTCAGTTTCCTATGCTGTGCAGAACGGACCTCCTGAGAAGATGGTATCTGCAGGAGCCCCTCACCTGCAGAGCTCAGTGATTGACTGGGTATATAAGGGGTAAGACGGTCTTTCAGGTATCCTGGTCCCAAGCTGTATAGGGCTTTGTTCAGTAGGGCCCCGTTTTACGGTGCTTCGCATTACGGCGATTTGCTAATGCAGCTGTCTCAATTAGACGCAATTAGACTAAAGCCCCACTCATACGGCGCTTGTTCCGCTTTTATGGCAGTTTTCACTTTTTGGCGGGGTTCTGGAAAGTAACCCGCCGTATGAGTGGGGCCCTACTGTACACCAAAACTAGAACCCTGAACTTGGCCCGGTAGCAAATGGGCAGCCAGTGCAATTCTTTCAGTAGCGGGATGACATGTTGGTAGTACCCTGCCCCAGTAAGCAGTCTCACCACCGCATTTTGCACCAGCTGCAGCTTCAGGACCAACCTCAAGGGCAGCCCCACATAGAGTGCATTACAGTAACTCAACCTGGAGGTTACCAGTGCGTGGACAACGGTGTTCAGGCTATCCCAGTCCAGAAACGGCTACAGCTGTCTTACATGCTGAAGCTGATAAAAGGCACTCCTAGCCACGAAGGTCACCTGGGCCTCTAGTGACAAAGATGGATCCAGGAGCACACCCAGACTATGGACCTGGTCCTTCAGAGGGAGTACAACCCCATCCAAAGCAGACAACTGACCAATTATTCAAACTCGGGAACCACCAACCCACAGTGCCTCTGTCTTACTAGGATTCAGACTCCGTTTATTGGCCCTCATCCAGCCCACCACCAAGTCCAGGCAGCAGTCAAGGGCTTGCACGGCCTCTTCCGATTCAGATGTCACAGAGAAATAGAGGTGGGTATCATCAGCATACTACTGACACCTCACCCCAAATCTCCTGATGTCCCCTCCGAAGGGCTTCATATAGATGTTAACAGCATGGGGGACAAGATGATACCCTGCGGCACCCCACAGCACAACTACCAGGGGGCCAAAAGACAGTCACCCAATGCTATTCTCTGAGAGCGACCCTGGAGATAGGGTTGGAACCACTGTAAAACAGTTCCTCCAATACCCATCTCACCAAGTCAGCACTAGTGATTAGGGTTACCATATCTCTGTTTTTCAGCCAGAGACTCCAGTATTTGGGGGTCCCCTTTGGCTCTCCAGGTGACTCACCTTAATCTCCGGACTTGCAGCTTTCATTTTAAAAAAAATTAAGTTTCTAGGCAATCTGGTTCCCAAGATATACATCAAAACATCAGCCGCCCCCCCCCCCACAACTTCTTAGTTGCTCTAAGTTCTGCTCTAATCCCTGCCCTTTCAGGTTTTTAGCCAATAAGGAGTCAGGGATGTGATTGACAAGGAATTATAGAGCCAAAAAATGATAGAGTCAAATTGAATTGTCTGCTTTCAAGTCGATTTCGACTTATGGCAACCCTATGAACTGGGTTTTCATGGTAAGAGGTATTCAGAGGGGGTTTACCATTGCCTTCCTCTGAGGCTGAGAGGCAGTGACTGGCCAAAGGCTCAGAAAACATGCTTTTTCCTGCTTTTCTGAACATCTCACAGATTGAATAAATAAGCTTTCAGTCTTTTTCTCTCTTGTGTGTAGGAGTCAGACAGGTTTAAATTTTGAGGAGGGCAGTGTTTTGCAAACTTCCCAATATGAAGCTTTAATCCAATACTTGCTTTTCCAGAGTAAACATACCCAGAGTAAACCCCATTGAATTCAATAGGACTTCCTTTTGAGTAGACATGGTTAGGATTGTGCTGTAAATTGATGGGACTTTTGAGTAAACATAGCAAAGAATTGTGTTTGTGTTGTACATCTTTCTCTCCCTCTCCAATCCTATTTTTAAAGCAATTAGGCAGGGCTTACTTGGGTATCACTGTTTTTTATTATGTAGGAAACTAATACTGATTTTATTTTTTTAATGTTCTGCAATGATCAACTGGTTTTGACACTAAACTATTATATGGGGTGTATGTATTTTTACATCTCCAGTGTGTGTGTGTATGTGGAGTCTTTCCAACAACCCTGTGAGGTAGAGTTGCAGACTGGAAACCAGTCTATGTCCTTGGCTGGCTGACTGGCTATCAGGATTTTTTTAGTTTGGGTTTTTGGTTAGGAATCCTGACTGGTTGTGGGATACTTAGTTTTCTGCCTTACTCGAAGGAATCTTGTTGTGGTTGATATGGTATTGCATTTAAGAAATCATCAATGTCTTTTGTTTTTGTTTTTCTGTTTCCATTTTATTTACCTTTATCCTCACTCCCTTTCATTCATAGAAGCAACAACAACGGTTCCATGTGCTCTGCTCAACCTTTTAAAACCCACTGATGATGCACCTTGTTTGTTTCTTGTCCAATAATGGTTAAAGAGAATTCACATGCTGGGAAGTGTGGCTGCAATTGTTCCCAAGCTGCTGCCTGTGAAGGTAGACCAAATCATGTGTGCTTTCTTTGGCTGATCATGTGGTTGGCTGATGAAGTGAGTTTATAGCAGCCCACAGGGGAGACAGAAAAGGGTAGAGAATCTTCTTACTCATTACTCAGACCCCTTTTTGAAGTGAAGGGTCAAATCTGTAAAGAAATTTGAATGTTAAATGTAGGGACAGGGCATTCCAGACAGGGGGTTGCCAACCCTACTTGAATATGGATATCTTTGCAGAGGATCCCTAGTCATGCTTTACCAACAACACAATCCAAACCATATCTACTTAGAAGTAAGTCCTACTGAGCCCTATAGGGCTCAGTCCCTTAGTAAATGTGTTTAGAATTGCAGCTCTTCGGGGGCATCCATTTTTACTCCTGAGTGCTCCCATCTAACATCTCCACAACACTAGGTTCCTTTCTTCCTACAATGGCCTTCTGATAACTGGCCTGGCCTGAGGGCACTTGAACCCTTTTTGCCAGAAGTGAATTGGCTCGATTAAATGTTCCCTACACAGGCTCCAACTTTTAGCTAAGATTTCTATCTTAATTTCTAAACAGAGAAATGTTTTTGTATGAATTGTATGTGCCAAACAACTGTGGTTGATGCTTAATGTATCATGCTTAATGACATCACCTGGACCCACCCCATTATGTCACTTAGACCTGACCCTTGAGTCATTTGGACCTGCCCCATGACATCACTTGGACCTGCCCATGACATCACTCGGGCCCGCCCACAAAATCTCAGTGTTTGGGATGCTTCTGAACTGGCAACCCTACTAGTGATGCCATTAAGCATGATACATTAAGCATCAACCACAGTTGCTTGGAGCATGCAATTCAAACAGAAACATTTATCTGACTGGAAATTAAGAAATCTTAGCTAAAAAATGGAGCCTGGGTAGGGAACATTTAATGTAGCCCATTTGTTCTGGCAAGAAGGGTTTAAGTGCCCTCAGGCCAGGCCAGTCACCAGAAGGCCTTTGTAGGAAGAAAGAAGCCTTGTGTTGTGGAGGTGTTAGATGGGAGTGTGACGCCCTTCCCTGGCTCTCCCTGTCAGGTTCTTACCTGCTCGTGGCTACTGCCTTTCACTAGGCACCACCAGGGACTCCACCAGTCCGGACTGTCCTTTTTTATGGTTTCTCTCTCCGCTCTAGCACAGATCTCAATAGATCCCCCTGCTAGGCAGCACCACCAGTCACGTTCTACAACCAATGTTCCCAGAAACCTTGCCTGAGTCTCTCTATCCGGTTACATTCGTGACTGCGTGCCTATGCTGTTCCCAACCCCCTTGTATCAATGCAGATAACTCATAACTCGGGGTTGCTCTGGATACTTATGTTATCTTCTCCTCTTCACCGCTGCCACCATTTGTTACTGTTTCCCTTCAGCCTTGGTTATTACCTTACCCTCCCTTCTGGTCTGTGAAACCCCAGCCAAGGATCAGGCCTTCGGTAAACCAAAATAGTATTTATTAAATAACATTAATAACAAGATAACTTTGATAATGATCTACAAGCTTATGGTTTCATCTATTACTGTGATATTTGACTTATTACTAATCCGAACTCCACCTCCCTCTTTCTCCACACTCTCCTGACATACACCAACTCACACCCACCTCCAAACTCCACCAAAACAACCCACTCACGTCCACCCAGATTCAACTGTCATCCTTCCATTTATACTCTCAGCCATCCAAACACTCAGCCAATCATCCAGCATTCTACTGCTCATTTACTCTCCCCTCCTCTTTCATTCCACTTACCATGTATCTTCTATACAAACAGCACTTACCATATATACATTAATACAGGAACATCACAGGGAGCACTCAAGAGGAAAGCGGATGCCCTTGAAGACTGCAATTCTAAATACACTTACTAAGTTCAATATAACTCAATAGGACTTACTTCTGAGTAGATACGGTTTGGATTGTGCTGTTAGTAAAGTTCTGGGATCCTCTGCAAAGATATCCATATCCAAGTAGAGTTGGCAACCCCCTGCCTGCAATGCCCTGCCCCTACCTTTTAACATGGCTGCTCCAACCGTCTTTACAGATTTGGCCCTTCACTACAGAAAGAGGTTTGAGAAATGAGTAAGAACAAGAAGATTCTCTACCCTTTTCTGTCTAACTGTGGGCTGCTATAAACTCACTTTGACAGCCAACCCAATTCCAATGAGTAATAATTGACAGAGAAACACACATGGTTTGGTCTATCTTCACAGGCAGCAGCTTGGGAACAACAACAATTGCAGCCACACTTCCCAGCATGTGAATTCTCTTTTACCACAATTGGGCAAGAAACAAACTGCCATGCAACCAACAAGGTGCATCATCAGTGGGTTTAAGAGGGTTGAGCTGAGCACATGGAACCTCTGTTGTTGCTTCTATGGATGTAAGGTAGTGAGGTTAAAGGTAAATAAAATGCAAATAGAAAAAACAAACAAAAGACAGTGATGATTTCCTAAATGCAATACCATACCAACCACAACAAAATTCCTGTGAGTAAGGCAGAACACTCAGCATCCCACAACATCAGGATTCCTAACCAAAAACCAAAACTAAAAAAATCCTGGCACCCAGTCAGCCAAGGTCACAGAAATCCCCATGCAGTGCAACCTGTCTTGGGGGCTGCAGTTAGTGCAGAATGCTGTGGCACAATTGCTGACATGAGTGAGATCCTATCAGCACATAATACCTCTGCTCTGAAATCAGTATGGTTGCCAATTTGCTACCAGGCCAAGTTCAAGGTGTGCTTTCTATGTTACAGGTGCCACACAGTACTTGTTCTGCTCTTGTAAGAAATCAGTCCTTTAGTGTAGAAGCACCTACGCTTTGGAACTCCCTGCCTATTGACATTAGGCAGACACCTTTATTGTACTCTTTTCAGCACCTGCTAAAAACATTTTTGTTTAGGCAAGCCTACCCAGGCATGTAGAAGTTATTCTGTTTTTTATCTGTTTTTAACTCATTGTTGGTTTTATTATTTCGAACATTTTTAAATACCTGTCTTTAACTGTTTTTCCCAATAATTGTATTGTTTTAATTCCTTCTGTAAACCGCTTTGAGATTTTTTACAATAAAGCGGTATACAGTAGGGCCCCGCTTATACGGTGGGTTAGGGACCAGGCCCCCGCCATAAAGCGGAAATCGCCGTAAAGCAGAACCCACTGACTATAATGGGTCACGTCGCGCAAAAATGCCGCAAAATGCCGCAAAAGCGCAAAATCGAATTTAAAACGGGGAATTTCCTCTAATTGAAAGCTGCCGCATCAGCGGAACGCGGGAAAACAGAACGCCATAAACTGGGGCCCTACTGTATAAATGTTTTGAATGTTTTTAACGTTGTTTTGTTTTAATGTATTTTAAGGTCTTTTTATGATGTTTTAAAGTGTTTTTAGTGTTTCTGTTTGCCGCCCTGGGCTCCTGCTGGAAGGAAGGACAGGGTATAAATAAAATAATAAATAAATAAATAAATGTTGTAAATAAAATACATAAATCAATTCTGGAGTCATTGTGGCCCTTGCATCTCTTTCCACTTTTAGGAACAAAGGAATCTGCCTTATACCGACTCACGCCATTTGGTACCATGTAATTCAGTACTGATGACATGAACTAACATTGGCTCCCCTGGATTCCAGGCAACAGACTTTTGAAGAAATTGAATTTTGAACCTTTGCATGCAAAGCATATGCCCTACCACTGAGCTACAGCCCTTCCTCTGTTTTAAAAAAGTATTTTTTAAAATAATTCTTTTCAATTCACTAATGAATGCACATCATACCTAGGGCAGATACACACCATTCATTCAAAGCACATTCAACATACATTTGAAGCACATGAATCACACCACAGAATCATGGGAACTGTAGTTTGCTAAGGGTGATGGGAACTATAACTGTGAGAGGGAAACTACCCTTCACAGGATTCTTTAGGAGAAGTCATGTGCTTTAAATGAAGAAATATTTATATAAGCATGATTATCAAAGATGTCTATTATTTACACAACCGATAAAGATATTTGTAATCCTATGGTTGTTTGACCTGGCAACCAAGAGGTCTTCTTTATCTTTTTTTTTTTTTCAATAATTTTTATTCAGATTTTCATAAAACATACAAGACAAAATCATAAAACATTCAAAGACAAAAAACAAAATCAAAAGTAGCTAAACAAAAAAAAAAAAAAAAAAAGAAAAAAAAAAATAAAAAATAAAGAATAAAATATTGACTTCCCATTTGTCAAAGATCAAATCAGTTATAAGTCTATAATATATAACAATCCTGTCTCTTAAGTCATATTATAAAATCACTTTCCTCCAGTAGTTATCTTACTTAATCATCAAATCTCATAAACATTACTTTATTCTTTCCACAAAAAGTCAAAGAGAGGTTTCAATTCTTTAAGAAATATATCTATCAATTTTTTTTTTCCAGATAAGCATATCGATTAATCCATCTCATTACTAATTATGATAATCTTATTGTCATAACCATAGTCAAAATAAACATTTCAATTAATCCATCACATCAGAATCTGTTAGGTTCAGTAATTCCAGTAGCCATTGTTCTATTATCCCTATTAGTTCCATTTTCCATCTTCCATCTTCAGTAGTCTTGTTAAGTCCAGTAATTTCAGTATCCAATCTTCCATTATCAGTATTCCATAATAATCTTGCTGTCAAAGCCATAGTCATATAGTAAGAGTCTGATGGGAATTACCTCTATCCCAAATATTTTCTTGCCATCCATTCTGAATAGGTTGCTGAAATACTGCTGTAAAATCATATCTCTGTTCTTTTTTTCAAAATACACTGGGTCATCTCTTGAAAGTTTTTCCATTGTCACATGGCTGCAGTTAATTCCATAGATTTTCTCTATATTGGGCTCCATCACATCATTCCAGTCCAGAAGATTATCCATGCCATTGATAACTTTATCTCTAGAATCTTCATTAATTTCTTCAGAGATAACATTGAGTTCCAAACAATAGATTTTATTTCTAAAGTCCATAGACTCCAAATCTTGTTCCTGTTCCACGTTTGTTCCAATCTCCGGGATCTCCTCTCTCACAGGGACCCCTGTTCCAGTCTCCAGGGTCTCCTCTCTCACAGGGACCCCTGTTCCAGTCTCCAGGGTCTCCTCTCTCACAAGGACCCCTATGTCTTTAATCTCCTGTGTCTCCAAACAATAGATTTTGTTTCTAAAGTCCATAGACTCCAAATCTTTTTCCTGTTCCACGTTTGTTCCAATCTCCGGGGTCTCCTCTCTCACAGGGACCCCTTCCAGGGTCACCTCTCTCACAGGGACCCCAATATCTTTAATCTCCTGCTTCATTTTACTCAATTCAATTTTCAGCTCCTTACAACCCTGTCGCAGGTTTTGTTTCGTTATCTCAATCTCATCCATTATTTTCTGAAACATAGTTATTTCCAGATTCTCAGCCACTTTCTTAATTGCCATTTTAAAAGAAAAATATAGGAAAACCACTTCTTATTTCAGCAACAATTGGGTTAATACTCCAAACTTGGTGACATCACAGTATAAACAGAGCAGACAGCCTTATCTCTCCATGCTTAAGTAAACAAAATGCAGTTCCCAGGATCGAAACAATTAATGGCGGTCGTCAGGAAACAGATTCGTCAAAATAAAATAGACCAAAAAGAGAGTAGTCTCAGACAATATAATATTCTTCAAAATAAAAATCTGGAATAGAAATCCCTCTTCTGTGTATATCTTTAGAATGCAAATCCAGGACAGCTTTTTGCAACAAAAACAGAGATAAGCTATTAATTAGTGAGTAGCAGAGAGAAGTTATGGCTCCCCAGTGAGATGTCAAAAACCGATCAATCTGGCAAATCTCTTTTAAACAGCAACAATTTAAGTCAAGTAAAAGAAAAATATAGAAAGAAGGGTGCTTGCCTGTTAGTGCGTTCTCTCTTAGAAGATAAGATGAACGTTCGCTTTATCAGATAGAGCTTGTTGTTGAAAATCCGTCCCACCTTCGTCGGCTGGACCTCGTCCCATAAATTAATGAGATCTGGTCGTCCCAACAAAAATAGGCTTTGAGGTTAATCTCTTCGTTTCTCCCTACCCGGGAGAAGTTTAATCAGTCAAAAAAAAAAAAATCTGACTGATATATCTGAATAAGCTTCTTTTGAGGCAGGAGCCCGTCTCAAAAGCAGGCACAGGCTAAGTCACCCTTCCCGCGAGGTCTTCTTTATCTTTAAAAGTTGTGTAGGGGGAAGGGAGAATTCCATCTTGTGGTTTTTCCCATTACAGTGTTGCAAGAACACCTGCACTTGGCTGACTTTCTCTTCTCCTAAAGATATAGGATCAGTCTCAGACCCTGAACCTGGCAACCCTAGTGAAGATAGAAAATGATTGTGTTGTAAATCTTTCTCTCCCCGTCCAATCCTTTTTTTACTTAGGTGTCACTGCTTTTATTTGGCAGGAAACTAGTACTTATTTTTTTTAAAAAAAATGTTCTGTAATGGCCAACTAGTTTTGACAATAAACTATTATATGGGGTTCATGTATTTTTACATCTCCAGTGTGTGTGCATATGGAATCTTTCCAACAACCCTGTGAGGTATGGTTGGAAACCAAGGCAGCTCACAAGAAGAAATAAAGCCATTTAAAATCCAGTAGCCATAATACAAGCATAAAACAATTGCACAACAGCTTAAAGTGGCATGATTCTGAATTTTTGATTGGGTGAGTGAAGTTCCTTATCAACGAATTGCATTCCTGTACATGCTTACCTGTCTGAGTAAGCCCCATTGAATACATTGGGACTTATTTCTGAGTAAAATGCATAGTATTGCACTATTAATATTTATTTATTTATTATTTAATTTATATCCCGCCCTTCCTCCCAGCAGGAGCTCAGGGCAGCAAACAGAAATGCTAAAAACACTTTAAAACATCATAAAAACAGACCTTAAAATACATTAAAACAAAACAACATTTAAAACATTTTTTAAAAAAGCTTTAAAAACATTTTTTTCAAAAGGGTTAAAAACATATTATTAAAATAAACATATATTAACAAGCAATTCTAACATATATAGGTCTCAACTTAAACGGCTTGTTGAAAAAGGAAACTCTTCAAAAGGCACCGAAAAGATAGCAGAGATGGTGCCTGCCTAATATTTAAGGGGAGGGAATTCCACAGCGTAGGTGCCGCCACACTAAAGGTCCGTTTCCTATAACTTTACAGGTTGTGTAAATAATACACATCTTTGACATTTATGCTTATATAAATATTTCTTCACACTATGTCTTGATATGTATCTGATTTCACACTATGGTTGTAAAATATTATTTACAATTGATTATTTCCTCTACATTTTAAGTGTGCCCTTCTTCTTGGAGTGATCATGGTCCCCCTGTTGTTTTCACCATGAGGAGCAGATTAGTCTGAGACACGGTGCGTAGCCCATGGTCACCCTGTAAACTTTGTAGCTTATTTCCATTTTCAAATGGAAGGCAGGGGGTTGCCAACCCTGTTTTGATATGGATATCATTGCAGGGGATCCCTAATCAAGCCTTACCAACAGCACAATCCTAACAATATCTACTCAGAAGTACGTCCTGTTGGGTTCTATGGGGCTTAGTCCCTTAGTAAGTGTGTTTAGAATTGCAGCTCTTCAGGGGAATCCATCTTTACTCCTGAGTGCTCCCATCTAACATCTCCACAACGTTAGGCTCCCTTCTTCTTACAATGGCCTTCTGGTGACTGGCCTGGCCTGAAGACACTTAAACCCTTCTTGCCAGAAGCAAGTACGCTAGATTAAATGTTCCCTGCCCAAGATCGCTAAGCAAGTGAGAAGAAATGATCCTGTTGCTTCAGGTGGACTTGGGAACACCATATTTTAGCTAAGATTTCTATCTTAATTTCCAGTCAGAGAAACGTTTTTGTTTGAGTTGTATGTTCCAAGCAACTGTGGTTGATGCTTAATGTATCATGTTTAATGACATCACTAGGGCCTACCCCTGAAATCTCAGGGTTTGGGATGTTTCTGACCTGGCAACCCTAGTGCAGGGAGACTCATGAAGGACACCCAGCAGTGTTAGCCATGTGGAGTAACTGGTAAATTGAATTACCTTGGTCAAAGGCCTTGTCAGTATTTCCCCTTTCCAGAGTCCAGGCAGGCAGACTTCTGTCCTCAAGACAGGCATTCAGGCCTGCTTAGATGATGAGCCAGTTTCTTGAGTTTGCTTCCATTCCACTCCATAAAAGGGCTGTGCACACTCCCCCCTATCCACGCAGTGGCTCAAATCCAGAGCAGAGGCATCAGGCTGACCTGAACTGTGTTGACCTGGGAACCACCCACCCAGGACTGGAGCTGCTCCCAGATAAGTTTGTGGGCCAGCACTCACGTTTAAATGGGGGGGGGACCCTAACAAAACATATGGAGGAGAGAGTAGCATGGGAAGGAGATGCTGAGTCTCCTCCCCCTGCCCCAACAGAGAGCGGGGTCAAGTTATCCTTTGCAATGCTGTTCTGCAAAATAGCATCAGGCAGGAGGGAGTGATCCTGTGAGATGCTGTTTTGCAAAGGGCTTGTCCAGGATCACTCTCTCAGCTCGTGAGTGGAGGGAACAATCCTGTGCACCCCTGGAGAATAGCTGCCTCTGCTCATCAGGCAGGAAGGAGAGCTGTGGCTGCCTCTTGTTCCTGTCTGATGTCGTGTCCCTGACAGCCCCAAGTCACTCTGGGTGATGGAATCCAACCCACAGAGATCTGTGGCTGTCAGAACCCAATTTAACCGAGGTCCAAAAACATCTGAATGGGCCTGATTTGGTTCGGTCCTTGGCCAAATACGGTGCACAGCCCTACTCCATCGCACCTTGATAGCAGATTGAGCAGGCCCACAAGTCACCTAAACACAGTCTTCCCCCACTTAGGTGAAATGCATTGCATATCTATTGAAATTATAGCAAACTTGAATCAATACATATATATTAGCAGTGCATATGCAAATGTTATGCAAACCTGTTCCCTCTTTTGCCCTTTTTTTTGTAGATGTATTTCCCTTTTTTGGTGATGCATATGTGGTCACCCTAGTTATGTGTGATATATAATATAAATTGTTAATTTAGGCATAACATCCCACAATATCCCCAATTTAAAAAATAACTTTCCTAAGTTATGTATTTTGCTTTTTTTCCCAGTAGCAGCATACATCATTGTGGCTGCTCCTGCCATTTTAAATAACACCCCATTCTTTTCTCTAGGAGCGGCATCTTTTAACGAAGATTATGTTTAGCTTGACAATGCCCCTTTAAATATAAAATGTAAATATTAATACTTATAGCAGAATAAATTTACCTCTGATCTGGTCAAAGATCCTGTTTACTAGAGGCTGGTGATGGAAAATGTGAGGCATTTATTTACGTTATGTCTGATTTATATCAGTGTGAAAAAATTGCATATTAGAGGAAAACCCATTAAAGGAAGCCAAAAAACCAGCTCTTGTCAGCATCTGATGTTTGTCCGACTGAACATATTTAGCACATCAATCCAGATTGTTGTTTTTATAAAGTCTGAGCTGCAATGGTTTGGAATGGATCAAGCAAAAACAAGCCACAAGGCAGATGCTTTGTATGTCTGGCACAAACAAAGCTGCTGGATTAAAAAGAGGCTGTCTGGGATGAAACTTGCACAACTTGGGCCCTCCAGAAAGTAAAAACCATGTCACCCTGAAAGATTCAGCTTTACAGTTTTTGGAAAATAGGACCAAACCTCTACCCAATATTTCTAATTTCTTTAAAATAAAACCAGCTTTGCTAGGTCTGAGCAATGTGCCACTAGCATGACTATTGTATGAGTTAAGAAACAATATATATGTGAAAGTTTTCTTCACACACACATACACACACACACACATACTTTATATGTATAGTGACTTGGCAACCTTAATATAGGTGCAAAGATATCCATGTCAGCTGCCTGGAATGCCCTGCCCCTGCCTTTTAATATGGCTGCTCCAAACTTTACAGTTTTGGCCCTTCACTACAGAAAGAGGTTTGAGAAATGTGTAAGAATAAGAAGATTCTCTACCCTTTTCTGTCTACCCTGTGGGCTGCTCTAAACTCACTTTGACAGCCAACCCAATTCCAATGAGTAATAATTGACAGAGAGAAAACACACATGGTTTGGTCTCCCTTCACAGGCAGTAGCTTGGGAACAACAGCAATTGTAGCCACACTTCCTAGTACGTGAATTCTCTTTTACGACTATTGGGCAGGAAGCAAACTGTCATGCAAACAACAAGGTGCATCATTTTTGTTTAGGCAAGCCTACCCTGGCATGTAGAAGCTATTATATTTTTAATCTGTTTTTAATTCATTGTTGGTTTTATTATTTTAAATGTTTTTAAATACCTGTCTGTTTTTGCCAATAATTTTATTGTTTTAATTTCTTCTGTAAACCGTGTTGAGTTTTTTTACAATAAAATGGTATATAGATATTGTAAATAAAATACATAAATACATTTTGGAGTTACTGTGGCCCTTGGGTCCCTTTCCACCTTTAGGAACAAAGAAATCTGCTTTATAGCGACTCATGCCAGTTAGTACCATCTAGCTCAGTATGATGACATGGACTAGCATTGGCACTCCAGGATTCCAGGCGATAATCTTTTCCAGAGATTGAATTTTGGACCTTTGCTTGCAGTGTACCACTGAGCTACAGCCCTTCCTGTTTAAAAAAGTATCTTTTAATATTGTTACTTTCAATTCACTAATGAATGCACAGCATACCTAGGGCAGATCTACGCCATTCATTTAAAGCACTTTCAGTGCACATTTGAAGCACATGAATCCCACTGCAGAATCATGGGAACTGGGCTCCTGCTGGGAGGAAGGGTGGGATATAAATCAAATAATAATAATAATAATAATAATAATAATAATAATAATAATAATAATAATAATAATAATAATAAAGTTCATTAAGAGTAGTGGGAACTATAACTGTGAGGGGTAAACTACACTTCCCAGGATTCTTTGGAGGAAGTCATGTGATTTAAATGCAAGTTGGATGTGCTTTAAATGTATTTGTGTGGATCTACTTCATAAACTTTGCCTGCATGTAAATTGTTTTAATTAATTTTTTAAAATGGAAATAGCTACAAAATTTACTGGGTGACCATGGGCTACTCACTATCTCTCAACCTAATCTGCCCCTCAGGATGAAAACAATAGAGGGGAACCATGACCCACCCCAAGAAAGAACACACTTAAAATATAGAGAAAATAATAATTTGCAACAATAATGTGAAAACAGATACTTATTGAGACATAGTATGAAGAAATATTTATATAAGCATGAATGTCAAAAAGATTTATTATTTATACAACCTGTGAAGATATTTATACTGTAATCTTATGCATGTTTACTCAAAAGCAAGTCCTAATGTATTCAATGGGGCTTACTCAAAAAGGGAAGCGTGCACAGAACTGCAACCTCAGGTGGTAAGGAACTTCACTCATCCAACCCAAAATTCAGGATCATGCCACTATAAGCTGTTTTGCAACTTTTATACTTGTTGTTATGGTTATTGAATTTTAAAGGGATTTATTTCTTGTTGTGAGCTGCCTTGGTTTCCAATTAGCAACCCTACCTCACAGGGATGTTGGAAAGACTCCATACACACACACACACGAGATGTAAAATACATATACCCCATATAATAGTTCATTGTCAAAACCAGTTGGTCATTGTAGACCTTTTAAAAAAAAATCAGTATTAGTTTGCTGCATAGTAAAAACAACACCTAAATAAGCCCTGCCTAATTGCTTTACAAATAGGATCGGAGAGGTGAGAAAGATTTACAAGACAATCCTTTTCTATGTTCACTCAAAAGTTCCATTAATTTACAGCAGAATCTACTCAAAAGTAAGGCTAATTGAATTCAATGGGGTTTATTCCCAGTATATGGGATTAGCATTGTAGCTTTACTCCCAGAAAAGTGAGGTTTTCAACTGCCCTCTTCAACAACCCAGGAAAATCTAAACTTGTTTGACTCCTCATAATTAGAAAAGCATAATACATTGCAATGTCATTTAGTTCTCCTACACAAAAGAGAGAAAGAGACTTTTCATATTGCTGAAAGCTATACACTTAGTTTATGAGATTTTCAGACAAGCAGGAAAAAACAACAGTTTTCTGGCCTTACAATGGGTTCTAGCTATTGCTTGGAGGTCAACAAATCACTTGTCAATCACAACCCTGACTTCACTTATTGGCTACAAACCTGACAGTGTGGGGTTAGATCAGCCAGCTATGAGCTCCTTTAACAGAAGTTGCAAGGGGGAGTGACATTTTGGTGCATATCTCTTGAGCCAGACCACCTAGGAACTTTTTTTAAGTGAAAGCTAAGAGTCTGGAGATTGAGGTGACACACCCAGACACCCCGAGGGGACTCCCAAAATCCAGTCTCTGGGTGAAAACTGGAGACCTGATAATCCTAATATACTGTGTGTGTGTGTGTGTGTGTGTGTGTGTAGAAAGTTTTGAAAGCAACAAACAGAACTTCACTCGAGCTTGCTCTGGATCCCTATAAGGATTCCGTTAATCACCTAAAAATATATGAACATAATTGTGATTAACAAAAGAGTTTTTATTGTATTAACAAAACGTTTCAGCTTCTGCCTTCATTGGCTGCTAACATACAAATGTTGTTACCAGGGTGGCAGTTATAGAGCTTTGAGGATGGAATGCTCAGAGGGGCTTCACTTGCAGAAGCTAAGTAGTGGTGGTAATGTCCTCCAGGTTCAGGCCATGTGGTGCCAATGTGTCCAGAGAGTATATTCAAAAGTTCTCCCTTTTAGTCAATGCTGCTGGATCTGTTGGCATCTCTATCGCTGTAATAGAAAAGTCCAACAGGCTGTGTTCCTCAATGTTGAAATGCTTTGCAACTGGTTGCTCCACTTTTTTTGTTAAGATTGCCGATTTGTGGTTTCTGAAGCGTGTGCGTAGGTCAGTTGTGGTTTTTCCTACGTATTGTATATGACATCCTGGTCTTTTGCATTGGATGACATAAATTAGATTGCAGGACCTGCAGGTGATGTTCTGTTTGATGTAATATGTCCTGTCTGTCCTAGTGCTTGTAAAAGTAGCTGTCTCCCTGTGATACACATAGATTGGAGTGACAAGGATGAGACCCTGGATTGGTGATAGGTGGCTTAAGCACAGCTCTCACCAACAGGCTGCACAAATTAGGAGGTTGGCAAAATGCTATAACAGGAGGCCTGCTGATGGCTCTAGTAAGATGTTAAGAGTTTGGCAGCAATGGGTAGCTCTCACTGATTGCTCGGTGATAGGAGATGCTGGATGGAAATCTACCACAAATGGAATCCGTTGTTCTCTGCTCTTTGACACGTCATTATTATGGAGGAGGTTTTCTCTGGACATAATGGAGGCATGGTGGATGTGGAGGTTATCCTCTTAGAAGGTGTTCTTTAAGTTCACTGATCTTTCTCTGGTATTTATCTTCAGTGTTGCAAATAAGTTTGATTCTCAGAGCTAAGCTATACACGTTTTTCTTTATATGCTTAGGATGGCAGGATTTCCAGTTTAAATAGGTGTGGACATCAGTGGGTTTGCTGTAGAGATCAGTGGCTATTTTGTTTTTTTCAATGGTGAGAAGGACATCCAGAAAAGGGATGTGCAGATTGTCATTTGTACTATTAAATGTAAACTTAATAGATGGATGGATAGAGTTGATGTAATTTTTAAATTGTTCTAAACTCTCTTTACCATTTGTCCAGACCATAAAGATGTTATCAATGTATCGCCACCACATGTGTACACACACAAACACACACACGCACGCACGCACACAGAGAATATATATAGATACACAAAGAGAGGGAGAGAGCTAATGCTAAAATGTGATCTACTCCCATGCCCTAATCACCTTTGTTAATTCCCATTGCTATTATATAGCCATGAGAGTGGCTGTATACTATAGCCAGCATGGATTTTTCACATTTCACAATGTTAAATTGAAAATACCCCCGCATGCCATTCTGATGCTTCCCATAAGCTCATTTCAAAACAAAACCTTACCAAACTTGTAGTCCTGAACTCAGAAATGCTTGCTTAACAACCCTGTCAATTTTCATGGCGATACACAAAACAGTCAGAGAGAATCGAGAATTCAAAGTCTAAAAAGAGAGCAAAACACCCAAGAGCCCTTTTGGACTTTTTTCTGCCAGAGTTCTCATAATCTGCTGAAATTCATTAAAAATCAGCCAGTACCTGTAATCCTAATACTGACCTTGCCCCATACTCTGACCTTCATCTTCTGCAGTTTAAAAGTTAAAAAAAATGCCTGGCTGATTTTTAATTAATTTAATAAATTTTGGCTGACAACCTATGATAAGCTTGGGCATGCTCAGTAAGAACCAACTGTCAGCGTTCTAAAAGCCAGACTCACAGTTGCTTGGCTTGGCTAATCAGGGGGGCACACACACACACACGAGACTTTGATTTCACCTGAGACAGTTATGGCTTCCCTCAGAGAATCCTGGGAAGTGTAGTTTGTGAAGGGTGCTGAGAGGAGACTCCTATTCCACTGATAGAGCTTCAGTGGCCAGACTGGTTTAACAGTCAGCCACTCAGATTGAAGGTCTGTGAGGGGAACAAGGCATCTCCTAGCAACTCTCAGCACCCTTCAGTAACTACACTTCCCAGGATTCTTTGAGAGAAGCCATGACTGTCCAAAGTGAAATAAAGACCTGGTGTGGATGTGGCCAGGGACAGCTTTGGTTTAAATTTGGGTGGGAGGCTACATGTGCCTGCTGTAGAATAAAAAGGTGGGAGAAAGGCTGAAAAGCAATGATACTATTCACAATGTTTTCCTTTTGCTATCTCTGCTATCTTTTTGGCGTCTTTTGAAGACTTTCCTCTTTCAACAAGCCTTTTAAGTTGAGACCTATCCCAGTCTGCGTCTGTGTTAGAATCGCATTTAATATGTTTTCTTTAATAATATATTTTTAACCCTCTTTTTTTTAAAATGTTTTTAAAGCTTCTTAAAAATGTTCTTAACGTTGTTTTAATGTATTTTAAGGTCTTTTTATGATGTTTTAAATTGTTTTTATCATTTATGTTTGCCGCCCTGGGCTACTGCGGGGAGGAAGGGCGGGATACTAGATAAATAAATAAAGGAAAGGGGCTTCCCTTCTGCCCAGTACCCACCCACCCAATCTCCTCCCCCTCCCCTCCCTCCCCCACCCCCAGGTCAGTGTTGGACTACGACCTGGGAGACCAGGGTTTGAATCCCCACACAGCCATGAAGCTCACTGGAAGACCTTGGGCCAGTCACTGCCTCTCAGCCTCAGAGGAAGGCAATGGTAAAACCACCTCTGAATACCATTAACCATGAAAACCCTATTCATAGGGTCAACATAAGGCAGGATTGACTTGAAGGCAGTCCATTTTCAAACATGATTGCACAGAAATAAATCCCATTGAACTCAAAAAGTATGCAAATGATGAAACCCACCCTCCCTTCTCCTCCTTCCTATCCCCTCCCTCTTCCCTCTTCCCTCCCTATCCCCTTCCAATCCCCTCCTTCCCCTTCAAGCTACACAGCAAGTGAATTGGACTGTGAAAGACCAACCCAAATGGTGTTTGCATTCTGACAAATCTATAGGGCAGTCCAATATCTCAGAGAGGAGTTCAGGTCTCCTGCTCCCCTGGTGCATTCACTATAGCTTCCCAATCTCCCTGCTTTTTAAAGTTTGATAGAAATAGCTGTGGGCTATAGCTACGTTCTTAAATGCAAGGTTTTTTGCCTATTAGTGAATTCTCCTTTTGGTTTCTATTTATGTATCAAATGATAATCCTTCCTTCAGCCCAGTATGTTCTTAGGCGTTAGCACAATCACATCCCATAGCTACATGGATTCCAAAAACCAATGACATGCTTCATGAAAATGTATTTTCTTTTGTTTATTTGGTGGTCTGTTTCTCATTGGGTGTCCTCTTCTATAAATGTACACAATAATAAACAAAGTTTCTGTACTTGCTATTCACAAACAATTCACAATTTTCTGTCATCTCTCCACACACACCCCAACTATATCTTGCTGATTTCAAATAAGGCAGAAGGGTTTACAGAATAAAATAAATTTAAAAAATAGTAATTTTTCTACTTTTGATTTCATGACAAAAACAAGCCCACTGATGAGATTTTGCAAGACAAATGTGGTGAAGCTTAGTAGTGGACTGTATGAAGAGTTAACATTTTGATTCTCAAAATCTGGAGATTTCCCTCTGCAGAGACGTTTTTGGACACAAACGCAGCAAACACATTTATTTATTTAGCAAAATATACCGCTTAATTTTTAATAGTCTGTATAAGTAGTTTATATAAAATAGTGTCAACTATTTATTACAAATAGCAATAAAACAAACATTAAGAACAGTAAAACATACCCAAAATATCAAAATATAGATTAAAATCAACAAATTTAAAACCTAATCTACATAATAGATTATGTGTTAGAATTGAATATGTTCTTAAACTTTCTTTTTTAAAATGTTTTTAATCTTAGAAGACGTTTTGACAGCTTTTTTTAAGAAAAAATTTTGTAGATGTTTTGTTTTAATGTGTTTTAAAGTCTGTTTTTATGATGTTTTAATGTTTTTAGTGCTTTTGCTTGCTGCCCTGGGCTCCTGCTGGGAACAAGGGTGGGATGATATAATAATAATAATAATAATAATAATAATAATAATAATAATAATAATAATAATAATAATAATAATAATACATCTCTGAGTAGGCTTGTCTAAACAAAAAGGTTTTTAGCAGGCACCAAAAACAATACAGCACCAGACTGGGCTTTAGAATTTGATTTTGGGAGAAATATTTTTTACTAATATCAACGGGCAGGGAGTTCCAGAGAATAGGTGCTGCCACACTAAAAGATCCATTTCTCACAGGTATGGAACAGACAACATGTGACATTTGCAAAAGTACCAGCTCCGTAGATCAAAGCAGTCAAGTGGGAACATAAGGGATCAGGCATTAATTGTGTGCCCTACTTTCCACAGATTATTGACCAGCTTTATCACCTGGCAACATCCTTGTACAGCACGTTAAGGCAGATGTGGAAAACCTGTGGCCCTGCAGATGCTGTTGGACTATAACTACCATCGTCCCTGGTCATTGGTGATGCTGGCTGGAGCTGATGGGTGTTGAAGTCCAACAACAACTGCAGAGCCACAGGTTCCCCATTTCTGGTGAGAGACAGTGACTTATCCAAATGCATCCATTTTCTATCCACTGAAACCAACTAATATTAATGTTTTGTGGCTTTCTCCATTTATTTTGTATCAAAATATTTCTCCTGAAATCAAATTCTAAAGCCCAGCTTGGTGCAGAATTTCTGTTGCTGAAGTCAGCTAGCCATTTTTAAAACCCACTCCAGAAAATACTGGATATTTGCTGGATTTGTATATTTCCTTGGAGATTTGGTTATGCCTTGTAGGAAGAGCTTGATTTCTGGGGATGATAGATTAAGGCTGCAATCCTATGTACACACACCTACCTGGGAGTAATCAGCATTGATCACAGTGGGTCTTACTGCTGTGTAAACATGCACAGGATTGTGCTCCATGGCTGTAATTCTGTGTACACTTTCCTGAGACTAACCACATAACCACAGAATTAAGTCCCAAAGAGTGCAGTGTGGCTTATGCTTATGCTCAGGTAAGTGGGTATAGGACTGTAGCCTAAGCCCCACTGAAAGCAGGTTAAAGCCCCAATCCAGCAATCTTACATGTAGTGCTATTGTATGTGAGAGTCCTCAATAAATGAATTAGTTGTGGTATCAATTACTATTGAGAGGCAGAAGATGTCTGGAATTATATTATCGTAAACATCTTTCAGGATGTTTTATGGAAAGGCAACAGATTTCATAAATAATAATGACCATCTGCTCCCATCAAATAGGAGGAATGACACTGTAACAAACAAACAAAACTGTTTAGTACTGCATGTGGATTTTAGATACCAGAGTTTGTTCCCATGCCCACTCACAATGTATCAGCCTTTTGTGAGCATGGAACTAATCCAGAAGGAAAATTCATGCACAACATATTGTTTCATTTTGTGGAGCACCCTAGCAGAATTGAGGCATAGATCAAGACTCACCTGGAATTATTTTTCAGCTGTAGCTTAGGTAAATGGAAGAATCTATTATGAGCTAGCAAGACATCCATAAAGTTGGGAGATACGGACAATGGTTTCTAACTGGTAAAGCAGTAATTTATCTATATATGGGAATCTTCCTTTTAATTGGAAAAGAATAAAGTAAATTCCAAACTTTATTAATGTTGGAAGAGAAAGAGAAAACATATATATATATATTCAATTTCTTGATTTGTATTGGCAAAATGCTCTTTTTACATTCTCAAAGGTTTGTTATTGTTCCTTATGGATTGAATACTTGATGTAAGTCGGAAAATGTTTTATTTTATTTTTGGTTCCTTTGCTAGATTATGGAAATGTATTTAAAACCATGCAAAAGGAATCTGGGGAGAACAGGAATCGTAATAAATACAAATGCTCAAGGTAGATTTTTAAGCTCATATCTACATTATATATAAATACATGCATACTTCAATTTATCAAAGCACAATGATTACACAGTGAGAAGAATTAAACACCAACAGATTTGTTCTGTGAAACAGTTTAGGAATTTGGTGGAACTGTTTTTGAAGAAGAAAATAAACTCTAGTTTAATTTTGTTGTAATTCTGGGGTACTTGCATGGTGCTTTTCCCTCTGAGATGCTCACATTGCTCTTGTGAAGAGTCTGTGTCAGGGGGTAGCCAATGTAGTGCCCTCCAGATGTTATGGACTATAGTTCCCATCATCCCTGACCATTGGCCATGCTGCCTGAGGCTGATGGCAGTTGGAGTCCAACAATATCTAGAGGGCACCACGTTGGCTACAGTTGGTCTATGCAATAGGCACCATTATTTCTATCGTAAAAAGTGGAAAAAGAAACAGATGTACATAGTATTTGATTTATATGTGAACACAGAAAAATCTTGATCATAAGAACATTTTTGTATCCCATTTTTACACATTGTGTTGCTTTTAACACTTTTATTATACGCTGCCTTGACAGGGCTTGTCCTGAAAATAAAGAAATAAAATCCTACACAAATCACTTTGTACACATGGAATGGACCATTCTGGTCACTAACATGTTCATTCTGAAACTCATCCAAATTGTGAGGTTTATTCTCCATATACACTATTTTTCCTGGGCTGACTAGCAAACTCAAAATTTCAGTAACAGAAGTAATATTTTCCCCATGGTTCTTGTGTCATATGTTTAGTGTTCCTCAGGGACATCTTTGGACACGAATTCTCAGAGTTTTGTATACGTATGCTGCTCCGAAGGAGAGGTTTTATTACTTTACAAGAACATGTAAGAAGCAATTAAACAGGAGCTGCTTCTTGGTGGTGTGATAAGTTTAAGCATGTTTCTATAAATGTACATTTGCATATGTGGTGCCAAGACTATTCACGTGCAAAAAAATAAAATAAAAGCAGCTTCTGACGTGGCAAATGCATGTACGAAGTTGCCCTAAGTTCTTGGGGGTGAATAATCTGGTGCTATTTGCCTGCTGATACAGAACAGGAACTATCTCAGCCACACCCCTTGCATGCTATACTGCTAGGAAGGCTTGTTGTCACAAGCCTCCATTCTGTGATTATAGAAGATAAATCTGATTATTTCACTTGACATTTCTTCTTGCATCTTTTCCCAAGGTTCATTGTGACCACCTCACTCAATATAATATCTCTGCTCATGCCAGCTGCAGTACTCCATCATCCCATTATGGAAAAGCATGCTGTCTTTTCTTTTTGTCACATGGGAGGATTGGTTCAGTAGACACACTCATCAAGAAAAAGGATTACTGGAAAGAAAAAAAGGAAAACTTTCTTTTCTGAGAGACTTAAACAACACTGTTGGTTAGCAAAATGGATTACACACTCAAGTGTAATCAACGCTGCCGGATCTATGTGCAGCTTGAACTGCATGTGGCGGCTTCTTGGTAAAGAATGTTCAGGCCCTGGACTGACTCTGCCCATCATTTTCTGCTGGACAGGAGGGGGTATAACAGACCTTCCTGTTCCAGCTGAGCCTTGCTTGAGCAACAAGGTCTTCCTGAGCTTTGGTATGGTTCTGTGTCCTTGGTTGTTCCTTGGTCCTGACTTCTGACTTGCTCCTCGCTTACTCTTCAGTCCTGACTTCTGTCTCATCCATGGCTCCTGGCTCACCCCTGACTGCTGCCCATAGCCTAGCCCGCCAGTATATAAGATATGGTAAAAATGTTATTCTGTTAGGCCCAGATGATTGACCAATCAATGAAATCAAGATAAATTTAACAACCACCCATCCAACATTTATTTAGAACAAGGGTGGCTAAAGATGTTGCTGAACTACAACTCCAATCAGCCCCAGCTATCATGACCAATGGTCAGGGATGATGGGAATGGTAGTTCAACAACATCTGGAGGGCTGCAGGGCTGCCACCCCTGATTTAGAAGGACAAATATTTGCTGCATCACACTAAAAAAATAATAATCTCAGAATGAACAAAAAAGATGTGCAGAGCCAGTAATGCAACACATTATCTTTTCAAGACTTTTGCTTATTTGATCAACAGATGGAAGACTTATGATTTCACAGTTGTTCTTAGCTCCCCTGCTCTTTAATTTGTTTCTAAATGATATCATTCCTTTTGTATCCGGACCTCAATTTTTCTCCCCCTCTATCGGCCAAAGGAAAATACCGACACTTCTCTATGCCGACGATATGGTCCTTCTTTCCCTAGTTCCAATCGGACTTAGAAAGATGTTGAGATCCCTACAGTCCTATTGTTATAAGGAAAAACTCAACATTAATTATGATAAAACCAAAGTTTTAGTTTTTGGGAAAAGATTCAAAGGACATCGCTGGCATATAGCTGATCATCAGTTAGAACAACCTTGAGAATTTAAGTACCTGGGTATTTATTTTTCAGATACCCTTTTCTGGCGATATCACCGACAATATATTAAATCGCACGCGGTTAAGACAATAGGGACAATTTTAAAATTTTCTCGTTCTGTCGGGGGCGGTCAGATTCACCCTACTTTAAAGATCTTTAAAGCAAAGGTGATCCCACAAATCCTATATGGAGTAGCCGTATGGGGCTGGGATTATAATATCGTAACAGCCCTGGAAACTATACAAAATAGTTTTCTCAGGCGCTTGTTATCTCTCTCTGTGGGAACCTCTGCAGCGATGACTCGAATTGAGACGGGCTCCCCCCCACTGATGGATCTCATACATTTTACCCTTCTGAAATTTTTGAGAACACTCAATGGGCCCCAGCCCGGGACATTATTACAATTATGTTTTGACTACCCATTCGCTTCTATCTTATGGCGCTCTAAATTAACTAAACTGCTATCAACTTACCACCTTTTAGAGCAGGATTTCAATGCAATGCCAAATAATAAATCTCTACGTGAATACATATTCCTCCACTCTATGAACCAGGATAGGCTATCCTCCATCAACTCAAAGGTATCTCCTTGGTACTGGAGATTTAAGCTTGACCCCCACTGCTCTACTTATCTCCTTCAACCAATACCCCTTGTCCTTAGACGGGCGTTTACAGCCCTACGTTTTTTCTCCTTACCAAATGCGGACAGGGAAGGTCGACTAGCCGGTGTCCCTAAGGACCAAAGGAATTGTGTCTGTGGCTCACCCTCGGCGGAAGACCTTCCCCACGTTTTGCTCTACTGCCCAATTTATACTCAGCCCAGAAATAGATTTCTTAGTAAATGGTTAGAAATCCCTCAGCTTGATTCACTTGATGAAAAAATCACTTTTTTAATGTCAGATCATAACTTGGAAGTAACCCACAAAGTAGCTCTTTTTGTAATAGCAGCAAGAAAACTTAGGGTCAATTACATTGCCCTTCGAGATATTACATAGGCAAGTTCTCTTACATGAGATCCCCGCTTAAATGCTTCCCTTTTAAATGTCTCCATTTGATTTTAAAGTATTGTATATGTATTGTTTTAATTTGCATTGGCCTTTGGTCCTGCAAACAAATCAATAAAAGTAAAAAGTAAAAGTTGTTCTGGGATGAAATGGTGCTGGCAATACAGATGATCTCAGTCCAAAAGAGAACTGTGGTCCATGCTTCCAAAATCCTGAATCCTGACAGCTGGTGAAAGGGATTTGTCAAAACATGTTAATTGTGATGCTTCCCACTAGTGTGTCAATTAACTGTAGCCCTGCCATATTTGCCCAGTTTTGATGATTGTCTGCAGTCCTGTGTGCCATCTTTTGGATTTAACAATATTATGAAATGTTTATTTTTAAAAAAGAAATATAGATATCAGTTTTGTTCATTACCAATCCCCCAGTTAAGGGTAATAAGCAACTGGTTTCATGGATTACAGAGGCTGAAAATAACTCTTAGCTAAAACCCTGCAGTAGCAGGTAGATAGTTACACATTTCCGAATACCAGAACAATGTAGTTTGGGTTTTTTTTTGTAAATATTAACATTAGAAGCTGGTTATAACATTACCAAGGCTTGCTTGGAACTGCTGCACAAAGTGTAGTGACATATGGAACTGATCTGGAGGGAGAAAGGAAGGAAAAAAAGACAGAATTAAAATTACAGCAAAATAATTAATTTCCTTGTGTTGCAACAGAGATGCCCTTGTAAAAGTCATCCATCTGAGGGTAGGGCTTAAGTCCTAGGTGACATGTCATCAGGGATAACAAACAAATTGGGATCTCCAATTTCCACTTTTTGGAATTTACTTGAAATTTCTATGAGACCAGGAAAACCAACCATTCAATTGTAATAGGAAAGTTAATGTTCTGTCTCACTTTTATGTTTGTGTACAACCCAGAAAAAGCAAATTTTGCAATATTTTCAGTGCCGTAAAATCCTGTGCATTGCTCCCATGGATCAATTTGGGATGTAAACTGTATGAATAAAACTATTGTCTATCGTTGGGTATGGTGTGGATGGGTTGCTGATATTGCTTCTATTTTTTTCCTCTTCAAATCATTTCCTGCAACTCCATGATCACTGGGAAAGCTAAATCTAAAAATCTAGACATGTAGTGTTGGATTAATGCTGGATAGGAAACAATAAAAAAATCCCCAACTGAGGAAGGGCAGAATCTGGACCAGTTCTCTTTGTGGGGCTTAGCTCTGGAACTGACTTTTAATTTCAGAGTTAAGCTAGATTGATTTGAAGAACAGTCTGACCACAGACAGAATATCTTTTAACTCACAGATAACGATGCACATAGAACTTCCAAAGGGATAGGTTTGATAGTTCTTTGTGGGAAATGCTAGGTTCATATATGGAGCAAACAAAACTTATCTGGCCAGTTTCTTGGCAGTTGAAGTCCTTTTCAAGACGTGGATAACTGTCACTTGTTGAACTGCAGAGAAATGCTCCACGTTTTTTTCATTGTTACTGCCAAAGACCAGTTGAACAGCAGCTATTTGTTTTGTAAATAGTGCAGATATTTGACACTTCAGAATCACCAGTGATAGCCTCCTTTATTTATTTAATGTTTTGCTGGAGGGCTTGTTAGCATTGGCAGACTTCCTTACCATCTGAAGGAAGACAAAGCTCTTACGCACTGCCTGCAAAACAGGGGCTTGTTGGTACCAGAGGCATGCTCAGATGCACAGCTGCTGGCAGCCAAACTATCTGCCTCAAGGAGCACATATTCTGGCTCAACTACAGATGATCAGAGTATCTTGCATTTATACAGGCATTCTGGAGTCCCTGGCAGGCAGGAAGGGCTTGGCAAGAATTTGTAAGTGATGATCAATATACTGAGTTATCACTTTCATTCTAACTGGTCCCCCAAAAAGGCCACAAAAAAGAAGCAGTTTGGACATTTTTTCCAAAAAAATATCCAAATGGCAACTCTCTCAATATGAGCAATGTAGAGGAGATGGAATTTCTTCAGGTTTAGCAATTCTGTAACACAATTTATATATTAATTGGTTTATCTGAAATATGTGGACTCTGCCCACTAGCAGAAATAGAGCCTTAAAACAAAAAGAATCATTGTCTTTCATTTTAGACAACAAGAAATCCATAGATCATGAAAATTTTCATTATAACAAAGATTGTTGCTATCACTTGCAGAAGAGGGGTTTGTTTTTTGTTTTGGAGGGGGAAATATGGGGTTGGTGAATGTTCTTAGAGCAACTCTGAAACCAACATCCAGCCTCTCATCCTGTTGTTGCTGCTGCTATGTGTCTTCAAGTCTATTATGACTTATGGCGACCCTATGAATCAGCGACCTCCAAGAGCATCTGTCATGAACCACCCTGTTCAGATCTTGTAAGTTTAGGTCTGTGGCTTCCTTTATGGAATCAATCCATCTCTTGTTTGGCCTTCCTCTTTTTCTACTCCGTTCTGTTTTCCCCAGCATTATTGTCTTTTCTAGTGAATCATGTCTTCTCATTATGTGTCCAAAGTAGGATAACCTCAGTTTCATCATTTTAGCTTCTAGTGACAATTCTGGTTTAATTTGTTCTAACACCCAGTTATTTGTCTTTTTTGCAGTCCATGGTATGCACAAAGCTCTCCTCCAACACCACATTTCAAATGAGTTGATTTTTCTCTTATCCCCTTTTTTCACTGTCCAGCTTTCACATCCATACACAGAGATCAGGAATACCATGGTCTGAATGATCCCGACTTTAGTGTTCAGTGATACATATTTGCATGTGAGGACCTTTTCTAGTTCTCTCGTAGCTGCCCTCTCCAGTCCTAGCCTTCTTCTGATTTCTTGACTATTGTCTCCATTTTGGTTAATGACTGTGCCAAGGTATTGATAATCCTTGACAAGTTCAATGTCTTCATTGTCAACTTTAAAGTTACATAAATCTTCTGTTGTCATTACTTTAGTCTTTTTGACGTTCAGCTGTAGTCCTGCTTTTGCGCTTTCTTCCTTAACTTTCATCAGCATTCGTTTCAAATCATTACTGGTTTCTGCTAGTAGTATGGTATCGTCTGCATATCTTAAATTATTGATTTCTCCCTCCAGTTTTCACACCTCCTTCATCTTGGTCCAATCATGCTTTCCGTATGACATGTTCTGCATACAGATTAAACAAAAGGGTGATAAAATACACCCCTGCCTCACACCCTTTCCTATTGGGAACCAATCGGTTTCTCCATATTCTGTCCTTACAGTAGCCTCTTGTCCAGAGTATAGGTTGCGCATCAGGACAATCAGAAGCAGTGGCACCCCCATTTCTTTTAAAGCACTCCATAGTTTTTCATGATCTACACAGTCAAAGGCTTTGCTGTAATCTATAAAGCACAGAGTGATTTTCTTCTGAAATTCCTTAAATGTAAATGTAGTGCCTTCAAGTCAATTCAGACTTATGGTGACCCTATGAATAGGGTTTTCATGAGGCTGAGAGGCAGTGACTGGCCCAAGGTCACCCAGTGTGCTTCATGGCTATGTGGGGATTCGAACCTTGGTCTCCCAGGTCGTAGTCCAACACCTTAACCACTACACCACACTGGCTGTGTCTGAAATTCCTTGGTCCGTTCCACTATCGAACGTATGTTTGCAATATGATCTCTGGTGCCCCTTCCCTTTCTAAATCCAGCTTGTATCTCTGGCGTTTCTTGCTCCATATATGGTAAGATCCTTTGTTGTAGAATCTTGAGCATTACTTTACTTGCATGGGATATTAAGGCAATCCTCTCATCCTAGGCATCCGAATCTTCCTTTCATTTAATGCTTGAGTGTGAGAGAAAAGGAAAACCCGTGATAAGGGAAAATGTGTTTTAAGAAGCCAAGGAGAAATGTCTAAATAACAAGCCAGTTTCTATCGAGACAGCATGGCCTGCCAGCAGTATAACTGCTTGCCATGCTGGTGGAGTATTGGACTTTATGAAAGCTTCCAGGTGCAGAGATTCATACACCCCACTCTAAGCTCATATGCTTAGTGCACAACAAATCTGATGCTTGGGCCTTTAAGATTGCTAAATGCTTTTCCGTCTTTCTCTGTGTTTCACAAAGGGTTTGTGTGTGGAGCGGCTGAGAAAGTTTGGCATTACTAATGCACCACTGTATCTGAAAAGTAACCTGTGTGGATGTGTATATGTACCTCTGTGTCCTAGTTCACAAAGAAGTCCGAAATAGAGTTTCTACACCCTGAGGAGTCTTTTGCTGACTGTAGCGGGTATCTGTTCTGGCATTTGCTATTCCTGCACATAAATCATGCCCTTCTAGCCTACTCTGTGCCACTGCAGACTCTCACCTATTGGCATCCTGCTGACCCGGGGGCTTCTCACTACATGGGGATGTCTTTGAGAACTCCTGTGTGAATCAGGGCTGTGTCTGTGTGAATATACAACTTACACTGAAATCCTAACCCTGCTTACCTGGGAATAAGCCCCATGTAATTCAGTAGGACTTACTTCTAAGTAGACATGGTTAGTAATGTAACCTTAATTCTTGTTTTCTTAAGTATTGTTTCCACCATGGCATGAGTGGAATGCAAGCTCAAACAGTGGATCTTTCCCTTCCCTCTGACACCTCCCCCCAAGCCTCTCCAGAGGGTCTGTAGAACCTATTGTACATTATGGGCTTTGTCATATCAAACTGTAAGGGAAGAGGGAGCAAGATTCTTTTACCTGATTTGGGGGGACCTCCACACACACAGTCCAGCCTCATATGACACAGCCCACAATGTTTGGTAGGCCCCGTGATCTTCTAGAGCAGTAGCGTTCAATGTTTTCAGACCAGGAACCCAATTTTAACCCAAATGTGCATTTGGGAGACTTATTTCTTATGTTTTTACCATATATTTGTCTGGTGGTAGTACTGCTATTGTGACTAGGGTTGCCAGGTCTCCGGTTTTTGGGCGGAGTTTCAGGGAAAAAGGGGCCGTCTCTGGCCTCCGGCAATACTTTGCTTAAACTGGATGATCTCCGGCTTTTCATTGGCCGCCTTCCCACCCTTTGTCATTGAGGCAGGGAGAGCTGGTGCCGCTGGGGCCGGGCTCTGTTTTCCCAGGCAGCAGCCTGTCTTGGACAGGGGCGGGCGGGAGCGGCAACGAGGGGCTGGCCCTGGGCGCGTGAGGCAGGCGCTGCTTAAAAGGCCAGTCGGGCGAGCGTGGCGCTGTCATTCTCCCTCCTGCTGTGGGTGCCGCTGGGCGGGAGTGGCCGCGATGGAGCTTGGCAGTGGCGGCGGCAGCGGCCGCAGCGTCTCTGGCTGGGGAGCGCATCGCGGCCGCTGCTGCCCAGCGGCGCCCACAGCATGAGGGGTGAAGCGGCCAGGCGTCCTGGGGCTAAGAAGGAGCTGGCCCCGTCCGGCGTCCACTGCTGCTGTGGGTAGCAGGCTGGAGAGAGAGAGAGAAAGAGAGAGAGGCTGGAGAAAGAGAGAGATGCTGGAGAAAGAGAGATAAAGAGAGAGAGGCTGGAGAAAGAGAGAGAGGCTGGAGAGAAAGAGAGAGATGCTGGAGAAAGAGAGAGATGCTGGAGAGAGAGAAAGAGGAGAGGCTGGAGAAAGAGAGAGATGCTGGAGAGAGAGAAAGAGAGAGATGCTGGAGAAAGAGAGAGATGCTGGAGAAAGAGAGCGATGCTGGAGGGAGAGAGAGAGAGAAAGAGAGCGATGCTGGAGAAAGAGAGAGATGCTGAGAGAGAGAGAGAAAGAGAGAGATGCTGGAGAGAGAGAGAGAGAGAAAGAGAGCGATGCTGGAGAAAGAGAGAGAGAGAAAGAGAGAGAAAGAGAGAGATGCTGGAGAGAGAGAGAGAGAGAGAAAGAGATGCTGGAGAAAGAGAGAGATGCTGAGAGAGAGAGAGAGAGAAAGAGAGAGATGCTGGAGAGAGAGAGAGAGAGAGAGAAAGAGAGCGATGCTGGAGAAAGAGAGAGATGCTGGAGAGAGAGAAAGAGAGAGAGGCTGGAGAGAGAAAGAGAGAGTTTGGCCCTAATCCTCAGTTTCTTACTATTTCCTCTGGATAATTGCACTGTTGGAAACGGACAGAATCATCATGTAATTGTCTTTTCTTGACAGGATGTGGGAGTGAGATTGAAATGACAACAAATAGGAATGTGTGCCATTGTTCCATTTTTCTGCACATTTCCCATCTCCCCAAAGCAGCCTTCCCCAACCTGGTGCCTTCCAGATATCTTTGGGCATACAGCTGCCACCAGCTAACATCTGGAGGGCACCAAGCTGGGGAAGTCTGCCCTAAATTGTCAGCTGCTTCAGGTCTATCAGATCTAAGCATATGGTCACCCTGTTGTGGGAAAGTTCCCATGAAACTGACTCATGTTGTCTCATTAAGTCTCTAATGTGGCAATTTAAGCGAACAGACCTGATCTTGTTCTGGGTTTTGGACTTCCAGCAGGGGCTTAGACTAGAAGGACTAAAAGGCCCCTTCTAGCTCTGTGATTCTATGCTACATGTAAGTGTGTGTGTGTGTGTGTTACACACAAACGCACAGGCACACACACAAACATACTTTTTTTCTTTGATCAATTTTGCTTAGAAAAAAAGTGTCTTGTTCTTGTCAGTTGACTTCCTTTTTTATTCTTTTATGTACTTAAACAAGCTGGTCTGTTTTAAAAGAAAAGCTTGGTGGTGTTTGTGAGAGCCCACGAAAGAGCAATTTCAGGTAACTGCCACAGCCAAATGGTTAAGAATTGGCCTTATGACATAATGTGTACTGGCTGGTCTCTACAGAATTCCAAACACCATTTCAGACTTAAGGCTGCCATCTATTATCCCAAAGGCAGCCAAAGTAGCATCCTCCAGATATTGTACTAAAACTCCCATGAGCACTATCCTGCTTGGCCAGCAATCACAATAAAGTCCAAAAACTTGACTGCATCTGTTTAATTATATGCATGGAAATGGAAATGGACTGCCTTCAAGTCGATTCCGACTTATGGCTACCCTATGAATAGGGATTTCATGGTAAGCGGTATTCAGAGGCGGTTTACCATCTAAGGCTAGTACTCCCCACCTGGCTAGGGCCTGCTCAGCTTGCCACAGCTGCACAAGCCAGTCCCTTCCTTGTCCGCAACTGCCAGCTGGGGGAAACGGCTCCTTGCGACTATGCACCTTGCCCACAGGTGGCAGGCCCTTGACATCCAGGAGACACGAGTGGGGATTTGAACTCATAGACTCTGGACTCCCAGCCAGGCTCTCCTCCCCACTGTGCTATACCATCTGTTGCATGAGCATACAGTTAACATACAACTGACTTCATAGCACCATGCAGATAACAACTGGCTCACTCTGCATTAGCATAGCTGCTGCAAGCACTCTTAGTTCATTTTTACAAGATAGTTCAACATGCTATCTTGTTCATTAAAAAAATGCATTCATTCCTGACTTTACCTCTTACCACTTCTCCAGGCTGTAAAAAATAAAATAAAACACCTTCCACTTTCCTTTTTTGTATCTTTAATTCAGTTGTTGTTGTTAATGTGCCTTCAAGTCAATTTCAACTTATGGTGACCCTATGAATCAGCGACCCCAATAGCATCTGTCATAAACCACCCTGTTCAGATCTTGCAAGTTCAGGTCTGTGGCTTCCTTTATGGAATCAATCCATCTCTTGTTTGGTCTTCCTCTTTTTCTACTCCCTTCTGTTTTCCCCAGTATTATTGTCTTTTCTAATGAATCATGTCTTCTCATTATGTGTCCAAAGTATATGTGTCCAAAGTCAGAGGAAGGCAATGGTAAACCACCTCTGAATACCTCTTACCATGAAAACCCTATTCATAGGGTCACCAAAAGTTGGGATCGACTTGAAGGCATTCCATTTCCATTTTCCATCCATACTCCCTAAGATGGTGAGAAGGAATGACCTTGTCACTTCAGCTGGACCTCTTTTAGGTAAGATTTCTATTTTAATTTCCAATCAGAAATCTTTTTTTGAATGGTATGCTGCACGCAAGCGTGGTTGATACAATGTATCATGCTTCATGATGTCACTAGGGCCCGCCCCGTGACGTCACTAGGGCCCGCCCCATGACGTCACTAGGGCCCACCCCCTGACGTCACTAGGGCCTGCCCCGCGACGTCACTAGGGCCCGCCCCCATTTTCTCAGGTTTTTGGATGGTTCCGACCTGGCAACCCTAATTGTGACCCATCTTAGATCAGGCCACAACCCTATAGTGAGTCCTGACCCCACCAGGTGAAGACCCATGCTGTAGGGAGAGTTTTCAGGGATTCCAGGGGACTGCACGGGAAGGGGGAGGAGGGCAATGCAAAGATCTGTTGTGCCAGCTGCCTTCTACTTGCACAGTGTTGGATACAATCCTTAATCCTGCTAATATTACAGTTCTAAAACTTATTTCTTTTGAAATAAGTGCCACTCAGGTCAGTATAAGAACTCCATGTAAGTTAGGATCACAGCCATAGAGATGCAAGTTAAAAACACTCATACTCTACATCCATAAATATATAAACTAAATTGCTTTTTCTGACCAGCATGCTTCTGGTAGTCTATAATGATAATTTCCACTAAGGAATAATTTACTGAGACATTATTAATCTTGAGCACTTTATAACAACACTTATTAGTCATTAACTTTTAAAGAAACAATTTAAATATAGAACTGTGACCAAATCTTGTCTTCTTTGGTATATTTCCTGTCTATGCGTCTGTTCGATAAGTCAATGAGTTTACTTTTCTTTACATATTAGAGCTTTCAGATATGGCAGCAATTGTTTTCATGTCTAGAAGGCAGATATAGAATCCAAGCAAAACAGACTGGTTTTGTTTTTTAACGTCAAGCCTCCTTCATTAATTCTTTCTAGTAGTCACAGTTTAATACTGTAACCACAGAGACCAAATATCTATGATGTAGCTTTTATGATTGAAGCTGGTTTCAGGGAAATCCTGTATACAGTTAAGTCACGGTTTGCTCCATTTATTTTAATGGGTCTACTCAGTCCATAAACAACAGTTCACACTTCGCCCAGGAAAACCTCACAGCATGGACCCTATTTCAGCCCACGCAGGAAACATAGTATGGCTACAATCCTAATCACATCTTCCTTGGAGTAAGCCCCATTAAAAATGTGTGGGATTGCGCTGTACACAGTGAAATAAATTACAAAATATTTATGAAATAACACAGACACCATTTTGCAGATGCCATATTGCAAAGCAGTAGGTGATATCCAATGATAGTCCTAGAGTAGACCCTTTGAAAGCAAGTCCATTAGTTTTAGTAGGTCTACTCTGCATATGACTCAGTTGGATATTGCCCACTGTTTTGGAATATGGATTAACTCAAGTAACAGCACAATCCTTTATTTGTCAACTCACAAGTCATCCCACTGACTCCATTATGGCTTACAGAGGTATGTCTGGCATCTTTACTGTACAGCTTTTGCTGTAACTGAAAATGCATCTCTTCACCCTGGCTTTTGACACCTGAGATGTATATTTTTAGGACCCTCTCTTTCTTTTAAACTATTTTTAATAATGCATTTTATATTGTCGTGACCTGTGCCGGGACCTACTGATGAAGGATAGGTAACTTTAACAATAATAGTAAAGAGGTGAATATAGGATTGCAGTCTAAATTGCTTATAAGATCTGATAGCCACATCCCTCTCAACATCCAATATCAAGCCTGTTTTCAGCTCCAGACCATTACTGTGGCAAATTCCTTTCAAGACTGAGAAGCCACTGACCAAATGGAGTACAGAGAAGCAGACAATGTCAAACAATACCAGAGCAGTGCTACAATTTTCTGCGGTTGCTCTACCAGATGGAGGAAAGGCAAGCACATCCCAGGGAGTTTTGGGATTAAGTAGAATTAGTTGGGCTGGCTAGGTAATGTTTCCCAAACCAAGGTGGTGTGGCATCTGTCCCAATGTGCAGCTCCACCTTTATTTATTTATTATTTAATTTGTATCCCGCCCTTCCTCCCAGCAGGAGCCCAGGGCGGCAAACAAAGCGCTAAAAACACTTTAAAACATCATAAAAACAGATCTTAAAATACATTAAAACAAAACGGCGTTAAAACATTTTTTAAAAAAACAACTTTAAAAAAGGGTTAAAAACATTATTAAAAAACATATTAAGCAATTCTGACACAGACGCAGACTGGGATAGGTATCAACCTAAAAGCCTTGTTGAAAGAGGAAAGTCTTCAAAAGGCACCGAAAAGATGGCAGAGATGGTGCCTGCCTAATATTCAAAGGGAGGGAATTCCACAGGGTAGGTGCTGCCACACTAAAGGTCCATTTTCTATATTGTGCAGAATGAACCTCCTGATAAGATGGTATCTGCAGGAGGCCCTCACCTGCAGAGCGCAGTGATCGACTGGGTATATAAGGGATGACGGTCTTTCAGGTAACCTGGTCCTGAGCTGTATAGGGCTTTGTACACCAGAACTAGAACCTTGAACTTGGTCCAGTAGCAAATGGGCAATTCTTTCAGCAGCTGGGTGACATGCTGGCGATACCCTGCCCCAGTGAGCAGTCTCTCCACTGCATTTTGCACCAGCTGCAGCTTCCAGACCAACCTCAAGGGCAGCCCCACATAGAGAGCATTACAGTAATCCAGCCTGGATTTCTAATTGAATGGTACATATGAATATGTAGGCACAAATGTACCTACTTAGTTTATACAGTGATATGTAAGGGCTGTCGGCCAATATAGATATCAGGAGGCAAATCCAACATAGACACAAGGAGATATATTTGGGCTTCCTTCCAGTGAATGCAGTTTAGCCTGGGGGTGCATCTTCTTCATCAGCTTCTGTACCTCCAAGACTCCCTCTCCCCATATGAACCAGCGTGGACCCTGTGGTCCTCATCAGAGGCCCTTCTCTATGTGCCCTACCCCAAGAAGATGCAGAGGATAGTAACATGAGCACAGGCCTTTTGGGTGGTCTGTGCAATGCTTTTCCCAGGGAGACATATTTGACACCATCCTTGGCAGTCTTTAGGTGCCAGGCTAAGACCTTTCTGTTCCCCCAGGCCTTTGGTTAATGGTGCCTCCTACATTGGTGCTCACCTTTTAGTGGGGTGGGCGCTCTTATTAACATATTGCTGGATACAAATTGTATGGATTTCGTATTGTCATAATTTTAATTTTTTATGGCTTTATTTGTTTTTCTGTATTATATTTCATTTTGTTCAATTGTTCTGAGATTTTGTTATTGTTTAAAGTGACTGATAAATGCAATCAGCAGCCGCAGCACTCTTTTGCAAGGCTAAGTGGATTCATGTCTGCTTTCTCCTTTGAGATCTAAGGCAGTAGTTAACAAGGAGTACAAGAGTCAAAAGGTTCCTGCACGCAGATGGTCAGGACATCAGAATGAAGGGAGTCCAGCCTAGTCTCCTTACTCTGGAATGCGTCCGCACAGAGGTGACAATAGTACCATATTTTCAGCTCCAGCTGAAGCCCTTCCTCTTTGACTCACCGTTTTAGATAGCATTTCAGTTGGAATTTGGCCTCACTCTGCTCTTTTAGTTTCACGTTTTCCATTTGCCTGTATTTGTTTGCTCTATATTGTTAACTTTATTGCTTGGTTTTTAAAAAATATTGCACTTACACTTTGTGTGAATACTTATACTCACACCTTTGGACACCACCTTAGAACTCTCTCAATGAAAGGGAGCACCTAAGAAATATTTTATGGGTGCTTCCAGATGGTGTTCCTCCCGCACAAAAGCTTTGTTGGCACCAAAATGCCAACCCATTTTATTTATTTATTTAGCATTTAACCCAGATTTACCCTTTCTGAGAGAAATGAGAAGGATTTTTGTTGTTTTTTCCAATCTCTTCCATTGACCTGTTTGCAATATCTCAGCTGACCAGTTTGCAAATTAAGCAGCCGCCTGGTAACACCCTAAATAAATAGAACTGCCTAATCCCTGATGTGTCAGCTACCTCTTGCAGGAAGCTTTTGGCTTGACTAGAAGACAACATTCTGGAGTCTGAGGTGCTAGGAGATTCATACTTGTAGAGAGTTTCCTGAGCCACCCTTTGCAGAAGGGCGCAGCAGCACTAGACCCAGGAGGCATATTTATTATTATTTATTTATTAGATTTATATCCCACCCTTCCTCCCAGTAGGAGCCCAGGCCAGCAAACAAAAGCACCCAAAACACTCTAAGACATCATATGGCATGCCAACTCTATAAATAACATAGTAATGGCCACACCACTTTTAAGTTCTTGGGGTTTATTTATTTATTATTTATTTATTGAATTTTTATACCGCCCCACTAGCATAGCTCTCTGGGCGGTGTACAACCATTACAATAAATACAATAGAATCACACAGAACAATACAAAAAATATAAATGCAAATCCACAATCTAAAACCAATTAAAACATGTTTAAGAAAAGCTAAAATGCCTGATAAACTGATAAAACTGATAAAACGTGGTTCAGCCTCACTAGGGCATATCCCGGGAATCTAAAAGGCCAGCGTTTCAAAACATGTTAAGCAAGAGCAACAGAAAGCATGTGCAGAGTGTTTTTCCCCTCACCACAACACCCCTCCCTCTCCGAGCTTTCAGGGTAAAGAGTGTGGCTTTGGCACTGACACACCTTATTGCAGAACACCACTTTGCCCTATATATTCACTAAGAGATTAACTCGCCACAATCTTTTGTAGCATTCCTTTTGGCTGTTTGAATACTGCATATCTTTTCCCCTCCGGGAGCCCTGTCTGGCTTACCTTGAGCTCCGCAGAGCTTTGTTTGTGAATCAGGCGCCCTCTTGTGGTGGGAGCCGTCCCCTGCAGGCCTGGCCACCGCTGAAAAGTTGCAGGCAGGATGGGAAGGAAAGTTTGGGAAAGTTTGGTGGTTGTTGCTGCAAAGCTTTTGCCTCCTGGCTTTTTCTCGCTGTGTGTGCGTGTGTGAAAACTGACATGATGACATCCACAGCAGTGCCCGCCTTCCTGAGCCTGTTCAAATAGCATTCCCTAAATCTATCGCCATCTAAAACCCAGGATCCACACCATCTCCACCCCCCTTTCCCAGAAAAACCTTTACTCTCCCACCTCCTTCCTTCTAAACGCCGAAAGGCGGGGTGCGGGGGGGGACCCGACTAACTCACTCACTCACTCCCGGGCAGCGCAGCAAGTTCCTGCTTTGAAGGGTCCCATTTGCCACCACAACCCCAGCATGGCAGAGGCTCGGGATCGGCGCCGGGATCCCGAGGATCACCCTTGGGGGGCCGTCTGAGTCCCTCTTTTTACAGGCTAGGAAGGGCTACCGCTCCTCACCCTTCGCTTTCTTGTTTTGTTTCTGCACTTGTCAGATGCGGACGGGACCGTGGCCGGGCTCGAGACACCCAAAACAAGACCGGGCGGAGAGGTTCCTCTAAACCAGCCGGCAAGGCGGGTCCCCCGGGAGGAACAGGATGCAGCCCCACCTGGCGCTGATGTGCTTGGCTGTGTTCGGGTGGGTTCTGCCGGCGTCGGCTCGCCCCGAGCCCAGGAGGCGGCAGCAGATGGACCCAGGGCGCTGTGAGCTGCCCGGATCGGTGAGCTGGGCTAAGGGGGGAGGAGGAGGAGGCCGCGTTGGGAGGGGGTGCGCTGAGAAATCCCGAGTAGAGGCAGCGCCGCTTGCAAAATGGGGTGTGTGGACAGTCTCTTTGGGATTCTCCTACTTCTACTGGGATGATCCCCAATGACGATCCGTCGTTGGAGACCATTCTAGTGCCCCCTTCCTTTCCCAGGTTGCTAAAGATGCCATTGCTCCGGCACATCCTCCCTGCAGGAAAGGAACGGGTCAATTTCGTTCGTCAGCTACAGGCTGCTGCCCTTCCTTGCTGCTTACTTCTTCGCGCGAAACCTTCTCTCGGTTGATCTAGGGCTCCTACTAGGGAGCGCTCCACGCCCGCCAGGCAGGCAGCAATTGTGCTCCTCTGAAACCTGGGAGGACGAGAGAGGAACCCAGAGTACAGGTTTTAGTGATAGGAACCAACCATCTTCCTTACTTCTGCCCCTAGCATACTGTTTTGGGGGCTGATTAAATGCTAAACAGTAGTAGTCGTTGCACCAGTCAGAAGATCCCTGGGTACCACTTAGCAGGAAAGATCTCTTGTGCTTCTGTATAGAGGTGCCTTAAAACAAAACAAAACCCTAGACCTCACATAACTTACAAAACAGTTAATATGAAGACCAATCATCAGGTACATCACTGGAACTACACTGGAGCTCATATTCCAGCAGTTCAAAAACACTGACTACTTGGCTGACATTTGCCAAGTAACCCTTTATCTACTCCTACATGCATTTATTTGTCAGTTTTTCCGTGACCACAATTTCATATTTTGATCATCCTTTAAAATTCTTTAGATCTTTAAAGGAGGTATATTTATTTCCAGTCTAGTTATGTTGAAGTTTGCAATTCTGTGTACTCTTAGTTGGGAGTAAGATCCATAAAATAGACAGATTTGCTTCTGAGTAAGTAGTATAGGGTTAAATGTATTATGTTTGAGGTATTCAGCTTCAACAGATGATGCATGCAAGGAGTTATATGTGTTATTGATAAATTAAAGCTCATAAGGGGCAATCGGTGAGGGAGAATGTCCCTGCAAAGTGACCCATATGTGCCTACACACAAATGCAAATTACATATACCTAAGACATTTGCTCCAAACTGTAACTTTCCATTGTATATGTTATGTATGTTTCTGTGCATATCAAATGAAGGAATAAATGAACAGAAGCTCTGACACATCGTTGGATGTCTGCCCAGATGGCTAGATATGGGAAGCTACTTTGATCCACAGAGCAGTTTGAGGTGTGAGAGTGCACGTGTGTGCATGGGTATATGTCTATTGTATCCATCTCTATGAAATTCACACACACAAAAAATCTAATCCTCACATTCGTTATTACTCTAGAGTCTAGAAGACATGTCCATACCACAACCCCCACTTCATTCATAAATATAAATTATAATTGTTTAAATTATTATTATTATTATTTATTACATTTGTATACTGTCCCATAGCCAAAGCTCTGGGCGGTTTACAACAATTAAAAACAATAAAAATAAAAATATTTTTTATATTTATTTAACATAATTTGTATACTGTTTAAATGTAAATAAGACCTCTAAGCAGTTTTATTGGTTTAATGATGCACCCAGTTACACCATCTTTTTAACTACAAAGGACAGTTAAATGGATGATGAGGCATAATTAATCAGGTGACTTTGAGTGTTTGTCCCATATTTTGTTTCTTTCTAGAATGCATGGTCTATCACATGTTTAATCACAGATTATGTGAGATTATGGATGCAATCCAGGATCCATTTAACCCAGAGAAGGTCGTGCTGGAATAGTTTTACTCATTTCAGTAGAGTAACCGCAGCATAGGTGAACTCTGATGTGTAGGCTTGTGTGACTTTCCCTACATGTACAATGTCCACAGGCCTTGGCAATGCAATCTCAGTCCTAAACATGTTTATGCTGATTTCAGTAGAGAGCTGGTTTTCATGCCCTTGTGGTTAGAATTATGATACAGTGTAAAGTGGTGGTCCTTAAAACAGTTCACAAAGTCACAGCAAAGGAAGTGGTTTCAGAAGTGCAACCACAATGCACACAGACAGTTCCTATTTGCACTATTTCCTTCCCATCTTAGCTGGTCCTGAGTATACTTGTCTCAGCACTTCCTGCCAAACTGACTTTCATCCTTTTTTTAAAATCTCTTTTCCCTAGCAAAGAGACCTGAACTCTTTCCTCTGGACAATCCGGAGGGACCCTCCAGTCTATCTATTTGGAACCATTCATGTGCCTTACACACGCGTGTGGGACTTTGTCCCTGAGAACTCCAAGTCTGCTTTCCAAGCCAGTTCCAGTGTGTACTTTGAGCTGGACCTCACTGACCCTTACACCATCTCAGGCCTGGCCAGCTGTCAGCTGCTACCCCACGGGGAGAACTTGCAAGATGTACTTCCCCGGGATCTTTACCACCGCCTCAAGCGCCACCTTGAGTATGTCAAATTGATGCTCCCTCATTGGATGACTCCGGATCAACGGGGCAAAGGTCTCTATGCCGATTACCTCTTCAATGCTATTGCTGGAAACTGGGAGCGCAAAAGGCCTGTCTGGGTGATGCTGATGGTCAACTCACTCACCGAAACAGACATCCGTTCCCGGGGAGTGCCGGTATTGGACCTCTACCTGGCTCAGGAGGCTGAGAGGATGAAGAAAAGGACGGGAGCGGTAGAAAAGGTAGAAGAGCAATGCCATCCTTTGAATGGGCTGAACTTCTCCCAGGTAAGGAGATGCAGGCCACACATCCTTTCAAGCCATCAAGTTTCAGATACATTTCTTCCTTAGAAAATGACCTGGATGAGGTTGGGGCTAGGCAGAGTCTTGCAATCAATATGAAAAAGAGGCTAGTGTGTCTTGAGTTTCATTTCTGCTTGTTAACCAGTTTGTTCTATGAGAACAATGTTGATGGGATGTTCATTCTTTCCTTCTGATTGTGCCTTGTCCACAACTACACATTACACACAATCCTAGATGTTTATGGGCAAGAAAATAGGGTGTGTTAGGGTGGACTTGTAATCAAATGGCAACATTCATGAGGAAGCTGGTGCACTTTCTTCCAGTGGCATTTGAAAGGCATGACATTTCTTTCAGTGGACCCATAATGTACCTGTATACACATGCAAACCCTATTGCATATGTTCCTTGAGGAATGAAATGTAGAGCAAGTTATTGAGGAGACATTATTAATACAATGGTTCCTCGGTTTCTCTTCCACACACACAAAGCATTGAATGTGATATCAGGCTTGAAAAATATGATCATGTTGTGAAGGAGGTAGCAGATAAGCAGTTAAGTCTCCCTAGACTCTTTTAGCAAAAACAGATGTCTGATGTTAGACTTTTTGAAACAAGAATTGTCATGTCTAGTTTTTATAATTAATTGATACCCAAATGAAAAATAGATGAAATAGTGTATCTGCACATGGGAGTGTGTAATATGGATAATAGCCATGGTTTGCGCCGGGGAACATGATGCAGTCAGGTCTGGTCAGTACATGGATGGGAGACTGACTAAGGAAGGAATATATGTATACTGTCTTGAATTCCATCGTGGAAGAAAACTGGGATTAAAAAAATCCTAAAATGAAAACGAGACTTTCAAAAAAATGTGCACCCTTCTGTATTCTCTTTTTAATATTTTACCTGACTCGCTTAGATCAGGAAATGAGTCGCTTCCCAACCTGTTACATAGGCATAGCAATCTTTCTGTGCTGCAAGATCAACAATTTTCTAGGCATCTTTCACTGTCTGGTTTAAAGAGCTGAAAGAAAGGAAGTAAATTTTACACAGACTGGCTAAATATCTGTACTCTTTTGATAATGGTTTCAGTGTAAAAGAAGTGGGTTATGCTATGGTTATTATAAGGAGATTAAGCTTTTCATTTTGTTGTGAAAGTGAGGCATTTCTTTAAAAACCCTCTTCTGAAAATGTCTTTCCTTCCCATCCATTTCTGCATGTAGATCTTGTCTTTGTAGACAGATATTAATCTAGGTCTAGGCTATATATTGTTTAGGTTTGGGATTCCCCAGTATTGTGTTCACATCTATTCCAAACTTTGTGTGTATGTGTTTTGTAGAATTGTTTATGCTAAATACTTAGTCCAAAAGTCCTGGTGAACTGACTTGGGTGTGTTTTTCATCACATGAAAATGTGAATTTTAAAATCAGAGCTGTCCTTTGTTTACAGCAATACCCTTAGCACTGGACACTCCTTGCTTTCACAATCTATGTGTCTTTCTTGATTTAGATAATGGGCTTCAGATGCTTTTCTGAAGAATAAATTGTGTGCACTATTTTGGACAGTGTGACTGTTTTTCATTAACCATCTCTGAAATATCACCTGCGAAAATATATAATTAGTTGATAGGTGTACCAAAAATAGATGGCTGGATTGGAATAAAATCGGAAAAACATGCTAGCTGACACATGATTTACTAGTGTCGAATATCCTGTTTGTGGTTGTTGGGCTTGTTGTACAAATAACTTTAGCTCTTCCATGGTCCCAGCAAAAATACATACATCCTTGTGTGAGAAAAGGATCAGGGCTTCCTTCCTGGGATTTTTTTAATAATCATATGACACCCATTACGCAACTCTGTAGAAGTTCCTTTGCAAAGAAGATTTTTACTTCAAAGGCAGAACCTTATAACAATAGCAAAAGTGCTAATTCTCCTCCCTTTTGAGAATTACTTATATTTCATTGGCTGTCAACTAATTAAATACTATTGTTATCCAATCCCAAAACTTGCTCTGTTGGCAAGTACATTCTTAAAATTGGGTTAATGATAGAATGGACTAGTTCAGATCCATGAACTTATTCTGTTGCAGGCAGACAGGTTGATGCAGATCTTATAATGGGGTTGCAATTTAATTAACAATTTTTCCTTTTTTCTAATCAATTCTATTAATTAACAAACTAGTAATTATGATACAAATTATGTTTGGAGGATTTTAAACAATATTAATGGAGTTTCAAAAGTCTGTATAAGGTGAGCCCCTGTAAGCAAGACAGTTCCAATTAAAATCAAATTTAGAACCCATTTTAGAAATGGATAGAGAAACCCCAATGAATCAGTAGCACCCAATGAATCCATAAATATATTTCATTGTACTTATTTGTAAAGTGAATTAAAGGCAGATTTTCACATTTACCCATATATAAATTTAACAAGACATTTGTAACACAGTTTCCTCCAAAGAACTAGCTGTCAGTTTTCTACCTCAAGTACATCAGACTTGAAAAGTTCAAAATAATTAGTCAGAAAACATAATATGCCTCTGATGACACCAAGGCTCTATTAGGTCAAACTGTACTTAAAAACAAAGCTTACAAAAAGCCCTGAAAACTTTTCAAGTGTGATTTGTGTTACACATTTTTGTGGATGTGAAAAGAGAATTGTTATTTTAAAGAATCGCTTTGGAAGGGAACTAATAATACTGATTTGTTTATTTGTGTCTTTGATTTTAATTCCATCAGCAATCACCTTCCTAATATTTTTATCAACTTTTCTGCATAATAAAGAAGAATGGGGGGAGATCATTTCAAGGAGGGCTTTGGTTTTTATAAAAAGTTTATTCAGTAAATGTTATTAGTTAGGAAAGATGAATAATCTTTACCAATTCTCTTTCTCAAATTGTAAGCATTTGCTGGAGAAGTGTTACTTTAGACATCACTACATCCCACGGTCGGTTGCTGGCCTGAAGAAAATGCTTTCATTTTTGTACAGATCCTTGTGGGATAAGTGGAAGTGGTCAACAGAGTAGTATGACCTCAAATTTGAGAGGTCCCTTTTAAAATACTTCTTGATGGAGGAAGCAACTTATTCCACAGCAACATGGAAGGAAATAAAGCACAGCTAGGCTTGCTGATTCTTTTCTGGCCTTCTCTGTGCTGTCTAGGAACTGGCTGCCCTTGGGACCCGGCAAATTGTTCAAAGGGGGCAATTTGTTATGTTATCATTTTGTCTAGCAAGCCCACTGCTTGGTGCATTATAGCCTTAATTGAAAGGAGTGTGTTGTAAATATGAATCAATGAACCTCTGTAAGGTTTACAGCAAGTGGGTTACAGTGAACTTGATTTCATCTCTAAATTCAAAATCTTGGATCTTCTCCTAAGAAACATATAATGAGTGGTATTAATGATGGAAATTAGGAACTGACTGGAGTTTATATTCCAGTGGTATGTCTAGGCCGATGAGGACATCTGTAGTTGTTTATAGTCCTGGATCTGTTATGGGTATCAGTAGAGTTTGTTTTAACCTGCTTTCAGCATTACTTTAATTGTAATATATAATCTGAAAAAATTGCAAGTGGAGTCCTAGAAAGCATGCTGTACTGAAACATCCTTAAGCATTTGTTTTCAGTCTGTTCAATTTTCAAACACTTACTAAGGGAAAATAAATGGTTTGCTTTTCCTCCAGCCTGTCCCTTCCAGTGTCAAAGTGGCTCACTTTTTCTTTTCTTTTTTCACCCTTTTTCCAAGTTTCATGCTACTGGAAATTTACATAAGATGAATACATTGTATCCATTTGTCTAATATTGACTTCTGTTGGTTTCTGAAACAAAGCAGAAATGCTTGAAGGGCAGAAGAAGAGCAAATCCTGTCTTTTGGAGCATCAACCACTGGTTAAAATAATATGAAAAGTTTAGTGGCATTTGTATCCCTATATCGTATCATCTTTCAGCAATGCATGTTTGTGTATCCCAACCCAGTTTGCATATCTGTGCTCTAGCACAGCTTCCCATTCAACAGAACTTAAACAGGAATGGATCATTTCCCTAATGGTCTGGAAAATGCATCTTTGGGACTTTTCTCTAGAACAGATCTGTGCAATTTGGGACCCATCAAGTCAAAACTCAGTTCACCAGTCATGTACTAGAACTTGCTGGTTGCTTGAAGTGTATTTTTGCAATCCCAGGCAGGTGGCAAAACCAGGAGATTTACTGGGCCCCTGATATGCCTTAACACAGCTGGTGGCCTGCATTTTTCTTGATGGGTCACAAGTTGTGCATATGGCTTGGTGGCTTACCAGTTCTACATGAGGCAAGATAGAGAAGACAACGTTTTAAACAAATGCCTTTTGTACTGTGCCTCTTAGAGCTAATAAATAGCCCTACTCAAACCGCAGATATGCCCTTTTCCTGAACACCGCAACCCCATTGCAGGCTGCATCTGGGATAGGACAGCAATCTCACTCCACCCAGCCCAACACAGCTCCACTGGCCTCTCTCCACCAAAAGTGTGATAACTCCCTGTTCCACCTATGGAAAGTGCAGGTGAATAGGGATGGGCTGAGATTGATTTGAATAGTTTACTGGTTTTTTGGAGGAATATATTTTATAGGTATAATCTGCCTTTTGATCTTCAGACGTAGGGTGGCTTATGAGTTTTATAAATGAATGAATGAAAAACATGCAGAGAGCCTTCACCATTGAATAACCTCGGCCTGTCACTATGCAACCAGATCTAGTAGGCATCTTTGGTTTCAAGGCTGGCTAACCCTCTCTTCATATATTACTCCTATGAAGGGACACATCGCGTTGAAAAGGCTTCTGAACTGCTGCCTTTAGACAGCTCTGATGGGAAAGGTCTGAAGGGGGAAAGCCTGCTGAATGTACATAGACTGTGGGTTCCAGGTCACAGGGGCAGCTTATGTGCATCTCCCCCCCCCCACACACACACACCTTGTGGCCTTTTCCTTGTGCTTGGGCAAAATTGGGGTGGGACCAGGAGGGAAAGCAACAGTGGAAATAGGATAAGAGCATATTTTCCTCCTGCTCTTCATTCACATGATGTTACTCCCATGGAGATAAAAACACATGAATAAGGCTTTTAGTCCCTGCATTTCTCTCATTTATACATTCAACCCACAGGGCCAAAAGATAACAGAGTCATACACTGCCTATTTTAAAGCATCTCTGGCTGGTTCCAGTTTTGATCAGATTCAGAGCAGTGATGACCTGGCAGAGCAGCTTAACCTTTTACTCCTGCACTGGTTTTCTGGTTAAAAAATCCACTCCCACCCTCCACAAAAAAGTTGCCATTAGTCCTGCTAGGGATCTAATAACAGCTTCTTGGGGGAGCAGGGGCAGAGAAAACAGCACAGTATAAAATACTAATGCCTCTTTCCCCCACCAACACCACTGCTCTAGTTAAACCTGCAGTATCCAGTGGCTGCTTAAATGGGGGGGGGACCCTCTGGGGATATCTGAATGGATCTATGGGCTTATTCACATGGGAGCATTACTTTGTACTAAAGATGCTGTTTTTACCTCCATTTTCTATTTGCACTGTCCACAGTAAGAGCTCAATGCCAGCTGAAAACATGGCGTTTTCTATTCACATTGAGGGGAAGGATCAATCACACAGTTTCCTAATAACCATACCCTCTAATTTAACATTTCTACTCCCTCTGATTGTATGGCAACCAAGCATGCTCTGTTTGTTCTACCAGCTGCAGCAGGTTTCATTTAAAAAACAACAACCCAGAAGTATGATCATTTGTATTTTCACTGGTATGATACAGCTGAAATACAAATATTAGTTTGAGCAGTGTTACACTTTTGCACACAAGTTGGGGGGACAAGAAAAATAACAGCACTGTTTGCAGCAACATAAAGAAGGCCAGCAGAATGGAGGAGAGCAGCTGGAAGTTGCTTGTCAGCCCACAGTAAACGAAATGAAAGAAGGGAGGAAGAGATAGTGGGCGTGGAGAGGGGAATGATTGACACACCCACCTAAAAGCATCAGAGCAAAGCATCTGCAAGCACTAGAGATACGGACTGAATACTTTTTTTCTTCACTTTTCGTATTATCAGTGGATTGGGTTAATTTACAAGGGGGAAACGGTGATAGCTTCTGTTTGCCAGTAATGTCATGTGAACCATGTGAATTAAAAGGAGGTGTGAGTAGCACCGAACACACAGTAAACCACAGTGTGGGTGAGCCCTATCTCCTGCATCACCTCTGTTCCAGAGCAGAAAGGAAACCTCTTGGGGAACAAATGAGTCACCCATAGGTGCCATAGCACTTTTTGATCCTGTAGCCTAATAGGACTTTTGCAGAGTAATGGTGCTTCACTGTTTCTCTGTCTTTCTCTTTTTGTGACTTTAGATTGGGCAACTATGGAAAAACATAGATATTTCCACTACCTTCAAAACTTCAGGCCAATCACCAGACTGCAGAACCCAGCAACCTGGTATAAAAAAATGTAGTCTCTTCTCCGCCTTCACCTTCATTTCCTTCTTTCTGATTTTTCACTTTGCCTTTCTTTCACCTCCTATCACTGGTCCTTTGTATGCATCCTTAATCCGCCTGCAGTTGGAGGCTAAGCCTTTTAGCCTCTTGCTACATTTTTCAAAAAGTTGCCTTGTTGGGGACTTGACATTAGCATCTTGATTTTTAAATCTCTTCATTGAAATCTCTCTCTATAGGGAATTAGATTCTTTCCACTTCGATGGGAAATATCTGCCCTGCCTAGTTTCTTTCTCTCTCCCCCTTTTCTTTTTTTACTCATGAATTTGATTATCGAGATTGTATTATGTCAACCCATCGTGAAATAAATACAAAAAACAGACAAAATATCAAAGTGGAGTTGATTGGATCAAGGGCAACCCCAGAAGAATAAGAAAATTTCCAAGCCTTGTCACCCCAGACTTCACACTTAGATAATCTCCACTTCCCCCCTTCTTTTTGTGGATAGACAAATAAACTTTTTTTGGTGCTTGTTTCCCTCGGCATTAAGTGGCCGAAGTGGCTTTGTTAACAATGTCAGTCTTCATTTCCCAGCTCCTGCGGTTCTATCAAATCCTGAGACGTGGCAGCTCTGATTACTCTATTGATAGAATTACAGACTACAAGTGCTATTTAATGAAAGGCTGATGGGTGGCCCATCATATTTGGTCCCTGACAGATATCTGGACTCTCTAAGCTGGTCCCCGCATAGCAGAGCAGCAGGAAACATTAATATACACACAGGACCATATTTTGATGTGCCCTTTGGCTTCCTTTCCTTTTTCCCTTTGCAAAAGAGTTTAACAAGCAGAGAAAAGACAGCTAAATTCTTCGTCGGTAAAGTATCTGTTGAGTGAAACTAAGGCTAAGAATGCAAACCACTGATTTTGCTAGAACTTAGTAAGTGACTAAGCATGCACACTTGGAAATAAGTTCCAACATGAGACCTAAAACAAAATACTGGAGTGTATAATGCTGCTGTTCAGGATTCCAGCCAGACCTGCCCTTTTCCAGGATACTCCACTCCATTTACCTCCCCCTGTTTTCTTACCCCCCCCCCCAGTACTTAGTATTTCATGCCTGTTGAGTAGGCTCAGTCCTCATAGGGCTGTTTTGGATTTGAGTCCGCTATTTGTATATGGGATGAAATCAGTAGCTCAGCTGGGATCAATGTCCATTTCCAAGAATCAAACATCTGCAGTGCAATACACCTACCTTAATACTCCATTTATTTTCATGGGTCTTGCAGTTTAACCACATTTGGTGGATTTTTTAAAAAAATCTTTTTTATCCAGTATGCTAAAGGGTCATTTACTTGGCATCATTAAATAGACTGGACTACCTCAGAAAAGTGCTTTAGGAGGGTTTTTTAAAATGAGAAAAAATGTATACATTTAAAAGGCATGTTGAATAGCTACTAATACAAATATATCTTGTGCATGATCCAGTGAGATCATGCCTGGTTGTAAGTAGAGCTTATGTACATAGCATTGATAGGCTTTTGCATGAAGATGTGGAGGATGGAGTGTAGTGATCACCAGCCTGCACCAACCTAATGCCCCTAGGCCAATGGGAGTTGTAATCCAAAACATATGGAGGGCAGCAGATTGATGAAAGCTGCCCTATACCATCCATTCATGTTCACATAAATGTTGTGTGTGAGAGATAAACACATCTGTAAGGGTAGTGATCTTGAATTGTTGTTGTTGTTACGTGCCTTCAAGTCGATTACGACTTATGGCAACCCTATGAATCAGCGACCTCCAAGAGCATCTGTCATGAACCACCATGTTCAGATGTTGTAAGTTCAGGTCTATGGCTTCCTTTATGGAATTAATCCATCTCTTGTTTGGCCTTCCTCTTTTTCTACTCCGTTCTGTTTTTCCCAGCATTATGGTCTTTTCTAGTGAATCGTGTCTTCTCATTATGTGTCCAAAGTATGATAACCTCAGTTTCATCATTTTAGCTTCTAGTGACAGTTCTGGTTTGATTTGTTCTAACACCCAATTATTTGTCTTTTTCGCAGTCCATGGTATGCGCAAAGCTCTCCTCCAACACCACATTTCAAATGAGTTGATTTTTCTCTTATCCCCTTTTTTCACTGTCCAACTTTCACATCCATACATAGAGATTGGGAATACCATGGTCTGAATGATCCTGACTTTAGCGTTCAGTGATACATCTTTGCATTTGAGGACCTTTTCTAGTTCTCTCATAGCTGCCCTTCCCAATCCTAGCCTTCTTCTGATTTCTTGACTATTGTCTCCATTTTGGTTAATGACTGTGCCAAGGTATTGATAAACCTTGACAAGTTCAATGTCCTCATTGTTGACTTTAAAGTTACATAAATCTTCTGTTGTCATTACTTTAGACTTTTTAATGTTCAGCTGTAGTCCTGCTTTTGTGCTTTCCTCCTTAACTTTCATCAGCATTCGTTTCAAATCATTACTGGTTTCTGCTAATAGTATGGCATCATCTGCTTATCTTAAATTATTGATATTTCTTCCTCCAGTATTCACACCTCCTTCATCTTGGTCCAATCCTTCTTTCCGTATGATATATTCTGCATACAGATTAAACAAATAGGGTGATAAAATACATCCCTGTCTCACACCATTTCCAATTGGGAACCAATCGGTTTCTCCATATTCTGTCCTTACAGTAGCCTCTTGTCCAGAGTATAGGTTGCGCATCAGGACAATCAGATGCTGTGGCACCCCCATTTCTTTTAAAGCATTCCATAGTTTTTCATGATCTACACAGTCAAAGGCTTTGCTGTAATCTATAAAGCACAGGGTGATTTTCTTCTGAAATTCCTTGGTCCATTCCATTATCCAACGTATGTTTGCGATATGATCTCTGGTGCCTCTTCCCTTTCTAAATCCAGCTTGGACATCTGGCATTTCTTGCTCCATATATGGCAAGAGCCTTTGTTGTAGAATCTTGAACATTACTTTACTTGCATGGGATATTAAGGTGATAGTTCGATGATTACTGCATTTCCTGGGATCCCCTTTCTTTGGAATTGGGATATATATTGAACGCTTCCAGTGTCTGGGCTATTGTTTAGTTTTCCATATTTCTTGACAATTTTTTGTCAAAATCTGGACAGATTCATTCTCAGTAGCTTGTAGCAACTCTATTGGTATGCCATCTGTTCCTGGTGATTTGTTTCTTCCAAGTATTTTAAGAGCAGCTTTGACCTCACATTCTAAAATTTCTGGTTCTTCATCATATGGTTCCTCCATGAATGAATGTGTCATCCTTGCATCTCTTTTATAGAGTTTTTCAGTGTATTGCTTCCATCTTCCTTTTATTTCGTGTTGGTCAGTCAGTGGATCTTGAATTAGGAGAATTAAATGTGCTTGTACAACACCTCCAGTATTGGCGTGTCATGATGAATCTGCACCAAGCTCCCACTGTGTAAAGAAGGTTTCCTTACCTGGTGTCTGACAAAGTCTGATCCAGGAAGCACCGGTAGCATGCTTCACATTGGCAAAAGTGACAGGTTGGCAAAGGTTAGTTATTTGGAAATAACTAAACCATGTTAGACCATTTGGGAAGGCGTACCACATTTCCTGTGTTGTGCAAAAGTTCCATATCAAGTTATATGAGACATTCTCACTGCAGACGTGTCCAGGAGAACATTTCCTATCTCAGTTCACTTCTTATCATGTGATGGATTTATTGCATTGAAAATCTGATAAGGACTAAGTGTTTTGCAAATCCTTTCTTGCCTATGGAAAATCAAGACTGAAAATCATGGGGTTTTCCCAAGACATCAGAGATGCTTCCATATCTAGTTCTAACATTACATGTTGCATGGAATATTTGTTACATTTTAAAAGGGAAATGAATGCATAGATTTATAGAGCCTCTAGGTTGCTTGCCATTTCTTCTACACGGTAGCCCTGATTCTTTCTTTCTTTCTTTCTTTCTTTCTTTCTTTCTTTCTTTCTTTCTTTCTTTCTTTCTTTCTTTCTTTCTTTCTTTCTTTTTCTTTCTTTCTTTCTTTCTTTCTTTCTTTCTTTCTTTCTTTCATTTATATACTGCCTCATAGCTGAAGTTCTCTGGGCTGTTTACAACAATTAAAAACATTAAAAACAAGTATACAAATTTAAAACCATACCGAATTAAAACCCATAAAAACCGATAGGCAAGTTAAAAACGTGCTATTCAAATGCTGTTAAAAATGCCTGGGTGAAGAGGAAAGTCTTGACCTGGTGCTGAAAAGATAACAGTGTTGGTGCCAGGCACACCTTGTCAGGGAGATCATTCCATAATTTGGGGGCCACCACTGAGAAGGCCCTCTTTCTTGTTGTATTTAACATCCTCCTGGAAAGTAGAGGCTGAACAGGCCCCGTAATGAAGGGGTACTTCTGTCTCTGTGTTATGATCAGCATGGTGATAATGTTTACATGATGATACAGGAAAAAAGAAATACTCCTATAGGCAGAAATTGTAACTTGCTTAGTGTATGGACATGTTATAGGTCCTGTTCATAGCCATGATTCATTAATAGCCTACCATTTCCTGCAATCCTATGCAATATTTGGAAGCAAATCCCATTGAGTTCAGTGGGTCTTACTCCCATATAAGTATTTATAGGACAGCAGCCCAAGCCTTCATTCAGTAGGATGGTGACAGTAAGCTACCCTTTTTGGCCTCACAAGGATGTTGTGGCTATAAATGCATTACAGATTGTGAGGTTCTCAGATAACAAAGTAATGGAGTCTTTATAAGCCCCTAAGATAGAAAGGGTTTGATCCTTGAACAGGATGTTAGAGCTGTGAAGAAATCCTCTCCTTTTTTTGCCTTTTAAGGTCAACAAGAAAGGAGAACTAGAATAAATGTTACAATTGGAAAAGCTGCTTATCAGCCCTTGTTTACCTCTTTATATCCTTGTCTCTATATGTGGGAATTGCAAATTCTGTTCTAGATACTCTGGCATACTGTAGTTTTCCTTGTTCCCTAGACCATGATATTGCAAATATATAATATATACATTTCTGTAGGAGTGCAAATGGTAGCCTATTAGGTTAAAAATATTTAGAAAATTATGAGATAGTATGGGGAGGGCAGGGTCCAGAATCTGGCTGCCCTTGGGAGCTGCATTCTTGCAGTTCTCCATCACTGCCTTAAAAGGCCCAGGACCCAGAAAAGCAAAGACATTTAATTTCACACCGATGTTGAAGCCTTGTATTAACCTAATTGGTTAAATGATAAATCTTTGACTGATTTTCAAGATACACTTTTAAAATGTCATTATTTGGGGTGGGGATGGCTGGGCTAGTCATAAACATTTTGGATTGGTGCTCCTAGTTTACCAATATAATCCTAATGCATTGCATAAAAACAAATATGGCTCTGCTCTTGCATGCAAATTAAACACAAACACCTATCCTGTTAACCTCAATAGGAGTTTAAGATTAGGGAATATAGATCATACACAGAGTACACCAACTAAAGTCCATTGATTTCAAGGAGTCCAGTTGGATACCACTCTATCGGTATATAATCATACAGTTATTTAACCAGAATAGAAATATGTATGTTTTAAAAAAGCATCCCATTGGCATCTCATGTACTCATCTCATGTTTGTGCATATATGTGCTTTGTAAGAAGACACATGTGAGAAAGCAGCTCACCGGCCATTTCATCTTAGCAACAAATACAACCCAGGAACTATAGAAGTTTCCCACCCCTATTCTAATTCATAATCCAGGAAAAGAAAAAGCATCTGTTGTGCCATAATTTTTGTTGGCAAGTCCCAGTTCAGTATCCATATATAATAAAAATTAAAATAGATGGGGTTATATACTAACTTTCATGGTACATCATTTGTAGAATTCATAAGTTTCAATTTGCTTGTGGAAGAGCACTTTCAGTGATTTAGGTTTTTGAAGCCATCAGATAAACCAAATTCTTTTTACAGCCATGAAGTCTAAACATCATTTGGCAAAACGGCACTTAATTGCTGGGTGATGATTGTGGTACTTGCTAAATGTATGACTGCCAAAGCTTGTTTTCCCATTGTATGCGTATTCCAACATCCTAAATACAGCTTGAACAATGCTGAACACAAGGGAATTTTGCTACTTTTGTATGGCATAAGAATTTAGAATCTCACTCCTGAGTTTAGGATGGGGGATGCCATTATATTGGGCTAACGTAATGCCCACAAAACATGACATTAGGCAGGCTTTGCATATAGCTAGGGTTAGGAAGCCAGGATAGAAGAGAAAGGGGGGGAATAAATAGGAGGATATTATTTTTGAAGAAACCCAAGTATTCTGCATACTGTTGCTTGAGCAGCCCCAAAGGACACTGATAGTTCTTGGTTTGTTTTCTGCAACCAAGCACATTTTATTTGCCTTTGATTTTTTTCACAGACATTTGCCTTTATAGGTGGTAACATGAGAATAGCGACGGAATATTTATTTTACATTAGGCGCATATAATGGTCTCACTATGCAGAGGATGCAAAGTCAGCAAAGAGAACGAGGAAAGCAAGAATGGAGAAACTGCAAATTTGCAGTTACTGGAAGTCTTTGTAGGCCCGTTCTGCATCTAATCTAGAATTTTAAAAAGAAGCAAAATAGTGGATTTTATTCCACCTAAGTAAGCATCTATCGGACAGATCGGTAACATGAGGAAATCTATGTTAGTTTATAAAAGCTGAAGAATTCATTCCATGAATGTAGCGTTTAAAATGTAAATAGGAATAAAACCCAGAGCCACCACCTACAAATTTCAGAGCTGCCTATTGACCTGAGTGAGGCCTCCAGTTTGTTCTTTATCCTGAGAGTTATGTGTGCATCAAATAATAGCTTTGATCAAATAATTGAAACTAAATTCTTAGTCATAGCATGCTAATGACACTTCTGCATAGGCTAATTTAGTTATGAGGGATGGGCCCTCCTTGTCCACATCCTAATGTCACCCAGTTGAAATGCACCACACAAAACTGGACACTCCTCTTGATTGCCTGATTTTAAAAAGTACAATCTATATTGAGGCAAATACAAGCAATTTTGTCCTCAAAGTATTTAGCAAGCATGTCACATCAGACCTCCAACTATTCCTTTCTCTCTCCAGAAGAGTAAAACTGGAGTAGGCCCCAGATTAACTGAAAAAGCTGCTCAAGATGGCTTTCTGATGACACAGTGGGGGAGAGGGGTATTGCTCTCGCCATAAAATGGGGTTATGACAATTTGGGGACTCTAGAAAATTGTGTATGCACCAAGGGACATATATACAAACTGTCAATTGGCACATGTGGTGATCTTTGAAAAGTATCATGAAGGAAGAGGGCACACAGAGGATCTAAACAAGAATAACTTTACTATAACTAATCATATACAGAGAACAAGGCCCACACCATGGTGCTGCTTGTAAGGCAGGCCTGGAATTGAAACTGCCACAGCCTGGGCCTGACTCAGCAGTTCCTGGTATGGCAAGCCTGCAGGGCCAATATACTACACCCTTCCCCCCTAGAGCTGATAGTCCTGAAGATACTTGGGACAAGCCCTGGTGCAGGTCAAGTCAAGTCAGGATGCAACCAATCAAGCAGAGTCATTAGTCGTCTGTTCATTAATAGCTCATCCGGGCTCCTTCCAGTTGTGGCACAAGGTGTGATGTGTTGTGTCAGGAGAAAACATGCAAGGCATCAGTCACAGTCACCTTCTACAATCTGTTTCAATGCATCCTTTGTTGTCCTGACCATCCTCTCGGCCTGGCCATTGGTTGCTGATGAAAAGGGGCTGAAGCGACATGCCAAATCAGTCCATTATCCAGGAATGTGTGGAATTCCGCAGATGTGAACTGGGCCCCATTGTCTGAGACAATGGTGTTTGGCAACCTATGTGTTGTGAAAAGCCTGCGTAAAATCTTGATAATATGAGATGTTATTGACAGTACCGGAACCATTTGGAGTATGAATCAACAACAATCAAGAAAGTTTGTCCCTGGAAGGGGTCTGCAAAGTCAATATGAAGCCATGACCATGGCATTTTTGTCGATTCCCATGGGTGCACTGGGGCATGTGGTGGAGCTGGTCTTGAAACCTGACACTTCTCACATCTCTTGATGCATTCTTCAATCTCGCTGTCCATCTTGGGCCACTATACATAGCTGTGCCCCAGAGCCTTCATTCGCACTATACCAGGGTGTCTGACATTTAGGGCCTCCAACACCCGATGTCTCAACACAGTAGGAATGACAACTCTATTTCTCCACAGGAGGCATCCCTTGTGCACTGATAGTTCATGTTGTTTGGATACAAATGGTCTGAATTTCTCCTCAAGCTCCCCTAATAGCCATCCCCTCCACACCCAGTTGAGAACACGGGCAAGAACTGAGTCCTTGGACAACACAGTGGCAATGGAGGGGTGGATCCGGTAACAACTCTAACAACAGCACTTCCAGCGAAGGGGTTTCATCAACCCCAGCAGAAGGGAGAGGAAGGCAGCTCAAAGCATCAATATGGGCAGTGCTCCTGCCAGGTCTATGTTGCAATGTGTAATCGTACGTGTTCAGGAAAACCACCCACTGCCACATGCGTGGAGATAATATTTGTGGCGTCTGCTGGTTATGGGCAAACAATCCCAATAATGGCTTGTGGTCAGTCGCAATAGTGAATGGTCAACCACAGACATAGTCATGGAATTTTTTTACACTAGCCACAATAGCCAGGGCCTTCTTATCAATTTGGGCATAATTCTTCTGTTGAAGACATTGTTCTGGAGTAGAAAGCGATAGGCACCTCACGAGAGTCCTCAAGTTGGTGGCTCGTGACAGCTCCAATACCATATGGAGATGCATCACATGTGAGAATAAAGGGCTTCCATTCATCATAGTGTACCAAGACACTGTCAGACGATAACAGGTGTTTTACATCACGGAAAGCCTTATCATGCCGGGCTGTCCTCTGCCATGCAGCATGCTTGTCAAGAAGGCGATGCAATGGTTCTGCCACTGTAGCCTTATGTTTCAAGAAGGTGTGATAGAAATTCAAGAGTCCCAAGAAGGCTTGGAGTTCCTGTTTATTACTGGGCACTGGAGCTTCATGAATTGCTTTAAATTTTTCCGGGGTAGGCCGAATGCCAGTGGCATCGATACTGTAGCCAAGGAATTGCATTTGGGAAACACCAAATATACATTTCTCATGCTTGACCCGGAGAGTAGCAACAGCAAAACGGTGCAGTACATCCCGCACACATGAGGCAAGTTCAGCAATGGAGTTGCCAGCAACCAAGACATCATCAAAATCCAGTATGGCATCTGGTACTCCTTTGAGAATGTCCTTCATTAAGCTCTGAAAAATTCCAGGGGCCGCTGAAACACCAAACTGGAGGCATTTTACTCTGAATGCTCCACAATGAGTGGTGATAGTCTGAGCATCAGCAGTAGCATCATCATCCACAGATACTTGCTGATAGGCCTGAGCCAGGTCAAACTTTGCAAAAACGTTTCCTTATGAAAGTGATGCCAGAAGATGACTCACCACTGGGATTGGATATGGCTGCTGATGCAGGGCTTTATTGATAGTGCACTTGTAGGCATCACAAACGTGGATGTAGCCAATGGCCTTCAACAGAGTGACAATGGGTGTCTCCCATGTAGGGTGTGTCACTGGCTCCAAGATGCCTTGCTCTATGAGGTGATCAAGTTCAGCATCAATCTTTGCTCGCAGTGCAAACGGAACATGATGGGGTTTCATACGGATGGGGGCCACAGTAGGATCCAAGAACAACGAAATAGGAGGCCCCTTATATTTCCCAAGACCTTTATCAAAAACAGCTTTGAAATCATTTAGGATGCTATCCCATAATGATACACCAGTCTGGTGGACCCTCATGAGAGCAATGCCCAATGGCTCAAACCAGTCTAAGCCAAGGAGACTGGTGTGATGCCCTTGAGCAACCAATAGCTATAAAGTTCCATGGAAAGTTTGGTAATGTACCTCAACTTCACAGACACCCTTTATTGGAACCTGATTTTCCTGGTAATCGTAAGTTTGGAGTGGAAAGGGACAATTTGTGAGCCCCACAAGGAAATATTTGCTGGTAGGTTTCCGATGAGATGATAGTATAACTGAGCCTGAATCAACTTCCATGGTGCATGGAGTGCCCTGAATGGTGACTGTCACCTTTAGCTTCCTCACATTGGTGGAGTACTGCAACCCTGGCTTAATTAATCACCTCTTCTGCGTTGTCATATGTGGAAAACTTCTGTACAGTGTATGTGGTACTGCTTTGTGTCCTTGATGGTGTTTTCCTTTCCACTGCACTTCTGGGGTCAGCTGCTTCCACTTTGGCTTGGCATACTTGCCTAATATGCCGAACTTTTTGACAACACTGACACTGTGCACCTCTGAAATGGCAGGCACACTGTTCATAGGATCCGCCACAGCTCTTACATTTCACTGGAGAAACTTCTCTGGATTTCAGAGGCCCTGCAGCGCCTATTCTGGTTGATGAGCATTTGTACTGCAGCCTGTGGATCTCTAGAAGTTGTTGATTTGAATCTTTAGCCATCTGAGTTTCTGAACAGGGTGAGTTTCTTGCCAAGTGTACTTCTCGGGCGCTTGCTGCTGCTGCTTCTGTAGCCAGAGCTTCCTCTAATTCATTCTTGAACATGAGCTGTCCTTTTGCAAACAGATGCTTTTGCAGGCCCTCATCATGCAACCCACAGACCAGGCGATCACGCAGCATCTCCTCAAGGTTTGGGAAATTGCAGTGTTTCGCCATGCATCTAAGTTCAGCAACATACAGTGACACACTCTCTGTTGGGCCCTGATTTTGTTTGTAGAAAGAATGACGTTGTGCTATTTCAGACAGTTTTGGAGAGAAATGTCCTTGTAAAGCATTCAGGATATCCTCATAAGATGCATTAGCAAGTTTTGCTGGTGCTATGAGGGCCTGGGCTAGGTCAAAGGTGTCCAGCCCACAGACACTGAGTAACACAGCACACTTCTTCTCTGACTCTGTAATGTCATTTGCTGCCAAGTAAAACTCTAGCCTGGCTGCATAACTTTCCCACTTGCTGGGACATGCAGGGTTAAATTCTTCAAGATGCCCTTGGGTGGCCATATTCCACAAGATACACACTGACCTGGAGTGCTTTGCAGTGGTTTCCATATGGCCCAAGCTGATGTCCTAATCCAGTCTAAGGAGAAATGTTCTCTCCCTTTCAGCCTCTAGTGCATGAAGGAAACACACTGTGTTTCTCAGTAGATCCCATCCTTGTCACCAGTGAAAAGTACTGTATCATGAAGGAAGAGGCCACAGAGAGGATCTAAACAACTAGAACTTTACTATACCTAATCATATACAGAGAACAAGGCCCACAACATGGTACTGCTTGTAAGGCAAGCCTGGAACTGAAACTGCCACAGCCTGGGGCTGACTCAGCAGTTCCTGGTATGGCAAGCCTGCAGGGCCAATACACTACAATCTCCATGTGGGTTGCCTACAAGTTTTGTACATCAGGACTATGGAGTATATTTCAGTCTAAGGACTGTATTCCTTGCACCAAACCTGGTGCCAAACTTTCCACAGATCACACATTTGTAATGGGTGAGGCAAGGGTCAAAAGTGAGTGGAGCAATGGGTGCAACTTGTACCTTTGTACAGAACAGTAGGCTACATTCCAACCACACAAAAATCAGAGGTTTTCTACACACCCCTTTCCACTCTTCATGAAGGCAAGCAAGAGGCATTTTCACACTTCTTCCAGGACACATGCCAGCTGGGAAAAAAGCACTCCAGGAGAACACAGAGGAGCTGTAGCATCCGCCTTCTGGTGAGGAGTAGTAGCCTGGGAAGTGGGTGGTAGGCCTAGGAAGGCCATTGCCTAGGAAGAGTCCTGAGGACCAGATAGAGAGGCCTGGAGGGCCACATTTGGCCCCCAAGCTTGAGGTTTCACACCTAAGTGGAGAATCCTTGAGATGTAAAGCAGCCTTAGGATGGTTTATGACTCAAGCTGTTCGTATGACACTTGGATAGTAGGGATTGGTTGCTTATACTGGTGTGACTCCTTTGGCTTTAATGGCATTTACTAGTTCTAGGCATTACTGAGTAATGCTTTTAAGTCTCTGAGGAGGGAAGGGAGGCACAAAATGAGGTTAGTTTATGCTAAAATGATCCCCTACCTTGTCTTTCCTAAGTGACAGAACTACAAATGCAAGTTACAGAAAATGGAAAGAAAAGGTGGGAGAGCCTCTCGTCTAGAGAACATATTGGTGGAAAAATTGGCTTCCAGTGATGCGTCATGTGTCAGACTTTTTCCACAATACCGTCTGCTTCATACTGTGCTGTGCATTTAGAGTACTAACATTCTGCTGGCACAGAGAAATGTGAGTCCCAGTTATATTTTTCTTCCATAGCTAGCTTAAGTTCCTCAGCAATGAACCCCCCCTTGATTATTTCAATGCAGGTGCCAGTGCAGGGGGATTTGTTTGAAACTATTTCTGTATAATTGACATCCTCTGCTCAACAAGAGAGACATGTCGAAGCCATCTGGACTTGTAATAGAATCCACAAATATCATCATCATCATCAACAACAACAACAATAATAATTTTCTGCTCTATTCCCATTCAAACGAAACTGAGGTCCTGGACGAAGGATGTTGATTGGAATCTTTCTCCATTCAATTCTTGCTGTAGCAGAGTGCCCGCTGCAAAGTCTTGTCATTCATACAAATGCTTGCCCTGGGACAACAATCCCACTTCTACTACTTGTGATTTGTTTACTTGTTCCAGCCAAGTAGCTTGAAGTGACTTGAAAGAGAGTCAACAGCTCTTGGCATGAGCAAGAGTTCATGACGTCCACCAGTCTGTAAACAACAGCTGGATTGTTATTGTTGGTACACAGGAGCCTCTTCAGATGTTCTAGTGGTGCTCCCACAAGCTAAGTGGACATGCATAGATCAGGCAGATAGGACTGTGATGGCAATCTCTGCCACTGCCTTATCCAGTTCCTTGTTCTGGGGTCCCCAGTGTGGTGCTCACACACGTCCCCTTCAGACCATGTCCTTTGGCAACCACCAAAGGCCCATGCCCCTCCCAATTTTTAAAATTTAATTTAGGGCTTTCCTCCCCCCCCCCTTTGGGGGGTTGTTTGGTTGAGGGGTAGCCTGTTTTGCAAGGGATGTTACCTGCTTTTTCTGTATTTTATTTGTTTTGGATAAGCGTGTAGGTATTTTGCCTGTTGTTGCATTCTGAGCATTTTTTCTTCTGTAAAATTGGTAATTTGGGGTGCCCATGGCAGTTTCCTAGATTTCCATATGTGCTTTGGGCCACAAAAGATCTTTCTATAATGTTCCTACACATATACACACCTCTCTGTGTACTCAGAGGTGCTAGTGCACATATAAGTGATAGCTTGTATACATGTCAGCAGGGCCTTTTTTGTGACAGCACTCACTGGTATGGAGTACCGGCACCTCTTTTTTTCTTGCCCATGCCAGCCATTTTGTGCTGGCACTTATTGGCACCTATGGTACTTTTATCAAGGCACCAGCACCTCATTTTTTTTAACAAAAACGCACGGCATGTAAGTATATTGCAAAGAAGTGAAGGGACAGAACCTGCTGCCACAATGCTACCACCATCTTGTGCATATTCACTGGGTGTAGAGGACCTGAAAAGGGCTAAATGTGTGGCTCTCATACCTTGGATTTCCTCTGGTGTGCCAAATTTTGATTTTTAAAATGTTTAATAATACTAGCTTCATGAGTTAGGGTGGGTAGATTGAGATGGAAACTGGTATGTCAGAGATAAACCTGGAAAAATATGGTAGGTTATGCTGAAGCTGCATATGTGTGTAACCAGGAGTGCCTCGCCCAGAGGGACACAGCTATAACAATAACTTCATGGCAGCAGTGCGGCTGCCACTTACCAGGGGGAGGAAGGAGAGGGAGAAGCAAGGTGACGGGGAGTCAGAGCTGTGTGGATGCATTGGTGGAACCAATCCAGCACTTCCACCAGTGCATCCTTGCAGGCCTGCCTCTCCCCTGCCAGTAAGTGGCAGCAATGCTGCTGCCAGGAGGCTATGGCTACGGGCCAACTCTGTCCCACTTGGTGAGCTGCTCCTGTGTGTATCCCAGCAGTTCTAGGCCTGGTGTCAATAGCAAAACACACACAAATGACTATGCTGCCCAACCCGCTAGACTAGCTCTGAAGTTTCATGGCTTTTCTGAGCCCAGTACTGGTCACCTGCCAAAATGCAGTTCTGCGGGTTGGGCAACATAGTAAAGAAAGTTTGGCTCCCCTAGTCATAGATACAGGTCGGGGCTGGCACCAGAGGGTGGCTGAGGGCTCCTACGGTCCAAAGGAGCCCCTGACGGGTCCCTCCTTAGGATGGGAGGGTGGCACTCCTGTTTTATGATCTGCAGCAGCATCGGGCCCTGCAACCCAACTCTCCTGCAGATCACGGAGAGGAAGCTCCAAGCCTCCTCCCCCCAAATACAGACAACATGGGCTTCAGTAAGCCTAACTGCATGCCCCACCTACCTCTCCCATCAGTATGAATGTCTGTATGCTGTGTACGCATGCCTGCCATCATCCAAGATGGTGGTGGTGGGGCTTCTCTAAGGGGCTGATGCCTCTGACACCATCTTGGTTGATGGCAGGCATGCGAGCTACACATCATGAGAGGTAGGTGGGGCATGCAGGTGGGCTTATTAGCCCCACGCTGCCTGTATAGTGGGGTGTTGGGCTATGGTGCTGCAGGCCCAAGGCAGGCTGGTGCCCGAGGGCCCAGTCATGTCTTGTGCTGGCCCTGATACAGGTTGTTATTTCAGAATAGCGATATCTGAATCTAAACAAGACTGTAACTGAGTCTACAGAACTGTTTAAAAAGCAATATGCAATAGGGAAGCCTGTGTAGTTCTTACGTAGCAGGGGGATGTATAATTAATCAGGTCAGGGTAGGGTTGGGGAATAACCTCCAGCTACTCCTTGTCTGAGAAAAGGACTGAAAGGGTCCCACAGAAAGGAGCACACTTGGATTTGTGATGCTGTCTGGGGTTTGCATTTCAGGTTTGGTGGTGGTGGTGCTAACTGTTGACTTTTCCTCCTTTTTTTCCATCTCACAGTGTGAGTCCAAAATGAGGTTTTTCTTTATTAAATCAAGTGACTTGGCTGTGAAAAGGGACATATTGCAAGGGATATAACTCACTCTCAGTTTCAAAGGCATTCATTGCGTTCTTAGTGAAGCAGTTTAGCAGAGTGACCAGAGAGACTGAAGACTTATATGTGTGCAGCTGAAACTCTGCCTCGAGAAATTTAATAATTTTAACTGGCCTTCCTTCTAGTTTTCATCTTTGTAATGGAACATCACATGCTGCTTTTTCAAATGTCCTATTTTTATCATAACAAGCCCTTCTGAAAAATAAATGTACTACTTTGATTGCTTGGTTGTATCCTTTAATTTGATGGGCCAAGGTGGTGTTGAATGTTCAGGCTCTGGAGAGAGTTATGGCTCCTGAATCCATTAAAAAAAAGACTACTGGGAGATATAAACTGGAGATTCTGAAATTCACCTCCAGGAGTTTGGGGAATATTTTTATGTCCTCCTAACACTTCACCCAAGCTTTGCAAATATTTTGCACCTCTTGGACATTTTGAGGGTCTGTGGATGGAACTGTTTTGTGTCCTGTTACTGCCTAGGGCAGGCTGGGGAAGCCTGTGGCACTTCAGAAGTCACTGGACTACAACTTCCATCACCCCCTGACCATTGGCTGTGTTGGCTGGGAATGATGGGAGTTGTAGTTCAGTAAGAACTGGAGGACTAAATGTTCCCCATCCCTAGCCTTGAGTATTCCCTTAGCTCAGGGTCTATTGTCACTGTGCTGCTTGGTGGTTCCAGAAGTGACATGTTAGCACTGCTCATGCTATCAAAGCGGATCTGTTCAGTGTGTGATGTGGAAGGAGAGGGATCACAGCAGGAGGACCTGTCTATGTGGGTTGAGTAGATTGTTAGAACAGCCCCTGTGCATGTGCCAAATGTATGCATTGAGGTTCTGGATGTGATCAAATATGCTGCAAAACTCCTGGTCACATAGACAAGGCTGTGCGCATGCAGTTGGGCCTGCAGCCACAATCCCTCCTCCCCGTGACTGCTCAGTATACCACCAAGCATATGGTTGTGTGTGACCTTATAAATGAATATGGGATGATTAAGTGCATGTGATCCCACTACCACCCTCCACTCATTCATATAATATCTGGAAAAGGCTTGAGTGGATTCTTGCGGTGAGCTTCTGCCAGGCTCAGGGTTTGTGGGGCATTATTATTATCTGCATGAAGTGGGCTGATCCGTTAGTAGTAATTGAACATTTAATTCCATTTTGTAATTGAGTCAATTCAAGGCTGAGACTACATGCCTTTTTACATCCTGTCCAGCCCTATATCTTTAACATCCTATGAATTAGAGTAAAAAACTGCAAGCTTTTTCTATGATGCTTGTCCAGTTGTGTATAGCATGTGCTTGTGTAGCTGAAATTTCTGATCGAAATTAATTGCTGCAATCCAGTGGATGTTGGCTCTCGCTGCAGAATGTCAATTTGCATTTCTCACTGCTATGCAATGCTTTTTTCCTCTTGCTACATGCTGCTGTGTAGCATCTATTTGCAACTGCCGCCTCTCTAATGCCCTTGGCTTGGTAAATGTCAAAACAAGTGTGTGAGCTGTCTTTTTTTTGTTTATGAAGGCATTGCGTGGCAGGAACCAATGGCATAGCTGCTGCGTTAATTTTTGAAAGGACAATAGGGCACTTTTTAAACAGATTCAAATATTTGTGTTAGCAACATTTATTGCCTAGTCTTACTCTCGTTTTACATGTCTGTTTTTATTTCTTTTATAAATGCTCATGAAGTTTGTGAAGAGAAGTGAACTGTGTGTGTGTTATGTGCCTTCAAGGTTTACATTAGTTCTGTATCTGCCGTATCTAGATGATTATGCCACACCAGCTTCCTGGTCTGATTTGGGGCTCAATAGAAGGAAGGGAACAGGAAATTGCTGTGTGGAATTGACCATTTTCTGCATTGCCTCATTGACTAGTGCAACAGTACAGTTGCCTGAGCATAGACATGCCTACCTGTTCTATTTTAATGATGCTATCATCAAACCTCTGGACAGCCTCTGAGACTGAAATGTGTATGCCAAGGCACAAATAAATAATGGATCCATATCTTTGATATCAACAGCGTAACTCTGAGAACCATACAAAACTTTTTTTTTACAGATATAAGAGGGCAAGTAGCCCTTCCTACTCCATTCCAGTAGGAGCAACTCCTTTAAAATTTGGTGGGAACAACTTTGGGAGCAAAAGCAAGTCTACCACTTGCCCCACAGTAGTATCTTGCGATTTGTTGAAGCTTTTACCTTGTAAAAATCATTTGGTTCCAAATGTTTGTTGTGGACCACTACTGTTTTTGAGGTGACCAGACAATCCTCTGTTTCCTACACCCCTTCCTACTGCACCTACACTCACCATGGAGACATTCATTCATTCATTCATTTATATCCTGCCCTTCCTCCCAGTAGGAGCCCAGACATAAAACTGTATTGCTTGTCCACATCAGCTGTGTTGTTTTAGTGCCATCTTCAGTGCTAACAAGGCTGGAGGTGGGGGTTGCAAGTTTTTAATGTGATCTGGGAAGCCAGACAATTATTAATTATTTTCATACATTCTTCATGCTTACAATTAACACACATGAGGTGTGTGTGTACAGCAGGGCAGGCTCTGTCCCTGGTCTGTGTGAATGCATGGTAAGATCTGGGGAAAACAAAACAAAAGCCACATGTGGAATTGTACAACTCTGTTTCTCACTCTCTGTGCACGCAGGAACACTACTCGTCTAGGAATGCTGCACACATACACACACACCCCTATGTACATCCATTGGCCAATGGACCCGCAGAGAATGTCTGAAAAGGTTGATGAGCTTAGAAAGGAACTGAGAAATGTGGATTAGACTGCATGAAAATGCAAATAACTTCGAGAAATAGAACATTCATGTACTATTTTGCATAAAATTAGAACAGAAGATTTCAATATGCTTCAAGTGTTAAACATGATGTTTGGTTTGGCTGGGTGTTGTGTTATGGGTATAGTGGGTGGGAATGGTTCAGAGTGAGGTTTGTGTATGGAGGGTGGGTGCCCTCTACCACAGTGAATTTGTTTTGTTGTTAATGATGTTTTATATGTGGAATGTTTAGTGTATCTTGTATTTGATTTTTTTCCTTGTAATTTTTTTTTGTTATAAGACTGTTTTATTTTCCTATTAATTATGCTGCTTTAAACATTGGTCGTTATTGTATTTTTCCTCTTTGATTTTCATTTGCAATGTTTTATTTTGATATTTTGTAATGTTTTATTTGATGTTTTGAGATGGGGTATAAACTGCTTAGAGATTTGTTTATTTCTTTTGGAAATGTAAAGCAGGGTAGAAACATTTTTTTAAAATAAGAAATAAAAATGTTTTTCATATACTATTGACTTTAAGCATAGGCATGCCCTATGCCAAAGGATTGTTAGTTTAGTATAGAATAAATCTATTAAGGACTATTAACTGAAATCATCTTGATGAGAATATTGAGAAAAATTAAATCTTTGGTAATAATTGTCAAGAACTGGACTGTTCAGACTCATCTGCTGTGCATGGTTTCAAACTATATAAACTATACACACACTGTTGATAAAGTCTATAAATATGATTTAGTGATGGGGTAACCTGTGCTAGAACTCTTCATACTATTATGCCTTTATGTTAATTAAGAAGTGATGTGCATTCAAAAGCCATTTTAATACTACAGTAACCCTTAAGGCACAAGTTATTTCATATATTATGGCAACTCCTGCTAACACTTCTGGAGAAGACCAAAGGATTTTGTGACCTAGTACATGCAGTGCTTGCATTTAAGGCTAAGTAGTGTTTAAAACCAATTAGTAAATCAAATCAAAATATAATATGATGCTTGAGGATTACAGCCTAAAAACTGTTTTTGTAGACTGCATGCTCCTTTTTAGAATCTACAGGAGCAGCAGCCAAAATTGTAAAAAACAGTGGTTGAATTTAATTGTAAGAAGGAGAGAAAAGAGAGCCCATAGTGGCCAAGAGAGTCTCATCAGAAATTTCCCCAAATACAGTGCCTAATAGTGCTGTTCAGGATACAACCTTGGAAGGAAACCATTTGGGAAAGGATCTTGCATTAACAAAAACAGATTACAAAGCCACAGATTTCATAAGTGGCTTCTAGAAGCTGAGCTGACATCTTGTGACAGACAGCTGAGCTGTGTAGTGTACAGTGTTGTACTATATTGTTTCATTTAATATAAATAAATGTTGGTGTCTACAGACCTGGCCAGGCCAGATAACTTCAAAAGCCAGGACATTCATTTCCTGTGGCCAGCCACCCCTTCTCTAAAATAGCATCCTGGCCAACTGTGGAAGTGGAGCGAGTTCAGTGAAGGAGCGGTCAGTCACATGTGAATGGCAGGTTTGTAAGAAAATTGTCAGGTAACACTAAAATAGTTGCTTTCTGGACCTCTGACTTGCTTACCTCCAAACATGTTGATAGCGTGCGTTAGAATTTCAATAGTGAACTCATTCATCCAAATATCATGCTCACAAAGCCTGGAATGCTGACTGACTCTGCATGCGTACATAGAAAACCAGGTGGAGGGAGAATGGAATGGAATATTATGGAGGAGGGCATAGCTGGCTGGATGAAGCCTTGACCAGCAATACTCCATGTTGCAACATTTTGTTGCAGGATCCTCTTGTAGGAGTCTAAAGCATATCAGCTCTCTTTAAGTGGAGGATTGTGCTGTGTCTCCAGTGCACCTCATAACATGTGAAGATGCCATGATGCTAACTGTTTGATACATGTTCATGAGTGGAATTTTTGGATATGGTACTGTGTTCTGGTGTGAAAGGTCACCCTGCAGTGTATTGAAAGAAAGTTCTCCTCCTTATAAAGTGTTCATGTTAGAGCTGGACTAGAGAGATATACAGCTCTTTACAGTAGACAGATGAGTCTACAAGACTGAACATTTGCCTCTCGTTCCCAAAAGAATATAACGTACCAACGTTCAAAATACATGTTAAGAAATAGTTTAGTGGTTTGTAATTGAACCATGTGCCCTGAAATGGACTTCTTGAAGTGGTTATTAGACAACACATCACATGATTGACTGATAGTATACCATATGCTATGAGCACTTTGCTTCTTAGTCTAACATCACTTTATTATCACCTTACTTATTTTCCAGTGCTTTGTCTAGTACAGGTCTCTGTCATAAGGACTGGCTATTACTAAATGATACCGTAGAAACATACATGGACTTATAACAGCATTGTCTGTTTCTTTTCCCCTTAAATAAACTTAGATTAACAATTGGCAGGTTAATGGTTTTAAAAACGCAAGTACCCTTTGTTTTTATGTTTAACATCTGTTTTTGTAATAATAAAACTAAATACAATGTATCCATTTAAAACAAAATGTATTCCTCTATACTAAACAGAATGAAAACTAATGGCAAAGCAGTGTAAGATGACAAAAAAAGAATGCTGTAAACATTAGAACATTAAAAAATCCAAAAGGTGTGAATCTGAAATTAATGTTAGCTCTGGACTGAAATCTCTAGATGTATATACAAAATGTAAACATTTATATGTATCTTGGCTTGAAGCTGCTACCTGAAGGCTAATTCATAGATTACAAATTGCAACCTCTTACGACAGAAGGATATCAAACAGAAAACAACTTGAAAAGGGGCAAACAAAGAGGAGTATTAACCTTTCCATTTACCTGAAGTGATGCTTTATGGAAAACTTTGGGTCTTTTTTGGTATTTGAAAGAGCTGGGAGCTTGTAGGTGTTTTGGATATCTGTTTTCATAACTACTTTATCTAGTATTGCCTCAAGCATTCCACATGAACATTGATCTGGTGGTCAAAAAGCCTGCTGTTGTAAGATTATTTTCCCTGAAAATATCTGAGATTTTTGTCTTCTAGTTCCAGATGTTACTCATATTGTCTTGCCTTTGGCTAACTTTCATACTTTATCCACTCTTGTGTTAGGAGCAACCAGTTCAATTTAAAACTGGGGGTGGAAGGGGGGGGGAAGACAGTCTTTTCCAATCTATGAGCAAGATTTCAGAAAGAGGTTTTTAAAGAATTAGGCAGTGTAATATCAATAATTGATACTTGCAGTTTGAGATTGGCATACCTGCAGTGAAAATCTAAGAGATGGCCATGTGGATTTAATTCAGGGAGCCAGATGTGCGATTTCTGCATCTCTGATCCCCACAATACAAATGTGAAGAGTCCTTTATCCTATGGTATCTTTCCACGATAGGTGTGTATGGGGAAAGCACTATTGTACATTTTTCAGTAGGGCACTGTAAGATACTGTCTGGTGGTCTTGGTGAAATACATGTGGCTATGATGAACACAGTCTCTTGAACAGGATCTCTAACAGTGTACTGCTGAACAAGAATGCACTTGGAAAGTTGTGACATCATACTCTGCTCTCACTGCCAGTCTCCATAGAGGAGAAACCACAAAGGGTTTTGCCAGCTCAGAACTAACCTAGAATGAACTGTCTGTGCATGCAATTGACCTTTCCAGAAGTGACTATGTGCCAATTGCCCAGTTCCCATCAAGATTATAGAGTGAGGTAGTTTTTTAAAAACGTGTATCTTAAAATTCAGTATAACTGGGATATAACTGCCAGTATAACAGGCAGAGTTCTGTGTGAGCAAGAGTTTAGGGACCTTGCTTCTACATTCAGCAAAATCAAGTGATAACGCTTTTCTGGAGATTTGAACTTCTTTGCCATGGAGCAAAAAACCTCCTTGTATGTATGAAACTATGTTGAACTCCGCACTAGTTTCCTACATACAAGGAGGTTTTTTGCTCCATGGTGAACTCTGCACTAGTCTTCTCCACCTGACATGCTATTTTTTATGTGCACTGAGCTATTTTTATGAAGTTATGCAACCTCCCACCTGTTACCCAAGTGATGCAATTCCAGAAAAAGCTTCTCACACTCACTTGGTTCTGCTGAGTGAATAAACCAGGCCTTTATCCTTTAATTTTGAAGATGCTGTTCATAAAAATCATGGCTGTGATTTAGCTGCTTGAAAACAGCCAGCTAGCATGCAGTAGGTACCAGCAGGGGCCAAACTGCAACAAATATGATATTTATAGAGATCTCTGTGAGTGGCATTTGTCTTTTATTTATTTATTTATTTATTATTTCAATTTATATACCGCCCTTAGCGAAATAGCTCTCAGGGCGGTGAACAAACAAAATAAAATACAATATATCATAATAAAAATACAAAAACATATACAAACAACGAAAAGCACAACAAAAACAAAATAAATACTACAAAAATTAAAATACAGATTAAAAGATTAAAAAAGTTAAGAAGATTAAAATGCCTGGGAGCATAAAAAGGTCTTTACCTGGCGCCGAAAAGATGGAAGTGTAGGCGCCAGGCGTACCTCTTCGGGGAGGCTGTTCCACAACTCAGGGGCCACCACAGAAAAGGCCCTAGATCTCGTAACCACCCTCCGGGCTTGCCGATGGGTTGGTACCCGGAGGAGGGCCTTAGATTCTGAACGAAGTGAACGGGTAGGTTCATAGCGAGAGAGGCGTTCCACAAGGTATTGAGGTCCCACGCCGTGTAAGGCTTTATAGGTCAAAACCAGCACCTTGAATCTCGCCCGGAAGCAAATAGGAAGCCAGTGCAGACGCGCCAGGACAGGTGTTATATGCGAAGACCGACTGGTCCTCGTCAATAATCTGGCAGCTGCGTTCTGCACCAGCTGAAGCTTCTGAACTGTCTTCAAGGGCAGCCCTACGTAGAGCGCATTACAGTAATCCAATCTTGAAGTTACCAGAGCGTGGACAACGGAGGCGAGGTCGTCCCTGTCCAGATAGGGGCGTAGTTGGGCTACCAGACGAAGATGGTAAAACGCATTCCGTGCCACCGAGGCCACTTGGGCCTCGAGAGACAAGGAAGAGTTGAGAAGAACCCCCAAACTACGTACCTGTTCTTTCAGGGGGAGTGTAACCCCATCCAGAACAGGGTAAGCATCCACCATCTGAGCAGGGAAGGCGTTCACCAACAATGTCTCGGTCTTGTCTGGATTGAGTCTCAGTTTATTAGCTCTCATCCAGTCCATTATTGCGGTCAGGCAACGGTTCAGCACATCAACAGACTCACCTGAGGAAGATGAAAAGGAGAAATAGAGCTGCGTGTCATCAGCGTACTGATGGCAACGCACTCCAAAACTCCTGATGACCGCACCCAGCGGCTGCATGTAGATGTTGAAAAGCATGGGGGACAAGACCGATCCCTGGGGGACTCCACAATGGAGAGTCCATGGTGTCGAGTGATGTTCCCCAAGCACTACCTTCTGGTGACGATCTGTGAAGTAGGAGCGGAACCACTGCCAAGCAGTGCCCCCAACACCCAACTCCGCGAGTCTCCCCAGAAGGATACCATGGTCGATGGTATCAAACGCCGCTGAGAGATCAAGGAGAATCAACAGAGTCACACTCCCCCTGTCCCTCTCCCGACAAAGGTCATCATACAGGGCGACCAAGGCTGTTTCGGTGCCAAAACCGGGCCTGAAACCGGATTGAAACGGATCTAGATAATCGGTTTCATCCAAGAGCGCCTGGAGTTGGCTGGCAACCACCCGCTCCAAAACCTTGCCCAAAAAAGGGACATTCGCCACCGGTCTATAGTTATTCAGATTATCTGGGTCCAAGGAGGGTTTCTTTAAAAGAGGTCTCACTACTGCCTCCTTGACGCTACCAGGGACTACTCCCTCCCTCAAGGAGGCGTTAACCACTTCCTTGGCCCAACCGGTGGTCCCAGCCCTGCTAGCTTTCACTAGCCAAGATGGGCAAGGATCCAGAACAGACGTGGTTGCCCGAACCATTCCAAGCACCTTGTCCACTTCCTCGAGCTGCACCAACTGAAACTCATCCAATAAAGAAGGACAAGGCCATGCTCTGGACACTTCAATGGATTCATCTGTCACAACATCAGAGTCAAGGTCCCTGCGGATACATGCGATCTTATCTTGAAAGTGTCCAGCAATTTCATTGCAGCGGGTCTCAGATGTTTCCATAGTATCGTGGGGGCCAGAGTGTAAGAGCCCTCGCACGACTTTAAAAAGCTCCGCTGGGCGGCATAAAAATGATCTAATAGAGGCAGCAAAATAGAGCTTCTTTGCTGTCCTTACCGCTTTTGTATACAACTTATTGGTGGCACTTACCAAAGCATAGTTGTATCCACTGGGAGTTTTCCTCCATCTGCACTCCAGCCTCCTCCTCTCTTGTTTCATCGCTCTCAGCTCCGGAGTATACCACGGAGCGGTATGAGCTCTACACCGGAGGGGGCGCGCGGGAGCGATCATGTCAATAGCCCGGGTCATTTCCGTATTCCACAGTGCGACCAGGGCCTCGACAGGAGCACCGGTCCTATCAGCCGGAAAATCTCCCAGAGCCCTCTGAAAACCTACGGGATCCATCCAGCTCCGGGAGCGGATCAACTTAATAGATCCTCCACCTTTGCAGAGGGAAAGAGCCGCTGTGAGTCTAAATCTCAACAAGCGGTGATCTGTCCATGGCAATGGGGTAGATGAAAAACACCCCACCACCAGATCACCATCTCCATGTCCAGTGGCGAAGATCAGATCAAGAGTATGTCCCGACACATGCGTTGGGCCAGTAGAAAATTGAGACAGCCCCATTGTTGTCATGGAGGCAATGAAGTCCTGAGCTGCGCCAGATAAGACAGCCTCGGCATGGACGTTGAAATCCCCCAGTACCAAAAGTCTAGGGGATCTCAACAGCACCTCCGAGACTATCTCTGTCAGCTCAGCTAAGGAAGCTGTTGGGCAGCAAGGTGGACGGTACACCAACAGTATTCCTAGTCTGTCTCCCTGGCCCAATACAAGGTGGAGACATTCCAGACCAGTTGCCGTCTGGACAGAGTGCTTGGTGAGAGGAAAAGAACTCCTATAGACCACGGCGACCCCCCCTCCCCGGCCCTCAGATCTACCACAGTGCTGAACCAAATACCCGGGTGGACAAAGCTGGGAAAGAGCAACTCCTCCCTGATCAGCCACCCAGGTCTCGGTTATACATGCCAGGTCGGCACCCTCCTCCAGGATTAAATCATGGACAAGTGAGGATTTATTATGTACTGACCTGGCATTCAAAAGCAGCACTTGGAGATCTGAGAGCTGGCTGATAGGACAACCAGCAATCCTGTGGATATGAGGAGAACCGGAAAAAGGCACAGACACAATTTGTCTGGGACGAGTTCCCCTTACCTGGCCTGTTCTCCTCCTAACACCATACCTCCCATTACCCGTCACTAAGTTAATTGGGGCCCCCGAAAGCCCCCCCACGAAGGATGGAATCTTTTCTCCCAGGCACATGTTAAAAATACACAAATCCACACAGACAAGCAAACATACAAAACATTCACCCCACATTTAACCCACACACACACCCCAACAAACAACATTAAAAATTAGTTAATCCTCTTCAAGCAGCGATGGCAGTCTCGAGCCCCCCATCCAAAAGCAAACCGCAGCAACGGCACCAGGACAGCAGCACAGCACCAAGCAGTAACAGCAGCACCCACACGCGAACAAAAAGCGGTGAAGGTAGCAAAGATGTAAGCCGCAATAGTAGTGTCCTGGGCAGCGGCACGGCCGTCAGCGATAATAAAAACGTCTGCAACCCGCGGCGGCAATGGCGGCGACAACAGGCCGCAGCGACGAAGTCCACCGGCAGCAGCACGGCCCCCCCGGCGATGACAACGCCCCGCACGCAAGCGGGCAGCGGCAGCAATGGCAGCAGGACGGGTCACAGCGGAGTCCCCAGCAGCGACATGCCCCTCAGCAACAGCGACAACATCCGCATGCAAGCTGGCCGACAGCGGCGGCGCGGGCCGTGGCGACAGAGTCCCCAGCAGCGACACGCCCCCTAGCAGCAGCGACAGCGTACAAGCGGGCAGACGATGGCAATGACGGCGCGGGCCGCGGTAATGGAGTCCTCAGCGGTGGCACGCCCCCCGGCAACGACGACAACGCCCGCATGAAAGTGGGCCGGCGATGACAACGACGGTGGCACAACGATGGTGGGCGAACAGGCAGCAGCAACGGCGGCAACGCAACACCGCCGGCAGCAGGGCCCAAACAGGCCGCAACAATGCACACACACACACAACAGCAGTGGCGAAGGCCAAAACGACGTTGAATTGCTTTGGAATAATTACGGTTGCTGAGTGCCCAGCTGCCTGTAGCTTTCCCTCAGTGCTCACAGCAGCAATTGTTCTTTCAAACGGTGGCAGCTGCTGTTAATTCAAGTGAGGGGGAGATTCCCAGTCTGTTACATGCATTCCTGGTAAGCACCATTCTTATTTCTAATTATTTTGAAATTCTTCTGTAGGAGGCGTTTAGTTGTCTTAGTGTTCTTTTAGTCAGAGTGTAATAGGGTTTTGTGTAATAGGCTTGTAGGTCTTTTTTTTAGTAGGTTTTCCAACAACGTCACCAATGCTATCTTGTATGTCCTCTGTGTGGTGCTGAAACTTCAATTGCCCAAAGGCCTGCCTTCCACTGTGGAAAGGGCAAGTTATATCTCAAGGTTCTCCAAGCATTAGAGGTTTCAAAAAGCCACTGTGTTAATTTCACCATTCCCATTGAAATTGCTTTGACAGTCTAGTGCTTTTCTAGCAGGCTTTGTGAAATCTCAAGCCTACTGCAGGGCTTGTCGGGATTGTGCTGAAAGAATGAAAGGTCTGTTTTCCTTAAAAATCCATATATTGTATCACGTAGGCTTTTCATGTTTCTATAAACAATGCACTCTTTTTTTCTATGCAGCTTTGCTTTCTGTGATTTTCTCGATGCAGAGAGCTTAGTATTTATGCGGCCAAGTTAAGCATGATCTTCTGCAGGTTGCCGGTAGATCCATGCTTGCAGACATGCAAGTTCAGACCAAAAATAGGTTGCTGTAAATTTAAGAATGCTATATTTTGTCAGGCAAGCAGTTACTTAGAAGTAATCTGTGCACAAAGTTTTAACATTGTACAGTGCCCTGAGATTTTATGATATGGCAGTATGGAAATACTTAGATAAAGAATCAGACAGCACTGGGTTAACTTTGTGTCTGCAGGTATACCTTGTGTATCTGATACTTGCCTAGCTTATTCCTCCTTACCTCCCCCTGGGTTGTATTCAGTGAAGTCATTCCATTTGCACAAGGACTTCATTGGATACAACGACCCTCTGTGTTTTTGTTTTGTTTTGGACTGAAGGTAGAGCCTGACACTGATTTTATGCCTTCTACATTAAATTTTACCCTTGTAGTCCCTTTAGTACCAATCCCTATATGTGTGTGTGTGTGTTGTATTTTATGTATTTTAATTGTATGTTATGTATTTTAATTTATTTTAATGTTGTTGTGATTTTACTGCTTACAATTTTATTATGTACATGTTTGATTTTATTTTTGTAAGCCGCCCTGAGTGCCCTATTATAGGGTAGAAGGGTGGGATAGAAATATTTTAAACAAACAAATAAATAAGATAAATAAAAAAGCAGCATCCTACAAGCACATTTTGTAGTACAAGGATCAATAACTAATTAGGACCTGAACCATTTCACATTTTGGTGTTTTTTTTTAAATTATGTTCGTCTAGGCCCAAAGGTTTTTTTGATAACGGGGACCTAGAAAGTCCTTTCAAAATTTGATGCAGTCGGAGTCTTTAATATTATTGACATGTAAATGGATAAAAAAATCATACCAATTACGGAGCAGAAGCGCACCTAAAGGATGCTTATACAATCAAGTCACTGAAATTAATACTGTATAACCATGAGATGAAATTACATTATAATTCATAAAAGAATTCATACTAATTCATACTATTCTTCTATTATATTAATATACAATAATTATGATAGTAAATAAAACAGCACACGCAATAAATGTAAGCATGAGATTGCACCCCATAAAAGATATCTAAACTTTAATGTCGCCTTTTCCTTTGCTTTGCTTACAGTGAAATTCAGTGTCCAATTCCCTTTAACGTCATGATCCTTTTTGTTCTGATCTCCTGTGTTTAGTATCTTTAATGAGACTTGTTTTGACAAGATGCTTTAGACTTCTCATCTGTTCAAAAAACATAGCTAGCTAACATGTGGGTGGTTCTGGTTCATTATGAACCATCATTCAGTTTAATTCACAATCAGTAAAATCAGAATACTTATATTTAGATAAATGTACTCTGTTTGAATTCAATCAAATGTAACAAGATCAGAAATTACAGAGCAACCCTAACCTCCAGATTCACTGGATGGAGATGGTTAGAATGGGGCAGAGGTGTCTCTCTGCCAGTGGAGGGGAGCTTCACTGATGGTGGGCACATCCTCTGCAGAGGTCCCCAAAACCATGAGTGTAGATTTACTGCTGCCAGTGCTTTTGCCAGATGGAACCAGCTTTAGGCCCCAATACAGAGTGTTTCAGCCAGGCAGGGGAAAGGTGGTGCAAAGATGACCTTGGATCTGCTGAATCCAGTTCCAGGATCCTGCTCATCAAGCTGGCATAGGCTAATGTAGTCAATTCCCACCCCCTTAATTTCAGTGGGGGAATTTTACAAAATGGCAATCTGCCAAGGCAAAAAGAACAATGTTGCACCTATCTCCCACCCTAGTTGGTGTGAGCCAGCAGTGCTTTGTAAATGGCAGATGATCCATCACTTCACTGCCTCCCCACTCCACAATATTGCTCTGTTAGTCTTTAGTCTTGACAAGTAGTAAATTACAGCCGGAAATACCTGTCACCTGGATTCTAAATACATTGATAACTGACTAATGAGGCTAAATTTCACATGTTGACCCTCATCATGTATATAACTTAGACCCATTGTTAGCTGTGAACCGCACTCAACTGCTAACCTCCCCATAGTGAACAGTGGCAAAGATATGTCTTGACAGTCTCATACTTTGTGTAAAAGGAGCATTTATCATAACCTTGTTGCTAAAGGCTATGATAAATACTCCCCTTACATAACGGAGATTCCTGTATGTGGAATATTTTCCATCATAAAAGATAATGAAAGACTCCATGTGCAATGTGCTTAAGACTGAAGGTAAAAGCAAACAACAACAATCCTTTTTTAACAGTGTCCTATGTTAGTTCAAGGTTCTAGCCAAGTTTAAGGTTCTAGTCTTGGTATACAAAGCCTTATACAGCTTGGGACCAGGATACCTGAAAGACCGTCTTATCCCTTATATACCCAGTCGATCACTGCACTCTGCAGGTGAGGGCCTCCTGCAGATACCATCTTATCAGGAGGTCTGTTCTGCACAACATAGGAAATGGACCTTTAGTGTGATGGCACCTACCCTGTGGAATTCCCTCCCCTTAAATATTAGATGGGCGCCATCTCTGTTATTTTGTTGGCGCCTATTGAAGACCTTCCTCTTTCAACAAGCCTTTTAAGTTGAGACCTTATCCCTGTTGAAGTGTGTGCGTTGTTGCGTGAAACAGCATACATTACGTTGGAGTTAAGTTGAGCAAGAAACTTCTTCAGAGCATTAGATCATGTTAAGAGTCTTTATTAAGACATTACGGCCAAAGGCTTAAGAGTAAATACATGTAGAGTTTCTTCAGTCACCCCCCTTCTGGTACATCTCTCTCCAAAGGTAAACACAGAAGACAACCTCTCAGTTCAGAGGCAATACACAGAAGACTCAGCTTAACACAGATAGCTGCTAGAACTTTTCCCAGTCTATCGCGATGGTTACCATAGCAACGGCCTTGGCTGTCCGTTCCCAGACTGGGCAAAGACATAACTCCCCCTAGCTACAATTTTTCAGACTTGATGGAAAACAAACTCAGTGACAGTGCGGTTCAATGGTCAACAATCCCAATCTGTGTCTGTGTTGGAATTGCTTTTTAATATGTTTTTAAACCTTTTTTTAAAAAACAATATGTTTTTAACCTTTTTTTCTAAAGATGTCTTGGAAGCTTTTTTAAAAAAATGTTTTTAAAGATGTTTTGCTTTAATGTATTTTAAAGTCTGTTTTTATGATAAAAAATGTTTTTAGTGCTTTTGTTTTCCACCATGGGCTCCTGCTGGGAGGAAGGGTGGAATATAAATAAATAAATAAATAAATAAATAAATAAATAGTGAAGAGAGCTGAATGTTGATGATACTAGGCTTAGCAGATGTTCACCTTCCAGTGTACAAATCCGGGCTAAATCTGTTCCATTGGATCCTGTTTAAACTGTGAAGGGGAGATGCTTCTTTTGCAGATTATAGGAGCATAGTATTGGAGGGAAGGGGGGAAATAGGCCATAGAAGACACTTTCTCTGAGCCTACTTTTCCCTATCCCAATGGTCATTTTTATTATTTCTTTTTATTTATTTATTAGATTTATATCCCACCCTTTCTCCCAGTAGAAACCCAGGGTAGCTTTTTTCTTGAACAGTTCCCCTCCCCCCCTCTACTTTCTTTCAATGACTTAGGTTATCATCCTCAACTTGGGATAAACTTTTATTGAATCCAATATATAGGATTGGGTTGTGGAAAAGATGTGCACTTCTAAAACACTTTTGTCATGGGTATCTTTTTCATTTTGAGGAAAGTCTAACAAATAAATGAACTGATGAGATTCTGGGTTTTTTTCATATCATCAGGTCTGCAAACTTACTTATGCAGTTTCCCATATGAATACCATACTAGGATGACTGCCTTTAATTACATTTACCTTCATGGATATTATGATATTATAGGAAGCAATAAATCAATCTTAGGTAAGAACTCCTGGCTTCTTGTTCGACAGAAGCAAGGGAAAGGTTAACTGGGGTCTTCTACTACTCTTTGTTATGAAACATTTCTCTAAATTTCACTCTCCTGATTTGGCAACTGCAGTATGTATGGTCACCCAACCATAAACTAATAATAACAATAACAACAACAACAATAATAAATGTACCCTCCTAAACATTTATAAAAACATTATCAGCTGAATAATACTACTTACTTAATCTACACATTCCTGCTGTTAAACTGCTTTTCTGCCTGTGTACGTTTGTGGGGAACCTGAGAGGACGTGGGTTAATGTAATCTAATGCATCCTAATGGGAAGTGTAATTGTAATTGCCATTCCAGCTGTCTCCAGTGTATTTAACATATTTAAATGAAAAACACAGCACAGTAATTTACTGCGCAGTCTGAGGCTCTACCATCACCCTGTCTAATGCACTTGATTTACAGAAATAAGACACTGCCTGTGCAGCAATAATATGGTTATGTAGCTATTTGCTTATGGATCTCTTTGCAAGTGCAGGGTAACACATTTGAATTGCAGATCTGTTTGCAACTTACTTCTGTGGGGCCCTTTATATCAAAGAAAGGGGTTTCTATATTCATTGTTCCCCTTACCAGATCACCCTTTTTACTGAGATTATAGGCTACTACAGCAGACAGAAGAAGCAATCAGGTAAGAGAAATGGACCAAGGGTGGGAAGGAATGGGTAAGACCAGATGGGTGTTCACATGAGGCTCCACACATGTTAAAAGCACATCTGAGGGAATCACGCCAACCAGCCCCACCCATTTGCATTAACCATGACTCCGACATGTTTGCTGCCTGGGTGAAGTAGCTCTCCATGCACACCACTGTACATATGCAGGAATCTGTATCGATCCAGGATCCCCCTTTGTGTGAGGAATCTTGGCCCAATAAAGATTCCCATTAATTTGGGAGAGCCCTACACATGTACATATGTACACACGTAGGGGTGCTTCACAGGGCATGGCAAATGTGTGACGGGTAGGGTGTATGGCCAGCACCTGCATCATCTGGGGTGATGGTTAGCCAAAGTGACCCCATGACTCCCACTGAAAGATTTATGAAACAGATCATAGTGTGAACCAATCTGAGCCTCAGCCAACTGGAGGACAGCTTTGGACATTACAGGAAATGATAACCATCAAATGCATATAAATGCAACCACTTTTCATGCCCCATTCCAATAAGTACAAGAAGAATTTCTGCAACCTCTCCCTTTATGGAATAGATATAAGGAGGGATCTTGAAACTTCTGCCCTGATAGAAGAGATGAGATACCACTGCACCCAAAGCTTCCATCAGAGGGACATGCACTGTTCCCTCTGGGACATTAGCACAGAAACATTAAAAAGTGGAATAGCGTGTGCCTGAAACTTTTGCTGCTTCTGTCAGAATAGCTGACCACCAGATCTCTCAGGGTTAGCAAAGCGAACCCAAAGTCTTTGCCCAAAGAGTCTCAGAATGTGTATATTGCTCAGAAATTGGGCAAGAAATCCTCTGGTTTTAGCACAATAGGAGGTCTGGACCTTGACTGACATTGCTAGCATTTTAGATGGAAAATCAGCTGACCTTTGGGGTCTGGCACAGCTTGCCAAGAAAGCATTCCTGCCTTTGCTAGCCCTGCTGACTAACCTTACTTTTATATAGCTCTCTGTCTGTTTCTCAGACTGCTCAGCATAGGGATCTATTCATCGTGGGCCAAATCTCTGCTCTTACACAAGGCTTCTGTGCTTCACTGCGGGCAAGCAACTCTACACAGAAGTGTGTTTAGAAGTGGCTCTTTCCAGCCAAGCTGCAGAGCTGCAGTAATAGTCTGTCAACAACTGCACCAGCACAGCAGGGTGCTTAGTCAATAAATGAAATAGACTCAAGCCAGAGCTTGGAAGTAATTCGTTACAAGTAACAAATTATTTGTAATTTATTACTTTTTTGAGGAACGAGTGGGTAATTCCTTTACATTTTGATTGTAATAGAATGAGGAGTAATTTTATTACTTTTGAGGAGTAATTGTGATGTTTCCAGCATTACTTTGGGGCATTACTTGGGGGAGGGGGAAGCAGGGAAAGTCTTCTGCTCCTCTGATTTGTGGATGGAAATCATGTGCCTCAAACTGGGCTTCTGCACATTGCTCTCCCTCATGCTCTGTGGGTGGATAGGAGGCGATGAGGGAGGAGGTGGAGAGCAAGACAGGGTGGAGTGGAGAAAACAATTGTTTAAAAAATGGATGGTGGTGGTGAAGAATGGAGTGGAGGGGAAAAGGGGCCGGAGGCCAAGAACATGGATAAAGGAGGAGAAGGAGGCAGCAGCAGAATGGAGATAAAGAACTGTGGAAGTGAAAGAGGCACTTGGCCCACAAAGTGGCCTCCACCACCCTCTCTGGCTACTGTGCTGCATTTGCAGTATTTTAATTTTTTGCATCACAGGGGAAAATGCTTGCTTGGGTGAGTGTGCTTTCGTGGCAGGGCAGAGTCTGGGAGGTGGTTAAGTGAGAGAGATTATGCCTGCTGGCTGAGTGGGGGGGGGTTGCACTTGGTCTGACGTGCAAAGATCTGAGCCTCCCTCCCCACCTCCCTTACCAGCAGAGAGACCATTATTGCTATTTTACGGATTAAAAAAATTATTAATCATGCTCTGGTAACTTCTAGATTGGACTACTGCAATGCGCTCTACGTTGGGCTGCCCTTGAAGATAGTTCGGAAACTACAGTTAGTCCAGAATGCAGCGGCCAGATTGTTGATGCGGACCAGAAGGTCCGCTCATATAACATCTGTTTTGGCCCGTCTGCACTGGCTTCCTATTTGTTTCCGGGCTAAATTCAAAGTACTGGTTTTGACCTATAAAGCCTTACATGGCATGGGACCGCAATACCTGGTGGAGCGCCTCTCCCAATATGAAACTACCCGTACACTGCGCTCAACATCTAAGGCCCTCCTCCGAGTACCATCCCATCTAGAAGCTCGGAGGATGGTGACTAGAAATAGGGCCTTTTCGGTTGTGGCTCCCAAACTGTGGAATGGTGTCCTCGATGAGGTGCGCCTGGCGCCGACGCTGCTATCTTTTTGGCGCCAGGTGAAAACCTTTTTATACTCCCAGGCATTTTAAAGTGTATTTTTACAGTATTTTATTACTATGTTGTATTCTGGATGTTGTTTGGTTCTCGTATTGTTTGTGTGTTTTTGTTTTTTTGAGTTATTATATTTATTGTATTTATATATTGTGCCTGCTTTTACCTTTTATGTACACCGCCCAGAGAGCCTTCGGGCTTAGGGCGGTATATAAATAAAATAAATAAATAAATAAATAAATAAAATAAATTCTACTACCTCTGTATGTGTGTGTTTATTTTTAATGTTGTTTTAGGCTACTTGGATGTGCAGCAGCCAAGGCTAGCACCTTGTAGGTGTTTTTTTAAAAAAAGTAACAGACGTAATTGTAGTGAAATGAAATCGGTAGCCAATGAAGTTGGTAAAGAAGAGGTGTGGTGTGCATTTGTGGGCCAGCTCCAGTCAGCATTCTGGCTGCCGCTCTCTGTACCAGCTTAAGCGGACGGAGTGATTTTGCAGAAAGTCCAATATAAAGAGAGTTACAATAGTCCAATTTAGAGGTCACAAGGGCCTGTGTCACTTTCCTCAGGTCCAACGTTCCTAGAAACGGACGGAGTTGGCGGACTAGTTTTAGTTGAGTGAAAGCACTTCTAGATACAGTTGCAATATGGGGTTCAAGGGTCAGAGTAGAATCAAGAAGAATACCTACACTCTGAACTTGGGATTTTAGAGGGAGTGGGATCCGATCTAGGGTAAGTAGATTTTTAACTTCATAAGAGGGTTTCTGTCCAATTAATAGAACCTCCGTCTTTTCTGGGTTAAGTTTTAATTTGTTCTTATTAGTCCAGCTTTGAATAGCAACCAGGCATTGGTTTAAGGGCTGAATCGCCTCCAGGGCGTCAGGAGGAAAAGAATAGTAAAGTTGGGTGTCATCTGCATATTGATGGTAATGTATTCCGAAGTCACGGATGATCCTTCCCAAGGGCTCCATATAAATATTAAATAACATTGACGATAATACGGAGCCTTGGGGGACACCGTAGCGTAATGGCCAAACCTTAGATGAAGAGTTCTCAAGGACAACTCTTTGGAGTCTGCCCTCCAAAAAGGAGCGAAACCATTGTAATACCATGCCTCGGAATCCCATACTAGAAAGGCGGTCTAGGAGAATAGTATGATCGATGGTATCAAATGCGGCTGAAAGGTCTAACAGAACTAGATAAGTTAGATTTCCTCTGTCTAATTCAAGTCGCAGATCATCCACCAATGCTGTTAGCACTGTTTCAGTCCCATGTTTGGGCCTGAAACCTGATTGAAAGGAATCATAACAGTCATTAGAATCCATAAATGTTTCAAGTTGTGTGGCTACAGCACGTTCGATGACTTTACTGATAAAGGATAGATTAGATACTGGACGAAAATTACTAAGAAGTGCGGGGTCGAGGGAGGGTTTCTTTAATAGTGGGATTACTATTGCTTCTTTCAGAGTTTTGGGGACATGGCCTTGTTGGAGTGAGGCATTGATTATCACACTGAGCCAATTTGCAAGTTCGGCTTTCAAAGTTTTTATAAGCCATGAAGGGCATGGATCTAATGAGCAATTCGTCGGTCTCATACTAGTGAGAAGTTGAAGAACATCTGCTGGGTAAAAAGGTTGAAAGTTCGAAAGTAAAGGTGGGTGGGCAGCTTCTAATAGAGTGTCATTAAATTCTGACAATTTGCCTATATTTATATCTGATGGAGCATATTCTATCGTTGTGATAGAGTCCAAGGAGGCGCGAATCTGATCCACCTTACCTTCGAAGAATGTAGCAAACTCTTGGCAACGGGCTTGAGAATGGACAATATCGGAATCCGGTTGTTTAGGACGAAGTAGACTGTTAACTGTCTGAAAGAGTTGTTTTGATTGATTTCCGGCTGATGTAATTGCGGCAGAATAGTATGCTTTTTGGGCAGCAAATCTAGCCAAAGAGTAGGATTTCACAAATTCCTTAGTATGGGCTCGGTCGGATGGGCTCCTAGTTTTCTGCCAACGGCGTTCTAATTTTCGATAAGTACGCTTCATTTCTAACCATTCTTTAGAGAACCAGGGGACTGATTTAGATCTTGTAATCTTTAACGGGCGTAGTGGAGCCATTGAATCCATAATATCAACCATGGTGTTATTCCAAGAAGAGATCAGAGTGTCGATTGGAGCTCCAATAGGGGGGCATGGATATTCCTTAAGCTTTGTTAAAAATATGTTGGGATCTAATAGTCTCTTAGGGCGGTATAACTTCGTGGGGGATTTGATTTTAAGGGGTACAGGTGACATGAGAAGGTTACAACTAATTAGATGATGGTCCGACCATGAAAGTGGGGTAAGGATTAGATTCTCTATTCGAAGATCAGAAGTACCAGCTTCTGGTTGGAAAATAAGATCTAGGGTATTGTCAGCTCTACACTGCATCAGCAGTGTCAGGGGGGGCTGGAAATTCCTGGGTCTTTGGCAGGGAAGGAAAGTCCTTAGCCAGCAGTCGGGTTGTAAATCTGCCAGGCCTATCCGAAGCGTACTTGCCGAGTCAGAAGTCCAGAAGCGAGGTCAGTGGAGGTCCGGGATCAATTGCCAAGGAGGTCAGTCAAAGAGATGCTGCAGGGAAACTAGGTCTACACAAAGCCACGCCTGACGTTGCAGTCAGCAACAGGCTGCAGCCAAGGTGTGCCTTATAAAGAGCAGGATGGACAGCAGGTGTGAGCCCTCAGCGTTTGGGCCTTAAGGAGACAGGCCTGCCTCTCTTCTGCCTGACCTTCTGCTGTCTCCGTTCTGCAGGTGAGGGGGGAGTATCCTGTTCACTGTCTGTGTCTGGCTGCAGGGCCTCTGCTGTCCCTGGGGTGCTCTGCAGCTGAGGGGCAGAAGGAGCTGGATTCTCAGGAGGCTCCTCCGTGTCTCCTGCTGCTCCTGGGTCTGCTGCTGTTACTCCCGAGTCGTCCTCATCTGAGGAGTCCTCTGACGGGGCCATGACAGGTATGACCCGCAGTGTGCGTTGGGGCTGAGATTAACTGTTGCAGCCCCAAAGTGGACATCGAAGTTAGAAAATCAAGAGCATTGCCAGGGGCGGGGGATTCCATATGAATATTGAAGTCTCCCAAAATTAAAAGTCTAGGAGAGTCCAATAAAAGACCTGCAATTAGATTAGACAGGTCAAACAAGAAACGGCTTGGTGAGTTGGGGGGGGCGATAAATCACAAGAATCACAATGCAATTGTGATGGCCAAGCTTCAGACAAAGAGAATCAAAACCGGGGGAAGACTGAAGGAAAATTCTAGATGAGGGAATAGATTTCCGGAATACTAGAGCTACTCCACCACCACGATGATCTAATCTAGGTTGATGGTAAACAGCATAATTAGGGGGACAGATACCAGCTAAGTTAGCTCCACCTAAGTTGTCAAGCCAGGTTTCAGTAATGCAGACAATGTCAGCCTGTTCATCTAAGATAAGATCATATATTATTGTAGTCTTATTATTGACTGATCTGGCATTAAATAGTAAAATTAAATAGTCAGTACGTGTCTTTCCTCCAGGGATGGATTGGCCCTTTTGCTGATTAATTCTGGTGGGGGTTACTAAGCAACGAGAAAATACTCCCTCATTGCCTCTTCCTAGCCCAGGCAGCAGTGGCCCTCCCTCCTCCTCCCCTCCCCATCCCCCCATGGTCAGTTTCACCTATCCTAAGCATGACTGCAGGGGAGTAAATCCCACTGAACTCAATAAGATACCAATAATCAATCCATTCTTAGCAAACTTGTACAGGATCCCATGTCTTCCCATGCTCAGAGGCACATGTTACCAATTTTTTCCAAGCTACACAGGAAATGGATTGGACTGTGAAAGACCAACTGAAATTGTGTTTGCATTTTGACAAATTTGTAGGACAGTACTATATTTCAGAGGCGGTCAGGTCTCCTGCTCCCCTGGTGCATTCACTATATCTGCCCAATTTCCCTGCAGTTTAAAGTTTAAAGTTGGCTATAAGTACATTCTTAAACCACAAGGGATTTTTGCCTATTATTTATTTATTATTAAATGATAAATATATTAGTGAATATGAATCTATAGGTTTTATCCATGTGTTATATTTAAAGTGACAACAGGCTACAAAGTTCTAAGCTCCAGCGTCACCTGTCATACATACTGATAAATGAAGCAAACTACATGCTATGCAGGGAGGAGAAGTGAAATCAGAGTTAAACCCATAGATAGCATCCGCATGTGGACATTTATTTTATTTCCTTTTGCATGCAAGGGTGTGGTGGCAATCGCAAATAGCAATAGTGGGCCCCAGCACCTTTGGTTATCTGATGTCTGTGTTGGTGTGAAATATGCACCCTAGTCATACAATCCATAGACTGCAAGAAGTGTGTGTTTGGAACACACAGTCGACATGTATGACATAGGAGTTGATGCATGTAGGCTATCTTTGTGCACATGTCCTGATCCAAGTGTTGAGTCTGCAGAGTGGGCAGAGCTTAATGGACTTTTGCATAGGGCTAGTGAAAGTTTCTATATCCTTTTCCCTCCCTGTTTTCCACCATTATACAAGATCAGGTCCAAATGATTTGCAAAGCAGTGGTTCGTGACAGGCTGCCCAACTTCTCTTTCACAGCTAAGTACTATATGCTTAGAAACCAATGCTCTGTAATTAAGTGAAGTAAAATAAAGCAAGAGAAAGAAGCATATCAATAAATCTAAATTTATCTGAGCCTTGGGATCCTTTGTAAATTTGAACGAGTGTTTGTAGAAAGAGGAACCATTTCTCTTGTTTCTTTTCATTTCTGTTTCAGCTAAGGTCATCAGTCTGCCACTTCTGAAACTACAGAAACAATTCTGCCAATAAAAGATAATGCCAATGAAAACCCAGAAGGCAATTTCATCATGGTTGTGAGAAGGGTGATTGCAATATTCAAGGGAGCAGTCCATGTGTACCGAACAGATGTCAGAGTGACTGCTTATCAGAATGGAGAGGAAACAAGGCTGCTGATGAAACAGCAAGGTCAAGGCCCCTTTAAAAACCAACAGACATCTCAGTAGAACTAACAGTGTTCAGATACATGAATGCAATACTAAAAATTTGTTCACTTGGTTGCAGTACTGTAGTGGCAAATTCAGAAGTGCGGGGTCCCTTCATGATAGTCATAGCCATGCCCCTCCTTTTTTGCTGCTGGATTGAGAATGAAATCCTTGTTAATGTCTTCTCCCACAATGTCCCTATGAGCCCAATCAGCATGAGAGTGTTAGCTATTGAAAAGAGTCTCCTCAGTGGCTGACTCACCTTTCATTGTGATTAGCTCCAATTAGCAGGAAAGGACAAAGAAGCATGTTAGAAGACACTTCTCAGTGGCTAACACACTCCCCTTCCTTGCTGGTTGGCTGGTAGGATGCTGGAGACAGAGGGACCCTGCTGGGACCCTGCTCCCCAAAAAGTAAGGGGTCTAAGACCACCACCCCGAGACCCCGGATGACTACACCTCTACTTGGTTGGATGCTTGACTCCAAGACTTTTTGTTAAACGAAATGTATCAGATTCTGTATTATTTTAGGGTTGACCAGAAGAACATCACTACTTCTGGTTTCAAGTAATCCAAAGCTGTAATTAGTTCAATCTGGTGATTAAAGAGTTTCTGAACTAATTTTGATGCAGAGCTGGTACTCCATCTTTTTCAACAAAACAATGTTGAAACCAGTTGAATATTTAGTTTGTTTTTCTCTGGATGAATCAGCATACACTTTCCCCCTAATCATAGCTGGAGGAATGACAAATATATGTTGAAATTCCAACATTTGAGATTATTCTAAATATTGAGGAAATAGTCTGCTGTCACCACAAACATTTTTATAGCCCTGTGTGAGACAACAACTGAAAGAGTAATCAAGGCCGGCCTGAGACATTTTGCTGTCTGAAGCGGCAGGTAAGATCACACCCCCTAGATTGCATTTATAGAAGCTAACTGGACCAACAGTTGAATTTTACTTCAACAGCTGATAGAACAGCATCCTCAACTGCACCTAAGGCCAATGGACTAGTTTTTGGGGTACAGGGCAGATTACATGGCACACACATGTCTGTCCTTCAACAGAGGGGAACAGTTGGGTGTCTCAGGAAGATCAGATGGGATGCTGTCACCGGTGCCCCTGAGCATCTGCCACTTGCTCTACCTAATGGTAAGGCAGCCCTGGGAATAATAGGTTCCTGGGCTCCTACTGGGAGGGAGGATTATAAATCTAACAAACAAACAAATAAATAATAAGGATTTTTTCTGTGCAGTATAACGTTCAAAGTAATCAGTGCACAGTGGTGCATGCTTGAGGTCACAGTACAATGTGATGAAATGCAAGTTAGTGCCAAACAAAGTCTTCTCAGTGCTAGATCCATTCATATTCATCATAGTCTGGCCTACCTTGTCAAAATGCTATAATGTTTCACAGAGGCAATGACACCTTTTCCCTTTCAGTACAGAAATAACGGGAACACTTCTTTCTGCTTTACAGAGAAAGAGTGGATCATTCCTAATAAACATGTACAGTACATGGTGGTTGATTTATTATTGTTGTTGTTGTTGCGATGTAGATACTAGCCTAGGAGTAGCCAACTAGTGACACTTCCGATGGTGACAGATTCTAGTTCCCATCAGTCTCAGATGGCAACGTCAATGGTCAGGAATGCTGGGAGTTGTCGTCCCAACAACATCTAGATAGCACCACATTGGCTACCCTGTACTAGCACACATTACCTGCCTATATAGGCAGAGCTTGGAAAAGTTACTTTTTTGAACTACAACTCCCATCAGCCCCAGCCAGCATGGCCTCTGGATTGGGCTGATGGGAGTTGTAGTTCAAAAAAGTAACTTTTCCAAGCTCTGTATATAGGGTTGCCATATTGCCCAGTTAGCCAGGTTTTACCCAGATTCTTTGTATGCCACCCAGCGCCCGGTTAACCCCTTAGCTGGCAGGGTTGTGCTTCAGTTTGATTGACCTGAGGCAGCGTCTAGAAAACGTCATTGCAATGCCAGAAAATGGTGGTTTCCCCCCCGTTTATATGAAAAGCTCATAAATTGGGTAAGTATATACATTTCAGTTTTTTTTCCTCTTGTGTGCAGCAGTCAGATCCTGGGCAGTGTTTTGAAAACCTTCCCAATACTTGCTTTTGTAAAAGCAATGTTAATCCCATATGCCCAGAGTAAATCCCATTGAATTCAATAGGACTTACTTTTGAGTAGACATGGTTATGAATGTGCTGAAAATCAATGGGACTTTGGAGTGAATGTAAAAAAGAATTGTGTTTGTGTTCTAACTTTTTCTGTCCCCCACTCCAGTCCTATTTTAAAGCAAGTAGGCAGGGCTTACTTAGGTACTACAATTTTTATTCTGTAGGAAACTAATACTGATTTTTTAAAAACTAATACTGATTTTTCTGCAATGACCAACTGGTTTGACAATAAACTTTTATATGGGCTGTATGTATTTATACATCTGCAGTGTGTGCGCATGCGTGTATGGAGTGTTTCCAACAACCCTGTGAGGTAGGGTTGGAAACCAAAGCAGCTCACAACAAGAAATAAAGCCATTTAAAATCCAATAACCATAAAAACAAGTATAAACAGTTGGAAAACAGCGTAAAGTGGCATGATTCGGAATTTTGGGTTGTGTGAATGAAGTTGCTTATCACTTGAGGTTGCAGTTCTGTCCCTGTTTGAGTAAGCCCCAGTGAATACACTGGGACTTGCTTCTGAATAAATAAACGTAGGATTGCACTATAAATATCTTTACAGTTTGTGTAAATAATAAATATATTTGATAGTCATGCTTATATAAATATTTCTTCATTTATCATATTTTTGGTTTTTGGTTAGGAATCCTGACTGGTTGTGAGATGCTTAGTTTTCTGCCTTACTCATAGGAATCTTGTTGTGGTTGGTATGGTATTGCATTTAAGAAGTCATGGTACGAAATGGCCTGAATCAGTATAAGGCAGATTCCTTGGTTCCTAAAAGTGGGAAGAGACTCAAGGGCCATAGTGACTCCAACATTTATTTATTTATTTTTATTTACAACATTTATATACCGCTTTATTGTAAAAAATCTCAAAGCGGTTTACAGAAAGAATTAAAACAATAAAATTATTGGGAAAAGTGTTAAGGACAGATGCTTAAAAACATTCAAAGTAATAAAACCAACAATGAGTTAAAAACAGATTTAAAAACACAATAGCTTCCACATGCCTGGAGAAGCTTGCCTCAAGAAAACTGATTTTAGCAGGTGCTGAAAAGAGGCGTCTGCCTAACGTCAATAGGCAAGGAGTTCCAAAGCGTAGGCGTTGCCACTTTACAGGACTGATTTCTTACAAGAGCAGAACAAGCACTATGTGGCACCCATAACATGGAAAGCACAGCTTAAACTTGGTCTGGTAGCAAATCAGCAACCAATGCAGATTTCAGAGCAGAGGTATTATGTGCTGATAGGTTCTCCCTCATGTCAGCAATTGTGCTGCAGCATTCTCCATTAACTGCAGTCCCCAGGTCAGGTTGTGCTGCATGGGGATTTCTGTGACCTTGGCTGACTGGCTGCTAGGTTTTTTTTGTTTGGGTTTTTGGTTATGAATCCTGACTGGTTGTGGGATGCTGAGTTTTCTGCCTTACTCATAGGAATCTTGTTGTGGTTGGTATGGTATTACATTTAGGAAAGTGTTACTGCCTTTTGTGTTGTTTTTTTCCTGTTTGCATTTCACTTATCTTTAACCTCACTCCGTTATAGCCATAGAAGCAACAGCAGCATATGCAAGATAATTAACTCCCAGTGATAAGAGCAAGAATTTATAATTATTATTTTAATTAAAACAAGAGGCTTATCAGTACTTTGAAGAGGACCAGATATTTATTTTCTTTCTGAGCCCAGGACTGGGTCTTTCATGATGCCCGGTGGGGGGGGGGGAGCAGGAGAGTAGTCGATAAGACAGGCATCCTGGCATTGGTAATCTAATTAGCAAGGTATGTGTGGGGTTGTTGCACACTTCCAGGCCCAGTTTCATTTTGAGTATGGAGGTGGAACCTGTGTAGATGTGGTTGATCAAAGGGAGAAGAAATTTTGAGTTAAGCAAAGCTCTGCTTTTATAAAACCTAAGAAACATACAGATACTTTGAATGTCTGAGTGCCTGCACCAGTGGAATACTGGAGGAACTTGTAAAACTTGCTGCAACAGTATTTAGAACTGAGCATGTGGCGTGAAAGACTCCTTTTCCTAACATTTTGGCTTCTTGTTTTTCTCCACCCACCACATCTCTGAAATATATCGTATATGTAATGGTTAACCGTACCGCTGCCCTGACTTACTTTATGTTTGTTGCTATTTTGTGTTTTTATTATGTTTTTATATTGATTGTGTGTTTTTATTGTTTTTATTATATTTGTAAGCTGGCTGAGCTCTGTTTTTAACAGCAGAAGGGCAGGATATAAATCCTCTTAATCAATAAATAAATATTCCATAGTGTTGGAAACTAGTCTACGCATTTAAGGCTGAAAATGTTGCTTTTTAAAAAAAGATTTCTCACATCTTTGCCAAGTTTGTGGTGGTAATTCCTAGGCACAAAAAGAAAACAACTGGACAATCCAAATATTAATATGCAAATAATTTGCATAATATGTGAATAATATGCATAATATGCAAATTAGCCTGCCCAGATTTATGGAACTGGAATATGGCAACCCTATGCCTATAGGGCAATACCATGTTCACTGGGGAGTGGGACCACACTTTTAGTCCTGCTGTTGCATCAGCTTCCTTCAACAGCCATACAATGCACACAGTTGTCTATAAAGGAGTTCCAGTGCAAGAGCTCATGTGCAAAAGCTCTGTGGATGTCTTGATTGTGCTGATCCCTTACATGTGAGTAGGAATTCACACAGTAGTGTTCTTTTACATACAAATGTGATGTAGGGTTGGGCCTCAAAGCCCACTCCCACTCTCCAGTCTTCATGACATTGCCCTACAAGTGAGAAATGAGTGCAGAGAGTTACTGTCTATAGAAAGAACACAGTGTGAAACAGTGTGCAAACATGAAACATTATAGTCCTGTTCAACCATTCATACTCACATGTTCCCCATCACATTTCTTTATTGTTACAGTTATATCCTACATGGAGCTCAAGGCAGCACACATGCTCCCCCTCCCCATTTTATCCCCACAACAACCCTTTGAAGTAGATTAGACTAAGAGACAATTACTGGCCCAAGGTCACCCATTGAGTTTCATGGCTGAGTGAGGATTTGAATCCTGGTCTTCCGAGTCCTTGTTCAACACTCTAACCACAACACCACACTGGCTCCCTTTAAAAGTCTCTCTCTCTCTCTCTCTGCACCAGATGAAATTGTATTAGCAAGGCATGCAAGACTCCTTGTGTGATTTAGTACCCTGCCTCACTCATGAGCATGGACTTGAGTATAAATATCAAAACAGGGCTATGGATTCAGTGAAGGATCTCACAAGAAAGCAGCAAATAAGAGAGGAACTAAAACAGCTTAGAGCTTTGGGAGGAACCTGGATCATTCTCTGCTTCTATTTGTTGTCAGGATCTAACAGCCCTAACAAGATGCAAGTCTGAACATGAAAAATAAACTGAAATACAGTTAATTGGCACATTTCTTTTATTTATTTATTTTTATTTATTTATTTATTGTGCTTTTATACCGCCCTTTAGCAATAAGCTCTCAGGGCGGTGTACAATAATAAAAACAGGTTAAAATACAAGTGAGTATAAATAAAATGCACTATAAAACATATGTGAAAACAAGATTGCAACAAAAAAAAATAAAATTAACATTTGAAATTTAAAATTAAAATTTAAAAAGCCTGGGCAAAGAGGTAGGTCTTTACCTGGCGCCGAAAAGATAACAAAGAAGGCGCCAGGCGTATCTCGTCAGGGAGGTCGTTCCATAATTTGGGGGCCACTACTGAGAAGGCCCTAGTTCTAGTTATTGCTGTCCGGGCCTCGCTATGCGTTGGAACCCGGAGAAGGGCCTTCGACGTCAAGCGCAGCGAGCGGGTAGATACATAGTGGGAGAGGCGTTCCGCCAGGTATTGCGGTCCGATGCCATTAAGGGCTTTATAGGTAAGAACCAACACTTTGAATCTGGCCCGGAAACATATTGGTAGCCAGTGCAGTTGGGCCAGAATAGGTGTTATATGGTCAAATTTCTTTGTCCCAGTAAGAACTCTGGCCGCAGCATTCTGCACCAGCTGAAGTTTCCGAACCGTCTTCAAAGGTAGCCCTACGCAGAGTGCATTACAGTAATCCAATCTAGAGGTTACCAGAGCATGGATAACTGTGGCGAGGTTCTCCCTGTCCAGGTAGGATCGTAGTTGGGCCACCAGCCAAAGCTGGTAGAACGCATTCCGTGCCACCGAGGCTACCTGAGCCTCCAGTGACAGGAGCGGATCTAATAAGACCCCCAAACTACGGACCTGCTCCTTTAGGGGGAGTGTAACCCCGTCTAGGGCAGGTCGGACATCAACCATCTGGGCAGAGAGCCCCTCCACCAACAGCATCTCAGTCTTGTCAGGATTGAGTCTCAGTTTGTTAGCTCTCATCCAGTCCTTTATCGCGGCCAGGCAGCGGTTTAGTACATCAACAGCCTCACCTGAAGAAGATGAAAAGGAGAAGTAGAGTTGCGTATCATCAGCATATTGCTGGAAACGCACTCCAAATCTCCTTATGACCTCACTCAGCGGCTTCATATAGATATTAAAGAGCATGGGGGACAGAACTGAACCCTGCGGGACCCCATATTGGAGTACCCAGGGATTCGAGTAATGCTCCCCAAGCACCAACTTCTGGAGACGATTCTCGAGATAGGAGCGCAGACACTGCCAAGCAGTGCCTCCAACTCCCAAATCCGCAAGACGCCCCAGAAGGATACCATGGTCGATGGTATCAAAAGCCGCTGAGAGATCCAGGAGAACCAACAGAGTTACACTCCCTCTGTCTTTCTCCCGGCACAGGTCATCATACAGGGCGACCAAGGCTGTTTCTGTACCAAACCCCGGCCGAAAGCCCGATTGAAATGGATCTAGATAATCAGTTTCGTCCAAGAGAGCCTGGAGCTGGCGAGCGACCACACGCTCTAAAACCTTGCCCAGGAATGGAACATTTGCTACCGGTCTATAGTTGTCAAGGTTTTCAGGGTCCAAGGAGGATTTTTTTAGGAGTGGTCTCACCACCGCCTGTTTCAGGCAGGGTGGTACCACTCCCTCTCGTAAAGAGGCATTGATCACCTCCTTGGCCCATCCAGCTGTTCCATTCCTGCTAGCTTTTATTAGCCACGAGGGGCAAGGGTCCAGAGCAGAAGTGGTCGCCCGCACCTGTCCAAGCACCTTGTCCACATCCTCGAGCTGTACCAACTGAAATTCATCCAATAAAACAGGACAAGACTGTGCTCTGGACACCTCATTAGGTTCAACTGTTACAATATTGGAGTCAAGGTCCTGGCGGATGTTCATGATCTTGTCTTGGAAATGTCTCGCAAACTCATTACAGCGGGCTATTGATGGTTGTATTGCATCCGGAAGACCAGAGTGTAAAAGTCCCCAAACAACTTTATAAAGTTCCGCTGGGTGGTTAGAAGATGACTGAATGGAGGCAGCAAAGTACTGCTTCTTCGCTGCCCTCACCGCTTTCACATAGAGCTTGGTAGAGGCCCTCACAAGTGCAAGATTACATCCGTCGGGAGTTCGTCTCCATTTGCACTCAAGCCGTCTCCTTTCTTGCTTCATCACTCTTAGCTCCGGGGTAAACCACGGAGCCACTTGAGCTCTGCAAAGGAGAGGGCACACTGGGGCAATCGTGTCAGCTGCCCGGGTCATTTCTGTATTCCACAGATTGACCAGGGTTTCGACAGGAGCGTCAGTTTTATCAGCCGGAAAACTCCCCAGAGCCTTCTGAAAACCCTCAGGATTCATTAGTCTCTGGGGGCGGACCATCTTAATTGGTCCTCCACCCTTGCAGAGGGAAGAAAACATTGTGAGTCTAAACCTCAAGAGGCGGTGATCTGTCCATGACAAAGGAATAGATGTAAAATCCCTCACTCCCAGATCACCATCCCCCAATCCAGTGGCAAAAATCAAGTCTAGAGTGTGCCCCAAAATGTGCGTAGGGCCAGTAGCTAATTTACTTCCAGTGCTCTACACCCGCTTCCTAACTAAAGAGGTTCTTGCCACTTGAAAACAATGTGGGACAGTCTGATACAACAGCTGTAGTTTAAATATTGTATGGATCAGGATCCAAAATCCCACAAAATCCCATGTACCTAGTGATAATGACTGTTTCAGTGTTTAAAATCTCTCTGTAATCTAGAGGATATAGATAGCTACATAATTTGGATTCAGCCATAAATCAGATTTACTGCTATGCTTTTTTAAAATGGTACTTTAATGAAAAATATCCCTTGCGTACAAACTGCTAGAGCCTGTGTGCATTTGTCCTAAAGGATCAGAATATTGATCCATGTAAGTCCACTCTCCAGTGATGACAAACATAGCACATGATATACCAAAGTAAAAGGAACTGCAATCATCCTGGTCAGTTGAGCCATACCATGAGATAAAGAGAACTAGCTTGGAAATTCCTCCACAAAATAGCATCTCTGAGCCAAAACAGATGTGACACAGGACATACATGATTGGATCTCTAGGTGTTTTTTTTTTTTTTTACATTAAAGCAGCCATGTGGTGGGGGCTCAGATTTTCATTAGAGCAGAGGTGCTGCAGAAGGATACTCATTTAAGCTTCTCCACACTGTTTTCCAGATCTAGATTGCAACACAAAGATACTATAAGCCCCAATGGTGAAAAATACAAGTACCTGTAATATAACTGCATTTTGAAGAGAGAGGTTTTTATTTATTTTAATAAAAGTTTTTTATATACTACTTTTTGTTATAATGATTCCAAAGTGGTTTCAGTGTAATAAACACATAATATTCCAAAATACAGCTATAATGTTCATAGTCATTCAGTAACAATTCTATTCCACTGATCAACAGTACGAAAAGAGATTTGAATGGAAATAAATCCAATTCCATCTCCAAAGCCTTTGGAAACAAACAGATCTTCACCGTTCAGAGAATACCTGGTAGAGTTGTGATCATTCATGCTTTCAGCAGGAAGGAATTCCATAGCTGAGGAGCTACTACAGGGAAGGCTGTCTTCTGTGCCCTCAACAACCAGCAACATTTGTTGGTGGGACCACAAGCATTCTGCCCATCTCAGGGTTTTAGGAAAACATAGACACCCCAGTTGGATTATGATCTGAGGAGAGCAGGAGAATGCTGCGGAGTGAAAGGGTTAAGTACCTCCTCCTGCAGTACCACTGCTTTGATCAAGATTGAAGCTTCCCTCTCCGATGCTTCAAAGTAAAAAAAAAAAATGGGGGGAGTAAGGATCTTCCATAGGAGGTCCGTCTTGGTTCTTAGCGTGAGTATTATCAAGTGATATACATTTGTTAGTTGCTTTATACAAAAAAGAATGTCTCAACAACAAAATAGAATAAAATAGATAAAATCAATTAAAAGCCAAATTTAAAAATGATAAAAGTAAAACAGATAAAATCAATTAAATGCTAAATTTAAAATGATACCCAATACAAAATTCCTAAAATAATAAAAAAGGACAAGTCCTATCCCACACTACTATAAGATAAGCATCACAGTAGGGGCTAACTTAACCATCAAGAGCCTGGGTAAATAAAAATGTCTTTGCCTGGCACCTAAAAACTGATATTTGCTCCCCTAGGGAGCTCATTCCATAGATGAGGAGCCATTGACATGCACCATTTTGCCCAGTCTTTCCCTGACCCATAACACTGGACCCTGTTTTACACGTCTGAGTCCTCTGAATTTCTATTTTATTTGCTTTTATGTGTTTTTTCCGCTGTTCCAGATTTTCTGATCCCAGCTAGTAATCTGGCTGCTGAATTCTGCCCTGGCTGTAGTTTCCAAACTGTCTTCAAAGGCAGCCCCACATATAACACATTGCAGTAATCTAACCTAGAGGCTACCAGAGCACAGACAGCTGACACCAGGTTATACCTGTCCAGATAGAATCACACTTGGGCATAAATGTAGAAGTTCTTGCCCAACACTATAAAAACCAAAGCGCACTAACTTTAGTTTAGTACAGGTTTGTGGATGACAAGCAACAAGCTCTGCATTGTACAATGCATTTAAGAACGAAGGTGAATGCCATTATTGCCATTTAAGAGCCCAATTTAAAGATAAAACTGAATCTGATAGTAAGTACTCTCACAGCCTTTTAAGACTCAGAGTGGTGGCCCCATGGGTGAATGTTCATTTGTGCCCTGTCTCCTTTTTATCTCCATTAGAGTGTACTGTTTGTCACTGTTGATGTGCCTTTCTCCATGTGTGAATCTTGGGCAATTGCTCCCATTGCTTTCCCTTACGAGGAAAGGTTGCAGCATTTGGGGCTTTTTAGTTTAGAGAAAAGGCGGGTCAGAGGAGACATGATAGAAGTGTATAAAATTATGCATGGCATTGAGAAAGTGGATAGAGAAAAGTTCTTCTCCCTCTCTCATAATACTAGAACTCGTGGACGTTCAAAGAAGCTGAATGTTGGAAGATTCAGGATAGACAAAAGGAAGTACTTCTTTACTCAACGCATAGTTAAACTATGGAATTTGCTCCCACAAGATGCAGTAATGGCCACCAGCTGGGATGGCTTTAAAAGAAGATTAGACAAATTCATGGAGGACAGGGCTATCAATGGCTACTAGCCATGATGGCTGTGCTGTGCCACCCTAGTCAGAGGCAGCATGCTTCTGAAAACCAGTTGCCGGAAGCCTCAGGAGGGGAGAGTGTTCTTGCACTCGGGTCCTGCTTGCGGGCTTCCCACAGGCACCTGGTTGGCCACTGTGAGAACAGGATGCTGGACTAGATGGGCCACTGGCCTGATCCAGCAGGCTCTTCTTATGTTATTATGTTCCCCCCCAAAAGAACCTGGGTAGTCTTCTTTGTGGGAGCGTACATGTTTGATATCTAAGTGGTCCCAGGTTCACTTCTAGGCATCACCAGTTAAAAGGCCCTAAGGCAGGTCTGAGAGAGAGTTTGGATTGCTGCAGGGGTAGACAGTACTAGGCTAGGTGGACCAAAGGTCTGCCAATGCAGGCAGCTTGTTATCTTCTTATATTGAAACTGCTTCTTTCTTTTTCCCTCTGAAGCTTCAATGTCACTTTGCATAACCCAGATATTCACATTACAACAATGCTTCATCTTGTAGGCCTCATTGGTATGTAAGGAAATCAAGATTACTTTACAGTGTTTTTGGCTGACAAGAACTGAAGTATTTTTGTACTTATCACTTGATGGAAATCTGGAATGGATTTGCTGAAGACTGAGTAATCTCACTTTTTATTTTCATTCAAGGGCTGTTTCTGTTAAGAAAATAGCTGACTAGGTTAACATAAGCTTGCTTTTTTATGCTTGAGCTGAAAGTCGTCAAGAATATGAATTCTGTTACACCTGGCCTGCTCTTAATGGGGGCTTCAAAAATAGGCCATTTTTGGTTATGAAGATATGGCTGGCTGGTGGTTTATATCAGCTGACAATAACTTGGAGCAAATAAAAAGGGTATTAAAAGTCTAGTCACAGTAGATTTCTGTTCTGTTCTATCAGGGGAAGAATCTGATCGGGTCCTGGCTGAAACAGAGGTTAATAATGGCTACAATAATGTCATTACCATGGTTTAACAGAAAATTCCATATTGGGTGAATTATGGGGAAATGTCTAATGTTGTTGTTTTTGTTGTATTTTTACAAGTTTGTTCAGAACCTGGGAGAAAAATAAAATTCTCTGCTGGCCTCAGTTTAATGACACCCTCTGTCCCCCGGGCCCGGATAAGTCATTCGGGAAAGTTTATACATGGGAAACGTATCTGGTTTCAAGGTTTAAAAACTGGAGAGTGGAAGGAAAGTTAATTTCAGATGATGAAGTGGTAAACAAAATGGGCAAAGAAACACCATTACTTTATTAGCCTTTGCTGTGGCCTCTCAATGACAAATGTAATGCGTACTCCTGCCTTTGGTTTATTGTGGCGATAGGGCTGAGACATGTTTATGGCAAAGATGGAGAGAGCTGGTGTAGTGCAGCAAGAACAGTTCTCCTGGAACAGTGATGATTTGGTGGTGTCTTTTGAACGTGACCTGAAGTTTAGGGTACAGAGTGATAAGACAAAGTGAGACTTTGGACAATAATATCTTGGTTTAATAAGCCGGCATACGAACAAGGCATTGGGCAGCATGTGCAGCACCTTCACTCCTCCCTTCAGAGCATGAACAGACAAACCCAGAAGTCTTCAACTTTCGTTTTCCATTTTGTCCAAACCAGGAAAGTATGGTTCCCACATTTTGAAGTTTTTTTAATATCCTGGCTTGTTCTTAAGGTGGTAACCTTAGTTTCTGACTTTGAACAAAACAGGAAGCTAGAGTTAATTGATGACTTCTTGGTTTATTTGCTTTATTTTCAGAGGGTGTATGTAGTAGTGTAGTGATAAATTCAGAAGTGCAGGGTCCCTTCTTGATAGTCATGCCAGGTCCTCTCACAGCCATACTCCCTTGCTCACTCGCTTGCTCTCCGTTATCACCTCCACACTTCTCAGTTCTTCCCACGTGCAACATCTCCCACAACAAGAGATGTCCCTAGGGCCAATCAGCATGAAAGGGGTGCGTGTTAGCTGCTGCAAAGAGTGGCTGACTCACCTTCTTTCACTCTGATTGGCTCCAATCATCAGGAAAGAATAAGGAAGCATGTTAGAAGCAGAGCTTGGAAAAGTTACTTTTTTGAACTACAACTCCCATCAGCCCCAGCCAGCGTTATGCTGGCTGGGGCTGATGGGAGTTGTAGTTCAAAAAAGTAACTTTTCCAAGCTCTGGTTAGAAGACTCTTCTCAGTGGCCAACACACTCCCTTTTCATGCTGATTGGCTCATAGGATGCTGGAGACATAGGGACCCTGCTGAGACCCTGCTCCCAAAATAGTAAAAAGTCTAAGACCTCCTGAGACCCTGGACCACTACACCCCTGGGTGTGTGTGGTCAAAAGGCTTACTCACATCTTGGCTGCTTAAGCTAAGATATCTGGATGCAGTCATAGTGTCATGTCAGAACCTCACAAACATAGATGGCCTTCAGCCTTGGAAACCACTCTTCATGTGCTTTCTATAGCAGCAGTTTGGATTTGGGGAGTAACACTGTGTGATGGTGCCTAAAATCCTGTCAAATTGTATCAAGCAGGTCCAGTCCTTCCTTACAGCTTGATGCCATATAAACAAAATTCTCCCCTGAAGTCTTTCCCCCCCAAATGTCTAGGATTCATTCCTCTAGTATTCTGTGTGTGTGTGAGTTCATTATTTATTTATTAGATTTATATCCCACCCTTTCTCTCAGTAGAAGCCCAGGGACATTAAGTTTAGAAAAATCAATAGTATGTTTTGTTCTGCAGTAACTCTTAAAAATGAGTTTTTAGTATCTACAACACTGCATTCTGTTACTTTGGGATTAATAACTTCAGACTGATTAATTAATAAAGCCATTCTTAATTGTGAGACAATTTAATAGGTAGAATCCATCTGGAATCGTAGATTTTGGCACAGGAAAACATCAAGTGGTATTCTTTTATCAGGGGACCAATGTACCAAGAGCTTCTCATAAAGGTGCTGTAAAACCTACAGAAATGGCTGGTTTGAACATCCAGTCCTAAGAGCAATCACGTCAGATTTCTAGTGTGTGTTGTATATGGGAGGAGAGTAACTTGCTTGAAAGAATTTGCAGTTTTAAAAAAATGTGTTTACATCTGCTAGCATAGCCTTCTTTCTGATGTTCTTCCTTCCCATTGGGCTTAATGCTGTGTAGTGATGCTTCACGCGCATGAAATCTGAACAGTTATGGATAACATGCTCCAATGATAACCAAAGAGAATGCTCCCTGGTGCTTAAATGTTAGAGGTTGGCTCCTGACACAGAGCACGAGAATTTATAGGTATAAGGCTGTAAAAAACTAACTATCTTGGCCCATCAAAATGTCTCTGTGCAGCAAAGGGAAATGTTGCTCCTAGCCAGAGAAAGCTACAGGGTCTTTGGCAGTCCTGTCCCTCCTCCCAAAGTGAGTCTGATGCTCAGGTCAGCCAAAAGCATTGCCAGCCGTTCATACAACTTCCTACTGAATGTTCTGATAAAGTAATTCACTCCAGCTTAGCAGCTGGATTGCCAGGTAGCATCTATAGTGAGAGGAGACACCTGTATCATACACTGATGAGTTCAGGGACCGCATGGTTTTAGTCTTTTCTTTGCCAATAAATACTTAGCCAATTTATATACCCTAGTGTTACAGTGGAAATTCATTAGTGATCTTGGGGCTATAGCGTTCAGACCAATGTACACATTGCAGAGACGGTATGCTTCTGAATATTGGTTGCTGGAAACCGCAGGAGGGGAGAGTGCTCTTGCTCTCAGATCCTGCTTGCAGGGTTCCCTTTGAGGCATCTGGTTGGCTGCTGTGAGAAGAGGATGCTGATCTAGATGGGCCACTGGCATGATTCTTATGTCAACACCTTTGAAACACTCAGGTTTTCCTGCATTGCTCATTGTAAATATGCTGCCCAATCATAAACCTGAGGTCTTACTATGATTCATGCACAACTCTTGTTCTATTCAGGTGTTTGGTTCAAAATGTGTGGGCTAAAAGTGAGGAGGGGGTGGAGTGAGGTGCATGCCAGCCCCCCCCCCCAACAGCCCTATGTGTGCTGGCTCCACTTCAGTCAGACAATCCCACGTCATGAGGGAAGGTCTGAAGGGGCATTTGAAATGCATTTGGGTGAATGCTCTTAGAATTTGCCTCATAGTCCAGAACCCTGATAAGACCCTTTCTTCTTAGTATGCTAGATCCATCTTGCTCATGTGACACTTTTATACTCATAGCCACAGTATTTTGGGGTTATCTGGGTCTTTACACTCTTGCCTTCTTTCTTCTGGTCTCTTTAAGGTCAGATTAATGTAATAATGACAGCTCTATGCATTCAATTCCAGGTTTGGTCCAATGCCCAATTATGTAGAAAGTGAGGGAAGGAGGTCAACTTACCATCCATCCCTTTAGAATATGTCCTCAGTTGGGCTATTTTCTGCTTTTGGAGCCTGACTGGAGGGGGGTGGGGATGACCGTGGAGGACAAATTGAAGAGGCAAGTAACAAGCGAGGAAAACTGTGGCAACTCATGTCCTTGTGATCCTTTACTCTTTTAGACCCACCAACAGCTGTTTTCAATTTGAATGGGATAAATCTGGGTTTAAAAAACATGGACTTTGCCACCGACACATCTACTTTGGCCCTTAGTCTCATTACTTTTTGTGTAATCCGTCTGTGTGGAGCGCTGTTTGTGCTTGTCTTTTTGTTTGTAGAAGTATCTGGCAAAGTGGTGTGTATTGAAAGAGCAATGATTTACAGGAGCAGTCTGACAGTCTTTGCGTTTTAATGAAGGGAATGTCAGATTATTATCTCTAAAGTATATATAAAGTTTGCTGGTTCAAATGCTGCTTGGATCAGGAACAACTAAGGTTGTTTTCACACTTGTCAGGACAATGCAGGTCAAAATGACTTGCATTTCAGTCTGACATCAAAGTACCAGTGGAGCTGTTTATATCTTCTAGGACGGGTGCTTAACTTCATTTATTTTAATGGATGAAACAGCTCCAGGTCAGAAGAAAGCACAGCATTCTTAGTGAATCCATTAATGCTCTAGGAACCTGTGAAAGGCTCATCTGATTATATCATGTTAAATTGCACAATGGAACAAGCTGACCCAAATTGTTGTGGGGTGTGTTAAAACATTTTAACACCATTGTTGCTTCGCTCATCTGCACAAACCCAAGACAGAAGTGCACACATATCCCACTGAAAGCAATGAGGCTTCAGCACTTAAAGCACTTATCAAATTGATTCCTCTGGGATTTTTGTACATTTTGTTCTCAGGATCTAGAAGGGTTAACAGTCAGAAAGGGATATCGGAAGTGTTGGGACAGGAAGGGTAAGAGATGAGCCACTCACTTACTGAAGTTTGCTTGTGTGAGCATACCTAGAACTGGGGGGAAATTGCCTCTCTCTAAAGCCCACAAGCACTTTATGTTCATGAATCAACCCACATTTTTCTCCTGCAGTGTTTTCCCACCTCATTGTAAACTAATGGAGTTCATTCCATTACATGGGAACATCCTGTAGGGGAACATTTGGGGGGTGGGGTCTGTTCAGTCTGCTGCCTTCTGATTTTTATATACGCATTTTAAAGTAGATTGTATGTTTTCTTTTCTATTTGGCCTGCATTTGTAATTGTAGCAAGTGTAATGCACCATGCTAAATGCTGTATGAGTTTTACAGACATGCAGCAGACCACCTGAACAAAGCTCGTGGACCACTGGTGGTCTGTGGGCCACAGTTGGGAACCCCTGCTCTAGGATTTTTCAGAGTGGTTGTCAGTGATGGGTTACCATTTCTCCACATATGTGTCATGTGTTTAATTTAATATACGTGGCTGATGAATGCCCACATACTGTTTTTTTCCCAAGCTACATAAGTGGATAGCAAGCTCGCACAATGGATCTTTCCCTCCCCCTGCAGGAGCTTTTTTGGGGGGGGGTACTAGAGGCTGAAGGAGGGGGAGAGAGAAAGGGAAAGATCTATTGTGTGAGCGTGCCTTTTGCTTGTGCTAACATTACTTAGAATCTATTAGACCTAATTTGGGTGCAATGCTAAGCTTATATTTTGAACAGCCTGACAAGATTTGTCTCTTCTTGTAAGGAATTTTACATAGAGCATTCATCCACAATAATGAAGATATTTAAGTCATGGTGCTTTATTTTCCTCCTGCTGGAATATGCTGTTGGTGCTTTATGCTGCTGACATCTGGCAACAAGCAGCCCTGTTTACAGTAAACACAAGTCATCATAGCCCGCCATGTATTTTATTGCTTGTGGGTTTTGTTGCTTTGTCATATGCAGCAATTATGCACATGACATAGTGTTTCTATTTGGATAATAAATGCTTCCGTCTTTGAGAGTACTGTGAGAATAAACTCACCGTATATTAAATGCTACTGTACAAAGTCAAATGGGATAATGACAGCCTCAGCTAGAAGAAACATTAGTTCCACAAGTCCTGCAGACTTTTAGAGGTCCTGCTGGCTTTGTTGGTCCAAATGAAAAGACTGGATTACAGTTTACATCACTGGAAAAGAGAGATAAGAATGCAGTATATTTGTGGTTTGTTATTAGCTGGCCAGAGCAGAGGAGCAAACAGTATCTACTGGTCAACGCTAGAGGCAAAGTCTCTTGAGAACAGACAGAATCAGGGTGAGTAGGAACGTATATGAAGGAGACTTATACTGAGTTGGATCATTAGTCCATCTAGCTTAGTACAGTATTACCTATGCTAGACATGGACAAAAAGTAGATCAGGATTCTCTGGTAGGTCTCTGAGTGATTTGCAGTAGACTGGTAAAGGTTTCTGACTTCCAATTACAACAATAACAACTCTAGCAGCAACAGCAAAATGACTTGCCCTCCTAAATTAGGCTGCTGAAAGAAAGAAAACTCATTGGCAGTGGACTTTTTTGCAAAACGACAGTAAGCTCAGTGCAGTTCTAGTACTAGAAGCATATTCCTAGGCTCAGAATGTGGTTGGAGGCATCCTGTCATTCAGCTGTATGGTCTTCTGCACCTGGCTGTGGTTGGTAGATCTTGGGGTTCTAGTAAAAAATAAAAGTAGATCCAGTAAGCCTAAAACCTGGAGATGTTAAGGATTGAACCAGGGCCCTTCTGCACACAAAGCAGATGCACTCCTGCTGAGCCATGGCCCTTCCCTGTAATTAATTTCATAAATAAATTCTAAAAAGGAATTTAACCGTTCGGTTTTCTTTCTTTTTCAATTTAAGCAATCACCCCTCAAGTGATTATTTCATATTATTGACTAAAACTTGACTGCTGGTATAACTGTTCAGAACATTCTGAACATTCTGGAACATTCTCTTGCTCTTTCTGGATAATATTACACACACACACACCTTTTTGTGCATAGATATCCTCCCCCTCCCCCTTTATAAAAACATATTAGTGATGCCAACTGCAGTATTGTTCTGAGACTACAAAATAGTTAAAGATGAATGTATTGGACACTTAAAATAAGATGATTATTTTGAAATGAGGTAGCTGGAAGGACAAATTGTTATTAAAAAGGTATCGTTCTTGCTTAGTTGATATATTGTTGATGTTCTTTCTTTTCTATCAACATTAAATAAAAAATTACTGATGCAGCAGGCTTTATGGAAATGTTCTAGAGGCACTCTTGTATGTACATCATTACACAGCTGTACAATGATCACTATTAAGGACCTTATGTGGTATCTAGTCCAACCTCTTGCACAAAGGTAGGATTAACTAGACTGAAATCATATGCCAGATGCTTCTTAAAAATTGTCAAAGACTGTGATTTTACAACTCACATATTCCTTCTACCAATGTCTTATTATTTTTCCCTAAATCTTCTTACTCTTTTAAAACCCATCCTTATATATTAGTTTAGAGTATATAATACCAAATGCTTCTTATAACAGAATATTAATATACATTACATTAAGTACTTGAGGCTATGTAGTTTTAATTGCATTTAGACTATCAGCCTTCTACTTGGTGTTGCTTGGGAATTCTAAGAAAGCAAAACAGTGCAGTTTTGAAAGGAGTGGTTAAAATCGGTGCAGTTTTGAAAGGTTCAGTCTGCCATTTTGATTCAAAATGGCATCTAATTGTATCCAAACAGATATGAAAACTTGCTTCTTGATCTCAGGAACCATCATCCAAAGCTTGGTTATGATAATTTAAAAAGTGTCCAAATGCATAGCGAACAGACAAACAACTTTCCAAACTATATAGTAGATATGAATTGCCCCTTTAATCATTTTTAGATACAGCATGAATGATGTGAAAGCCTGAACTTTTACCTTAAAAGAATGAGAGCTGAATATTCCGAAGCATAGAGATAGAGAAAAAAATGTTGGGCTAGTTAGGAAGTAAATGGTACAGCTCCCAAAAGACGATGACGCCTGTGCGTGGATTTGTTTTATGTGGGGAGATCGGCGCATGATGATCAACACACAATCTTGACAGAAAAAGGCTTTGATCCAATGGCATGGGATACCACAACGATTGGAAGTCTTTTATCTGCTGCAGCCTTCACCGCCTTCACAGCCGTTGTAACGTACACATTGTTATCCTCCGCCTGTTCTGCCGTTGAGGACTTTCTTGGATCGTTCTTTGTCTGGTTCCTCTCCCTTGACCTTACTGCCATGGGTGACCCTGCTGGGAGTACATGACAGGGTTCATTGGATCATCAATGGTATGTAGATAATTCATAAATTAACAGGAGGCATGAATACTGGCTCTTATCAGAGTAACACAGGCAAAAAAGGATAGGTCCCAGTCTTCATTTTGCCAGAGTGGCTTGTCATCGATGAGATGGAAGCAAAGAGTCAAGGATATCATGAAGAATATGCATGGGGACCATTACTTGTACTTCAGCTTAATTTCAGTAAAATTAGCAGATGACACCAAATGTTCAGAATAGCAAAATCCGAAACAGACTGGAAAGATTACTGTTGATTGATCAACAGATAAGATTAAATACAATAAAGTAAAAATTGATGTATGAGGGGGTAAAAAATCAAATAAAATGCCAACTTTATATATGCAATAACAACATCTAACATATCTGTGAATAGATACCCAGAAAAGTGATAGTGGCATAGTGTAAAGGTCACTGAAAATAGCACGTGTGTGATGCAATAGACAAATTCCATGTTAGGAATTGTTAGGAAAGAGACTTTAGGATATATTATAGGTTGAAATCCCACATATTACCTACCTAGGAGTAAGTCCCATTCAGTATCTGCATAAATCAGTAAGTATTGCATTGCTATTGTATAAATTTTGCTTCAGCTAGCCACATAAGAATACTATATATACTTTGGATTTTAAAAGGAACATCTTTTAAAAGAAAGGGAGATACACAAAAAGAAGGGAAAACAAAACTATTAAGTGGTTGGGATTTGTTGCTGATGGAGCTTTAAGTTTAAAGTGACAAAATGACCATGGATTGGAAGGCCAATAGTTAGTGATAAGGGGCATGGTAGTGAATAGCATGTGAATAGGGTTCTATTTGGGTGAATAGAATTGTTGTTGTTGTTACAGAAAAATACCATCAGTAAGAATTGCCAAAAATGTGAGGTGCACAATATCAGCAGATGTTTCCTCTTCCTCCAATTTGATGTTTAAGGCTAGCTTTGCTGTTTCTTCTACTGATATTCTTTTCAAGGGCTGAAAAGCGAGATGATCGTATGAAGATGTGTATGTTATAATTTGCAATGCTGACTTCGATTTCATTCCTTTATATTCTTGCTCATCCGTTGAGAACGTTTGAAAGAAAATGTTTCTGCATTGAAGCGAATTCTTCGTTGCAAAGACAAATATTTCTGAATGTTCACTTATAGTAGGAGGGCCTGGGGGTGGAGCATGTTGAAAGGTTTTATTTTGATAGGCATGAAGAAGGCATGATGTCAACCTGTTTCTTATAAAGTTTATCTGGCCATCTTGGCTCCAGTGAACTAGGCAAGAAATCATGGCAAAAGAAACTTTCCTCATGAGACTTGCAGTTAGTTTACACAGCTGGTGTGATCCTTTCCCCATTTCTTGTCCATAATTGCAGGGATTTGTTTGGAGAAATGTATTGTATGAACCAAAAAAGTCCACTGCAGTCACAGATATGATAGTGGGAGTGAATCTGCAGAGTGTCATTTCACATGTAGAAGCATTTGTGATGTGTGTGGTGTGGATACAAGGCAGACTTCCCCAACATGGTGCCCTCCAGACATTGTTGGACTATAGCTCTGATCATTTATGGCCCTTGGCCATGCCAGTATGGGTTGATAAGTGTTGTAGTTCAAAACTTCTGGAGGGCACCACATTGTGGAAGGCTGATAAAAAGGAATTGCATGGAGGCCTTAGGTAGGGCTGCCAGCAGGATATACTGGGCCCTCCGCCCCACTAAAACAGGGGGCACAAATTTGCATAAACTTTGCTGACATTTTGTATCATATGCAAATATGTTAAGGTTTTTATGGGTGGGATGGAGTGCCTGAAAAATAAATCATGGACTACACGAAAATAATAAGAGAGAATGTTTGACAGACAGAATGTCAACAGGTGAAGCTTTGCCCAGAATTGGATTTCCAGATGCTAAAAACGGATTAACCTGTTGAATTTGTGCTTGTCGCACAGTTATTAAAAACACAAGAGCCCTGTTGTCCCCCAATACCAATCCTAAGCCATACATGGAACTCAAGTTTCATGAGATGTAAACTATTTATGTTACTGTAGGTCAGAGATGAGGAACCTTTTTGGCTCCGGAGGCCAGATCTTTATCTAGCCCAACTCTGCAGGCCAACATTGAGAGGTAGGCAGGGCAACCCACCTGTCAGTCACATGATATAATTATGACATCACATGATTGACAGGTGGGTTGCCCCACTCATCTATCAAAATCCCTTGTATTGGGTTCTCAAAGTTGGGAACCACAGCACAAGGGACATTGCCAGCCTTATACTTTGTGAGCCTCTCTGTGCATCTCCTTTCCACCCCTAATATTTGAGGTGCAAAGGACAAGTGGATAGAGGTTTGCAAAGCCCATTGCAATCCTCCCCCCGCTTTTCGTTTCCAAACTCCCCCCCCCATGCAAGGGACAGGCTGCTTCATCCCATTTTGTAACAGTGTCCTGGTTGAGCTGATGAAGTTCTTTTGAAAGTATGTTTAAATTGTAATAGTCCCTATGTCATTTTAAATGTTGCCAAATATTTAAGCATTGTTATTGACACTAGGGCTAAAATGCTTGCTGATTAGCACTTTATAGAGCAACTGGTTTTAATGTTTGTTCAACTGTTTGTAATGGTCGCTGGATCAATTAACATATTCGATTTGATGCTGATTATCATGGTGACATTGGTAGTGATTAGCAAAGTAGGCCTGGAAGAAAGGAGAAAGGAACATGGACAGAGGACTCTGCATCTCTCTCTCTCTCTAGTGATGAGCAAGCGAGCAAACAACGTAATTGCTTATGGAACAGCCTGAACCACTTCATGGTTCATAGGAGAAAAAAAAATTGATTTCATTCTAGACTGTGAGCACCTAACAAGAAGAATGGTTGTTTAAAGAGCAATGTTCAGGAGCAGCCACCATTGTTCTTCAAGATGACAGCAGTAAGGCTTCAATTGACTCCAACACAAGCAATGCCTGGCTAATCTTGAGTGCTTTGGAGACTCACACTATAATGTTTTTGGCCCACTTTCCAGAAAAAAAGAGGTTCTGATATATTTGGCAAGGCTTCAGAAATACTGGCTACTCACCGCAACGAAGTGTAACCTTCAAACTATTTCAGTTTTACCCGGCATCTTTTAGAAAAGTATTTGCCAAGCAAAACCATCTCACTGCAGATGTGAGATGTGTGATAAATTTTAGCGGTAAAGTGGTTGGCTGGATATTCTCCAGACTCCTTCTGATTTAAGGCCATTTGAAAATCGTGTGTACAAGCCCATACATATATATTTTCAGACCTTTTCTTCAGCTTAGTAACTCGGCTTCATGGGCGGGCTTATAAATGATAGGAAAACCAGACTGCAAAACCTTCTGGATTTCTTTACATGTACCCTGAGCTCTGGAGTGTAATCTCTCACATTTAAATTAATTAATTTATTTACTAAATGTATATCCTACCTTCTTCTAGGGAGCTCAGGGAAGTTCTCCATTATATTTTCACAATAACCTTGTGAGGCAAGTAAAGCTGAGATAGTGACTGGCCCAACGAGCTGCATGGCCGAGTGAGAATTTGAGCCTGGGTCTTCCTGGTCTTGGTTCTATATTCTATCACTCTGGACCATTATTTCTTGTCCTACGGGTTTAAAACATTTTTGACTGACAGGACAATCTTGATGGTGTTTTTTTCTCACTCTTTTAAATTCATGTTACATATCAAATATTGCATATTCATAGTGTGTCAGAAAATAACTTTTTAAACCTATTTAAATAAAAAGGATCTTGTTTTCAGTTCTCATCCATAGTTGGTGCAAGGTGTAATCCCAACCACCCGATGATTATTTTCAAAAGCTCCTTAGAAGGTCTTAGGCCAAGGAACAGCATGCTGAAGAAATGCAGTGTTCCCATGAGCCTAGGAGCTGCTCTGTGTATGCAGACTAGATGCAAAATAAGCATACAAAAACATATAGTGCATATTTCCAACTATGAACCAGAGTTTGCTTCACTGTTCATGCTAAGTGGCTCTGACTATTTCCCAGGTAGAGGTTAAGAAAAGGTGAGGCAGCCCTGCGCACGAGCCCTTTTCATTGTTATTCTCCACAGGTCCCCAAACTCTATTTCAACCTTGTGTTTGCACATAAGCATTCATGCATGGATTTCTGTTGTTCTTCGAGTATTTCAGTCATATGGCAAATGTACTTTCAATGAAGGGAAACCTATAGCTTCAGGAAATGTTGCTACTTTTTGTGTGTGCATTTCCCCCCATTCCAGCATATTTTTCATGCTGCCGCCAAGAATATTCTCTGAAAACCAAATGATCATAAGACAAAGGGGAATCTTAGAAGGCAACAAAATAAATATGAAACACATCATTCTTGTAGACAGAGTTGTAAAGATGACCTTGCATCATTTTCAAGGTCTGTTACTCAGAATTTAGTGCAACCATGTTTCTCTAGCTAACCAGATAAGCTTACATTTTGTGTTATAGAAAGAAATAGAAATCACTTTGCAATAAGCCATATTTTTCTAACTAAATAGAAACATTTATAACTTGCATCACTGGGGGAAAATACCCCAAACCTTAAACAAGACCATTTTCCCCATTCGCAGGCTGGATTTTTCTTCCCTACAGCCTTAGGCCATCTTTTCAAGAGTCACCATATGTAGGACTTTAGGCATACTGTAGAGAATCGGTCCCATGTGCAATAGCACTGCATATTTAAGGCCACAGGGGAGGGGATGAATGCTTCCTCATATAAAGCAAATCCTATAATTTATTTTCTTTATTTATTACATTTATAGCCTTTCCATTTATTTCTTCCAAGGCCTAAATGCAACATATATAGGTCCCCCTCCCTGCATTTTATTACCAGCAACAACCCTGTGAGGTAGGTTTGGCTGACAGATGGCTGACCCAAGGTTACTCCATGAAGCTCCATAACTGAGTGAGGATTTGAACTCTAAACCTAGTCCAGCATTCTGACAACTCCCCCCCTCTGGCTCTAGCCTAGCTGGAGCATTCCTACCATTTGATTCCCCAACTCCAGACTGAAGGAGTAAAGTCTAGCAACAGATTCATAAAAACCTAGGAAGAGCTTTGCTTATAGTCCCGCACTTTATTGCTCACAGTGGTCCAACTAGATGTGTTCAGGAAGCTCACAAGCAGAGGATGAAGCGAATAGCCCTTTCCTGCTCTTGTCCCTTACCACTGGCATACTTCTCTCTCAGCCTACAGCTTTCATTTAGTTATCATAGCTAACAGTTGTTGACAGACCCTAGTAGCTGCTGGGGGGGCAGTGCCAGTGGGGCTGCCTTGTCTTCCCAGCTTCCCAACACACATTGCTGCTTCCCGAAAAAGGGAGGGGTGGGGAGCTCAGCCCAGTGTGGTGCATGCTGGCAGGATTGTGTTCCCCTGCCCCTCTCCCTCTTGGTAAGCATCAGCAACACACAGTATTGGGAAGCCAGGAGAGCAACCCAGATCCACCTGTGCTGCCACGCCGGCTGCTACTGTGTCTCATTCTCTTTTAAAGCCATCTAAGCCATCACCACATCTTATGACACTGAATTTCATGAGCGTGGTGCAGCTATTATGAGATCCTGTGTTCTAGTATTATGGGAGGGGGTGATTTTTTCTATCCACTTTTTCCACCCCATGCATAATTTTATAAACTTTTATCATTTGCCCTATCATTTTTTCCACTAAACTTCAGTTGGTTCAATTAGTTTCTAAATTTCAACTGGCACAAAATGCATTCATTTGGCTACAGGTTGGGGCTGGGGCTATGGAGCATATTATACCCACTTGTATTATTATTATCTTTATCTTTATTTATACCCCGCCCTTTTTCCAAACTGGAACTCAAGGCGGCTTCCAGATAAAAATAAGTACATATCATTAAGAACCTATACAAATATAAAACATATAAACATATAAAATCAGCATTAAAACAAGATTAATCTATTAAGATGTTAAAACCAATTAAATATACTCTTAAAATACTGCAACCCAGTTTAGGAGCATACAAGTAAAACAATAACATACAGCATCCTCTTCAGTCACTACCCTTAAAACCTTCAGTTCCAAAGGCCTGCCGAAAGAAAAAAGTATTTAGCTGTCGGCGGAAAGACTGCACAGAGGAGGCCATTCTTGCCTCCCTAGGGAGGGAGTTCCAAAGCCTAGGGGCAGCCACCGAAAAGGCCCTATCTCGTGTCCCCACCAGTCGCACTTGTGAAGGTGTTGGGATCATGAGAAGGGTCTCTCCTGAAGATCTCAGGGCCCGGGCAGGTTCATATAGGGAGATACGGTCTGACAAATAGCCTGGACCTAAGCCGTATAGGGCTTTATAGGTCATAACCAGCACTTTGAATTGTGTCCGGTAACAGACTGGCAGCCAGTGGAGCTGTTGCAGCAGGGGAGTTGTATGGTCCCTGTAACCAGCCCCAGTTAACATTCTGGCTGCAGCTCGTTGCACCAACTGAAGTTTCTGAACAGTCTTCAAAGGCAGCCCCACATAGAGCGTGTTACAGTAGTCTAAGCAGGATGTAACTAAGGCATGTGTCACCATAGCCAGATCAGACGACTCCAGGAACGGGCGCAGTTGGCACACTAGTCTTAACTGTGCAAAAGCATTCCTGGCCACCGCAGAAACCTGGGCCTCCAGGTTTAAGGCTGAGTCCAGGAGCACACCCAAACTGCAAACCTGCGTCTTCAGGGGGAGTGTAACCCCATCCAGCACAGACTGAACCCCTATTCCCTGATCTGCCTTTCGACTGACTAGGAGCACCTCTGTCTTGTCTGGATTAAGCTTCAGTTTGTTCACCCTCATCCAGTCCACCATTGCTATCAGACACTGGTTTAGAACTGAGACAGTTTCCTTGGAATTAGGTGGAAAGGAGAAGTAGAGTTGGGTGTCATCTGCATACTGGTGGCACCGAACCCCAAACCTCCGGACAGCCTCTCCCAGCGGTTTCATGTAGATATTAAATAGCATGGGGGACAAAACTGAACCCTGAGGGACCCCACAGGCCAACGGCCAAGGGGTCGAACAGGAATCCCCCAGCACCACCTTCTGGGTTCGACCCTCCAGGAAGGAACGGAGCCATTGTAAAACGGTGCCCCCAAGTCCCATCCTGGTAAGGCGACCCAGAAGGATACCATGGTTGATAGTATCGAAACTCACTGAGAGGTCCAACAGAACCAACAGGGACACACTCCCCCTGTCCAGTTCTCTGCGTAGGTCATCTACCAAGGCGACCAAAGCCGTCTCTGATTACCAGTACATTGCACTGATTACCAGTACATTACCAGTACATTTCCAGACCCAATTTAAAGTACTGGTGATGACCATTAAATGCCTGAACTGTTTGGGTCCAAGTTGCTTAAATGACTGCCTGCACCCATATCAACTTGTCCATGCCTTAAGATGCACTTGCATCTTAAGAAGCCCTCCTTAGGTGCCTGCCTACAAACACAATTAGATTGGTCAGCACAGAGAACAGGGCCTTCTTGATGATGACCCAACAGTTATAGAACTCAATTCTACATGAAATTAGGCAGACTCCATCACTCAACACCTTTAAATGAGCCTTAAAGTCCTGTCTTTTTACTGCTACTTTTAATAGCTAGACTGTGTCTGTGCTTTTCAATATGGGCATAGGAATTCAGGCTGGTTTAAGTACAGTAAGTAGCAAAGTAGCATTCAAAAGTATAACTCTGTTTAGCAAGATTAAAAGCAGAAGTAATTAACATGATGGCTAATGAGCAGGTCAGTGATAGCAACTGGCAGGCATCTGCACCTGTGCAGATGACAGAAAGTTGAAAGAATATTGGGAATATTTGACCACAGGCGTCGCTTCTTTGAAGCTAGCTAGTTTATCCCCACCTCTCATTCCAGAAATAAACATCTACACGTGCACGCACATGCACAGCACACACACACAAAATTGTCAGTATTGGATCAAGCGCCTAATCTGTTAACAAACCGTTATTCATCTAAAATATCAAATCTCCATAGATCATGATGGATAAATCAAGCGTAGTTGAAGTCTTATAAAAAACAAACTCCTTGTGGTGTTTGTTATGGTTGGAATATTTATCTGTCAGGCTGTCAGCTGTAAGGTATGCACACAGCTTTATTACTATTTTTTAAGCAAAATTATCACTCGGTGTGTGAAGTGGTGGTAGGTGGAATAAAATGATACGAAGAGTTAGTTCTTTGATATCTGAGGAAAGACTGCTGTGTTGAAAACATTTAGGCTGTCAGTGAAAATGATCCATATTCATTACACACTTTCCCTTAAACCTTGAATCTTTGTTTATGAAAGCACATGGAAACAAATGTTTAATGATCCACAAGATTAGAAAGAGAAGTCTCACAAATGTAGGGGAAGGATTGTAGGAGTCTCAGTGATTAAATTTGGCTAGTGTCTCCCACTCCACTCTCCCCTGAATGTGCAATATTCAGTCATGTGAGCTTACATTTTAGATTAAGTCTACACAGAACAGACTCTAATGCAGTGACTAATATATAGGTGTGTACAGAGTATTATGATGAGGCTTCATCATTCTCTATAAACAAATGCAGTCATCTGCATGCACTGTGCACTGTGCATGCAGCAGACATCGAATTCCTCGCATGTGCATGGATTTTCTATTCATAGAAAAGAATGGGACACCTATGTATATGAGGGACTTTGCAAGGAAATCACATTTATTCATTTCAGGTGGGTTATATCCAATGATGCTGTTCTGCTCATACAGAAGACCTCTGCTTGTGCAACAGAACTTCCTCCTCCTCTCCTCTTCCCTGAAGTTGCCCATGCACCCTCAAAATCTGCTGCAGAGGGTTAGGGACTTTCCAGAAAAGATTGGGGTGGTGTGAGGAGAGGAAAGGGAGTTGTTGGGTTGGATATAACCAAGTATTTTTACCCCACTTTTTCTACCCCATTCATCCAACACGAGGGGGAAAAAGGCTCCTGCCCTCAGGTTTACACTCTAAAAAGACAGAACACAAAAGGAAAGGGGATTGGGAGGAAGAAGAGGGGGGAAAGCAAACTCAGGCACTAGTTCTTTAGTTACAGTTAATGAGTTCTTGTAGTGGTCACTAGAACAGAAAGAGTTCAAGGAGAGGAAGAGCCAAACATTGCTGATCTTTTAGCTGAGTCAATGAAGCCCAGTAGTCTCACCTCTTCCTTAGCTATATATAGCCTGATGCTTGGAGACAATTGAGAGAGGAGCCTGTTGAAGCTGGAATTTCAGTTGAACCAATGGAGAGTCCTGGGAATCCCATCTTTCCTTCTGCTGTAGCCTGATGGAATGGCACCTGCAATGATTTTACAGAAGATATTAATCAAATAATCTGAAATGATGAATTAAAGCAATAGAAGTTCAGTCTGGAGATAATTTAGATGAGGAAAAAGATCTGAAATACATTGATTAATTTGTGTGTTTATTCTGCACAATAAGAGTAACATCTAACTCCTCTTGTGTTTGTGAGGAATTTGGATCTTATTAAAAAAAGTTACTTCCATTGAGATACCCTCAGCAGATTGTTTATAAACTCATCAAGATTTTCAAACCTATAATTCAAATTCAGTTTTTAAAATTACCTTTGGTTGTTTAAGTGACTTATTCAGTGTTTATCCTAATCTGAATACAATGGGTTAAGAATAGTTGATGTTGAGTGATGTGTCATATAAAGGCAATTGAGCAACTGTGGCATTTTGGAATTTGGCCCTGGAGAATTGCAGTCAAATAACTGCAACCTCACTTAACTCTTGGAGATCAGGAGAATCCTCACATCAATTTGACCTTTGCTTTATAAAGGGGCTGCTCATTCTTGCTTTCCCAGGGGACCTGTCAGAAATGCTAATCTGTCTCTCTTGATTTCTAAATTGGAGTGGTTTTGGTAAATGCATTATGTTTTCCTGCTGCAAAAACTAAAACTAAAACAAGAAAACCTGATTAGTGTTGAAGCTTATTTTTCTACTAAATGTGTATGTGTGTGTTTGTGTGTGTGCGTGCGTGCGTGCGTGCGTGTGCTACACATGTGTTTAATTCACATACTTTCTTTGAGAGTGGATGTGAAAGTGTGAGGGTAGAATTTGAAACAGAACAGTTTCCGGTTATAAAAATTTAGTTTGGCTCAGAAAGGCCATGTGTAAGCAAAGGATTAATTGACTTCTGCTGGTCTTGGTACTCCTCTGCCAGTCACTCAGGCTGGATCGACAGGCTGTCACATAATCCAATCAGAATGGGGGGGGGCAAGGGGAGTTTGGAGACAGTCTAATACCTCAAAAAGTCTGGCTGTAAGAACTTCAAAGGGCATTATCTATCAGTGAAAGAGCCCCCCCTTGTGAATCCTTGTGAAAAAGACCATTTGACCTGTGCTGCCTTTATGCCACCATCAGTCCTGTTTAATTTGCAGCCAATGTCTACCAATATTAGACTGTAATTTTGTACACGTTTTGCAGTCCCTTTGATTTCTACCTTCCCCCTGATGAATAAAAAACTCCCCCACGCTTATTAGAACAGATCATTTGAAGACAATGAGAAAAGAGGTTTGAGCAGAACTTTATCTTACATGGAAACCTGTCTCTAAAATATTACCCCCAAAGAAATGTAACATAAAACCGTACAGGGAAATGGAGAATATATTAAAGGATTTTTCACAATAACTTATGTCAGAGGGATGCAAAGCATTCCCAGTTCCTTTGATGGGTATTTATTTATTTATTCATTTATTTCTTAAAATGTATAACTCTTCCTTCATCATAGAACAATTGCAGGGCAGGATTCAACATACAAAACACATCAATATAAAATATGACAGAAGCAAGCAATTCACATACATAAAATTCTGGGTACACCAACGTATACCTTCCAGCTATCACACCCTGGTACCTAGGCCAGTGCCATAGTAACATTGGAAGCTGACTTATACCGAATAAGACCAGTGGTCTGTCTGGCTTGGTATTGTCTACACTGACTGACTGACAGCAGTTATCCAGAGCTACAGACACTGGGCATACCCAGCCTGCCCCACCTGAAGGTGCCAAAGACAGAACCTTGGATCTTCTGTATGCAAAACAGATGCTTTACTGCTGAGCTACTGCGAAAGCTGTTTTCTTTTCCGGCCGGCCTTACGAGCAATGCTTTCACCTGAAGCCAAAAATTAACCATTGTCAGTACCAGTCTAATCTCAGAGGGACGGGTGTTTCACAACTGGGGTACCATCACTGAGAAGACCCTTGTATGACTTCTGGCAACCTCATAGATTTATTATTTGTTTTTAAAAGTATTTTTATATTGCTGCATCATCAGGACATAAAAGACCATTAAAAGTGTAACCACCAACAGGGCCTCCCAGGTGAAGCTCAAGTCACAGGCAGGACAATCAGGCCAGGTGCTCCTTTAATAGCCAGGTCATAAGCACGTTAGGGTTTTATACATCAGGACTGAGACCCTGAATTAGACTAAGTAACAACCAGCTCAGCAAGTATACTTCTGCCTTGCTGAACATTGGCTTTGCAAATTTAAGACATGAATGTACCAAATAACCATAAAGCAAAAGCCTGTAATTTTACATGGCACCATAGGAACAATTGTGCATCTTTAACCATCCTAATCAATACTTTGCGCAATAAGAATCCATTTAGTTGGGCATTTTTGGGTGGGGGGAAATATGTAATAATTGTATGGAAAATAATTGCTTTATTGGAGAACTTGTAATGCAGTCCTATACATGTCTACTCAGAAGCCCCACTGAGTTCAGTAGGACTTTGAGTGCAATCCTAACTCCCAATCTGTGTTGCTGAAGGAGGTTAGGAACAGGTGGAGGTAAATCTGTCAGGACCAGCATGGAGGGGTTTACAGCCATAGGGACTGTGCTGCCATGGAGGCTTCGTGGGTGATTGGGAAGCCACCTCTGGTGGTATTCCTGCTGGTAAATGGGGGCATTCTGGGGGCACAGCAGCACTGGTGATGAATGCACTGGATCCAAAGTTGGTCCATTTCCTAGAGAGGGGCCTGATGCAGGCACCTTTGCTGTGCCAGCCTGAACTGTCTATTTGCAGGGATTTATTTATTTATATTTATTATTACATTTATATCCCACTTTTCCTCCAAGGAGCTCAAGGTGGCATATAAACATGGTTCTCCCCTTCCCGATTTTATCCTCACAACAATCTTGTGAGGTAGGTTAGTCTGAGAGATAGCGACTAGCCCAAAGCTTCATGGCCGAGTGGAGATTTGAACCCTAGTCTCCCAGGTTCCAGTCTGACACTTTAACCGCTACACCACACTGGATTTGGATGCAATAGTAGGTCTGTCTACTTCAAGTCTGCTTCAAAGGTGAAGAACCAAAAGAAGAGAAAGCAGGAAGGGCCTTCAAGGTCCATCAGCCATCACCTGGACAGGAGACTTGAACAGGCACACAAGTCACCTGGTCTTGGTCTTTTTACAATTTGTATCCATACATAAAAATACATACATATACCTTAGCACATGCACATTTGATGGAAATTTGCATTTTCTTTTCTTTTCTGATTACTTTTTCTTTTGTCATCTTTTTTGGTGATGTATAAGTAGCCACCCTAGATGTATCTCTACCTTATTTCTGCTGACACATATTGCCTCCTGTTATGTAGGCCCCACCAACTACTTTGCATTAGATCTCTCTGTTTGGAGAATTTAAAGAACTCTAAGAGGCAGATAGCTGGTACAGCACAGTGGGGAGGAGAGCCTGGCTGGGAGTCCAGAGACTGTGAGTTCAAATCCCTGCTCATGTCTTCTGGATATCGCCAGCTAAAGATCACCCCCACAGTGAGTGGCTCAGGGGTTACGTGCCCTGCCACCTGTGCAGCCGTGGGCAAGCTGCATAGTCCCAAGGAGCCTAGCTGCCCCCCAGCTGGCAGTTGCGGACAAGGAAGGGGCTGGTTTGTGCAGATGTGGCAAGCTGAGCAGGCCCTAGCCAGCTGGGGAGGACTAGCCTCAGAGGGAGCCAATGGTAAACCCCCTCTGAATACTGCTTACCATGAAAACCCTATTCATAGGGTAGCCGTAAGTCGGGATCAACTTGAAGGCAGTCTATTTCCATTTTCAAGAGGCAGATGCTGATCATTACAGATACTGCTGCTAATATTACCTTTTTTTTTTTTTAAAGGCATATTAAAAAGTCAGGAGGATACAGAGTAAACTTATTCTATCCCATGAGACATCAGAACATATGGAATCTCTGAAGCTAATCCCTGAAAATGACCTTGATTGTTGTAGGAGATTCCCATAATCCACTGGAAGAGGAGATGTAATATCTACACTGTAGTGAAGCAGGATGATGAAAATTGTTCAGAAGTGGCAGGAGGATTGAGGTAGATGCCCTCTTTCTGCTCCAAAACATTTGAAATTCTCAAGAGAGGGGGAAAAAAACAGTGGATGGGAATGTATAGGGTTGCACAATCAATGTCAAAGTCTTCTGACCTCCCTGCTAATGTTTTATGGGCAGCTATGGATAGCAGATATTTTTTAATTGCAGGCTGGTATTTTTCAGAGACTTTAAGAGATGCTAAGTAACAAAGTATCAATATGATAGTAATAATTCAGCCTTCTTTCACATGCTGAAGGAGATATGGTATCTCGAGTTCCTGACTGTGGAGACTGGTAGACATCTTACTGGATTTATCTCTCTGTTACTAAGTTTCTGTGAATATTTTCATTTCATATACTGTGTGAAATTTCTACTAATTTTCATTGGGATGTTGATATTATGTACCTCTTCAGATTCTCTTTATGATTCCCGTCCCTGTTTTTTTGCTATGAGATACATAATATGTTTATAAGTGCAAATGAATTAATATATGGGATAAAAAGTATTCAGAAAAAATGCAGATGATTTCCCCCCTTTAGCACTCTATATGGAAATAGTTTTCATAGCAGTAGTCCTGTTGGTTTCTTGCAGCAAAAACAACAAGAGTCTAATGGCGCCTTAAAGACTGTGGGGTGGTATTCAGTGATAGTTCTACTCAGAGTAGACCCATTTAATTTAATAGGCAGGGCCGGCACCAGCCTGCCCCAGGCCCACAACACCATAGCCCAACACCCCCCTTACAGGCAGTGCAGGCCTAATAAGCCTACCCACGCACCCCACATACCTCTTGTGTCATGTGAATGACATGTATGCATAGTGCACATGCCTTCCATCAACCAAAATGGTGGCAAGGGTGTCAGCCCCTTAGGGAAGCCCCCACCGCCATCTTGGGTGATGACAGGCATGCGCACATAGCACACATATCATTTACAATGATGGGAGAGGTAGATGGAGCATGTGTGGGTGCTTATTGAAGCCTGTGCTGTCTGTATTGGGGGGTGCCTGCAGGACCTGACACTGCTACACATCATGGAATGGCAGCACCATCCTCCCAACCTAAGTAGGGGCCCTTCAGGGGCCCTCAGCCAGGGCCCAAGCTGGCCGCCCTCTGGCGCTGGCCCTGTTAAAAGACATGACTAACTAGAGGCCATTAATTTAAATGAGTCTATTCTGAGTAGAACTTAGTTTAATACAACCCTATCAAATTTATTATAGTATAAGTATTTATTATTTATTTTATTTATTATATTTATATCCCACCCTTCCTCCCAGTAGGAGCCCAGGGCGGCAAACAAAAGCACTACAGACACTCTAAAACGTGGGATTCCCTAAGCAGCTCCCCAAGGGATAACCCTGCCAGCAGCACACCTGCTGCCCAAGAGCAGCTGGGCTTTTATGCCTCCTGCCCCAGCCAGCAGCTGATGCAAGAGGCTGCAAGGTTAACAGCAGCCTCTCTCTGGAGCCAGGGTCAGGCAGGAGGTCCCAGTCTTTGCAGCACTTACAAAGAGACAGCAACCCAGAGGAGTGAGCAAGCAAGCACCCAAACATTCAGGTACTCACTCCCAGGGCAGGTCTTCTCCAGTTCCCCAGTGCTGCGGCTGTTGTGGACCACATCATGCATTTGATGAAGTGTACTGTTGTTCACAAAAGCTAATGCCATAATAAATTTCTTCAGTGTAGAAGGCACCACAAGACCCTTTGTTAGATTCAGATAATTGTCCCAATCCAGCAAGGGAAATCTGCACACAAAGAATGCTTCATATGTACAGCCAATATGGATATGTAATTTGAATGCACATCCAAATCATGGTGCTTATGCAGCCCCTACTGAACAATCTGGTGTATCCCCATTTGATACAAACATGTGTATCCCCATTTGAGGCCACTTGTTCATGATTGGATTCAGGCCAATGTCTGTTGGTCTTCTTTGGTTTCATGGCTTTTCCCCAGGAACGGCTAGCACAATGGGGTACTGTGCCTCCATCTTCCCAACAGCAGCATCACTGCTGCTTACTGGGATGGTACAGGGGCAAGGTCCAGGCTGTGCGGACCGCTCCTGCTTTCCCCCTGTTTTAATGTATTTGAAAAATGAATGGGGGGACTATGAGAGGGCAAACAGTTAACTGGAAAAAAAAATTGGCTTGGGGATGAGATCTGACCCTGTTGGAAGGAGTGCTGTTTTTCTCTCTTTTCCTTTCTTCCTCTCATATACCCATGGGACATCCTTGGCATAAAACTAGCCATACAGACTGAACAGCCCACCCACACCGATTTCCTTAAAGTCCCTGACATCCTGTAAAGATCAACTTCAGCTTCTTAACGTTTGGCCACTGGGACCGCATGCTCAAGCTTTTGTATCCTGATATTAGTAGATGCAGCTTTTCTTTCCCTGCTTGGCAAGTTGCGCCTGTTCTTTGAATTATTGAAGGTAAGGATAAGAACATAAGAAGACCCCTGTTGGGACAGACCAAAGGCCCATCTAGTTCTCACAGTAGCCAACCAGATGTCTTCCAGAAGCCTGCAAGCAGGTCTTGAGTACAACAGTGCTGCCCCGACCTGTGATTCTCAAGAACTTGTATTCAGAGACATATGGCCTCCTATACTGAAAATAATACACAACCACCATGACCTTTTCTTTCATGAATTTGTCTAAACCTCTTTTAAAGCCATCCAAATTGGTGGCCATCACTACATCTTGAGGGAACAAATTCCTCAGTTTAACTTTGCACTGTATGAAGAAGTATTTCCTTTTTTCAGTCCTGAATCTCCCAACATTCAGCTTCATTAGATGGCCATGGGTTCTAGTGTTATGACAGAGAGACAGAGAGCTCCCTAGCCACCTTCTCCACACCATTTATAATTTTATTTACCTCCATCATGTTCACCTGTCATACATCTTTTTCCTAAACTAAAAAGCCCCCAAAGGTGTAACTTTTACATATAGGGGACTTGCTCAAACCCCTTGGTCATTTTGGCTGCTTTTTTGGTGAAACATTTCCAGCTCTACAATATCCCTTTTGAGGAGTGGCAACCAGAACTGCACACAGCATTGGAAGTGCAGCCACACCACAGAATTGTATAATGGTATTATGATATTAACAGTGTTACTTTCAATCCCTCTCCTAATGATTCCTAACATGGAATTCACTTTTTCACAGCAGCTGCACTCTGAGTTGACATCTGAACCAAGCTATTCACTACAACTCTTTCCTGGTCAGTCACCAGCAGTTCAGACTCCTACTGGGAGGAAGAGCGGGATATTAACTAACTAACTAACTAATTAATATATGTGAAGTTAGGAATTTTTGCCCCAGTATGCACCACCTTATACTTGGTTACATTGAATTGCAGTTGCCGTTGTAATGCCCATTCTCCTAGTTTGGCGAGATGCTTTTGGAACTCCTTGCAATCCCTTTTTGTTTTTACTTGTTTTACCTTGAACAATTTGATGTTATCAGCAAACTTGGCCATCTCACTGCTCACTCCTAAGTCTAGGTCATTTATGAAGAATTTAAAATAAAAAAGGTCCCAATACTAATCCTTGGGAGATCCTAGTTATTGCATCCCTCCATTTCTTCCCACTCCCTGCTTCCTATTCTTTAACCAGTCGATGTTCCATAAGAGGACTTGTCCTCTTATCCCATGACCAGTGGCAGCTGGTATCCATTGGGATTGGTAGGGCAGAAGGCACGGAGCCGGAGCCAATGACAAGCCAACTAATTCTAGTTCTGCCCTCATCTTTATCCCTGCTGAGTTCTACAAAGGCAGCATTGAGACTAAGGAGGAGGAGGATGCTGACAGGCAGTGCCACCTTCTGGTCTGCTTGTAAGTAAGAAGGCAGGCAGGTGGGGGCTGGCTGAGGGCAGACTGAGGTTGGTGGGGCAGTGCCCCATTTGCCCTAGCAGGCCAGACTCCACTGCCCATGACTGCCTAGTTTACTCAGGAGTCCTTAGTAAGGGACTTTATCAAAAGCTTTTGAAAGCCTAAGCACACATAGTTTACCAGGTCACCTTTATCCATATGCTTGTTGATACCCTTGTTCATATCTTCATTGAATTCTAGGGGGTTAGTGATGCAGGACTTCCCCTTATGGAACCAGGCTGGTTTGCCTCTGATCATCTTACAGGATGAAAGGGTGTGTCTCATTTCCTTTCTGATGAGTATACTGGATGTGCACTTCTGAGAGAAAGGGAGAGAGAAAGAGAGATTACTATTACTTAGAATGGCATGCTTGTACAGGTCATTACATAATACTGTATGCAACATGACAAAACAAAAAAAATAAAAAGTCCTAAGATCTCCTTGGGGAAGGAGAAAGTAGTCATATTTAATCAGCAGCATGTTTCATTAGTAAATGTTTGCAGTGTGGCAAGTTTCAAGCATGATGTGCTGGACAGAGACCCTTGTGTGAGGCTCATCAGCTTGGATTTGGGGTGTACTATTAAGGCTTTGCTCACTGTTCTGCAAATAGATCTCTGTATTTCCAGTTTAGTTCATTATTTGGACTAATGAATCTCTGTATTTCCAGTTTAGTTCTTCCTCTTTCCTGCACAAAGACATAATGAAAAACACAGACAATAAGGAACAGCCATGAATAAAATACAATTCAAACTGGCCCTTGGGAAGTGCCCTTACCTGCAATCTGTGTCTTAAACAACCACTTGAAAGCCTCCCAGTGCAATTTCATTTGACCTTTTGTTAATGGCCATCTCTACTGGGCAATCAATTTGCTTGGCCCCTTGAGTGATCAGGAGCTATGCCGTTTTGTGAAATAGACCAGGCAACATGAAATAATGTTGGGTTGCCCTGGAGAACAGAAGTCACATTGCCCTGATTTGACAAATCAAGTCAGTGAAAGCTAACACTGCCTCTCTTTAGGAAAACCATTTTGCCTTAAATGACTTAGGACCCAGTTACCTTATCACACTAAAAACATCTTTAAAAACATCTTAAAAACAGAACATCTTTTAAAAAATCTTTAAAAACATTGTAAAAACAATTCTCATACAGATGCAGACTAAACTGAAAACACAGAGATCCATTTGCAGAGCAATGAGCAGAGCCTTAAAAGCACACCCTACATCCAATGAGACTGGGATAAGGTATCTACTTAAATGTTCTACTACATGTTTAAAAGATTAGTTAATGCCTGATTTATGGGCTGAATCAATTCCACAAATGCATTACTCTACTTGGGCCCTCCCATCACCTCTGACCATTGGCCATATTGGCTGGGGCTGATGAGTGTTAGAGCCCAACCACTTCTAGAAGGCACCACCCTGTCACAAAGGAACTTACAAAGGCTCTTAGAGCAGGTTACATACATTCAGTTAAAACTGACAAATATAAAAAGCCTGGGCAAATAAAAAGATGTTCACTTGGCACTGAGATCTGCATGCGTATTGAGTTTGCTTTTAAGATAGTTTTATTGTTTGTTGTTTGCTGGCCTGGGCTCCTTTGAGCAGAAGGATGGGATATAAATGTTAAAATAAAGAAACAAATAGAAAACAAAGAGTGTGCCAAGGGAGTCACCCTGGAGAAGAGTTGCTATGATTGCCGCCCTGGGCTCCTACTGGGAGGAAGGGTGGGTTATAAATTAAATGAATAAATAAATAAATGTAAAGGCCTTAATTTTTTCATTCCCGGGCAGATTTGTCAGGAAGAGGAGAACCTTCATTTATTTATTAATATTTATAAAAGTATTTATATACTGCCCTCTCATAAAACATCAGGATAGTATACAGCAATACTGAAATATTAAAAAGCCATTAAAAGCATTTCATAGCAATCATTAAAACAACTGGCTAGTTAAGAAAATTTAAATAACTGCATAGGCCTCTGGACATAAAAAAGTCTTTAAGAGATGCCTGAAAGTCAAAACTGAGGATGCCTGCTGAATCTCTGCTTGAAGAGTGTTCCGCAGCGTGGGACTGGTAATACTAAATGCCTAGCTTCTGGTTCAGGCCAATCAGGCCTCTGTTGCATGGGAAATAACTAACAGCACTTCTCCAGATGATCTCAGTGATGAGACGGGGATATATGGACTTAGGTGGTCCTTAAGTTATCCTGGACCCAAGTTGTTCAGGGCATTGTATATTTACACAACAGCCTTGAACCTGGTCTGGTAGATATGGGCAGTCAGTGTAGATGTTTTATCAGAGGTGTCACATGTTGTTGGCCATCTGCCCCCATCTGCAGTCTAGCCACTCTATTCTACACTAGCTAGAGCTTCCGGGCCAAGTCCAATGGCTCCCCACCACAGCATATTGCAGTAACCCAGTCTTGAAGTTACTGTTGCATGGTCTACAATGGCCAAGTTATTCCATTCCAGATATAGCTGTAGCTGGCATACTACACAAAGCTGGTAAAAGGTACTCTGAGCCACTGAGGTAACTCAGGAGACCTGTTTCATAAGCAGATATGCTTTAAATGTTCAGTCTCAGCTAGCCATTGTATTCTAAATTACCTAGTATTTCCAACAAGTCTTCAAAAGCATTGCATTGTAGGCCCAATCATTCAGGGGAATGAACTTGCATCTACAGGTACCAGAGCATTATCTTTCAGGACAGACAAACCAATTGCCAAGAGCACTTACATTTTGGCTGGATCACAAGCAATTTCCCCCCATATCTTTTCAAATAGTGTAAATTGGTACATGCCACTGATGTACAAATACAGCTACATTTGTTGACACTTTCACAATTGTCAAATATTTGGTTCAAAATCCTTTCTGCCCAGCTTGAACTGCAGCCCAGATCTAAGTTAAATCTGTGATCTTCGTTGTCAGATTAGCTCTTAATAAAAAGAAATTGTTGTCTTTCATTTACACACTACCTAATGTTTTCTGCTTTTGCATACAAGGTAAATCTTGGGGACTGCACATACCACCAGTAAATAGGCAACCAGTGCAGATCTTTGAGTACTGATGCAATATGGTCTCAAGCAGTCATCCCCATCAACACTCTGGTAGTTACATATTGCATTAGCTGCAATCTCCACACCATCATTAGAATAGTAAAGAATATGATTTACTTTGCCCAGGCTGTTCCTATTCAGGAAGAGCCAAGTTGGAAATTGGCATTCCATGCCACTGAGTCCATATGAGTGTCCAGTGACACTGTAGAATCAAGGAGTATCCCTAGAGTGCACACCTGATCCTTCATGGGAAGAGTATTCTCATCTACAATAGGCTGACTTTCTATTTCCTGGACATGGAAACCACCTCCACAGCACCTCTGTCTTTCCGGAATTGTCTTCAGTCTATTGGCCCACCTTCAACCCATTATTGCCTTCAGACAGTTGATAACAGAGGATTTGAATCCTGATTCAAAATAATGGGAGACAACCTAATTTGGAAAGAAAGAAAAACTGCAGCATGGCAAAAGGAAACTCTGGGGCATACTAGGAGAAGCATCCACACATCCATCATGTGCACCATTCATATTTCCTTATGGGGAGAGATGACTATGACCAGGAACACCTTTGTAAGAACTCTCGTTTCTCACCCCAGCAGTTACATATTCCATGGGTATTGAAAGAATGACAGTCCCCAGGTTTCCTGAAAAAGAGAGAGAATTGACTATTGAACTTATTTCAGTCTGTAATGTAGGTATGCCCTCAGTTTTTTATTCTGTCTGATAGTGTTTTAAACATGTTTACTTCTCACTTGGGGAGAACATTGCAGAGAGGCTTGCACAACCTGGAGGTCAGTGCCATTTACATGAATTTGGAAAAGAAGTGGTTAATTTCCTTATAAATAAGAACTCACAACTAGAGCATACAAGTACTTCACCAAAATGACACCTTACCCTACCTTGGAAGAGAGAGAGAGATAATAGAATTGTTCACAGTAATGGAGGCATTGGCAGAACATTTTAAAAGCATATAGCCAACCTTCTGAAATATAACTCATCACTACACTTTTCCTTTTGCTCTAACAGCAGTAGCAACAAGACCAATAATAATAATCCAGTTTTGTTGCTAAACTCTGAAACAATCAGTGGGCTGCCCATTTAATTTGTGTTTCAGATGTTCCCCTGGGTTTGAGAGGGTTAGTTTTCACCTTGTGAGGTTCTAAAGTGCACGCTCAAAGGCTCAAATAGAGGAAAATTGGCAGCCATGTCTGCCTCCTCTGGGTGGTCAGAAACCAGCCTTTTGAGAAACAGCTTTCAATTTTTTTCTCCATCTTTGTCCAAGAGCTGTTGTGAGAGTGATCTGGAAGGAAGCTTTGAATTGTATTATATCCTGCAATCGTAATTGTTCATCACACTTGGTTCTCTGCTCCAAGACCACCCTGATGAATGCAATACAGATTTTCACGTTTGCTAGGTGCAGTAGATATATGTGCATACATACATACATACATACATATAGCAGGTAATCTTTCAGCAATTGGTAAAATGATGTATTCAATTAAATGTATGAGGCTTGATCACAGACTCTGCATTTTTGTCAATTATGTATCCTAACCAAAATAGGGACTAATTTTTTTTTTAAAAAAATAGTGGAATGGGTAGCTGTATAAGGCTCTCCTGCTTACTTACTTGGGTATTGAAATCTTCCTTTAATGCCCCTTTCTAAGTCTCTCCATTATTAGAGATAAGACAACTAGTTACTAGAGATTGGGTCTTTTCAGTTGTGGCACCCTGTGACGCCCTTCCCTGGCTCTCCCTGTCAGGTTCCTACCTGCTCGTGGCTACTGCCTTTCACTAGGCACCACCAGGGACTCCACCAGTCCGGACTGTCCTTTTTTATGGTTTCTCTCTCCGCTCTAGCACAGATCTCAATAGATCCCCCTGCTAGGCAGCACCACCAGTCACGTTCATCAACCAATGTTCCCAGAGACCTTGCCTGAGTCTCTCTATCCGGTTACATTCGTGACTGCGTGCCTATGCTGTTCCCAACCCCCTTGTATCAATGCAGATAACTCATAACTCGGGGTTGCTCTGGATACTTATAATGTTATCTTCTCCTCTTCACCGCTGCCACCATTTGTTACTGTTTCCCTTCAGCCTTGGTTATTACCTTACCCTCCCTTCTGGTCTGTGAAACCCCAGCCAAGGATCAGGCCTTTGGTAAACCAAAATAGTATTTATTAAATAACATTAATAACAAGATAACTTTGATAATGATCTACAAGCTTATGGTTTCATCTATTACTGTGATATTTGACTTATTACTAATCCGAACTCCACCTCCCTCTTTCTCCACACTCTCCTGACATACACCAACTCACACCCACCTCCAAACTCCACCAAAACAACCCACTCACGTCCACCAAACACCTCTCAAACAACCCACTAACGTCCACCCAGATTCAACTGTCATCCTTCCATTTATACTCTCAGCCATTCAAACACTCAGCCAATCATCCAGCATTCTACTGCTCATTTACTCCCCCCTCCTCTTTCATTCCACTTACCATGTATCTTCTATACAAACAGCACTTACCATATATACATTAATACAGGAACATCACACACCCCACCTCCGGAACTCCATCTCCAGAGGGGCTCACCTGTGTTGTTGGACTACAGCTCCCATCATTCCTGACCATTGAACATGCTGACATTTATGAGATTGGAATCCAGTAACATTTGGAGAGCCACAGGTTCTCACTGCTGTCCTACAGACAAGATTACACATACTGGATGCTGTGTGGTTTCTTGGGTCTTCCTTTGAACTGTTCACACAACCAAGATTTCATAATTGATATACCAGTGCTGTTCTCCGTCCAGATCCTTTTATGTATACACTTTTGTTATTTATCACAGGACACTGTGTTGACCTATTGAACTTAAAAGTCCACTCACCAGAGGTAATCCCGCTATTGTTTACAGGAACATATATTCTGGAATGAAAGTGAGTTAAAATTCTGATTTTGCCAGGAGTTGTTGACAATTTTCAGTTCAATCCAGCATTTGATTTACCCCTTAACATTACAAACAAACCAGGTGAGCTGTTATTCCAGTTTAAATAATAATGTAAACACATCCTAAAAAGCCTGTCAAGCTTTTCTGAACAAGAGGTGGTAAACTGAAGTTAACAATTGGTGCATCCACATTTCAGAAGAAGCAGCTCTTTGCTTTTCAGTGTATGTAGTGACAGGTGCCAGAATTATACAGCCATGAGAGGGGCTGTATACTATAGTCAGCATGTTAAACTGAAAATACCTCCCATGCCATTCTGATGCTTCCCATAAGCTCATTTCAAAACAAAACCTTACAAAACTTATAGTTCTGAACTCAGAAACACTTGGTTAACAACCCTCTAAATTTTCATGGTGATACACAAAACAGTCAGAGAGAATTGAGCTACACAGGAAGTGGACTGGACTGTGAAAAACCAACCCAAATTGTGTTTGCATTTTTACAAATTTGTAGAGCAGTACAATATCTCAGAGAGGAGGTCAGGTCTCCTGCTCCCCTGGTGCATTCACTATAGCTGCCCAATTTCCCTGCTTTTTAAAGTTTGATAGAAATATCTGTTGGCTATTGGTACATTTTTAAACAGCAAGGTGTTTTGCCTATTAGTGAATCATCTCTCATTGTTATGACTACTGTGTTTTGTAACAGGTAAACCATATGCCTATTACAACTCTACAAACTTCTGAAAGAAAGGAAATTGTAATCCATTTTTGAGGCCTCTGAAATATCTCCCGGATAACTTTGTAATGTTTTGGAGTGAAAAATAGAACCACTCCTGGGAGTCTTACAAAGGATACTCCACTTTGGGTTTTTTTAAAAAATAAAATTAAGCTGCTGTTCATTGTGAAATAAGAGATTTTAAATTTTCCTCATTCAGACTGTTTCTGAAATATTTTGCACAAGATAACCTATAGATTGTGAGGCAGGTACAAGATGCTTCCCCTCATCAGCAAAATGAATAAAGGAGGCAACAGTGATTTATGGATGAGACCAGGCCACAACTTTATTGATTACAGCAAGTAAGTGGGGTTGGCATGGCAATATGGCAAAAATGTGCTTTCATTCCAGCAGCCCTTGCTGAAGGAATGTTTGTCTGCCCAACTAGCAGTTGGGGAATCATCCAAGCATGTTGGCCTGTGTTAGACCCAAGCATGGCACAAGCCAATGTACTTGTGATTCCCCTGGGGATGGGGGTGAGGCCTGGCTCATCCTGGGCTAGAGAAATGGCCTACACGTATCACACTAGACTCCATATGGGGTCGCCCTTATATTTGATCCTGCCTAGTGCCACTTCCAGTGACAGAAGCATATGAATGTCTAACAAATTGCACAGCAATCACTGAGGGACAGGCAAAAACTCCTACTCAACCAAGAACCAGTTTGATTGAGAGGAAAAAATCCCCATCAACCAGCAACCCTTTTTTTAAAAGCTCAGTGTTGCACTAAAACTGAGGGAGGACGGTTGGGGAAGCCAAAACATGAAGAAAGAAGCTGGTGGCAGAGTGCCCAAGGTCTCTTAAAGGTCTGGGCCTGGCCCCTCCCCAAGCTCTCATGGGATTGCCCAAGACTACAGACAGTCTTGCAAGAGCCAGAGCATGGGTGGGAGTTGAATCCCCACGCCCATTGCTGCCTAGAGCTGCATGCCACCCACCCCCCACTCCCCAACAGCACCCTGCACTTATAAGCACGGGGCTAGGATTTCTTGAATTAAACAAATCATTGCACAAATTAAATTTAGTCACTAGAAATAGGAGGAAGCAGTGACTATAAAACTATAGTAAAAATTAAAATTATGCATATTTGGCATCTGACTAGAAAGAAATGACAGATTCTCCTCTGGAAATGATAATATATGAATAAGCAATTAGGAGTTTTATGAGAAGTCTTCATACTCCTGTTCAATCCTAATTTTAACTCTTCTTTCAATGAGAAACATACAGAAGTTCAATAATGGTTGTATAGCTAATTTTTAGTTTCATAATTTCAGCTAAAAGTTTGGTGACAAAGCAGCAAAAGGATAGTTATCTAAATTTTGATCCCATTAAAATGTGTTGAAGTTAACTTACACTAGTTAAATAAGTTCTTCTGAAGAAATATTATGATGGATTTTGAAAACTCTCTTCACCACAGAAAGGATTAAGGAAATTTACCACCAATGGACAGTGTTTTCACCCAACAATCAAGGCTGCATGTCATACACCTCCATTATAACAGGTGGAATTCCATTCAGACCTGAGAAGGATAGGTGTTATGTGGAATTTCCAACACTGAATGAAGAATTTGTGTTCTTCAGAATTTCCACATCCAGATATTAAGTTTGTTCCTAATTCTGCTCTCTATACAATGTGAGGGAACCATTTTCCTACTAAGGTTACCTGTTCCCTATACTTCCAGATCAGATTACTGTTAACGTGCTCTGTGATACTTTGAAAAGTCTGAACATTTGAGCTGCTGCAAAACAGTGCAAAATGCAGCAGCTAGAATCCTCACTAAGCCTCATTTATTGGACCATGCAACACCTCTCTTGTAGCAACTTAACAGAGTCTTGGGTTTTTTCCCCATGTCCAACTGAAAGTGTTGGTTCAACTTTTAAATCTCTAATTGGGGCTGCCAATATGGTGCCATTCAGATGTTTTGACTATAGCTTGCATCATCCTCAGCCATTGGCCATGCTGGCTGGGGCTAATGAGAGTTGTTGTCCCAAACATCTGGAGGGCACCATGCTGGCAGCCCCTGCCCTAAATAGTATAGGGCCTAGATATCTAAACGACTCCCCACTACTATGTATATGCTTCAATTATCAATGGAGGCCTTGTTTCATGATCCTTCTGTATCTAAGGTGTGATAGGCTGGTATGCAAGGGATGGCCTTTGCAGTGATGGTGTCCACGTTTTGGAACTTCTGACCCCTAGAGGTTCAGTTAACATCTTCCCTTTTTTGTGACATGTTAAGTCAATGTTATGAAGGTCCATGAAGTAAGTTATTGAACTTGGCTTCCTCTGTGTGTCTCATTTATTTTTTGCAACTATTAGAGTAGTGTTAGCCAGTGGAGGCTGGTGACTCTGATGTCAATGAGGCAGTGAATCTGCTCTGGGTTTTAATCTGAACTTTCAAGGAGCTGTGCAAGGTTGGGTTTTTTTGTATACTGTATATGTTTTTATGATGATTGTTTGCTGCCTTGAAGGGTCTATTGGGCATAGGAAGAGGTATATAAATAGACAGTAGATAGGAATTTAGCTCACATTGTTTATCTGTTTATGGAATCAAAAGCAGACTTCAGTTCCACAAAGGCTGCGTGTAAATAGCACTTCTTAAAGTGGAAATGTTGGACAACAAAATGATCTAAAATGAAACTGTTGTCAATGGTTGCAGTTGCCAAAAGTTTTATTTGCCTCTGCCTTATCCTCAAGCCTGTACAGAAGGAACTTCACATATATTATAGTAATAATATCAATAGACTGCTGGTATAACTGCTGGTTTTCAGTGTCATTTTTATGGTTGGAAGCAAAGATGTTTATGTTCCAGTTATATATATTATATACATCACCATACTCATATAACATCAAATTGTTTGGCAATCACAAGGATCCACCAGTCTAGACTATCTTTTAATAATTCAGAAGGGATACCATCTTCCTCTAGGCCCTTAATGGTGGCTAAAGATTCTAGCAATTTACAGTCTCTTATTTTTAAATGAGCAAGTCCATATCCTCATTATAATCTTGGTTCTCAAAAAAGAAAGATGAAAACTCAGTAATAGGGTCTAAAGCCTTATAAAATACTATTTCTACAATTAAAATGCACAATTAAATGTATTCATTGTTAACCCATGTTTATGTTCCCCATATTTATGACTAACTCCACAGAGATTGTACATTCTCTTAGGACACAATCATAGGCTCCCTGAGATAACATCTGACCATAAATAAGCCATACAGTACAGCAGATATCCCTCTCCATGTCCAGAGAGGGACCTCCATGAATGAAATGAAGAAGGTTCATCCTTGTAAGCCTGCCCATTGCAGGTACAGAGACCTCTGAGGCTGTGATGGCAGTATGGAGTGGGGGGTGGGGGAGACTTCTGGGAGCATTCTGTGAATAGGTGAGGGGACACACCATTACACTGATACATCCCCAGAATGGGAGAGTAAGTACACAAGTCCTGGAGCTGGCATACAGTACTGACGTTTCCTCCCATTGGAACCAAGGAAACGGTGGGGTGGAGGAATCAGCTACACAAGAAGGGCTTGAGATTTGACAGTTTCTCTGCCATGAATTCCCTCACCGCCATAGGTTTGCTCTGTTCGATGGCATTTTCATTCCATATATGTATCTAAGAGAAATACTGTTTAATCTCCATGAGCTTTTAAAAATCTTTCTTCCAAGCTATGAAATCTTCAGTACAGGACTCAACAAATTTTACCTTCCTGCAGTTCTGTTTAACTGACAGCTCAACATCATTACACTCTTTATCAAGCCATTTTGCATCCTTTTCAATTAGGGTTGCCAGGCTCGGGGCCTGAGACTGATCCTGTATCTTTAGGAGAAGAGACAGTCAGCCAAGTGCAGGTGTTCTTGTCAGGCCCAGCCTCCAGGAGGTCTTCTGTATCTTTAAAAGTTGTGCAGGGGGAAGGGAGAATTCCACCTCATGGTTTTTCCCCTTACAGTGTTGCAAGAACACCTGCACTTGGCTGACTTTCTCTTCTCCTAAAGATACAGGATCAGTCTCAGGCCCTGAGCCTGGCAACCCTAGCGGATTTAGAAGAGTTATAAATGGTGGCCATCAGCAAGGGTTTCACTCTGGCACCAAGTGTTGTTGGAAGAACAGTAAAAATTACTGGGGCATTAGGTGCTAAAAACAAAGCTAGTAGCTAGGTTAATTCTGCTGCATGAAGTTTGGTCTGTACATCCGCAATAGGGTTGCCAGGTTCACAAGGTGGAATTCTCTCTTCCCTCTGCACAACTTTTAAAGATACAGAAGACCTCTTGGAGGCCGGGCCTGGCAACCAAGAGGTCTTCTGTATCTTTAAAAGTTGTGCAGGTGGAAGAGAGAATTGCACCTTGTGGTTTTTCCCATTACAGGGTTGCAAGAACACCTGCACTTGGCTGACTTTCTCTTCTCCTAAAGATACAGGATCATCCTCAGGCCAAGAACCTGGCAACCCTAATCTGCAACCAATTTGCCATTTCATCTTATCTTTTTCATATCTATTAATTCTGTTTCAACCTGAAAGGAAGCAGCAGGCAAAGAAATCAATCTAGTGCTTGATACTAATACAATAACATTAACTTATTACTATATGATGTTATTGCCTGGCTGTTAGAAAGTTGGAGAAAGTGGTTTATATACTTCCCAGGGGGCAGCCTGCTATTGATTTCCACTCTGAGTGAGAGGCAGAGGGGAGTATTTGGTGTGAATGCTTTATTTAGGGGAGAGTTTGTGTATTGTTGCTTGCCTGTATGTCAGTAGTTGTTCAGGTTGTCTGAGTCAGGTGGTATGCACTGCATGGTTGTTGATTGAGGGTATGAAATTGAATTATGGGAGTGGTTGCACTGTAGATGTCATCATAGGTGAGTATTCGACAAGAGTGAAGTTTGAAAAATACAGTAATACCTCAGTTCAGGAATCTTCCAGAAACCAAGCTCCTTTTAATAAAGGCTTTTTAAGGTGAAACTGACCAGTTTTCTAGCCTCTCTGCTTTTGCTTTAAGATGAAACTGACTAGCCCGTGTTTTTGTTTTGCTATTAATAAACTGACAAGCATCTGCCTTTGTTTTAAGGTGAAGGGAGGGGACGGGGAAGGGGGAAGGGGGAAGGGGGAAGGGGGAAGGGGGAAGGGGGAAGGGGGAAGGGGGAAGGGGAAGGGTAGGGGGAAGGGGAAGGGTAGGGGGAAGGGGGAAGGGGAAGGGTAGGGGGAAGGGGAAGGGTAGGGGGAAGGGGGAAGGGGAAGGGTAGGGGGAAGGGGAAGGGTAGGGGGAAGGGGAAGGGTAGGGGGAAGGGGGAAGGGGAAGGGTAGGGGGGAGGGAAGGAGAGGGGAGGGGGGGAGGGTAGGCATCTTTTAAAGCCCCTTTGGAATCTGCTCCCACCATCTATGAGTGGGTATAGGAACCTATCTCTCTTCTTTCCCTGTTATTTCTACCTCTGGTACCAAAGTTTCTGTTAAAGAAGTAGTGTCAGGAATGTATCTATTTTGTTAACTGAGGTATTACTGTACTGGTTTATAGTGTTTATGTGCTTGATTGTTGTTGAGTGTATCGGTTTTGTAAGGGCATGCTTGACTGGAGTAGAGTGGAATGCATTTTTACCTGTAATTGGATGAAGTTTTTGTTTATTGTTGAATAAGGGGCTAGGAATTTAATTGGAATGGCTTGTTTAATTGTATGATTGTTGGGGCACATGGTGGGTTGGAAAAAGTTTGTCTTCTGCTTTGTTGTCAATTATGCTATTTAAAACTTATTTTTGTAACTGATTTTCATTTGTAATGTTTCATTCTGATATTTTAGAGGATATTGTAGTATTTTATAGTGTATTTTTAATGTAATTTTTGGATTTGCTCTTTATTTATGATGTTTTAAGATATGTTATAAATGGCTTAGTGATTTCCCCCCCTAAAATATTACATATAAATTCTCATGACTGCCGCTGCTGCTGCCCACTTATACTTCAGGCTACAAAGGTCCACTACTAGCCAAAAGACCAGGCAATCTCAGCTAGATTTTGCTAGGCCCAATGCCTCTGCTCCTCACATGAGCACCTCTTATTGCCATGCAGAGAATAAAGGGGCCTTTAGATGAGTGAAATTATAAAGGTCCTCAAGCACTTCCTCCATGCACAGCTAGCATGAATCACAACTAGGGATGGAAAGATCTGTTAATTTCAGTTCTCTCCATTTCTTTTCTAATGCTAAATTCAGTCCTCTACACTTCTGCAGCAATCTGCATTTTTTTTAAAAAAAATCCTCATGAAAATTCTCCACCATTTTACTATGAATTTCTCCAAATAAACACATTTTTGTAGGAAGTTTTGCCAAAGGTACACATTTTTGCAAGCCATTTCTCATATATCATGCCTTTTTGCGTGTTATTTTCACTGATTTTTATGCCCACTTTCCCCTAATATATGCATTTTTGTAAATATTATTTAGTTGTCGAACTGCATCCCAAAATTCTAATAAATGCAACTTTTGAAGGATGGCTGTGTTTTGGTTCTCATATTGTTTCAGAAATTGCGAATTTGATAAATTCTGCTTGAAATGTGAACTGAATCGAAATTCTCACCCATCCCTAATCACAATGCAGTGAGAACATGTAACCCTCCTGTTTGGGGGTGGACTTAATGCCTTCCCCATCCCCATGCCTGTACCAAGCACAGGAATGGAAGGAGAACCATTATTATAAAAGAACTCTGCTGTTTGGATCTCTTGATAGCCTCAGATCTGCAAATCTAGCAAATTCACCAACTGATCTACCTTTGTACCATATTTTAACAGCTGGAATAAGCTCTGCTGTGTGTACCCAAAAAGAAAGATTTCTCCCCAGTTTCTGGATCCATGTTTCCTGGAGGCACGAAGTATCCACATTCTTTAATAAGACATAACAACAGCCACTTATGTTTTTGGGAAACCAGCCAGCGATATGCCATGATTTTACTCAAAGGATAACAATCCTTTCTGTAGAAATTATATTATTTATTTATTTATTTGGGTGATTTATAAACCATATTTCAAAGAAAATCTGTAAGGAGTTTGCAAAATTTTAGGATTTTGTAAACTGCTTACAGATTATCTTTGAAATATGGTTTATAAATTACTTAAATAGATAAATAAAAGTAATTTTTTAAAAAAACAAATAAAATCAAACACAAAGAATAGTAAAATGCTCCACATACTAATACACATAACAATGAGATAAGATATCCTCTTATACATCAATATAAAATGAAACAACTAACAGATGGGGGATGTCATAATAACTAGTAGCAGATCCAAAACATAGAAACCAGCAAAAGAAAATTTGAAAAGTAGGCATTGTTCCTATCATAATATCTGTTGGGAGCTTCATTGGAAAAGCACATTGGAGGAAGCATCTAACGTTCTTCCCCCAAAGAAAAGTAGGGAGAATGGGACACCACCAGAAGAAGCCCCAGACTGTGGGTCCCTGATTCTGACAGTAGGATGGAGGTAAAGAAGAGGGTGCCAAAGTATAACACCCCCTTTCTAAAATCATCCTGGTATAATTGGGTGCCCAAGGGCAGCCAATTAGGCTGATGCATCCCTGAGCACGAAGCAGCAATTAAGGCATCATCCATACCAGTCACTGCCACAGACAGGCAAGGACTAGCCAATAATGAGGTAAGCCTCCCCCAGGAAATAGCACTCCTACCCCTTTCTCACTTCATTCAGCCTGTTTAGAACAGGATGTAAAGAAATAATAATAAAAAATTGCACTCCTCCTTTCATTCATTTAGGCTATAAATGGAAATAAAGAATATTAAGAAACAGTTCTCATGAATATTTATTTATTTATTGCATTTGTATACCGCCCCATAGCCGAAGCTCTCTGGGCGGTTTACAACAATTAAAAACATTAAAAAACAAATATACAAATTTAAAAACACATTTTTAAAAAGCAATTTAAAAACACATTCTAAAATGCCTGGGAGAAGAGGAAAGTCTTGACCTGGCGCTGGAAAGATAACAGGGTTGGTGCCAGGCGCACCTCGTCAAAGAGATCATTCCATAATTTTGGGGCCACCACTGAGAAGGCCCTCTCCCTTGTTGCCAGACTCCCAGCTGCCCTCAGAGTATGCACCCATAGGAGAGCCTTTGATATTGAGCATAGTGTACAGGTGGGTTCATGTCAGGAGTGGCGTTCCATCAGGTATTGTGGTCCTAAGCCATGTAAGGCTTTATAGATTAAAACCAGCACCTTGAATTGAGCTCAGAAACATATAGGCAGCCAATGCAAGTGGGCCATAATCGATTTTATATCTTCAAACTGTCTGGTCCCTGTTACCAATCTGGCCACTGCATTTTGCACAAGCTGCAGTTTCCTGACTGTCTTCAAAGGCAGCCCCACGTAGAGTGCATTGCAGTAATCTAATTTAGAGGTTACCAGAGCATGGACAACTGAAGCCAGGTTATCCCTGTCCAGACAGGGGCGTAGCTGGGCCACCAACAGAACTTGGTAGAAGGCACTCTGTGCCACCGAGGCTACCTGAGCCTCAAGTGACAGAGATGGTTCTAGAAGAACCCCTAAGTTACGAACCTGCTCCTTCAGGGGGAGGGCAACCCCATTCAGGACAGGTTGGACATTCACCATCCGTTCAGAAGAACCACCCACTAGCAGCATCTCAGTCTTGTCTGGATTGAGCCTCAGTTTAATAGCCCTCATCCAGTCCATTGTTGCAGTTCAGCACATTGACAGCCTCACCTGAAGAAGATGAAAAGGAGAAATAGAGCTGCGTGTCATCAGCATACTGATGGCAACGCACTCCAAAGCTACGGATGACCGCACCCAACAGTTTCATGTAGATGTTGAACAGCATGGGGGAGAGAAGTGACCCCTGTGGAACCCCATACTGGAGAGTCCAGGGTGCCGAGCAATGTTCCCCAAGCACCACCTTCTGGAGCCAACCTGCCAAGTAGGAGCACAACCACCGCCATGCAGTCCCTCCCACTCCCAACTCAGCCAGTCTTCCTGGAAGGATACCATGGTCGATGGTATCGAAAGCCGCTGAGAGATCAAGGAGAATCAACAGTGTCACACTCCCCCTGTCTCTCTCCCGACAAAGGTCATCATACAGGGCGACCAAGGCTGTTTCCATGCCAAAACCAGGCCTGAAACCCGACTGAAATGGATCCAGATAATCGGTCTCATCCAAGAGTGTCTGGAGCTGGCCCGCAACCACTCGTTCAAGGACCTTGCCCTGGAATGGAACATTTCTTACCGGCCTATAGTTATTAGGATTTTCTGAACATGGCCTTTTTGATGGAGTTCTTTGGAAAGCAGCCGTCTCTCCTGCTTCCATCCCTTGGAAGGATATATGTGACCAATGAAGACAAGATAACAGCAAGATAGTATCAAATATCAAAATAATTTCTTACCACCAGTGAAATTTGGTTGTTGCATATGAATCCTCAAAAAATGTGTTCCAGCAGCTGAAGCATGAATATGCCAACAAATGAAGGAGGAGGTGAAGTCAAGTCAAGTCATTTTGAGCCTGACTGCTCCTGGGAAGTGCACCAAAAAGCATTTTATTTATTTGTTTATTTATTATTTGATTTATATCCTGCCCTTGCTCCCAGCAGGAGCATAAAGTTTTGTTTTTAATACACTGTCAAACCTTCCTGTGGCTGTGTGGGGGTGGTATTGTTATTGCTTTGTTGTTGTTTATTGTTATGTTTTTATAGTGTGTTTTATTTGTTTTGTTTTAACATTGTGTAAGTCACTTGGGGACCTTTAAGTATCAAGCAACTAATAAATCTAATACATAATAATAATAATTTATCAACGTATAATAAAAAGGTATGGAATTTCTGACAGATTCAAGTTTATATAAGGCTATGGGGTGTTAGGGCCATAGCAGCCTGGTTGTCATTGTACAAAGTACAAAGGATTAAAACTAAAGTAAATGGTCTGTGGATGGCAATGAAATGTGGATTGCCAGGCCATACATTTTAATTTTTTTAAAAAATAGCAGTATAATGTATTTCTAATCTAGCACCATTGACTGATAAAATAATAATACCTGGCCATTGGTTATGCTGGCTGAATGGGAGGTGTAGTTCAAAACATCTAGAGGGCATCCGTTTGGAGAAAACTGTCCTACATTATGACCATGGGAGATCTAAGCAGTTCTAATGTGGTTGACTGAAAGGATGAGCTAAGGCATGCAGCAACCATAACGATTTTTTGTTGAAAATGTATACATTTGCAGGACCTAACATTGTTTTACAGAAGCATAAGATCAAGTAGGATGAGCTAACAAGATGGTTATTTTCCATTCTCTTGTTACCTGGGATGGGGGGAACAGTGGCATCAGAAGTAATCATGTTATGTTCCTTTCCATGTTCTTTTATCATTACAGGATTGGCAGTTGTACTGCTCCTATAATACAAAGTCTGTCCCTTGGCTGAATTTGTAGTCAGCACTGTGAGAGTATTAGGAAGTGGTCAATGTTTGCACTATTTGTATTGGATACACAAGCATGTGACCAAGACATATAGGTGACCTTGATTTGTTACACAGATGCACAATATTTACTCTCAATGTGTGTCCCGTATGCCTTAAAGTGAGTGAGAAACTACAGTGCAGCCTTTTGTAAACTGATGGCCTCTAGTATAATCTTTTTCAGATGCTTCCTCATCTGTCTCGCCATCAAATATATTCTGGGACAGGATCATGATTGAGGAGGATCATTGCAACCAGAATAGAACAACACAGCAGTCATTTGGCATGAAGTGATGGAAATTCGTGGGTGAGAAAAGGGCCTTGGTTTTTAAATTGGAGAGAACGCTTTCCACTGTTTGGTTATCACTGATGAGGCTTTAAAATGTGACGAGGTTCCAATAAAGCATTACATAAATAAAATGAAAAGGGATATATTTTGTCAATTTTCAACTATGGCCATATGTTGTAATCAGACTTGCATGACTACAAAAGGAAAAGAAAGAAACCAAGCCACAAGAATATTGGAGATGACAGCAATGGCAGTGTTGGCTTATCGTCTGAGAAGGAGAATTAGAGAAGTATTTATTTAGGGACTGCCCCCCCCCCCGCCACCGCATTCATTGCCTCCAACACATAGCATTTAGGAACAATATCTTGAGCCCTCTCCATTTTGTAGCACTGTAGAGTCATGACAGGGATGGCGTGTAGGAACATTATGACTAGAATTGGGTTGTTGCATCTTGTTTCTAGCAGTGAGCATGGTAGGAGTCCTGTTCTGTTATTGGGTTGCTTAAAAAGTCAATAATGAGCCCAGTTTCCTCACTGAAAACTCTCAGATTATTATGCCACAGCAACGCTCTCCAATTTGGCATGGGAATCCCGCTCCATGGATTATTTAGTGCAAACATTTATCCAGCCCTTGTAGTTATTTGCAGAAATGTCTCACGACATCTTCTAGTAGCTCAGTCGAAAAGTGGGTAGCAAGTCCTATGTGGAAATATTTTTTTAAAAATACCAGTGTTACAGTAGATTTTTGAAGCCTAATTTTCACATATTAAAAACCCTGTTGGTATTTTACAGTCACTTCTGTGACTTAGAAACATAGGAAGTGGTCTTAGACTGAAAGCACTTGTCTATCTACTTCAGTATTGTCAGCACTGACTAGCAATGGCTGTTCCGGGTTTCAGACTGGGGCAGTGGCGTCACTAGGGTTGGTGTTACCCGGTGCGGTAACTCATGGTGTCACCCCCCCCATGGACCTCCTCCTGTACCAGACCTAGGGTGCCTAGGGGCGGGGCAGCTCTGGGTTAGGTTTGCCATATTCCAGTTCCACAAATCCGGGCAGGCTAATTTGCATATTATGCAAATTATTTGCATATTGTTTGCATATTATGCACATATTTGCGTATTAATATTTAGATTGTCCAGTTGTTTTGTTTTTGTGCCTAGGAATTACCACCAAAAACTGGGGAAAGATGTGAGAAATCATTTTTTTAAAAAAACAACATTTTCAGCCTTAAATGCCTAGACTCTAGTTTCCAACACTATGGAATGTTGATTGATTGATTAAGAGGATTTATATCCTGCCCTTCTGCTGTTAAAAACAAAGCTCAGCACAGCTTACAAATATAATAAAAACAATAAAAATGCACAATCAATATAAAAACATAATAAAAACACAAAATAGCAACAAACATAAAGTAAGTCAGGGCAGCAGTACGGTTAACCATTACATATACGATATATTTCAGAGATGTGGTGGGTGGAGAAAAACAAGCCAAAATGTTAGGAAAAGGAATCTTTCATGCCACATGCTCAGTTCTAAATACTGTTGCAGCAAGTTTTACAAGTTCCTCCAGTATTCCACTGGTGCAGGCACTCAGACATTCAAAGTATCTGTATGTTTCTTAGGTTTTATAAAAGCAGAGCTTTGCTTAACTCAAAATTTCTTCTCCCTTTGATCAACCACATCTACACAGGTTCCACCTCCATACTCAAAATGAAACTGGGCCTGGAAGTGTACAACAACCCCACATATACCTTGCTAATTAGATTACCAATGCCAGGATGTCTGTCTTATCGTCTACTCTCCTGTTCCCCACCCCACCCCCTGGGCATCATGAAAGACCCAGTCCTGGGCTCAGAAAGAAAATAAATATCTGGTCCTCTTCAAAGTACTGATAAGCCTCTTGTTTTAATTAAAAAAATAACTATAAGTTCTTGCTCTTATCACTAATGGGAGTTAATTATCTTGCATATGCTGCTGTTGCTTCTATGGCTGTAACGGAGTGAGGTTAAAGATAAGTGAAATGCAAATAGGAAAAAAACAACACAAAAGGCAGTAACACTTTCCTAAATGTAATACCATACCAACCACAACAAGAGTCCTATGAGTAAGGCAGAAAACTAAGCATCTCACAACCAGTCAGGATTCCTAACCAAAAATATGATAAATGAAGAAATATTTATATAAACATGACTATCAAATATATTTATTATTTACACAAACTGTAAAGATATTTATAGTGCAATCCTACGTTTATTTATTCAGAAGCAAGTCCCAGTGTATTCACTGGGGCTTACTCAAACAGGGACAGACATGCAACCTCAAGTGATAAGCAACTTCATTCACACAACCCAAAATTCTGAATCATGCCACTTTTGCAACTGTTTTTATGGTTATTGGATTTTAAATGGCTTTATTTCTTGTTGTGAGCTGCCTTGGTTTCCAACCCTACCTCACAGGGTTGTTGGAAAAACTACACACACACACACACACTGCAGATGTATAAATACATATAGCCCATATAATAGTTTATTGTCAAACCAGTTGGTCATTGCAGAAAAATCAGTATAGTTTTTAAAAAATCAGTATTACTTTCCTACAGTATAAAAATTGTAATACCTAAGTAAGCCCTGCCTACTTGCTTTAAAATAGGACTGGAGTGGGGGACAGAAAAAGTTAGAACACAAACACAATTCTTTTTTACATTCACTCCAAAGTCCCATTGATTTTCAGCACATTCATGACCATGTCTACTCAAAAGTAAGTCCTATTGAATTCAATGGGATTTACTCTGGGCATATGGGATTAACGTTGCTTTTACAAAAGCAAGTATTGGGAAGGTTTTCAAAACACTGCCCAGGATCTGACCGCTGCACACAAGAGGGAAAAAAACTGAAATGTATATACTTACCCAATTTATGAGCTTTTCAGATAAACGGGTGGAAAACCACCATTTTCTGGCATTGCAATGACGTTTTCTAGACGCTGCCTCAGGTCAATCAAACTGAAGCACAACCCTGGCTTCACTGATTGGCTGCAATCCTGAACGGGCGGGGTTAAAGCTACAAAGTGCTATACAGTACTGTTTAAAGAAAGATTTAATAGTCGGGGCGGCTGACATTATTACATATATCTCGAGAACCGGACCACCTAGAAACTTAATATTTTTTTTAAATGAAAGCTGAGAGGGCTAAATGGGTGCCGGGTGGCATGCAAAGAATCCGGATAAAGCCCGGCTAACTGGGCAATATGGCAAACCTACTCTGGGTGACACCCCCCTCTCATGGTGTCACCCTGGTGCGGTCCGCACTCCCCGCACCTGGCTAGTGATGCCACTGGACTGGGGTCTCTCCCAACTCTGCCTGGAGATGTTGGGACTTAAATCCAGGACCTTCTGCATGCAAAGCAGATGCTCTTCCACTGAGCTATGGTCCTTCGTCACACTTTTGCAGTGTGTTCATCCACTGGGGAACAGAGATGTCCCAGTATAACCCTGTGCTACTTTCTCACACTAAAGCACTAAGCAGAGTAGGTAAATCAAACGAAGGAAGGGGGAGGAAGAGATTCCTGGATCTCATAAAATTTAAAGAGGTTTGAATGCCAGATAGGAACTCTTGGGGCCCTAAAATCTGATTTTCAGGGCTTTCCTCCCTTCTGCTTCCTCACATCAACCTTTCAGTAACCATGAGCTGCAAAACCAATACAATTATGACTTCCATATCCCTGAAGTATATTTCATTTCCCTTTACTGTTGTCATCATGCCCAATCCTGAACCACCTTTCATCTGCCCCCACTACTCATCATCTTTTCAAGTGCAGTCTGTGATGCATTGCTTTCTTAAACATAATATTCCTTGTAGGCTCTTCTATCAAAATCTTCTTAACCTCTTGTGCCTTGAAACGTATGAAGAAACTGTTGTGCATTAGCAGCTTAAAAGTAACTTCATTTCAGTACTAAAATCTGCAGCAGTGAGCATGAATGAATTCTGCCAGGAGTTTTTGGGGTAGGGAGGAGGACTTGATTGCTCTTTTCATTTCAGTGGCTTTAGGGTTTGTGTTTGTGCAGTGCTAGTGTTCCAAAAGAAAGTGGACCTTCCTGCTAGGCTAGGTGCAGAAAATGTAATTTACTGAGCAGTCCTATACTCTATGTGTGCTGGCACTATGCCAGTGGAATAGCCACCATATCATATATGTGCTTATCCTGGGAGTGGAGAACAAAACACACAACAAGCAAATCCAAAAATGATGTAAATATAGCAGAGACATGGCCCAGCATGCCTGGAAACACTCCATTGCCCACAAATCAGAGGGTGTGCCAGTCATTATCTCCACATCGCACACACAGAGTTCACCACATTCATGACAATGTAGCTGTGCCCCCAGAACATATTCCTATATCGCAACACACAGAATGCAGCCAGAGCATCTCTAATCTATTTGCCCCAAAGGTTCAGACAACAATGACTCTGGTACTGCCTGTCTATAGATACCATTGCAACAAGGAAGGGATTCAAGCATAAGAACCGAAGAAGAGCCCTGCCGGATCAGACCAATGACCTATTTAGGCCAGCATTCTCTGCCCACAGTGACTGATCAGGTGACTATGGGGGACTCACAGTGCCCACATCATTTTATTTTATTTTTAAAATCATATGCCCCATCTACTTTCTGAGAACTAAAGGTGGCTAGCAAGCCAAAATACCAAAAGAATATTTCAAATGTAAAGCAAGCCCTAAGCTGCATAAAAACCAGACACCCCCCACAGTAATAATTTCAGCAGAACCAAGCACCAGACATAAAAATAATCACCTGAAAACCTGTTCCAACAGCCACATCTTTTCCAGATGCCTAAAACCATATAGCGCTGGGGTCTGACACCCCTTGCTTGATAAGGCATTCTATAAGGTTTATGCCAGGGTAGAAAATGCCCTAGCCCAGGCTCTCAGCAGCCATGCCTTGTGAGATCAAGGGATCTGGAACAAGGCCACACACAGCCCTTCCTGAGGCAAGGTCTCAAGACCCACCCAGGGAGGGGAAGACTCAGTTGGAGAGGCAGTCAAGGGGTGTGGCCAGAAGAGGCATCCAGGAGAGCCAGAAAAAAGACAATGACAGCAGCAACACCCATGGAATTGGGAAGCAGGAAACAGGCACTATTGTGAAGTCACCCTTCCAAAAGCCTAGGGAATGCTGCTTACCTGGACAGGACGGGCACTGTGGCAGTGAGACTGGGATAGTGCATAGTGGGACTTCGCTGTATCCTATAGTCGCCTTACCTGGTGATCTCAAGTATAGAACTTCTCTGTTATTTATGATATGCTTTTCTACATATGGTCTCAAAGTGAAACTACAAATCCTAAACAAGAAAACAGTGCACTCACATAATCACTGAAAGGTTTTATTGAAAGAACAGTTTTAACCTAATCAGTGAAAATGTCCCATAGATCCATTTGGAAAGACTGAAAAAGTGCCACCACTGAAAAAATCTTCTTCCCAGTAGCAACCCAGTAAATTGTTTTTTAAAAGATGTATTTTAAATTGTATTTGTTTTTAGTTACTGTAAACCGCCCAGAGAGCTTCAGCTATGGGGTGGTATACAAGTTTAATAAATAAATAAATAAACTCACCTAACTTCACCAGGTGCATCCAGACAATGGCCTTATAATGGGGGGGGGGGCTAACCTATGGCCCTACAATAATTATTTGAATATTAGGCAGGCACCATCTCTGCTATCTTTTCAGCGCCTTTTGAAGACTTCCCTCTTTCAACAAGCCTTTTAGGTTTTATTTTATTTTTATTTTATTATGAGATTTGTTAGTCGCCCATCTGGCTGGTTAGCCAGCCACTCTGGGTGACTTACACGATAAAACAGTATATAAAACAGTTAAAAATTTAAAACACAGTAAAACTAGCCCGTTCCAAAAGCCTGCCTAACAAACCAGGTCTTCAGGTTCCGGCAGAAGCTCATTATAGATGGGGCATGGCGTAGATCATTTGGGAGAGAATTCCATAGGGTGGGAGCCACAATTGAGAAGGCCCTCTCTCGAGTCCTCACCAGTCTAGCTGTTTTGACAGGTGGGATCCAGAGAAGGTCTTCTGAGGCTGATCTTGTTGAGCGGCATCCCTGTCAATGCTGGAGGCGCTCCTTCAGATAAGCTGGGCCACAACCGTATAGGGTTTTAAAGGTTAAGACCAACACCTTGAATTGGGCTCGGTACACAACCGGTAACCAATGCAACTCCTTCAACACAGGAGTGATGTGATCTCTACGGCGGCTGCCTGTAATCAGACGCACTGCTGCATTTTGTACCAGCTGTAACTTCCAAACCATTTTCAGTGGTAACCCCACGTAGAGCGCATTACAGTAGTCTAGGCGAGTGGTGATCAGGGCATGTACCACCGGTGGGAGCAGATGATTGGGAAGGTAGGGGTGTAGCCTCCATATCAGATGGAGTTGATACAGAGCTGCCCGGCTCACAGCCGAAACTTGAGCCTCCATGGACAGCTGGGAGTCAAGAATGACCCCCAGGCTACGGACCTGGTCTTTCAGGGGCAGTCGTACCCCATTAAGCACCTGGTCTATATCTCCCAACCTTGTCTCCCACAAACAGCACCTCAGTTTTGTCAGGATTCAGCTTCAGCTTATTCCTTCCCATCCAGCCACTCACCGACTCCAGACATTTGGACAGGGTTTCCACAGCCAACCTTGGTGAAGATTTAAATGAGAGATAGAGCTGTGTGTCATCCGCATACTGATGACACTGCAGCTCAAATCTCCTGATGATTGCTCCCAGCAGCTTTATATAGATGTTAAAAAGCATTGGAGAAAGGATAGACCCCTGTGGTACCCCACAAGTGAGGGGCCAGGGATCTGAAACCTCCTCCTCCAGTGCTACTCTTTGGTACCTCCCAGAGAGGAAGGAATGGAACCACTGCAATACAGTGCCCCCAATACCTAACCTCTGCAGGCGGTCCAAGAGGATACCGTGGTCAACGGTATCGAAAGCCGCTGAGAGATCGAGAAGGACAAGGAAGGTGCATTCGCCTCTATCCCACGCCCTTCTCATATCATCTACCAAGGCGACCAAGGCTGTTTCAGTCCCATGTCCTGGTCTGAAACCCGATTGAAATGGATCTAGATAATCCGTTTCTTCCAAGTGTGCTTGGTTGAGACCTATCCCAGTCTGTGTCTGTGTTAGAATTGCTTAATATGTTTTTTAAATAATGTTTGTAACCATTTTTAAAAGTTGTTTTTTAAAAAAATGTTTTTAACGTTTTGTTTTAATGTATTTTAAGATATGTTTTTATGATGTTTTAAAGTGTTTTTAGTGCTTTGTTTGCCACCCTGGGCTCCTGCTGGGAGGAAGGGCAGGATACAAATTAATTAAATAAATAAATAATAAATTACGGAACTCCAAGCCCCATCACCTTTGACCATTGACTATGCAGGATGGGTCTGATGGAAGTTAGAGTCCAGCAACATCTGGAGGGCCACAGGTTAGCTACCACTGCCTTATAGGAAGATAATAAAAGACCTATCTATCCTCTGTGATTTTGAGCTGCATTGGACTGCACAATCCAACAGGTAGAGTGTTTAAGAGAAGCAAAGTTTATCGGCTTCTGAAAATGAGCAAAGGTGTATTGTGAGGGACAGTAGCATAACTAGGCTTGTAAAGAGACTAAATGTAAGCATAATGCATTTTAATCCACTTTTTTAGGGCAGGGGTAGGGAACCTCTTTCAGTCCAAGGGCCACATTCCTTTATGGGTGAGCTTCCAGGGGCCACATGTCATTGGTGGGCAAAGCCAGAAGCAAAAGTGGGCAGATCAATGAATGTGATTTTTCCTTTTGCACAGTAGACTAGTTTCTATACACCCTTGCACCTACTCCATCCTGAGAAGCAAGTAGCATTGTCCTGGGTCTGTGGACCACCCATTCCTGTTTCAAAGAGACATCAAATTGATATTTAGTGTATGTGAGTCAGAGAGGGGATGGGGAGTCTAATACATCATGGTTCAATATAGGGGAACTGAATGGATTATTCATTAGATTTGTTCCAGCCCACTCATTCTATTATTTGATTTCTCCCAGGAATTTGAACCACCCAAAGACCATTGTAAAATAAGGTAGACTTGGAATTTAAGCACCCTACACTATCTAGGATATATTACAAAAAGTTCAGCTCAGCTCAGTTAAATTACAGATTAGCTAGTTCTGGTTTTGAGTTACCTAACCTGGACTTTTTGTTTGATCAAAGTTCCCCAGAGAACTGGAAAATAGTTTCTAAACTTGACTTCTCTACCTAAGTCACAAGCACTTCCTACAACAAATGAGGCTCATAGACAGAACGCCCTTAAAGATTTCCAGTCTAACCACTGTTTCATCCCACCAGTCAAGTTTTATAACATTGTAAAAGTATTTGGGCATTTGCTTAAGAGTTTTTCCAGTCAGTAAAATCATTGGTAATACATTTTGGCATTCAGTGTTTTGGAGCATTACATTAATGTAGGGTGGGCAAGGCAGATTTGAGAAAATCGTTCCATCTATAAAGATTTTGAACCACACACAAAAGTAGTCTGACCCTCTGATGCCTGTAAAATATTGGCAGATATTCCCTCCCCCTCCCACTACTTAGTTCTCTGAATAATGCAGTCTCATTAGCTACTTTTTCATTCAGTTTTTGACTGTATGTAGAAGAGGGTTAGAGAGCATCTGATTCTTGTGAACAGACCCATCCTACCAAGTCATATTGTCATGTCACATGCACCGTTGACATGAAGATGTTATGGCATCATAAGAGATGAACAGAGACTATTGCTAAACATGGTATTTGTTTTTTGCAGTAGGGGCTGATTTTAGCTTCACAGAACTCTCACCGTATTTTAGCTGTTTGATAGGGTTAGATGACGCATGTCATAGCCCTTTTCTTAGTGGGAGATTTTTCCCCATCCACCACCATTCTGTTCCCTATTCCAACTACAAACCACACAATTTGGAACATTTTCTCATCTATCTTTGGCATTAATGTGATCCAAAACTATAATCATAAAGCTTTTCATAATTACCCTTGCATGCCATGATTTCTCAGAGACCCTATAGTAGGATCCATGTGGAATTGGGTTGTATGAAGATGTTCTAAAACATGCTGCTCTCCTCCATGTTTAACAACCAGCAAAATTCTTGCCTGCTGAAAATGTGATGCCATCAGTCCATCTGCCTAGACCCCAGTGTGATATGACTACAAAAGGGTATCTGCCACTATTATTTGGATAGCAACAGTGAGTTCCAAATGAAGAGGTGTGGACTGGAGTCAGTTCATTCATCATATTTAGAGTCAAACTTTCAGAGAAGGAAGGAAGGAAGGAAGGAAGGAAGGAAGGAAGGAAGGAAGGAAGGAAGGAAGGAAGGAAGGAAGGAAGGAAGGAAGGAAGGAAAACCCACCTGGTCTGCTGAATGTGTACCTTTTTGATCCCCAGCAAGATGTGAAAACCTGGGAAATAAATCCAAAATGAACAGGATTTTTTTCTTACTTGAAAATAATGCCGATGTTTTTAAAGCATTTTGGTACTTCAAGCCCACATTTGCTGGCCCATCCAAAGACTTTGTGGTTTGTTTCATCTCACTTACTTTGATTATTTTTCCTGGCAAAATGGTTGCATAATATTATGTGATATTACCATATGAGAACATCAGCCAATTAGCATCTTTAGTTTTTTCTTCTTTTTCCGTTCCTTACCTTTTCATCACTTATTTCAATCTCATTGTTTTACTCAGTCCGAACATTTGTCTTGCTAAAAGACCAAGAGGAATCCACTTGCGACATTCATTCAGTCAGAGATGTCACTCCAGGATTATACATCATTTCAATATTGCAAAACCCAAAATGATACTGGTGCCAGTTCATATATTTTATTCTTGCCCTCTCCCCCTTTACTTGGCAAAACATACACTTTCATTTGCTTTCAGTTGTTGGTTGTGAATAGCATTGAACAGATAGAGTTCTTCAAAAACATGTACCATTAGTACCATTTCAGGTCTATAAACATGTTCACTTTAAACAGGATTTTGTACAGATGAAAAGCTTTAAATCTATCATTTAATTGGCGCAATGCTTTTCTAATTATCTGCATTATGCCATGAAGCATAAGGTAGTATGGTAAGCCCTAGAAGGGTTCAAATTCACATTGAAAAAATTGTTTGGCAACAATGACACATATAATATTGAAGTCACATAGGCAGACTCATTTGTTGCAAGAAACAATTACTTTTCTATTTATTTATCTCAATTCCATAAAAAAATCAAAGTGGTATACAACTACAGATATAAATGTACAATAAAAACAATCAGAATCACAAATCACCAGCTAACTTTAAAAGTTTTTTTCCTTTAATAGTCTGTGTAAGCTTGACAGCACATAAATGTTTTCAGCAAACATTTAAAAGTTGACAGTGAAGGTGCCTACTGAATCTCAATTGGAACAGAATTCTATAACACTTGGGATGATGCCACTCAAGGCTCTATTTCATGTTGACATTAAATGAGCCTCATCAACTTTGGGGAACAACCGTAGGTGCTCCTGTCCACTATCTCAGTGATCAAGCTGGGGTATAAAGGTTCAGGTGGTCCCTAAGGCATCCTGGACCCAAGTTGTAGAAAACATATAAGAACAAAACTGATCAGAGAGACTATTGAATATAAATTGCTAATAAGTAAGTAAATCTACTAAGTAAATTCAGATTCTCTCTGCTAAGGGCTTCTGCAATTTTCAGCACTCTGTTCTGTGGAAATCAGGCTGGAGATTAGATCCACATTTTTAAAAAAAAGAAAACTCTCATAGATCAAAAGCAGATGCTCTCCAAAGACATTTTGGCTGAGACAAGATGTCTGGGGACATTGTTACAGCAGGAGAAGACAATTTATCATTAAAACATGAAAGGTTCCATTCAATACTAACCAGATGTAAATGTAAAATGAAAAAGAATTAAGAGGGGTGTTGGTTGCTTGATTCGTTTTTCTCCCCTTTAAACCCACCTTAATTCCTACTTAGAGGTGAAGTGCAGATTCGTTTGATGCTGGGAGACAAGATCAAGAAAGTTGAAATTTTCACATTGTGAATCCTTGACAATTGTTGAAGAAATGTTCATTGTTTTAAAAGCTGAGCATCTCACAGTGAAGATAAATAGCTTGGCCCTGGTACATTTTGTAATTTGGGATGCTCCAAAATAAGTAAGAAAATTACAGATCACGTGGCTGTGATCTTTGAATGGATGTAGAATTTCCAATCCTCTCTTTCCCCCAGCAACCTCATGTGCTCCATCCCAAATTGTTCAGGAAAAGTCCTGACACATCAGAGAAGCTTTGTGTGGGTCACACCAGTGGCTGAAGGTGGGAGGAGGAGATGGGAATTTTTCCTTCTGTGAACTTCCTTATAATAGGATCCAAGCCAATATATAATATCCAGTCTCAGGGTCTATGTGTAATAATAGATAAAAGGTAGATAATAATCCATGATAGGGAGTCCTTGTCTGTTCAGAAAAATAACGGGTTCATTCCAATCCCTTCCTCTCCCAAATCTAGCCCCTAATGAGGATTAAGCATGTATACTAGTCCTGGACCTTCAGGAAGTAATTGTGTTGAATAAAGGGAACTAACACAAGGAACTGCTAGGCAAGATTACTTTAGGGCTGTCAAGGAACAGAACATCTTTTGGCAGAAAATTGGGGAAGGACAACCCCTTCACTGTCAAAAGGATGTGGAGGGAATTAATCTCAAAGGACACCCACCTTCTAGTGCACATTGTTCGAATTCTATTAATGGCTTAGTGAGTCCACCTTAACAGCATCCAAAGCCATCTTTGTAAGGAGTGGGAAAGAGTATCCTGTTACTGCTAACAGGATTGTTGTGGGTTTGGGAAATCAGTGGCTGAAGATGTGTGGCCACTTCTCTACCTCTCTCCCATAAGGTCTTTTTGGTGGTGAATGTGGACTAGAGAAAGGGAATTGGCCTTCAAATATGTGTTCCCATGGATCAAAGTACAATTCCTTCAAAACCAACATCCTTTCATACAGGAAGGGGCTACTCACCTTTGCCATCAAAGGGATCAGAAGGAAGGGTCTCTGTTGCTTTAATATACATAGCTTTTAATTTAATTTTTCCCCAGCTTCAGGTTTAGGGAAATTGACTGTGCTGATTATGTGTTGTGAAAGCCATTTAACCATATAATGACAGATTGTAACCAATTTATTTGTAGCTAGAGATGGAAGGATCTGCCAGTTTCGGTTCTTTCTGTTTCTTCTTTTTCCAAACTTAAATTCAGTTATCCACATTTCTGTAGAAAGTTGATTTTTAAAAAAAAAATCATGAAAATGCTTCAACACATTTTCCCCAATAAACACATCATTGTATGCAGTTTTGACAAATGTGCACACTTTTGCAAGCAATTTCTAATATAATGCATTTTTGCATGTTATTTTCGCTGGTATATCTAGTTTCACACACATTTTTCATTAATATATGCATTTTTGTAAATGTTATTTGGTTGCATCACAAAATTCAGATAAGTGCACATTTTAAAAGATAGCTGTATTTCAATTGTCATATTGTTTCAGAAAGTGCAAATCTGATAATTTGGTATTTTAAAAAAGTGAATTGAATCTCATTACCTTCCCTATTTGTAGCCATTGTGGGTATATGCTAGAGAAGCTTGGATTACATTTATTGTTGGTTTTATATCTTAGTCTTCCCCTTTAGAACCAGTTTTACAGTTTTTAAAAACTGTTGTAAGAGCTTCTTCCATTTCTGAATAATACTTCGATAAGAGCTTTAATAAAATAACTGGAATCTCTGTTTAATGAAAGCCATATTCCTTTTTACTCTAATGAACATGGGTCAGCTATTCCCCTGGTGTTGCTCAGTGGTAAGTCAGTGAGTTTTAACAACTGAGATTTCCTTCTCATTATTTCAAACTCTCCATTTCAAAACCAGAGTCAGAACTAGTTTCTTCTTTCTGCCTTCATCTCAAAACCTCAAAACCACCATGATTAAGTTCCTTCGCACCCACTTTGCACATCTAGCTGAATACCAACATGTAAACCTAAGGAATTTCCCGTCCTTCACATCACTTTATTTCTGTGTTCACAAACAAAGAAGAAAAGCAATAAAAATATTTAACACTCAAGCCCCCAACAACTGATTTAAAAATGACTTCAGAAGGAAGAAAATTTGCAATGCACCATCTTACCCAGGTATATGCATTTTTGTGGTATTTGGGATTACCTGCATAACTATAAATATAGACTTGTGGTGTTGATCATGTTTTAATTTGATAACCTGTATGTGTCTGCAGGGCTGGTTCTAAAGGGCGGCCAGGTGGGGCACTGGCCTGAGGGCCCCTGGAGCTACAGGGTAACAGGGGCCCCCTCAGCGGCCCCTCCACTCCCCTTCCATGATCCACAATGATGCGTGGGCCCCACCCACCCCTTACTTACCTGTCTCCTGCCTTTTAGTATTGCCTTTAATGAAGATGGCGGCCGCGGTTTCCCTAAAGTACTGAAGCCCCTGCCGCCATCTTAGTTGATGGCAGAGATGTCACGCATGCCATCAACAAAGATGGCGGAGGAGGCTTCATTCCCTTAGGGAAACCGTGGCTGCCATCTTGGTTAATGCCAATAGTAAAAGACAGGAGACAGGTAGGTGGAGGGGGGTGCCCGCACATGTGAATGCACACACACACTGGGGCCCAGGGCAAACTGATGCCCAAGGGCCCCGGCATGCCTGTAGCCAGCCCTGTGTGTCTGTCTTGGGCTATAGTTCTCTTATTGCAAATAGCAAACAATGGGTAGCCTGATTCTGATCAAGACTGCAGTGGGAGAAATGGTTAATGCCCTCCTTCTGGTCCTGACTTGATTTGTCCCCCTGCCCTCCTGTGTGCTCTATTATTATTTTTTAAAATCTTGCAGATCAGGGCTAAAGAAAAAACTTGTATGTCAAAACTGGTAGGAATAACATCATGTCTAGTTTATTTAGAAAGGATTTAGAAAGGGAAGAGACACCAGAGATCATATTGCAAACGTACGTTGGATAATGGAACGGAGCAAGGAATTTCAGAAGAAAATCACCCTGTGCTTCAGAGACTACAGCAAAGCCTTTGACTGTGTAGATCATGAAAAACTATGGAATGTTTGAAAAGAAATGGGGGTGCCACAGCATCTGATTGTCCTGATGCACAACCTATACTCTGGACAAGAGGCTACTGTAAGGACAGAATATGGGAAACCGACTGGTTCCCCATCGGAAAGGGTGTGAGACGGGGTGTATTTTATCACCCTATTTGTTTAATCTGTACACAGAACATATCATACGGAAAGTGGGATTGGACCAAGAAGAAGGAAGTGTGAAAATTGGAGGGAGAAACATCAATAATTTAAGATATGCAGACGATACCATACTCTTAGCAGAAACCAGTAATGATTTGAAACGAATGCTGATGAAAGTTAAAGAGGAAAGCACAAACGCAGGACTACAGCTGAACGTCAAAAAGACTAAAGTAATGACAACAGAAGATTTATGTAACTTTAAAGTTGACAATGAGGACATTGAATTTGTCAAGGATTATCAATACCTCGGGACAGTCATTAACCAAAATGGAGACAATAGTCAAGAAATCAGAAGAAGGCTAGGACTGGGGAGGGCAGCTGTGAGAGAACTAGAAAAGGTCCTCAAATGCAAAGATGTATCACTGAACACCAAAGTCAGGATCATTCCGACCATGGTATTCCCGATTTCAATGTGTGGATGTGAAAGTTGGACAGTGAAAAAGGCAGATAAGAGAAAAATCAACTCATTTCAAATGTGCTGTTGGAGGAGAGCTTTGTGCATACCATGGACTGCAAAAAAGACAAATAATTGGGTGTTAGAACAAATTAAACCAGAACTGTCACGAGAAGCTAAAATGATGAAACTGAGGTTATCATACTTTGGACACATAATGAGAAGACATGATTCACTAGAAAAGACAATAATGCTGGGGAAAACAGAAGGGAGTAGAAAAAGAGGAAGGCCAAACAAGAGATGGATTGATTCCATAAAGGAAGCCACAGACCTGAACTTACAAGATCTGAACAGGGTGGTTCATGACAGATGCTCTTGGAGGTCGCTGATTCATAGGGTCGCCATAAGTCGTAATCGACTTGAAGGCACATAACAACAACACCACCACTAGTTTATCCCTGAAACAGAGGGGTCAGAAATGAGAAATCCCCCCCCCCGGAATCTCTCTCACAGACAGTTGACAGTAGATGGCCCAGCTGGAACAGGCACTGAGGTATTCTCTGCCTGCCTCCCCTTCTCTTTCAGGATCCCATACCTGAATCATTATATTGTATATTTCCTCAATAATCACTACTGCCATCCTTTTCATCATGGTGCCACATCCAAGTAACAAGGTCAACTCAAAAATAAAACCCAGACACATCATCAGTTGCTGCTGTAGCCCCAAATTATTCCTTTTCCCTTCTCGATCCCACGCCCCAAACTGCTTTCTCATTCAGTTGCTTCCAAGAATAACACTTTAGAATTGAATAGGGATGTACAAGCTCTTTCTTTTCACATATATTTTCCCCTTCCTATAGGCTCAGATATCCAGGCAATGTTTGAACCTCTGCACAGAACTGAAATATCATTCTACATTCAGCCACATTGAAAAATAACTAAATGTGTCAGTTTAAAATTGTATTGTGTTTTCTATAAGGCAGAATATTTATAAGCTGCATGAATCTTACTGTGGGATATAGATTAGGGTTGCCATATTGCCCAGTGAGCTGGGTTTTATCTATATTCTAGCCATGCTGCCCAGTTCCCGTTTAGCTTATTAGGTGACCCAGATTCCCAGCTTTCATTTTTTTTAAAAAGCAAGTCTCTAGCCCTTGTGGATCCAGAGATACAAGGCAAAATGAGGAGGCAGTTTTCTACCTATTTTGTGAGAAATCAGCCTATTCCCACCTTCCATTGTTGTTAGCCAATGCGGGACACCACAACTGTCCTGGGAAAATCAAGAATTTTAGCCTGCCTGCCTGCTGTACATGCTCATTTGATCTGCACATGCTCACTTCATCAACACATACAGCTCCACCTCTTACCCACAGACTTTCTGGCTGAGTCAGCAAGGAGAAGCAGCTTTCATCTCAATTGCCTCTGTGTCTCAGGGTATTTTATTTATTTATTTATTATTTGATTTATATCCTGCCCTTCCTCCCAGCAGGAGCCCAGGGCGGCAAACAAAAGCACTTACAACACATCAAAACATCATAAAAACAGACCTTAAAACACATTAAAACAAAATAACTTTAAAAACATTTTTTTAAAAAACTTTAAAAACATATTTTAAAAAGGGTTGAAAAACACATTGGTGTTTGTTTTTTTTTAAAAAAAATATTAAAAGCAGTTGCAACACAGACACAGACTGGGAAAGGTCTCAACTTAAAAGGCTTGTTGAAAGAGGAAAGTCTTCAAAAGGAGCCGAAAAGATAACAGAGATGGTGCCTGCCTAATATTTCAGGGGAGGGAATTCCACAGGGTAGGTGCCACTACACTAAAGGTCCATTTTCTATGTTGTGCAAAACTGACCTCCTGATAAGATGGTATCTGCAGGAGGCCCTCACCTGCAGAGCGCAGTGATCAGCTGGGTATATAAGGGACAAGACAGTCTTTCAGGTATCCTGGTCCCAACTGTATAGGGCTCTGTACACCAAATCTAGAACCTTGAACTTGACCCATGTATGGTATGTGTCTTAAGTGGTGAATGCAGTGGGAGGGTCTGCCTGCTATCATGGAGGATGGAATAAAGAGGTTCGAATCTACCAAATGTTCCCTCCCCAAACAAATACAAATATAAAAGCAAGCTTCTCTGTAGAAAAAGCTGAGGTATTAGCATTTGCATGTTTTGGCCCTACCCCCAACCTGTTAATTGGTGCTTACTCCCAAGTAAAGTTACATTGGAATGCAGCCTCGTTCATCCTGTTGCCTGGCAGAGCCTCTCTTCAGCGATTCAGAAAAGGCTAAAAAGTAGTTTTTAATGTATTTTCTTCTTCAAAATGACTGGCAGGCATCTTCCCACCAAAGATCACCCTACTTCATTTCCTCCCCAGGGATGTGTGTGTGTGTATGTACACATACACACAGACTCTCTCTATATTCAGTGCAGTCGGGGATGCAACCTCCCCCTCCCTTAAGACCAATGGGAATGGCACAGTCCACCCCCACACTCACCAGCTTGGGAGAAATTATTTGCTTACTATGTAGTATATTTTGCTCCTGGTGCTACATGTCTGCCCCCTGGCAGTTGCTGCAATCCCTTACTCCCAATGCCAAATTAATAAAGGCAAGTTTAGAATTTAGTGCTGTAGAATGCATATTTGGAGGATCCATTTTGTTTATTACTATTTCACATATTCAAAGCCCAATTCTTGTTTTTGCGACTAGGGAGAATTTCCTTTATTTAAAATTTGAAATGAAAATGATTGGTTTGTAGCTAACTTCTTTTATACAGCCAAATTTCAAACATTATATATTTTGATATGTAAACCACTTTGGGAACTTTTCCTTGAAAAGTAGTATGTAAATATTTTTACTACTACTACTATTTTTGGCAGGACTCCATAAACAGCGTATACTCAAATACGCTAGAGTTCAGGTAAACCTTGCTGCACATCAAGGTTCTGTTCTTTCTAATGGCATATTAAATACTCTAAACTAAAGATAAAATACATCATTTCTATTTACTTGCTGATCTTCAATTTACTGTTCAACATAAGCATAAGCTTGGGTGTCCTCAGGTACTTCAAACTTATGCAGGTCTGGAGTTGGAAAGGATTCTGTGACAGCCTTGCTTGATCTGAAGCTAATTAGATAAGATTATTGACTGAACTGATAATATTGAAATCTTGATTTCTATCTGTGTTACAGGTTGTCAAGTTCATTTCACATTTCCTCTCAGTCACAATATTGCTCTTAATTGACTGATTGTTTATTTTTATTGATTTTGTAAGCTGTCCTGAGGACAGGATATAAATCCTCTACATAAATAAATATTCCAAAGTGTTGAAAACTAGTCTAGGCATTTAAGGTTGAAACTGTAAGTTTTTTTAAAAAAAGGATTCCTCACATCCTCCCCCAGTTTTTGGTGGTAATTACTAGTTACACACACACGCACACACACGCACGCACGCACGCACACACACACACACACACACACACACACACACTAATACAACCATTAATATGCTTAATTTGCACAATTAGCAAATTATTTGCATAATTGGCAAATTATTTGTGTAACATGCAAAATAGACTGCCCAGATTTGTAGAACAACTACAAATATGGCAACCCTAATATAGATGCATGCATGTTATAATATGAAATCATCATAAAGCTTAGTTATTAGCATACTAAGTTATTCGCATATCCTCAAGGTCTTTGAACTATGACATTTGGATGTGTTCTATAATGAGAAACTGGCTTAAAAATACATCATGATTCCCTTAAGACATCAAACTAGGTATGATATTAAATCTAGATTTAGGAAGACTTGGGAAAAGACTTGTTTTCTAAATTTCCACCTGAGATGTTTACCGCTGTGAGTTGCTTACTGCTCATAGCACTGATGACATTATCAAACCCACTACATACATGGGACACCTTTACACCAAAAAAAGGAATTTGATTTTTTTTTTCATTGTGATTTACATTTATTGTCATTTGCATATACAAAATAGTCATGTGCACCATACCTTAACCCTCCCTGCTTTCTAACTGAATCATTGTTGGGATGGACAGGAGACAGCTGTTATATTTTACATTACAAATGAGCTTTTTTGCCATAGCTTTGTCATCAGCATATCAGGCAAGAATTTAAATATGGTTTGCTCTTTCTGACTCTTGCCCCTGCCTGCATTTGACTTCATGGTTAAACAGCCTGATTCAGTGTCAGGGTACAATTAAGAAAACAGGACAGACCTTTTCCTCTGTTATATTTGTTCCATTATCAAACTACCAATGCTACAACAGACCTGAAACACTACTGCAATAGAAGTAGAAGTAAATCCTATTGCTCTGGAGAGCTATTAATCCATGTACAGTCTCTATGTGAGATAGTTTTTTCTTATATGCTGAGTCTATTCTTTTCCTCTGCCAATAATTTAACATTATCTGCTGAGATAACAACTACCTCTGTTCACTGTGCATTAATAGGTAATCAGCAAGAAAATTGTTTTCCCTTGTCAGATCTGGGTTGGATCATCACATTTGGGAATTCATATACTAAAAATGATATAAAAGCATTTTTTTGATGTAGAAAAGAATTGTGGGATGTTTACTTGCAGTAAAGTATGTCTTGTGAAGAATCGAGGATTAAACTTGACAGTTTAAGTTTAGCAAAATCCTCAAATATCCAACCAGGGATATGCCTTCAAAATGAATATTTTTTTCTTAAATTTACTGCACAGAATTCATGTGTTTGGAAAGTTTGATCATATTCTTCAGATTTATTTGCATGGGAAATATGCAACTAATCCAAATTATGCCTCTATTGTGCCGTCCAAGTTCTGACTTTTAATGAATGTTTTGTTTGGAAGAATCACCACCAATTCCTTTCTATACTCATTCGAGTTATGAAGTGGCTCTGACCTCTGCTTTTCAAATGTGTGCTGTAATTCCTAACCCTGACCCTTGCCACCTGGGCAGACATTTAGCTTTATTCCTTGAGCAAATAAAGCTGATCAGGTTATTTATATATGTATACTGTACCTACCTACCTACCTACACATATCACTTCAGTTCAATGTAGAAATGCAATTGCTGCAAACAGTTGATCCACTGACATTTCAAGTGTTCAGTGTCTTCTGAAAATGATGGGACACAAAATCCCTCCCTAGTTTTTCCGTTGTTTCTACTTCATAGATGCTAGAACTGAAACTACTTGCCAGAAAGAAAAAAGTTTTCTGGGGACTCATGATGAAATTCCGAGGAACTCATCCTCTCATTTTTTAACATAGGTTCTAAACTTCATGACTGGAGAAAATCATGAACTATCCTTGTGTTCACCAGCTCTCAGAGTTTTCAATTATATAATCTGTGCTTGTAATAGGTAGCCCACCCCCACCGCTAGCACCATGTGCCTGAGCTAACCCTACACTGAGCACAGACATCTGAAGAGCCACCATTGGAGGTAGGAGCTGCTCACATGCTGTTTGAATGCTGCTGACATGCTCTTCACATGTAGGGCATTCCCTATGATTAGGACAATTTCCTATGATCAGGACAATTGGGTGAGCCTGGGCATGAAACTAGGACTGGGATCACTTGTGTGCCTCTGCTCCCCATTCATTGTATGATACCCCTTCGTGCAAATAACATGTGAAGGGGGCTTTGCACTCTGTGCCATTAGAATGTAAAATGCTACTCTTGCCAGTTGTTCATATACCATTCCCCCATCCCTCCTCTCCCCTTTGCCCCTGCCCCCCTCATCCTCTTTGTGATGATCAGTACTATCTGTACTAATGGTGCATTAGGATGGATGTTCATCACAACACTTAACTGCATGACGGCTTTCTATAGTAAACAGTTTTTGAACCACCAGGGGAACTGGCCAGTTGTGGACAGGAACTGTGTACTACTCAGCCACATAGCCAAGTAAATGCTTGGAACCATTTAGAATTTTCTGATGTGGAATGCTGCTTAATTTATCCATCTTTAGTGTGTCAAAGTTACATGTGTTTTTCCTATTCAATGACGGTGCACTGCTGTCCCAACTGAGACTGTTACAAACTGTGAGGAACAATCAAGCTGTTTTTAAAGGGGGGAAACCTTCCTAAATAGCTAAAAAAGCAGTGGACCTCTTTACAAGTGGCAGATATAAGAGATATGGCATGTATAGAGAAACCTGCAGCTATATGTATGTGAAAGAGATCAAGAACAGAACAGTATCTCCTTTTTATTCTTTTTCTGAATATAAAGCAAAAGTTTATCAAAACAAGGTTTTTGAAAAATGGTATGCATCTTTTATGGCATGTTTACACTCTGCCTTCATTCTTTACATCCAATAAACAACAACTGAACAGCAGCTGTGTTTGTAGGCTCATCCTCTTTCCTTTACCAAGAATGTGATCTACACACTATCAAGAGAACAGTGCTGATATCTGTTTGAGGTAGGGGAAACGGGGCTGGTCTGAGGTGAATAGCATTTTTTAGAACAGCAGGGAGGCAAAGCCTCTGTTGCACTTATGGTTCTGTGAATGAGCAGCTCATGCCAATCCTCCATTGCTGAATGCTGGGGGGCTTGATTGTACCCCACATATGGAAAGGGCAGTAGCTCAGTAGCAGAGAGTCTGCTTTGCATGTCAATTCCTGGCATCTCCAAGTAGGGCTGGGAAAGACACACACACACACAGTGTCCAGTTTCAAATGCATCCATTGAACCAGAGACCAGGGTGGTGAGTTTGTCCATCTCTTCTCTTGAAAATACTTCACTTTGACTGAATTGTGCTCTGTTTCTAGCCCTGGTGACTACTCATTATGCCCAAATCTCAGAAACCAGAACAGCTGGATGACCAGTTCTTGCTTGTAAGTTTCACTGCATTCTCTTGTCCAGTCCTAGTATTCTTGTTTTTCTCTGTTGTCTCTTTTATCCACACTCCTGTTCTCTTTTTCTCCTGTCCTTCATCTCTGATTGAAAAATTTGATTTCCTAAAACTCTGTCATTTTAGTGCAGGTCTGCTAATTACCAAGGTTGGGGTGTAGGAGCTTCCATGACTCCTAGTCACATTGAATAGGTGACCCTGCCCTGGTTCCAAGCAGGTCAGTCTTGGCCTAACTGGGCCCAGTAAGCATTAGGCTCTGCAAGAGCCTCAGGTTAGCTCTCTTCCCCAGATCCCCTTAAGTGATCACTGAGGTAGTGAGCCCCTTCAGCCAGTGCCCCACTTCCCTCATAGTACTCATCACTGTTCCCTTCTGCCTTTTCTGTCCCTACTCACATCAAACTTGCTCATTGTTCTCCATTTAAATACAGTGCAAATCAAAGATCCAGCCAAATAGCTAGGAATGGATAGGTCAATCTACCTTCTGGTCTGTAATAACTTCACATGTGTTCATTTGTAAGTCTGTTCTGCTTATTTCCACATTTATCTGTGATTTTTTTAAAAAAATCTACATGAAAATTCATATTTAAAAATGTATTATCATACAACATTTTCTGTCAATGCACACATTTCTAAATATATTTTATCCTAAAACAGGGATGGGCAACCTCCATCCTGCAGACCTAATTAAACCTATGAAGCCTCTCCATTTGGCCCACAAGACTATTTTGGCCAAGCCACACCCACCTGCCATTCACCTGACATCATACATGCCCTCTACAAGGGCTCCACAATGGATTCTTGTGGAGCACTTTGTAATAGACTTTTGACAGGTCTTGCAGAATGCTGCATAATGGTCTTATGGAATGCGTTGTGAGCTGTGCATTTGCCCACATGGTTTGATGTCACACTGTGCAGTCAAAAAAGGGTCTCCTCGCATCATTGTGACATCGGGTGATTGACAAGGGAGAGTCCTGCCCACCTGTCAAATTTGGCATACAGGGGTGGGGGTGGGAGAGATAATAATCTGGCCCTACCCCATCCTAAATATGAATTCTAAATCATATTTTGGTAGTTTTAGAGCTGAAAACTCTATCACAAAACTCAAAGTAGTGCAAAACATGAAGGATAATTACTATTATAGGATTGGGGGGTTGGTATGGGGGAAGTCTTTGGGCTCCCTCCAAGCCTGTCATTTTGTATCTATAAGGATGGAATTTTCAGGAGAGGGTACTTGCTGAACTGGTCAATCCAGTTTCTTTGTTAAGCTAATGGGCCTGGCTGGACCGGTTAAGTACCCAATTTACATCTCTGAAGACTTGGTCAAGAGCAGATGCGTTGCCATAGAAACAGCTGGCTGGTGATGCTCTTTCAGGAAGGTAGCCCCACCACTCCCATCCTAAGGCCAGGAGATACCCTGTGTGTTTTTTTAGTCTGGTCTGGAGCTGGAGAACTGAAAAGAGACAGAGAAGCTGACTTGCTCTCTAGGATGAAACCAAAGCGAGGGCTTTGGGGAGCCTCCCTAGAAACCTAATTGGGAAGCAAGCTTTGTTGGACTGTTAATGCTGTGAGCCCTTCCATCTCATACTCAGGTTGCATATATGTATACATAAAACCATATATTTATTCTAAAGACACCACAGTCTCCACTGACCTTCATTCCAAGGAAACCAAACCCTGGGTAAGTGCTGGAGCCCCTGGAGTCTCACTGCTCAGAGACTGGGGTGTGTGCAACATTACTTTTTTATCTGCGCATTAATCTGGGAGGTGTGGAGTATGTGCATTTGTATTGTAGGAAAACAGCTAGGAGCTGCTGGAATCTGTATGTGGCTGTCCCGTGTGGTGAACTATTGAAGTGTATGTTGCAGCCTTCTTAGTGAAGAACTTTCCAGGCTGACTCTGCTCACCCAGGCTGACCATTGCATCTTGTGGGCAGGAAGCAGGGCTGGATCCAGGCATGCCGAGGCCCTTGGGCATCAGCTTGCTCTGGGCCCTGGCATGTGCGCACGCACTCATGCAGTCCCCCCACATCCCCCACCTACCTGTCTCCTACCATTGCCGTTAACAAAGATGGCGGCTGTGGTTTCCCTAAGGGGATGACGTCTCCACCACCATGTTTGTTGATGGCACACATGCGTGCTACGCGCATGCATCTCTGCCATCAACTAACATGGCGGCAGGGGCTTCAGTACCTTAGGGAAATTGTGGCCGCTATCTTCATTAAGGGCAATGGTAAAAGACAGGACAGGTAGGTGGGGGGTGAGGGGGGCGCGGATCGTGGAAGGGGAGTGGAGGGGCAGCTGAGGGGGCCCCCGTAGCTCCAGGGGCCCTCGGGCCAGTGCCCCACCTGGCCGCCCTGGCAGGAAGGAGTATAACGTGTTTCCTTTTCCAGCTGAGTCTTATTTGAACAGCAAGGTCTTCCTGAGCTCTTGCCTGTTCATGCATTCTGACTAGTTCTTCACTCCTGCTTCCTGTTTTGTCCCTAGTTCTGACTCCTGGTTTGTTTTTTGGCCCTGCCTTACACATTGGTCCTTCTGATTACTGGCCTGGCTCCTGACTCACCTCCAACTGCTGCCCATGGCCCAGCCCTGACCCTTACAATGAAATGTTTGACAGTGTAGAATAGCTGGAAAAGACCCTTTTCCACCAGCCCACTCTTTCTGAAAAGGAGCCAGAACAGTCCTACTCTGCTCCTCTAGACAACTGATGGCTAACCCTGCCTTGCTGCTGCTGTACTGAAAGGAGGTTTAAAATAATGTAACTACATCTACCCCCAGTGGCTCCACAGCATGAGGTAGTGTGGGCAGCATGTCTCCATGCATAGCATCTCTCTACAGAGTGGGAGCAAAGCTGCCCCCCAATACAAGGTGGGAACACAGTTCTTAGTTACAGAATTTGGTCATTTTTAATACAGAATTCTAACTCCTTCAGTATTCCCCCCCTTTTTTTTCTTTTGCAAGCAAAACATCTGGTTCTTCTGCTCCCATTATTCAATAACCTCAGAGATTATACACACACAAAAATAATGTGAAAAGGAGGAAATAGTTCCATTTGAAGAGATGGACAGTGAATAATTCATGAATCCCCATTCAAATTATGCCTTTAAAATAATCCTCTGTTATAGAGAGAACATATGGGCCAGCTGGTGAGCAGATGACCAGAGATTTGTGATACGCTACTTGGAAGAGATTTTAATTAAGATTTAATTTTTTAAATGTTCTCCTGGTTTTTAGTATCTAAACCACACATGGCATTGATCTAAATAAAATAAAATAATAATAAATAGCAATCATCATCATCATAGCATATGTATATAGGGCTTGATCAAAAGCCAACTGACATTAAGCAGGGGAAACCTTTGCTTTATTGAAATTAATGAATATTCCTCACAGTGGAACAGTATTGTCAACTAATGGGCATCCATCTCTTTGTATTGATAGAGCCTGATTTTTTTGAACCATAAAATTTAAGTTTTTAGTATAATGTTAGGGAATATTGTATAATTTGTTGCATGCACATATATTCATGCAAGAGACAAGAGAATGCCTAAGATACTTACTATTGCTGAGCTTGTTTTTACACAGAGATGTCAGATTGAGAAACAACAAAATGATTAAAGCTAGTATCCTTCCTGATATTCTCTCACAAGGCAAGAAGAGGCTTTTTCAGGGATGGCTCCTCATTTGTGGAATACTTTCTCAAGAGAAACACACCTGGTGCCTTCATCATCAGCTTTTCAGTGCCAGGCTAAGATATTCCTGTTTGTCCAGGCTTTGGTCTTTAACTTCAATCATACTGTGGTTACGAATCTGACCTGTTTTGTCATGCTCAACTTTTAGTGGAATGGGGTAGGATTTGTCCCATTCATAATATTGTTGTTTGAGCACTTTAGGAATTCTGTGTATTGTATGTTTTCCTCTTTTGTGTCTGGTTGTTAATTTATCGTTTAGCTGTTTTTGGATTTTACGGCGTAAATGTTTTTGAGATGCTTTTTGTAGAAGGTGATGAATAGATGCAAATACTACTACAACTAATAATAATAATGATAATAATGGGACATAAAAGTGGACTGTGGATCCCCTTACCTGCCACAAGTGGGTGTTCTATCTAGGCTGGCACTGCCATGAGGAAGACTTGTTTCCAGAGGTAAGTGGGGGGAGGAATGAGTGCTACCATGCTACCCAAGCCCTGGCTGCACAGCCAGGCCAACTGTGCCCACCCCTGTTGTGTTCTGTAGCCCCTCTTGCCAGCAGCCGTGCCAGACTAATGTTGCATGGCCAGGCCAGCATCCTGTCACACCCCGGACCATCATTGCCACAACACCTGAGTGCTCGCTCACCTTTAGCTGCACTTTGCCAGGCTCTGCAGAGCCAGACCTGCACTTGGCTAGGCCATCGGTCAGTACTTGTATGTTGATTGCCCTCTTCTTTGAAGGGGCAGCAACTTTGGTGAAGCCTCTCAAGACTTGGGGCAACTTCTCAGTAGTACCATAGTACCTGCAGTAAGTTGTGGCTGCTGGTGGTATGGCATGGGGTGTGGAGTTCTATTTCAGGGAGCAAAATCACTTAGTCCAGCCCTGGTCATGACATTTAGCACAATAAGGTAGGATTCTTGCATTTCAAAACCAGAGTTTTTGTACAAACGGGGTTTGTGGAAAGCAATACTGGAAAAGGTGTGGATTTTGGCAGTGCTTTCTGCATGCCTGGTATATATCCTCTGCCAGATGTGTTGATCCTACCAGTTTCTTGGGCTGCTTCCTGCACATGATTAGGTTATTTACATCCCACTGCAGCTTTAGTGGGATTTTTGCAGCCTAACTATTCAAAGTAGAGCGTCCATAGCTTGTGGTGCAGATTACCAAATGTTTAACCTCTTAATTAGAAAAGGGATAAAGCAATTGTAGTTTGAGGTCAACCCACCCTTTTTTCTGGTACTCTTATTATACGTTTATCATGAAAGATAAATTGACAATTACAAATCTGACACTATCCCCATGAAAATAATATATCGTGTGACTGGAATGCAAACAACTGCTTTAGTGATACCAAAAGCCTTACCCAATAAGATTTTTTTAAAAAGCCCTAAACATGAAACAAAACAGGACACCCTAATGCATTATCATTTTTAGTCTCCTCAGTTTCAGAAATGATCTGTCACATGACATAAGGGCCAGCGGTTCAAGAAATATGTGTCTCAAAGGCCCCTAAGGCATACAGGGTTAGATGCAATGTTCCATATTCCATATTTGGAATAACTATCACATGTTTGAAGCAAATATGTTTGTGGTTTTAAGCTCTCCTCCCATCATTATTGGAACTATTTTTTATTTTTTTTTGCAGAATCTATTCATGATTAAAGAAACTATACCAATAGTCTGTCACGCCAGCCAGCCAGTATCCAAAATGAATTCAGTTCCACAAAGATGGTTTCATTTCTTTTGGTAAAATGGTTGGTTTGGCCAGAATACAGTTTTCTAAAAGGCGAAAGGGTTTATGACATTCTTTGCTCTGTAATATATATTTTGAGCCTGGAACAAACAAGTCTAGACGTGTGCAGAACTCTTGTGCTAATAGATTCTTCATACCCTCAAAACAGGGCATCAATTTGAGAAATAAGCATTTTTCTGTTCCTTTCAGTGGGTTTTGGATGATTCCTCAAATCCATTTCCCAACTCTTCCCTGCTCCAACGCATGCTTTAATTCAGCTTTGGAAAATAAATAGGAATTTCTATATTACTTTACAGGATTTTGGACTATGGCAGCTTGGAGAAATTTGTAGGGCAGCAAAGCATAATGGGAATTTTGTGACTTTGCATATAAGGAAAATCAAGCTCTGAAGTCCCAGTATTTCTCTGCATGAAACAATAGGGCAAATTGTACTGAGGAGAATATGTTGCTACAGAAACTTAAAGTGTGTTGAGGGTCTCCACATTTTTGACAAACAAATTCCTAACCAATACTTTAGACTCTAGAGCAAGGATGATGAACCTGTGGCCCTCGCATATTATTAGATCCCAAATCCCATCAGCCCCAATCAGCATGGCCAATGGTTGGGGATGATGGAAGTTGTAGGCCAGTAACATCTGGAGGGCCAACCTTCCCATTCCTGAATCAGAATATATGCATATGCTATGCTCTTTTCAGTGTGCATTTCCCCCCAAAGTTTTTCTTCTCCCTGCTTTTGTGGGGAAGAACAACTACATCCACTCCATTAAAAAAAAAAAAACTCCATCTCAAAGATGTTATTTATTTGTTTGGCTCACTGAGCCATTTTATTTATGTGTTTGGCCCAGTTGTCACATAGCACTAAGTCAAACTATGGCTGGGTTTAAATGAGCAAACATGCTAGTGCAAACGAAAAAATGGTGGCCATTTTGCTCTTCCCCCACTCTTGCTGCTGCTGTGCTTCCTAGGGCTAAGCCACAATTTGGCTTAGTGTTATTTGTGAACCTGGGCTCACGTTTTGTATTCTTCAAACCAACAGTGAGCAGTAGGTCAAGAACTAATCTTGGTTTCAGCTCATGGTTTGTTTGGAATGAGACCAATCATGGGCCCAGGTTTGTACATAATGATAAGCCAAACTGTGGCTTAACTCTCTGTAGCATGGCAGCAACAGGAACAGGAGAGGAGTGAAATAGCCACAATTTTCTCAGTGTGCACCAGCATGCTTGCTTACGCTAAACCATAGTTTGCTTTCATGTTATACCAGAACTTTGTTTCTTGGTTGTTGTCTTTTTTTCTTCTTGGCTGCTTTGGTGCTTACATAGATCTGATGTCCTAAGCCACTTTCTATAAAGAGTGCCAAACAGTGTTTATGAATTTCCAGGTTGTGTTTTTTTAAGAAATGTATACCCCACCTTTCGAGAAAGCTTCTCCACAAAACAGCTTACTATCTTTGCTAAATCATGGCTGCCAGATTAAGTGCCTATAGTTAACTATAACTCTTCTTGCAATTACAAACAGTTATTTGAAGGACTAGCATAACCCTGGAATAGCATAGCATAGCATAGAGAGGATGAAACTACTCTAACAATTAGAAGATGCTGGACTTGAAAATGGGAAATGATGAGACAAAAATCTCTTCCCCTTTATCAGCCTTGTGTTGTGCCAGTGGCAATTTGCTCACTAGATCTGAATTATTTATGACTTAGAATCATAGAATCATAGAATTGTACTGTTGGAAGGGGCCTATAAGGCCATCAAGTCCAACCCCCTGCTCAATGCAGGAATCCATTATTTTTGTCCAGTATGGGAGATGGATGACAGTGTTGTTATTTAATTTCATGAATTAAGACATACATTTGGAAACATCATTGCAGTATGAAGATGAGATTTCCAGGAGATGTTTCTGAATGAAGTTGTAAATATGGTCTTTATCATTCTCTCAGCTACAAAAATATAGCCTGTATATGTCAGAGAAATCTCAGAAAAAGTTTTCTCTAAGGTCATCATGCTCTTTTTGTTCCCCTGGTATTGATTTTAGAAAGCAATTTACTATGAAAATTCTGAATTGACTACCATGGAAACTGAGCTCTTTTGTTCATCACTTGCGCTCACATGATACACTGAGAGACAGTAAACACTGAAACTTAGACCCACACATGAGTATAATGAGTGGTAACCTGAGTGTACATTTATTTAACTCTTCCCTTTCCTCCTAATGAATGTACTCCTGGTGTGCATCAGCTGTTACTTGCTGTGTTTGCTCCTTTACAACTGCAGGTGATGAGCACAGGGAGCCTTACTGCCTCCACCCAGTTACCATACCTGTTCTGCCTTCCCTGCCAGCCATGCGCAAGGGTCAGAATAGGCTTTGCTTCAGATGAGCCGTACTCAATTTACAGTATTTTGTCAAGAGTGAAAAACATTCAGATAATCTCTTCAGACTAACTTGAAATGAGGAGGATTCTGGAATCCCTTAAAGAACAAATGCCAAAGAAGTGCCAGAGAATACACATGCGCATGCACACCCACCCACACCATGTCCTCTTGTTTTACTCCCCAGTACCCACCCACCTTTGTTTTGATATCTCTGCTTATGTAGAGATTTCCAGATTGAGATCTATTTGAAATGGAGGTGGCAACAAAATTATCAATTTTCTGCATTTCTGCAATAAACACGTATTCTTTTTCCATCCAGGCAACTCTCCATTGGATAATGTTGTAGCATTACAACATGAAATGCTGTTGTGGGAAAAAAGAGGAATAAATAAAATGTCTGGATATCAGAAAACTAGAGCTATTTTTGTCTCTCTTATTACACCATAACAACAAACAACATGTTGTGTTAAGTGCAAGTAGATTTCCTGTTCAGGAAGTCAGTGCCAAAACTTTTCCAGCAAAAACAGATGCCAAGTGACTAAATTAATCTTAAAACATGTGAGTCATTACACATTCCAGTTTCTTCAAATATAATGGATAGGAGGAGGGATTGAAGTCTTGCTAAGTTTTATCAGGTTATCAGAGCATGGAAGTGTCGTTGAGATTTTAGATTGGGTGTGGGGAACCTTTGGCCCTCCAGATGTTGCTGAACTACAACTCCCATCTTCCCTAGCTATTAGCGATGCTTGCTGGAGCTGATGGGAACTGTAGTTCAGCAACACCTGGAAGGCCAACGGTTCCCAACACCTGTTTCAGATTATCGATATGTAAAACTGATTATGGAATGAACAGCACAGTGAGATCAATACCAACACAGTCACAATAGAAAAACAAAAACCTTTTATTCATTTTTTGTAAAGTTCAGTAAAATCTGTTTTTTTGACCTATACTCCCTCCCCGCTTTCTTCATGGGTGTATTAGTTTTTGTGGTTTTAATTTTGAAAAGACTGTACAATACAGTTGTGGTCCATTAATGTTATGAGTTGCTTTAGGGATCCTGGTCAAAAAGAGGGATACAAAACTAAAAGCTATTATAATGACTGGTATCCAGAGATGCATGTATTTTCTCTCTTTGAAGAAGCCCTTTGAGAGAGCCAGCCTTACTATTCAATAGAGTGAGGCAATCACCTTAGGAGGAAGATACTGGGGGGAGGAGGGCAGCAGCAGTCCTCCTTAGCCAGCTGTTTCTCCTAAGCCTTCTGCCCATTTCCTTTTGGAGATCAGAATTATGCTTACCACAGAGTTGCATCCCCTAAACAGTAGCGGTCAGTGGGGTGGCGCAGGCAGAGACGGAGAGGGGTGAAGTGCAGGGAGTTCAGTGCAATGTGGGCGCAGCGGCAGAGCCAATGCTATGCTCTTGCTGCTATACCCCATGCCTCTCCCTCCTTTGATCCTTTTCAGGACCTGGCAGTGATGCTCAGTGCCGGGAGGGCAGATGACCACTGCCCCTGCCTGTGCCACCCCATCTATGGCTACTGTCCAGAAATTAGCCTGTTGCCCTCAGGTAAGTGGAGGGTGCTACCCTTTTGAAATTCAGTGGCCAGCCCAGCCCACATCAGCACATGGAATGGGTGGCAGGAGAGCATCTTGACCTTTGCCTCAGGCAGCAAAATGTCTTGGGCTGCCCCTGCCCCTTGCCCCTTATTGGGCGCTGCTCTGGAGGTTCCTCTGATTTTTAAGGAGGTTTTTCAGAGGGATTCTGCCATTGGAAGTGGAAGCTGCTTCTATTCATGTAAAGAACACCACCCACACACTTGGGATCCCAGTCAATAAATTTGGTCTTCCACCACCCTGCAATAGCAGGAGGGGGAACATCTGTTGCTCAGTAGCAGAGCACCCACCTTTCATGCAGCAGGTCCCAGGTTAAATCCCCAGCATCTCCAGGTAGGGTTGGGAATGTTCCAGGCCTGAAACCCTAGTGAGCCACTACCAGTCGGGGTAGACAGTACTGACCTAAACAGACCAAAGGGCTGACTCAGTATAAGGCAGATTCCTGTGTTCTTAAACAACAGCTATCATGGAATTGTGAAATACCAACCAGGGTTTTAAATATCCTTAAAATAGGAGACAATATGGTTCAGAAGGATCCTCCACCAATATCCCTCCATACTGCACCAGCCATGGTAGTGACATTGATGATACTTCTGTGCCATCTGGCTATCCTGCCTTGGCTCCAAGGAGAAAACAACAACCTCACAACCCAGGCCGCAGATCTCCTGCGATGACTGCACAGTGACACAAAGCTGACACAAAAGAACCTGCAAAAAAAGAAAACAAAACCACTGCTCTGGCGGACATCCACAGAACCCCCTCTTAAAAACCTCTGTAGAAAAACATATATTCTACAACCTAACTAGGCAGCTTGTTCCAATTTCCAGCCATTTTGTGGTGTAACAATTTTAAACCATTGTTTCTTTGTTTCCCTTGGTGGCTCTAATACACATTGTTCTTTCCTCTGAGCAGCCTTGTAATTTTTGAAAACTGCTATCATGTCTTTTCTTTAGCCTCCCCGCCCCTTCCAGGGTGGATAAAGTTATGCTAGTATCTTTAAGGGTTGTTTTTTTCCTGTGGACTTGGCAGCTGTTGTGTGCAGGCCTCTTTGGTATGAAGCTGGAATGGATGCCTGCTCTGGTTTCCTTTAGAATTCAAGGTGCTGGCCACATTAAATTGGCTTGGGTCTGGTATCATTTAGAAGCTACCTTATTCTCAACAGTCCATGATCCTCAAGACGGAAGAGCCTTGCTGTCTTCAGTGCAATTCATGAAATAAACCCAAATATCAGGAGCATGTACAGAGGCTTTCAGGCTTCCCACAGGCATCCATAGGTTGGCCACTGTGAGAACAGGATGCTGGACTAGATAGGCCTGATCCAGCCGGTTCTTATTTTCTTAAGCATTCCTGATAATGGCTCCACATAGATCAGGGATGGGGAACCTCAGGCTAAAGTGCCAAATACAACACCCCCCCCCGGCGTCTCTGTCTGGCCCTTGGGACTGTCCTCAGTCACACCCCTTACCGGGCCTGCTTGAGTGTTCTAGCCTGGCTGGAATATGTCCTTGAACTCTTGTCATTCTTCATGATTGCACGAATGGAAGGTAGAGAGAGGGTCATGTAGAAACTAGGCTAGTGCAAAAAGTGAAAACTCACGTTTGGTGCTGCAACCACTTTTGCCACTTGCCCCTGCCCACTACTGTTATGTGGCCCCTGGGAAGTTGCCCAGAAGGGGATGACACTCCCCTTGGGATGAAAAAGGTTCCCCACCTCTCACACAGATAGAACTCTCTTCCCTTCAATATTTGCCAAAGCTCTAGAGCCTATTCAGCCTCCGATTTTTACCATATGATCATTCATTTCTACGGTACAAGCCTCTTTATTTTTTAAATGATCAGAGAGATATTCAGAGAGAATTGACAGTCATTTGGATGAACATGCCTACAATTTTTTGTAGCTAGTACAATTATATGAATCACTGGAGGGCTATTTAGGAAGAGATTTGATGACAGGATTACACAGGCAGGGATTTAAATTGACAGTAATCTCTTTATATCCTATCTTTGAGTGATACCCACCCAGATTTAGTGGGATATAACCCTGAATAACTATCAAACTTGATAATAAAATGGCATGGTATGCATTCTAAAGCCTTAATTATTTTCCTTGCCCTTTCCATTTGTAGTAGTTGTCTGCTGTCTCTCTTAAGAAGATTACAAATGTACAGTGCCTAGTTCATTTGTAACCCATATTTCTTCAATTATCTTTGTGTAGTTCCCCCCTCCCCAATTTCACCTTATACATGAACAGAAGAAAATGCCCCCTTAGGCACTGAACATATGGGAATTAATGCAAGTCCATTAAGCAGTCTTTCAGGTCATAATGCAGTAGCAGGCAAGTAAATGACTTCCATAGGATAGTAGCTTATTGCTACAATTTGAGAATATTTAAATGTTTACCTGAAAAAAATTAAGCTTTCTGTGGCACATTTATTATTATTATTATTATTAGTTTATTTATACCCCGCCTTTTGGGCAAAGGCCCTCAAGGTGGCTTACAAAAAACACAAATATAAAATACAATATAAAAATGCATCAATAAAACAATACAAAATACAATCTGCAAAAATGAAATAATACACATAATATCTCTTAATGGTGGCTTTATCCATGGTACAAGTAACTGCATGCAACCTGGTTACCTCCAAATGTTTTGGACTCCAGCTCCTATCAACAGCCAGCACAAAGGGCACCAGGTTGGCAAAAGCTCATTTACGGTTACCAGTTGTAATTTACTCAAGAAATGTGTTCACCTTTCCTGCATATAGAGATAATCTGGGATCTAATTTTTAATGGAATGCAAAATATTTGGCACTCTCTCCAGATGCTATTCTTCCTCTACCAAGTGATTAAAAATCAGCTTCCCTAACTCTCCCTTTTGTGTTGTAACAGTGTTGAAATCCTGTCTGGAGACTTAAAACTATTTTGTCACTGATGTTCCTATTTGGAAGTTTCTTCAGCAGAAGCTGTAGTGTATCTGAAGGGAGGCAATAACAGTTAAGAAATGTGGGTGTGGAGACAGAGCTGAATTTCATGTTAATCAGTCAATTATTTGGCTAGAGGCTAATAGCAAAGTGAAATGCATTGGAAATATTATCAGTAAAATAATTATGAATCACACTTTAGGCTCAACCTTAAAATACGGTATGATTATCAGACTGGAATATATATTCACCCAGCCAATAAGTTTTATTCCAAGTTTGCATTTTTTAAATTATAAACTACAACTTGTAAAAAAAAAAAAAGGTGAGGCACAATTAAATTACTAATACATTATAAAATTCTAAAATCACAAAATATAAAACAAATGCTCAACACTGAATCAAATATAATTGATTACATTTGCACATTTAGGAGCATACTTATAGCACAGATCATCCACTAGGTTATATTTGCTCCAATAGAAGTCTTATTAGAAATGGATAGTTCTTTAAAACCAGAGAGGAGAAACATCTGTGTAAGAGGTATGCCAAAAATGTTGACTTAGCAGAAAATAAGTGCATGGGCCATTGGGGACAGAGAATCAAAGAAAAGCAGATTACATGCTGACCACATTATTTGCTCATGTATCAGCGTATGTGCCTTAACCACACAGGACACCTGGAGATGTACGATGCTTATTAGCATTACTCATGTCAAAACATCTGTGAGGTTTCTCAGTGAGTAAAAAATGGTCTGTACTAGGGTTAGTAATATTTAACCTGACATTGAATTAGGGGTGGAGAGTCAGTCAAATTTGGGTATAACAACATTTAGGATAGTGAAAACCCAAGCAGACTGTGGACGAATTGTAAACTAACACCTCGCCAAACTGGGTAAATGGACAATATACAGTTGTGAATTATATGTAATGAATATGAGTAAACTGATGCACATTGAGGATAAGGATGGATGAGAATTCAGAAGTCCTCAAATTCTTGTGAGCAGAATCAAGATGGACACCATGTGCTGTGAATTATATCCCCTCATTTTGGCTTGCATCCCTGCGGAGTACACCACTACTTTCTCTTGCTCCTGCCCCATTCCCATAGATGTGTTGAACTGGGACTTGACTTTTGGGGAAAGGGGCTCTATGTGTCATTTCCTGCTGAAGAGGAGGCCCTTCAATCAAGTCTCAAGCCCACTGTGAAAAACTATGACAATCTGCAGGTCTTTGAGAGCAAACACTACCACTTCTCCCACGACCTCCCTCCTCCCCAGGCAAGCTTTTTTATTGCCTTGGGAGGGAGAAGGAAGGAACAATCAAAATGGAAATCCTCAGGGCTTTTTTGAGCATTCCAGTTGAACACCTGAAGTACACATCGAGTTCATCTTTGCATTTATAACTATTGAATAAGAGCAGGTTTAATGAACAAGAGCAGGTTTCTTACGGCATACTGATAGGAGCTTCCTGTTAGTACAAGACAAATTGGTTTGCATAGTCCTACAGCTTCTTACAAGCCTATTTTTGTGGCCGTCACCTTGCAGTGGCTAAAGCAACATTTAAAGATAAAAGATGCCTTGTCTCATATTGATCTATTTGTGTTATCAAAACAACCAAATCACCCTGTCCCCCATTATCATTTGATTAAATTTAATCATGATTATGAGAGGTAGCGTAAATGTTTTTGAGGTGGAAGGTACAAGGCTGCAATTCTTTGCTATTTACATGGCTTACTTCTGATTGGACTAACAGAATCACACTGTTATTGAATCGATTTCATGGTCAGTTATTGTATAGAATTTGATATCTTTGAATACTGGCTATTAGGGATTTTGTTATGACCTAGTTCCCAAACATATTTCCCTATGGACCACTTGCAAATTGCTGAGAGTCTGCTGAGGTTACTGTAATTCCATTGAATTCAAATTAGTATATAATAAAATATAATATAAGAAATAAAAGAAGCAGTAAAAATACAATGAAAATCAATATGAATATTCAATGGATGGATGTTCCATCTCTAGTCTTCAACCCACAAATCCATAGGCACACTATGGACCACCTGAATGAAGCTCACAGACCACTGATGGTCCACAGACCACAGTTTAAGAACTCCAGACCTAAATAAACAAAATTTGCCTGTCTTTCAAACTATCTATTGTATATCTACCCATCTGTCTAGCTATCTGTCAATCAATTAATCAATCAATCTGTCATAATATTAGAACTTAGGTGTCACCTAGTGATACAATGGCACATCACACAACACAAATATATAGAATCTACTATCATAAGATGTGGTGGTGACCATGGGCTCAGATGACTAAAGATATTCACTAATAGGCAAAAATCCTTGTGGTTTAAGAATGTACCTATAGCCAACAGATATTTCTATCAAACTTTAAAAAGCAGGGAAAATGGGCAGCTATAGTGAATGCACCAGGGGAACAGGAGACCTGACCTCCTTGGAAACATGTTGCTTGCATAAGTATTCAACCCCTGTGCTTTGGAAGTTCACAGTTTACACAGAAACATATTTAAAGAGACTATCTGAACTATACCAACTATCTTAATATTGTTGCTTCCTCCCTGTTAAAACAAGATCAGCATAGCACATATCTTGTTTCTGTTATGTGGACTGATTGCAAATATTGCCAGCACTTCCAATATGCTCAGAGGCACTTGTTACCAAATTCTTCCAATCTACACAGAAAGTGGATTGGATTGTGTTTGCATTTTTACAAATTTGTAAGGCAGTCCAATATCTCAGAGAGGAGGTTAATGGGATCCTGTGCAAGTTTGCTGAGAATGGATTGATCATTTGCATGCTTATTGAGCCAGTGGGATTTACTCCCCTGCAATCATGCTTAGGATAGGTGAAACTGACCACAGGGGATGGGGAGGGGAGGAGGGGGTGGGGGAGGAAGGGCAGAAGGAAGGAGGAGGATGGGAGCAGGCAGGAGGGGTAGGGAAAGAGGAGGGCAGGTTTGATCATTTGCATGTTTATTGAATTGAGTGGAATTTGACCCATGCAATCATGCTTAGGATAGGTAAAACTGACCATGGGGAGTGAGGAGGTGAATAGGGAGGGAGGCAGAGAGGGAGGGAGAGGAGAGGGGAAGAAGGAAAGGCAGGTCTGATCATTTGCATGCTTATTGAGTTAAATGGAATTTACTCCCATGCAATCATGGTTAGGATAGGTAAAACTGAGGGGAAGGGGAGAGGAGAGGAAAGGAGGAAGGGAGGGAAGAGGGGAGTGGAAGGAGGGGGAGGGGGAAGGAAGGGATTGGAAGGAGAGGGTGGAGTGAAGGAAGGGGAGGGAAGGGGCAAAAGGGAGGAGATGGAAGGCAGGAGGAGGGGAGGGCAAGTCCGATACTTTGCATGCTTATTGAATTCAATGGGATTTACTCCCATGCAGTCATGCTTAAGATAGGTAATACTGACCATGCGGAGGAGGGGGAGGGGAGAGGGAGGAGGAGGAGGGGGAAGGAGGGAATTGGAAGGGGATGGTGGAGAGGAGGGAAGAGCAAAGGAAGGGGGAGGGAAGAGGCAAGGGGGAGGAGGGAGGAGGAGGGGAGGGCAGGTTTGATCATTTGTGTTCTTTTTTGCATTCAATGAGATTTACTCCTGTGCAATTATGCTTAGGATAGGTAAAACTGACCTGGGGGAGAGGAGGAGGCAGGCAGGAAGGGAAAGGGGAAGGAGGGAGGAGATTGGGTGGGTAGGCACTGGGCAGAGAGGAAACCCCTTTCCTTTCCAAAAGGAAAACAGTGTGAACAGTATCATTCTTTTTCAGGGTTTTCCCCACATTTTTATTCTACAGCAGGCACATGTAGTCTCCCACCCAAATTTAAACCAAAGTTGTCCCTGGCCACATCTACACCAGACCCTTATTTCACTTTAGACAGTTATGGCTTCTCCCAAAGAATCCTGGGAAGTGCAGAGCTTGGAAAAGTTACTTTTTTGAACTACAACTCCCATCAGCCCCAGCCAGCATGGCCACTGGATTGGGCTGATGGGAGTTGTAGTTCAAAAAAGTAACTTTTCCAAGCACTTAGTGAATGGTGCTTTGGCCATTGGAGCTTTGTCAGGGGAATAGGATATTCCTCTCAGCACCCTTCACAAACTGTACTTCCCAGGATTCTTTGGGGGAAGCTGTAGCTATAGGTCTTTATCATTCTCTAGGCCCCCTGATTAGGCAAGCCTAGCAGCTGTGAGTCTGGCTTTTAGAACACTGACAGTTGGTTCTTACTGAGCATGCCTGAGCTCTTTGGAGAAAGGGCGGGGTATAAATATCTTAAATAATAATAAATTAAATAATAATAAATAATAATTATCATTGAGTTCAATGCTAAATTTCTTAAATTAATTAAAATCATCCAGGCATTTTTTAAACTTTTAAACTACAGAAGAAGAATGTCAAAGTATGGGGCAAGGTCAGTAATAGGATTACAGGTACTCTCTGAACATGGCTGATTTTAAATTAATTTCAACAAATTATAAGACCACTGACAGAAAAAAGTCCAACAGGGGTCTGGCTTTTCTCTCTCTCTTTTTAGACTTTGGACTCTATTTGCTCTGACTGTTTTGTGTATCACCATGAAAATTTAGAGGGTTGTTAAGTAAGAGTTTCTGAGTTCAGGATTATAAGTTTTGTAAGGTTTTGTTTTGAAATGAGCTTATGGGAAGCATCAGAATTGCATAGGAGGCATTTTCAATTTAACATTGCAGAATGTGAAAAATCCATGCTGGCTATAGTGTGCAGCCACTCTCATGTATAAAATTCATGAAGGATAGGCCTATCTACAGGTATTAGACATTATAGCTAAATGGAATGTCTATGTTCAGTACCTCTGTGACTGGGGTGCAAACAATGGAGCTGTACTATTGTCTCCATGTGCTGCTTGTGGGTTTCCAATAGGCATATCGTTGACCATTGTTAGGATACTGGACTAAATGGATCTTTGGTCTGATCCAGTAGGGTCTTCTCATGGTTTTATGGTCCCACTCATATATGTATAGTGTGAACTGTGTTATATTGTGTGGTGCCATCAGTTATTCAACCATTCAGTCTTCTTTCAATCATACTGCTTCTTCAAATCCATTGGTTAGAATTGTAAAAAAGGCCCTTGAGATACAGACAGACAAATGGTTCAGACTGTGCTATGGTTAGCATTAGTAGTTGGGCTAGAATGTGCTGCAGCATTTAGTAATTATGTCAAAAGTATTATTGCATTTGAATAGTAAAATCAATCACTCTGTTGGAAAATACACTTGTGTCCTCAAAAGGTTTTTTAAAAATTGTTTGTAATAACTGCTAAGAATTTTATTTCAGGCAATTCTAGGAAAACTGTCTGTGATATTTACCAGAGGGAAAAATTATTTTAAGAGTCTGAATATATTATAAACTTTCCTTTCTCCAGTTTCATTCTGGATAAATCTGGTTAGCTAACCACATATTAGAATACAGAACTGGTAGAAAGTATGGGCTTTCTGAAAGGAAAACTGTTGTATTTTAAGATGAAGAAATATAATTAATTTTTACTTGAAGGTTATGAGCTGGAACGTTTCAGTAGTAAAATTAGAAGTTATTAAATGATTGTATCTTGCTCTTGATGGTGAAGGCAGTGGTTTAGAATAAATATGCCAAGGTCTTGAAGGAAGTCATATCAGTTTTTAGCCAGTTTGGTGCCAAAACTATTGAAGTTGGGTTTGACATTTTAAAATAAAAACAAATTAGGCCCATTTACATCTCTCTGGCAACATCAGTGTCAAAAAGACCAAAGAAACAATACTGGAAATGACAGGTGTGCTGGCAGTATAAATATGGAATACTTTGAAACCTCATATAATTTGCAAGTAAATGACAGGTGAACTGAAATTAACAAAAAAGAAGATATGGAGAATCATTCATTAGATAACTGTAAAACTGGAAGGTGTGATAATCAAACCCACTTCATTGAGGTAAGTTTCACTATACATGAACTACATCTTGCAGATTTTTGCCAGTGCTTCAATAGAGAAGGTTCGATCCTTTTGCAGACCTTTAGATGACTAGGAGCCAGACTTCTAAGCATAGCTATGCAAATCCATTTTGCAGAGCAGGAAAAAAAGTCAAATAGATTTACAAGATTATAACTTGTTCTTGAGTCCAATCCAATCTGTGTTAAATTTAAGCCCATGATAACTACAGACAAATAAAATAACATTGTGGTAGTTAGAAAATGAGGGGTGTGGAGACCGCAGACATACCACATAGCAACAATTGCTGTAGCCTTCATGCTCCTTTGGCTGATCAAAGCATGTGGTGTTTAGGACACCTTCCATGTTGTCTAAAAACATTTGTCCAGTTTGTGCAAACTTGTTACCACACAAAATCTACTTTTATGAGATCTAATGCTGGGGACTAAATGAATTTAGTAGATTAAATAGCTGGGACTATACTTTACATTTCCAGCAATATTATGACCTAAACATTATATGGTGAGGTGGTCATCTGAAAGAATCATTTTGTTGTTTTTTGTAATTGGCCTTTAAAAACCACATGTCAGTCCGAGTCATGCTCATGGTCAGGAATATATCATAAATGTGTATTGACTTTTGAGAACTAGGCTTTTCTCACTATTAAGCAACTCCCTAAAATTTCCTTTTTGTACCTTGTACTTTATTATAGGTATCCTTATAAAGCTAGCTAATATTTGTGAATATAATGAAGTACAGTGGGTTGGCTATTCTAAATGACATCCTTTTGCTTTCCAAAACTGAATCTATCAACCCTGGTGTGTTTGCAGAATGTTCTTAATGGATTTAGACTATGTTCTTCCAGCACTTAAAAGTTTTGGAACGAAGAACAATAATATGTTACTGCTGCCTGCCCTATTCACAGTGTTATATTGCTTGTCCCTAACTATATCAATGTTCAGTAAAAGGAATCTAGTTACCCCACGCTGAAATACATAAACATGGAGAGGATGACTGTCATTGCACTGATCATCTCTGAAGAAGGTGTGTCCAGGAAACATAATGAAGGGAATAGTGTGCTAATAGCAGCATTAGGACAAAGTTTACAAAGGAAACTTGAAGACTGCTTCATAAAGTAAATATTACTTCAACTATTCACTTAAGAAGGGAAAGTTAATGCCTAGACATGGTGCCTGACTATAAGATTTATCCGTCTCTTAGTACTGAGCTACTTCAGGCCAGAAGTTCTGTATTATTGCATTACACTTCCCTTTGGGATTATACCACCATCTGGTTCAATCTATTGTTCTAAGTACTTTTAAGTATCAGGCTTACATTCCGTCTGCATAATACATAAACACAATTATATGTAAAATTATTTTTAATGTAACATTTGTATTATTTTCTGACAGGAGTGGGTGTTTGTGAAAAGCCCATTTTCTGCAGGTAGGGAAGAGTCACCATTGCAAGGTTTTCAACATGAGAGGAATTTCGGACAACGTTGTGCTTAGATTATTATGTGGGATTTGTTGTTTTTGTTTTAAAGTATTATTTCCTCTGCAACATGAGCTACTTGGATGGCATTCTTCCCTGAGCCTTCCCTGTTGTAAACTGATTCCCCGTCAACCCCTTGGTGCCTTTTCTGTAGCCCTTTTCTCACGTTCCAGCTGTACCTTCACAACACATTCCACAGCACCTATTTTCTGATTATGAGTACCAGCTGATGGTCTGAACTATACATTTACCTAATATTAGAATATCTGTGCCTGTTGTATCTGTTTGGCTGACAGAATACAAGTTTAATTCACTACCATGTTTAATAGCTTTGGTAGGATCAGCTGAGTTTTGAAATTGTGAAAGCAATAGCGAATGAGAACTGAGATATATGTGATGCTATAATACACACACACACAGTACAGGCATACCCCGCTTAAAGTAGCTTCACTTAAAGTAGCCTCGCTATAAAGTACATGCTCCATACTCCACCATATCCCACTTAAAGTATGCGCGCTTCGCAATAACGGACACTTTTTTGGCATGACGCCGCTGCCATCTAGTGGTGATTGCATGCAGTACAAGTTAAGATAATTGCTTCACTTTAAGTACATTTTCACTTAAAGTACACTCTCCGGTCCCATTGCGTACGTTAAAGCAGGGTATGCTTGTATAAAAATGTAAACCTTTTTTCTGGATGATATGGAAATTCACATTTGGAAGTTAAGCTTTCCAAACTTCCTTAGTGCCATTCAACATTCCTAGACCCCAAGGAAGAATTTTATTCACAAAACCTTTTTACTTCATTGTGATTTTAATGTGAAACACATGTACCTATTTTTATCTGACAAAGTGTATAGCTTTAGTGCAAAGTGCTATGTGCTGAGCGGCACATGCTAGGACCTTCTACTGCATCAGTCTCTTGCACTACAGGGCAAGCCATCCCTGAAATTTTGAAGAACTTGAGACCTGGCCTCTATCACAGTGCAAAAGCTGCTGTTTGTGGGGAGGTGGGAGGACAAAATCCTGAGAAAACCTCCTGTGTGAATAAAAGCCCAAACGTGTTCTTTGGATCATCATCTACATGTGTTGATTATTGTACTTCCTGTCTCAGAAACTTTAATGCACTTTGCCAAAACTGTGGTTTGTGGTATCTGTGCTCTCGAAAATCCATTGGGATTTTGAATTAGATCAAGGAGTTTTGAGTTCCTGCAGAAGATAACCGCCAGTCCTCCATCATCTGTAAAGTGTATTATGTATTTGTGTGGGTGTGCGAATTCATCAACTCCTCTGAGGAAAAGAAACACACCACTGAAAAGAATCTTTTTGCACTGTGGGTTCGAGTTATACAAGTACAAGAGAGGGGGGAAGGAAGAAACAGCTGCTGACCTACTAGCCTTCCATTCAGAAGTAACATGGTGGAGGTGTATACTTGTAGGGATGGGTGAACTTGAAAGTTATGGGGTTTATATAATCTTGCTTAGTAAGATTGTCTCTGAAGTTTTTCTTCTCCATGTTCAAACCCTGATTTCAGCAAATGGTTAACCATATCTATCCCAGAGATTTATATATATATATATATATATATATGATAAACCACAAGAGCCTCAACATTTTGCAGTACAATAAATCTCTGTCATAACAAAGGATTGTGATATACAGAGCAGAGTGGGTGGGAGACTGAAATGAATAAAATAAAGCAACCCATACAAAAATGCTGGTCAGTGCTGAGGAATTTTCACCACAATGCTAAAATAGCATGGAGTGTTGTCTTTGTTATAGCCCTCAGCTACTTTTGGGTTGAAACAAGGCCATCACGAACATGATATTTGACCAGGGATGAAATTTCCCTAATGAGCAAAGTGAATGTAGGGTTTTTAGATTTTGTCTTTCATTCAGGGGAATGGTTCATGTAACCAGAGAAACAGAAATACAATAATACAATTAGTATTATTTTGTTATTCATTGTATTTTTATGCTATTTTATGTTCACCGCCCAGAGAGCTATTGCTAGTCGGGCGGTATATAAATTTAATAAATAAATAAATAAATAAAATTCCCACACCACCACCAACGCACACAACATGCTATGGTACATGTCCCAATGCTGAAGTTTTAACCACATGTCTGATGGAGTTGATCAGAAAACATATTCTTCTGTGGGCGGAGGAAGTGATAAATTGACAGATAAGGGAACTCAAACTGAATGGCACAAGTTATTTTGCACCATTTATGATGACTTGTATGGCATTTTTATTTGCTGAGAGACAAATTGATTACAGGATCCCTCACTGGACGGCAGGAGGTTGTGCCAGCACCTGACTAGTTCAGATTGCAGTTGCTGTAAGCAAAGTATTATATAATTCTCAAGAGCTACCTTGTGTACTTGTGCAAGCGATATCCTCTTTTAAGTCATCTTTTTGCCCCACAGGAAGTTTTGACTTCTGTTCTTCCCTTACTTGATTTAATTACCTTCTGATGGAGATAAAGGTGTCACTCACAACTTGAGAAAAATGCAATTCCTCCTTGATCTTTGTAGTTTTCTATATAATACCCATCAGTATCATATAGGGTGAACTGACTGGACTTCCGGGAAGGGTGACTTAGCCTGTGCCTGCTTTTGAGACGGGCTCCTGCCTCAAAAGAAGCTTATTCAGATATATCAGTCAGATTTTTTTTTTTTTTGACTGATTAAACTTCTCCCGGGTAGGGAGAAACGAAGAGATTAACCTCAAAGCCTATTTTTGTTGGGACGACCAGATCTCATTAATTTATGGGACGAGGTCCAGCCGACGAAGGTGGGACGGATTTTCAACAACAAGCTCTATCTGATAAAGCGAACGTTCATCTTATCTTCTAAGAGAGAACGCACTAACAGGCAAGCACCCTTCTTTCTATATTTTTCTTTTACTTGACTTAAATTGTTGCTGTTTAAAAGAGATTTGCCAGATTGATCGGTTTTTGACATCTCACTGGGGAGCCATAACTTCTCTCTGCTACTCACTAATTAATAGCTTATCTCTGTTTTTGTTGCAAAAAGCTGTCCTGGATTTGCATTCTAAAGATATACACAGAAGAGGGATTTCTATTCCAGATTTTTATTTTGAAGAATATTATATTGTCTGAGACTACTCTCTTTTTGGTCTATTTTATTTTGACGAATCTGTTTCCTGACGACCGCCATTAATTGTTTCGATCCTGGGAACTGCATTTTGTTTACTTAAGCATGGAGAGATAAGGCTGTCTGCTCTGTTTATACTGTGATGTCACCAAGTTTGGAGTATTAACCCAATTGTTGCTGAAATAAGAAGTGGTTTTCCTATATTTTTCTTTTAAAATGGCAATTAAGAAAGTGGCTGAGAATCTGGAAATAACTATGTTTCAGAAAATAATGGATGAGATTGAGATAACGAAACAAAACCTGCGACAGGGTTGTAAGGAGCTGAAAATTGAATTGAGTAAAATGAAGCAGGAGATTAAAGATATTGGGGTCCCTGTGAGAGAGGTGACCCTGGAAGGGGTCCCTGTGAGAGAGGAGACCCCGGAGATTGGAACAAACGTGGAACAGGAAAAAGATTTGGAGTCTATGGACTTTAGAAACAAAATCTATTGTTTGGAGACACAGGAGATTAAAGACATAGGGGTCCTTGTGAGAGAGGAGACCCTGGAGACTGGAACAGGGGTCCCTGTGAGAGAGGAGACCCTGGAGACTGGAACAGGGGTCCCTGTGAGAGAGGAGATCCCGGAGATTGGAACAAACGTGGAACAGGAACAAGATTTGGAGTCTATGGACTTTAGAAATAAAATCTATTGTTTGGAACTCAATGTTATCTCTGAAGAAATTAATGAAGATTCTAGAGATAAAGTTATCAATGGCATGGATAATCTTCTGGACTGGAATGATGTGATGGAGCCCAATATAGAGAAAATCTATGGAATTAACTGCAGCCATGTGACAATGGAAAAACTTTCAAGAGATGACCCAGTGTATTTTGAAAAAAAGAACAGAGATATGATTTTACAGCAGTATTTCAGCAACCTATTCAGAATGGATGGCAAGAAAATATTTGGGATAGAGGTAATTCCCATCAGACTCTTACTATATGACTATGGCTTTGACAGCAAGATTATTATGGAATACTGATAATGGAAGATTGGATACTGAAATTACTGGACTTAACAAGACTACTGAAGATGGAAGATGGAAAATGGAACTAATAGGGATAATAGAACAATGGCTACTGGAATTACTGAACCTAACAGATTCTGATGTGATGGATTAATTGAAATGTTTATTTTGACTATGGTTATGACAATAAGATTATCATAATTAGTAATGAGATGGATTAATCGATATGCTTATCTGGAAAAAAAAATTGATAGATATATTTCTTAAAGAATTGAAACCTCTCTTTGACTTTTTGTGGAAAGAATAAAGTAATGTTTATGAGATTTGATGATTAAGTAAGATAACTACTGGAGGAAAGTGATTTTATAATATGACTTAAGAGACAGGATTGTTATATATTATAGACTTATAACTGATTTGATCTTTGACAAATGGGAAGTCAATATTTTACTCTTTATTTTTTATTTTTTTATTTTTTTTTTTTTTTTTTGTTTAGCTACTTTTGATTTTGTTTTTTGTCTTTGAATGTTTTATGATTTTGTCTTGTATGTTTTATGAAAATCTGAATAAAAATTATTGAAAAAAAAAAAAAAAAGAAAACATATTCTTCTGTGGGCGGAGGAAGTGATAAATTGACAGATAAGGGAACTCAAACTGAATGGCACAAGTTATTTTGCACCATTTATGATGACTTGTATGGCATTTTTATTTGCTGAGAGACAAATTGATTACAGGATCCCTCACTGGACGGCAGGAGGTTGTGCCAGCACCTGACTAGTTCAGATTGCAGTTGCTGTAAGCAAAGTATTATATAATTCTCAAGAGCTACCTTGTGTACTTGTGCAAGCGATATCCTCTTTTAAGTCATCTTTTTGCCCCACAGGAAGTTTTGACTTCTGTTCTTCCCTTACTTGATTTAATTACCTTCTGATGGAGATAAAGGTGTCACTCACAACTTGAGAAAAATGCAATTCCTCCTTGATCTTTGTAGTTTTCTATATAATACCCATCAGTATCATATAGGGTGAACTGACTGAACAGAAATTTGGACTGAGCTGGAAGACTTGTTGTTTAAAGACCAATTTGGGTATATAATGTACCCTGTGGGCACTCATGAATCTTACCTATAATTCCTCATGTTTTTTGCAAGCTACACTTCTGTTTTGTCCAAATAGGCTCTTATCCTAACTAAACTGAAGTCACAGTCACCTCACCTTAGGGCAGGGTGGGGAACCTCCAGCCTCCAGGCCAATCCTGCTCCCCCAGAAGGCCTGATGTGGCCTGTGAGACCATTTTCCCCAAACCATGGCCACTCAACCATCAGTTGACATCACTAGTGATGTTTGCTCATGGGCAGGGTTTAATTCTGCATTGGCTATGTGATGCTCTTCCCAGCAGGGAACAAGATGCTGCATGATTTAATCCCTGCTCATTAGCTGAGTGGGATTTAAAGCCCTGTGTAAAAGCACCCTTTGAAGCAACCCTTGCACATAAGCTACTTCAAAGAGGCTTTTGCAAAGGCTTTAAGACAGCTCCTGTGCTCCTGCTGGCTCCAATCGGAGCATGTGGGCTATCTTAAAGACTTTTTTAAGTCTTCCCACACTTCCCTTTTAATTGTCTGAGATGGGGAACTTAAAGGCAGCCAAGGGGAGACTTGGAAGAGTCTTTTGCAAGTCTCCCCTTCCTTCCCCTTTAAGTCTCCAATCTTGGAGACTTAATAGAAGCACAAGGGATTTTGACAGATGGATGGCCCTGCTACCTGTCAATCCTATGACATCATAATGACATCATGTGTTTGACAGATGGGCGGCCTGTGAGGCAGATACTGATAAGGGTCTGGCTGTGGAGCCAAAAAGATTCCACACCTCTGCCTTAGGTTGATGGGGTAATAATTAAAATTATGATAGTAATGATGTGTGGTGTTCTCACATGATGTCTTTGTTCATTTGCAACATGTATCACATGCAGATGGCAAATTGAGCCTCCTGCTTTCCACCTCAGGAATTCTGCAACAGTTTGGTGTGTGGTCTCGAAACTTATTTTAGTTTGAGGCCATCATCAGTAAGAATTGACTCTCACCCCAGCAGCTGTAATCAGCTTGTTTGCAATGATGACCTGAGAAACTAAATCGTGCTCTAGAAGAATTCCAACAAGTGCCTTTCCGGTTTTTACTTGAAAGTACCCCAAAAGAAGGATAATTCCCCCATCCCTGAAGCAATTCGTTCCAATTCCCTAGTATATTCAACCAGAATCTGTGTAGCTACTATAGCTCCTACCTCCTCTATTTGTTTTGGAGTAGGAAAGAACAATCAAACCATGTCTTCTTATAGCTGTATGTTAAGATACTTGAGACAATTTTTTATTTTATTTAAACGTATTCATAGCATAAATACAGACAAAAATTTGCTATCATATTCTGTTCTATATTTCCTCTACACAAGCCTTTCTAGACTTCCTTCTCTTGCCAGTCCTTTTTACTGTGTAACTTCTTAACTTCCATGTTGAACCAGAGCACACCTACTCCACATATTTTCAGTTTATTTCAAATCAAACAAGTGGGTTTGCATATCATATTCAAGTCTGGATTCTAGTCCTCTGCCCTCTTGTGCTAAACTCAAACAATAACTAAACAACAGAACCAGTTTTGTGTTTGGCATTGTTAATCCTGCAGCAACTGGTACACAATACTAACCTCCAGTAGAAGTGGAAATGTTGAACAACCAGTCATGTATTATGTTACAGATGCTTTCTAAATACCATTTTAAACTTGATTTGTTTTCCTGTATTCACCGTTGACTTTTAACCCTCCTTTCCCACTGCGTTGAGTATGGCTGTGAGCACAGTAGTCACCTACAGCAAAACATTGGCTACACCTGGAGGGGCAACAGGTTGATCTGCTGATCAGTTGTGAAATCTGAAGCTGATTTTAAAAAATGCGCTCAAGCTGATCCCACTGGGTTTTACAGTAAAAAGGGGCAGAGTTTGACTAGCATCATGTGCCCCTGTTTTCAGAAAGAGAGGTACAGATGCACAGGAACCAGCAGAACAGAACGTACCTCTAACCTTAGTGTGGCGTATGGCAACACAGACTACATCAACAGTTCCAATAGACAGGATAAAGCCACTGGTTATCAACACTTATGCTCAGGATATAAACTGATATTCATCTGGGTTCAGTAAAAAACAAAAAAACCCTCTCTGTATTATATAGGGATTTTATATGCTCATTTGAAGTCTCTGGGCTGCGGTCATGAGATTTAGCCATGTAGATATGCTGTGTTCTTGTACAAATGGGGCTATTGCAGAAAACAAAAATAGTTTTTGCTGACAAATTTATTCTGATGCTATGGTGGATTATTGGCAGCCATTTCCCACATTTTCATCCATTTCTTTTTATTTACATCTGTGCAATCCCAGAATAATTTTCTCAGCTAACTCAGAATTCAGGGCTGATCTAAGATATTTTAGAGCTTTAGATAGACAGTTAAGCAAATTGTACCACCACCACTCCTCACTAATTAAGGGACAGTGTTTATATGCACAAGTGCACTGTAGTAATGGAGGCAGGCAAGAGCATTGTTGTTGTTATGTGCCTTCAAGTCAATGTTGACTTAAGGCAGCCCTTTGAATCAGCAACCTCCAATAGCATCTGTTATAAACAACGGTGTTTAAATCTTGTAAATTTAGGTCTGTTGCTTCCTTTATGGAATCAAGCCATCTCTTGTTTGGCCTTCCTCTTTTTCTACTACCTTTTGTTTTTCCCAGCATTATTGTATTTTCTAGTGAATCATGTCTTCTCATGATGTGTCCAAAGTATGATAACAGAAGTTTCATCATTTTAGATTCTATTGATAGTTCTGGTTTAATTTGTTCTAACACCCAATCATGTGTCTTTTTCACGGTCCATGATGTCCACAAAGCACCACATTTCAAATGAGTTGATTTTTCTCTTACCCCCTTTTTTCACTGTCCAACTTTCACATCCATACATAGAGATCACGAATACCATGGTTGGAATGATCCTGACTTTCGTACGCAGTGATACATCTGAGGACCTTTTCTAGTTCTCTCATAGCTGCCCTCCCCAGTCCTAGCCTTGACTATTGTCTCCATTTTGGTTAATGACTGTGCCAAGGTATTGATAATTCTTGACAAGTTCAATGTCCTCATTGTCAACTTTAAAGTTACATAAATCTTCTGTTGTCATTACTTTAGTCTTCTTGACATTCAGCTGTAATCCTGCTTTTGTGCTTTCCTCTTTAACTTTCATCAGCATTCGTTTCAAATCATTACTGGTTTCTGCTAGTAGTATGGTATCGTCTGCATATCTTAAATTATTGATATTTCTCCCTCCAATTTTCACACCTCCTTCACTTTGGTCCTATCCCGCTTTCCGTATGATATGTTCTGCATATAAATTAAACAAATAGGGTGATAAAATACACCCATGTCTCACACCCTTTCCGATTGGGAACCCATCGGTTTCTCCATATTCTGTTCTTAAAGTAGCCTCTTGTCCAGAGTGTAGGTTGTGCATCAGGACAATCAGATGCTGTGGCACCCCCATTTCTTTTAAAGCATTTCATAGTTTTTCATGATCTACACAATCAAAGACTTTGCTGTAATCTATAAAGCACAGGGTAATTTTCTTCTGAAATTCTTTACTCCGTTCCATTATCCAACGTATGTTTGCGATATGGTCTCTGGTACCTCTTCCCTTTCTAAATCCAGCTTGGAAATCTGGCATTTCTTGTTCCATATATGGTAAGAGCCTTTGTTCATTCCATAGTTCTCTGTCAACTAAGTTGAAAGCCTCAAACCTGTTCCTTATTTGAGCTTTATATTCTTCCGAGATGTTATTTAAATTGTATTTTGGTATTATGACTTTTCTTTTTCAACAAGCCTTTTAAGTTGAGAGCTATCCCAGTCTGTGTCTGTGTCAGAATTGCTTAATATGTTTTTTAATAATGTTTTTAACCCTTTTTAAAATGTTTTTTAAATGTTCTTAACACTGTTTTGTCTTAATGTATTTTAAGATTTGTTTTTATGATGTTTTAAAGTGTTTTTAGTACCTAGTTTGCTGCCCTGGGCTCCTGCTGGGAGGAAGGGCGGGATACAAATAAGTAAATAAATAAATAAATAAATAAATAAATAAATAAATAAATAAATAAATAAATAAATGCTTTGTTCTTCTTCTTTAGCTTTACTCTGATTTTCGATATGACCAGTTCATGATCTTTAATGCAGTTTGCTCCTGGTCTTGTTTTCGCAGAAAGTATGGAACTTCTACATCTTCTGCTACCAATTATATAATCAATTTGATTCCTATATTGACCATTTAGTGATGTCCACATGTACAGTCATCTTTCTGGTTGCTCATAAAATGTGTTTGCAAGAAACAAATTATTGCGTTTGCAGAATGCAATAAGTCTTTCTCCTGCTTCATTTGTATCTCCTAAGCCCTTCTCTGTTCCCTACTTTTGCATTCCAGTCCCCCTGATTATCATGGGCATAGCAAGATTATCAAGAGCATTCAAGAGGAAATTTCCTGCTGGGTTGTGCCCCATGGATCAGATCTGTTTTCAAGTGTGCCACCCTGTCTCATGGTAAGGCTGCCTCTGGTTCAGGTTGAGAGATGCTGTGATGCAATACTCCCACTCAGTGCTACTTGAATATAGCCCCAATAAAAGTGTTAGAGGCAGGGCATCTTTAAAAACCTTACAGAAGGAGGACTCTTTCCTAGGACCATAGAGTTGGAAGGTTTCTTGAAGATCATCTAGTTCTGCCCCTCATTCTGTGCAGGATCATTGATCAAATTGCAGTGGTTGGCACTATTTTTCTCTACACACACATATAAAGGATGCATTCTTCAACCCTCTTACTTGGAACTAACATTATTTCTGAGAAAAAAATGTAAGGAAGCAGTTCAAGGAAAACTTACCCCTGTCTTATCCAATTAAGTTCAATGGCACCAGGTCAGCAAAACTGATATGTGAACCTTTCTTAATATGCATACTCAGTGAAAAAGGCAACACTTTCTTAGTGCAATTACTTAAGATGAATTTGCATTTGTGTTGCCTTTTCCCCTGGACACTGGGGTGAGAAATGATTAAACAGGAAAACAAGCAGATATATTCTCCAGCCTTTCTTTCCCGTCTGCATTAGGCATTTGGGGCCAAAAGAATTATCCCTGGCTAAAAAGGAAAGTTTTGTACAAGCCCCTTGTTAACAGTTTTGGCAGCTTATTTCAGATCCCTTGCAATGCTGCAGGCAACATCTAACTGTTCTAGGGTGTTGTGCCCAATGTGACAACAAAAAACTCAGTGAAACTTCTGAAATGTATTTAAAATTTGCATTCATCCCACTCTATCCAAAAAGCTCGTTAGGGGGAGTGAAGTAATGTAGAGAAAATAGATCAGCATGTTGAACACATTTAATTGCTTCAGTTTGGAAATGAGATGAAGAGTTGGGCTAACTGTGTAAGGAGATATGCTGAGAATGCACTCAGTTAAGCTCTTTCCAGTTGAACAACTGGAATGGGTGGAATGAATACAAGTATATGGAGGAATAACAGTGAAGCAGCAGGCTCTACCCTGACCTACAAACATCTCTTTCTATATCTGAAATAACACCCTATGCGTGTGCAAGTAAAACCAAGGCTTCACGTTACTCAGCCAGTAAAAGTACACATGTTTGGAAGCTGAATGAGCCAAAGATTTTTTCCCCACTCAGGTTGGAATTTTGTCCAAGCAACAGTAGCAATCCTTCACTATATCACTTCTACATATTAACATTCAGAATTTTCCCTCCAAATTTTATATTTAAAGCCTTGGCCAAGTATCAAGTCTTTATGTCCAGTTATAGTCTCTTTTAAAGACTGGCTCTCTAATGTTTTACACTGGCTATATTACAGTATATAATGTGCACTTTTGAATGTTCCCTCTGGCACTTTTCATTTTACACCAAATCATCAGTTGACATTAGCCAAAGTAAACTGATGGGATTAAATAAAGCAATTCAAATACTCCAATTTTATGTTGAGAACTGGAGTTTGTTTCCTTTCACACGAGTATGCACATTGCACATGCATCTATCTTTATGTACACATGTGCAATGCTTCTTACTCTGGATATTAACAAGAATAAAAATGGCCTTACTGTTTCTACCCAATACCATGCTAACCAACTGGGCATTAAAAGTACTGCCAGCAGAGGCAAGGAAACATCAATACTTGAACACTTGATCTTCTGTGCTACGTGGATCAGAAGGTCATCTGGATTTCCAAATGTCTGTTTTGTAAGGGATATTGGCTAAGGCTTGCTACTAAGTATGAGAACATGTGTGGCTTTCATGGCAATTCATTTTAATACAAGCATCTTTGTATATCTGAAAGGTGTAAAAAAAAAAAGGTATGAATTCCGCCCTCTGAAGTGTGTGTTTGCCAACACCCTCTGAAGTTAATACTTTATTTCTTAAAAGTTACATCCACTCAGACCAAATATTGGTGTAGCTTGACAGTCAGGATAAATATTCAGCAGCCAAGGAAGTCTTCTCTGCACTGAATTTTGTTTAAAACTGTTAACATTTTTGCTCATGTTACAAACAAAATAAAAATGGAAACCAGGAACCTGGCAGACTCTCAGTCAGCTCACTTCTCATTCCCAGGAACATTGAACTCATTGGCAGATATCTGCCAGGAGGACTGAAGTATTGCAAACGTGCCACAGCCTTCCTTAACCGGTTGCCCTCCAGATGTTTTGGACTGCAACACTCATCTGTAGTGCAATGACTCGTCAGCTGTAGCCCAGAACATCTTGTTAAGGAAGGCTGCTGTGATCTGTTGTAAAATAGAGAACCTTCAACAATGTCACTTGCTTCACCTCCACCCTGTCCTGGTAAGAGCAAATCACTATCAGCACATTTATTTATTTCATTTATTTATATGATTTGTATCCCGCCCTTCCTCCCAGCATAATCCTACTCAAAAGTAGGCTCCACTGAGTTCAGTAGGGCATTTTACGAGGTAAGTGTATATAGGATTGCAGCTTTAAATATTCCAAATTCATGCCCTCGAACCTATTTATGAGGTACAATGCCTGTTTCCTCATTAAAAATAACTTATACATACATACTGAATTTGTCTCCTGTACAGAGTTTACCTTCCAATTTTACCTGTTTGCCTGTCACAGTACCTTACATATTTCTTATGAACTGGAATTCATACTTTGGTAGCATGTGGTCAGTTTTAAAATTCTGCGAGTTTTTATTTTGAAAGTAGATGCTTTGTGACAAATGTGTGGAGGTATTATTTCCAGATTGTAAGGAAATATGTATTCTGGGCTTGACCCAGACATTGAGTAAACCCACTGACATAAATGGGCTCCTTTCAATGGGAGGACAGGGTATAAATTTAATAAATAAAGACATGGGACTTGTTAGTTATGAATAACTTATGTCCTTCAACAGATCTATTCTAAGCATTACAAATTGTGGATACTCTCGATCCAACCTTCTCAAAATCAATATTTATAATCAATATACCAGACATTGTGGAGGTGGTTTGTCACTCTTATGCCACTATGGACCTCTTGTTTACTTACTAAAGGTTCTCTTAATTTTTGTCAGCTTGTGGGAGGTGCATGATAATTCCCAGTTGACCTTTCTCTTTCACTCAGGTAAAATCCAATGTAGCTTTTTACTATACTGTACTATTATTATTATTATTTATTAGATTTATATACCGCCCGACTAGCAACAGCTCTCTGGGCGGTGAACAACAGAAATACAATAAAATCACACAGTATAGTACAAAAGATATAAAGATAAAACAGTCTAAAAACATTACAGCGAATTTAAAATTAAATAGACTTGAATTAAATGAAATTAAAATGCCTCAGAGAAGAGGAAGGTTTTAACTTGGCGCCGAAAGGATAACAATGTCGGCGCCAAGCGTACCTCCTCGGGGAGACTGTTCCACAATTCAGGGGCCACCACTGAGAAGGCCCTAGATCTTGTCACCACCCTCCGGGCCTCCCTATAAGTAGGAACCCGGAGGAGGGCCTTCGTAGTAGACCGTAGTGTACGGGCCGGTTCGTATCGGGAGAGGCGTTCCAACAGGTATCGTGGTCCCATGCCGTATAAGGCTTTATAGGTTAATACCAACACTTTGAATCTAGCCTGGAAGCATATTGGAAGCCAGTGCAGGCGGGCCAGAACAGGTGTTATGTGCTTGAACCGTTTGGTCCTTGTTTGCAATTTGGCTGCCGCATTTTGCACTAGCTGTACCTTCCGAACTGTCTTCAAAGGTAGCCCTACGTAGAGCGCATTGCAGTAGTCCAAACGCAAGGTTACCAGAGCATGTACCACTGATGTAAGGTCCTCCTTACTCAGATAGGGGCGTAGCTGGGCTACCAATCGAAGTTGATAGAACGCATTCCACGCCACCGAGGCTACTTGAGCCTCAAATGACAGGGAAGAGTCTAAGATGACTCCCAGACTACGAACCTGCTCCTTTAGGGGGAGTGTAACCCCATCCAGGACAGGGTATATATCCACCATCCGATCGGAGAAACCATCCACTAACAGCATCTCAGTCTTGTCAGGATTGAGTCTCAGTTTGCTAGCTCTCATCCAGTCCATTGTCGTGGCCAGGCAGCGGTTCAGCACATCGACAGCCTCACCTGAAGAGGATGAAAAGGAAAAGTAGAGCTGCGTGTCATCAGCATACTGATGACAACGCACTCCAAAACTCCTGATGACCGCACCTAACGGCTTCATGTAGATGTTAAAAAGCATGGGAGACAGAACCGACCCCTGCAGGACCCCACATTGGAGAGCCCACTGTGTCGAGCAATGTTCCCCCAGCACTACCCTCTGAAGACGACCCGCTAGATAGCGGAACCACTGCCAAGCAGTACCTCCAACTCCCAACTCCGCGAGCCTCTCCAGAAGGATACCATGGTCGATGGTATCAAAAGCCGCTGAGAGATCAAGGAGAATCAACAGAGTTACACTCCCTCTGTCTCTCTCCCGACATAGGTCATCGAACAGGGCAACCAAGGCCGTCTCAGTGCCAAAACCAGGCCTGAAACCCGACTGAAATGGATCTAGATAATCGGTTTCATCCAATAGCGCCTACTATATGGGATCTTCTCTGAAAATAGAACTTGGTGGCCTATATGACTGGGGATGGACAACTGCCCCATTAAGGACTCTTCAGCTCCCATGATAGTAGTGATTCCACAGCTTTTAAGAAAATTCACAAATCTCTAATATGCTTAAGTCCACAAGTCAGATGTGGCAGACCATTCCCAAAGTGATCTAGTCATCTCTTAATATTGCAGTAATTCCCCAAAAATGAAGTAGGATTATGTTTTTCGCTTGATGGGAAGGAGAAGAAAAGATTTTTTTTTTAAAAAAATGGTATCATGTGGGAGAAATTTCTGAGAATTTCAGGGTAGGAATTGGCTTAGCATATTTTCCCGATGAGGTGGCTCAGGGTAGCCTTCCACTTTCTACACCTAAAACCACCTTCCTTGGCTGCTATCCTTGCAGCCTTCTGATTTCCTTCCCCTCTTGTTTCACTTTTTGTGCCAGTCATAGTCCCCTGGAAATGATGGTACATAACACAATAATTAAGAAGCAAAAGAAAACTAAAAAAATAACCTAAAAGTATTGTGTCTTCCCATTCCTTATCCTTGGAATTTGGGGGGCTCAGAAAGGTTGGTAGAAATCAACAGCTTAACACAACAGACATCCAGTACTTTTACTGGCATTAGATGTAAAGTTATAAAGTTATTATACAGCCATGAGAGTGGCTGTATACTATAGCCAGCATGGGTTTTTCGCATTCTACAATGCTAAATAGAAAATACCCCCATGCCATTCTGATGCTTCCCATAAGCTCATTTCAAAACAAAACCTTACAAAACTTATAATTCTGAACTCAGAAACGCTTGCTTAACAACCCTCTAAGTTTTTATGGTTATTCACAAACCAATCAGAGAGAATCGAGAGTTCAAAGTGTAAAAAGAGAGAGAAACCAGACCTCTATTGGACCTTTTTCTGTCAGTGTTCTTATAATTTGCTGAAATTAATTAAAAATTGGCCATGTTCAGAGAGTGCCTCTAATCCTATTACTGACCTTGCCCCATACTCTGACCTTCATCTTCTGCAATTTAAAAGTTTAAAAAGTTCATGGCTGATTTTTAATTAACTTATGAAATTTAACATTGGACTCTATGATAGCCCAGGGCATGCTCAGTAAGAACCAACTGTCAGTGTTCTAAAAGCCAGACTCACAGATGTTTGGCTTGGCAAATCAGAGGGCCAACCCACGCCAGACCTTTATTTCACTTTAGAGAGTCATGACTTCCCCCAAACAATCCTGGGAAGTGTAGTTTGTGAAGGGTGCTGAGAGTTGTTAGGAGACTCCTATTCCCCTGACAGAGCTCCAGTGGCCAGAGTGGTTGAACAGTTAGCTCCTCTTCTGGAGATTGTAGCTCTGTGAGGGGAATAGGGCCTCTCCTAGCAACTCTCAGCACCCTTCACAAACTAGGATTCTTTGAGGGAAGTCAGGACTGTCTAAAGTGAAATAAAGGTCTGGTGTGGATGTGGCCAGGGACAGCTGTGGTTTAAATTTGGGTGGGAGACTACATGTGCCTGCTGTAGAATAAAAAGATGGGGGAAACCTGAAACACAATGATACTGTTCACAATGGTTCCTTTTTGGAAAGGAAAGGGGCTTCCCCTCTGCCCAATGCCCACCCATCCAAGTCCTCCCCTCCCCTTTCCCTTCTCTGCCCTCCTCTTCCCCTCCTTGCCCCTCTCCCAGGTCAGTTTCACCTATCCTAAGCAAGATTGCACAGGAGTAAATCCCACTGACCTCAATAAGTATGCAAATAATCAAACCATCAGGCACATGTTACCAAATTCTTTCGAACTACACAGGAAGTGGAATAGACTGTGAAAGACCAACCCAAATTGTGTTTGCATTTTTACAGATTTGTAGGGCAGTACAATATGTCAGAGAGGAGGTCAGGTGTTCTGCTCCCCTGGTGCATTCACTATAGCTGTCCAATTTCCCTGCTTTTTAAAGTTTGATAGAAACATCTGTTGGCTGATAGGTACGTTCTTAAACCGCAAGGGTTTTTTTTGCCTATTAGTGAATATTAATTATGTTACTGAAGCACATGCCATAAAATAACCACAAGGAGTTTATAGCAGCAGTGCTTCACGGTAATTTGAGCTGGAGTTTTACCAGTATGAAATGTTTCTGAAGCATTATCTCACTGGGAACAATAGTTTCAATTATTAATGTTACAAGAAAAAAAATTGTGTGAATCCACAAACTCCCCTTCTTAATGTGGGTAGCAAAATACACAAGACTTTCCAGCTTCCATAAGTTGGAAAAAAAAGTCCAGTATCTGAAAAAAGAACATCTTTATAATTCATTGAAGGGGTTGCCCAATAAACCTCTGGGCAAACTTATGCATGTCTACCTAGAAGTAGGCCTCACAGAATACAATGGACCTTACGCCCTGGTAGGGATGGAAGGATCTGTCAATGCGGTTCTCTCAGTTTTTCATTTTTCTAATCTTAAATTCAGTTCTCTAGATTTCTGCAGCAATTTGCAATTTTTTTAAATCTTCCTGAAAATTATTCAGCATTTTAGTGCGAATTTCTCCAAATAAATACATTTTATGCAGTTTTGACTAATGTACACATTTTTCAAGCAATATATCCTAATATAATGCATTTTGTATGTTATTTTCACCAATATATTTATTTTCTGCACATTTCCCCCAATAAATGCATTTTTGTAAAAGATCCTTGGCTGCAAGAACAGTATCATAAAATTCAGATAAGTGCAAACTTCAAAGGATGGCTGTGTTTCAGTTCTCGCATCATTTTGGAAAATGCAAATTTGATAAATTTGGCTTTAAATGCAAACTGAATCAAATTTCTTCCCCATCCCTATTCCCTGGTATGTGTGTGCAGGATTGCACCTAAGTACAATATTTCATAATAGTGACAGATGTGAATGGAGAGATATAGGACAAATGTGCCGTACCCTCACCTCATCTCAAAAAGGATATTATAGAGTTGGAAAAGGTTCAGAAGAGGGCAGCTAGAATGATCAAGGGGATGGAGCGACTCCTTACGAGGAAAGGTTCCAGCATTTGGGGCTTTTTAGTTTAGAGAAAAGGTGGGTCAGAGGAGACATGATAGAAGTGTAAAAAATTATGCATGGCATTATTTATTATTTATTTATTTTTAAAACTTATATACCACCCGACTAGCAATAGCTCTCTGGGCGGTGAACATAGATACAATAAAATACAATATAATACAAAAACATCAGTCTAAAATCAAATTTCACAATCTAAAAACAGCAAAGGCTAAAATCAAATTACAAACATTACAATCATTAACAAAAAATTAAAATGCCTCGGAGTAGAGAAAGGTTTTAACCTGGCGCCGAAAGGATGATAGTGTCGGCGCCAGGCGAACCTCCTCGGGGAGACTATTCCATAGTTCGGGGGCCACCACTGAGAAGGCCCTTGATCTTGTCACTGCCCTCCGGGCCTCCCTATGAGTCGGGACCCGGAGGAGGGCCTTCGTAGCAGACCGTAGTGTACGAGCCGGTTCATAGCGGGAGAGGCGTTCCGACAGATATTGAGGTCCCGCGCCGTATAAGGCTTTATAGGTTAATACCAACACTTTGAATTTGGCCCGGAAGTGTATTGGAAGCCAGTGCAAGCGGGCCAAAACAGGTGTTATATGGTCAGACCGCTTCGTTCTTGTTAGCAGTCTGGCCGCCGCATTTTGCACCAGCTCTAGCTTCCGAACCGTCTTCAGAGGTAGCCCTACGTAGAGCGCATTACAGTAATCCAAACGTGAGGTTACCAGAGCATGTACTACTGATGTAAGATCCTCCTTACTCAGGTAGGGACGTAGCTGGGCTACCAATCGAAGTTGGTAGAACGCATTCCGTGCCACCGAGGCTACATGAGCCTCAAGTGACAGGGAAGAGTCTAGAACGACTCCCAGACTACGAACCTGTTCCTTTAGGGGGAGTGTAACCCCATCCAGGACAGGATATGTATCCACCATCTGATTGGAAAAACCATCCACCAACAGCATCTCAGTCTTATCAGGATTGAGTCTCAGTTTGTTAGTTCTCATCCAGTCCATTGTCGCGTCCAGGCAACATTGACCGCCTCACCTGAGGAAGATGAAAAGGAGAAGTAGAGCTGCATGTCATCAGCGTACTGGTGACAACGCACTCCAAAACTCCTGATGACCGCACCCAACGGCTTCATATAGATGTTAAAAAGCATGGGAGACAAAACCGAACCCTGCGGGACCCCACATTGGAGTACCCACGGTGTCGAGCAATGTTTCCCAAGCACTATCTTCTGGAGACAGCCTGCCAAGTAGGAGCGGAACCACTGCCACGCAGTGCCTCCAACTCCCAACTCCGCAAGCCTCCCCAGAAGGATACCATGGTCGATGGTATCAAAAGCCGCTGAGAGATCAAGGAGAATCAACAGAGTTACACTCCCTCTGTCTCTCTCCCGACATAGATCATCAAACAGGGCGACCAAGGCCATCTCAGTGCCGAAACCGGGCCTGAAACCCGATTGAAATGGATCTAGATAATCGGTTTCATCCAATAGCGCCTGGAGCTGGTCAGCAACCACTCGTTCCAAGATCTTGCCGAGATATGGAACATTTGCCACTGGTCTGTAGCTGCTGAAATCCTCTGGGTCCAGGGAAGGCTTTTTCAGGAGTGGTCTCACTGCTGCCTCCTTCAGACAGCCAGGGACCACTCCCTCTCGCAAGGAGGCATTTATCACTTCCCTGGCCCAGCCAACTGTTCCCTCCTTGCCAGTTTTTATTAGCCAAGAGGGGCAAGGATCTAGTACCGAAGTGGTTGCACGTACCTGTCCAAGCAACTTGTCCACGTCCTCGAACTGAACCGACTGAAACTCATCCAACAAAACATGATAAGACTGTGCACCAGACACCTCTTTGAAGAAAAGATAAACGTGTCGCATTAATCAGATAGAGCTTGTTCGGAAGTCCGTCCAGCATTGCTGGCTGGACCTTTTCTCATAAATTAATGAAATCCAGTCCTCCCAACAAAAACAGGCTTTTGAGGTTGATCTCTACGTTTCTACCTGCCCGGGAGAAATTTCATCAGTCAAAAAAAAAAATGTTCTGACTGATTTATATCTGAATAAGCTTCTTCTGAGGCGGGAGCCCATCTCAAAAGCAGGCACAAGCGAAGTCACCCTTCCCATGCGACACGTTTATCTTTTCTTCAAAGAGAAAACGGACTAACAGGCAAGCACCCTTCTTTCTATTCTTTTTTTTACTTAGTTTAAATTGTTGCAGCAAAAAGAGATTTGTCAAATGAATCAGCTTTAAAGAACTTCTGGGTGAGCTATAACTCTTCTCTGTTATTCACGAAATTAACAGCTTATCTCTGTTTCTATTGCAAAAAGCTGTCCTGGAAGTGCATTCTAAAGATATAAACAGAAGAGGGATTTCTATTCCGAGGAGAAAAAAATAAAAAATATGAACTTTGGAACATTATACTGTCTGGGACTATTCTCTTTTTGGTCTATTTTATTTTGACGAATCTGCTTCTTCACGACGCCACTAACTGTTTTGATGCTGGGAACTAAATTTGTTTTGTATTCTTGAACATAGAGAGATAAGGCAGGCTGCTCTGTTTATACTGTGATGTCATCAAGCCTGGAATATTAACCCAATTGTTGCTGAAATAAGAAGTGGTTCTTCTTTATTTTTGTTTTGTTTTGTTTTCGTGGTTTTAAAAATGGCAATCAAGAAAGTGGCTGAGAATCTGGAAGTAATTATGTTTCAGAAAATAATGGATGAGATTGAGATAACGAAACAAACCCTGCGACAGGGCAGTAAGGAGCTGAAAATTGAACTGAGCAAAATGACGCAGGAGCTTAAAGAAATAGGGGATCCTGTGAGAGAGGAGAATGAGATCAGAGATGAGAAAAGAAAAAATAAAGGGAAGATACAAGCCCTGGAGATTGGAACAAATGTGGAATTGGAAAAAGATCTGGAGTTTATGGATATTAGAAATAAAATCTACTGTTTGGAATTTAACGTTATCTCTGAAGAAATTAATGAAGATATTAGAGATAAAGTTATCAATGGCTTGGATAATTTTCTGGACTGGAATGACGTGATGGAGCTTGATATAGAGAAAATCTATGGAATTAACTGCAGCCATGTGACAATGGAAAAACTCTCAAGAGATGAGCCAGTGCATTTTGTAAAAAAGAAGAACAGAGATATGACTTTACAACAATATTTCAGCAACTTATTCAGAATCGATGGCAAGAAAATATTTGGGATAGAGGAAATTCCCATCAGACTCTTATTATATGACTATGGCTATGACAGCAAGATTATTATGGAATACTGATAATGGAAGATTGGACACTGAAATTACTGGACTTAACAGGACTATTGAAGATGGAAGATGGAATTAATATGGATAATGGAATAATGGCTATTGAAATTATTGGACCTAACAGATTTTGATGAGATGGATTAATCGATATGTTTATTTGGACTATGGTTATGACAATAAGATTATTATTATTATTAACGAGATGGATTAATCAACATGTTTATTTGGAGAAAAATTGATAGATATATTTCTTAAAGAATTGAAACCTCTCTTTGACTTTTTGTGGAAAGAATAAAGTAATGTTTATGAGATTTGATGATTAATTAAGATAACTACTGGAGGAAAGTGATTTTATAATATAATTTAAGAGACAGGATTGTTATATATTGTAGACCTATAACTGATCTGCGACAAATGGGAAGTCAACATTTTATTTTTTTGTTTAATCATTTTTGTTTTGTTTTGTTTTTTGTCTTTGAATGTTTTATGATTTTGTTTTGTTTGTTTTATGAAAATTTGAATAAAAATTATTGTAAAAAAAAAAAGACTGTGCACCAGACACCTCACTAGGGTTAACTGCTATAAAATGAGAGTCTAGGTCCCGACGAATGCGTAAGATCTTATGCTGGAAGTGCTCAGCTAACTCATTGCAGCGGGCCACCGAAGTATCTACAGTGTCCTGAAGGCATTGAGAAAGTGGATAGAGAAAAGTTTTTCTCCCTCTCTCATAATACTAGAACTCGTGGACATTCAAAAAAGCTGAACGTTGGAAGATTCAGGACAGACAAAAGGAAGTACTTCTTTACTCAGCGCATAGTTAAACTATGGAATTTGCTCCCACAAGACGCAGTAATGGCCACCAGCTTGGACGGCTTTAAAAGAAGATTAGACAAATTCATGGAGGACAGGGCTATCAATGGCTACTAGCCGTGATGGCTGTGCTCTGCCACCCTAGTCAGAGGCAGCATGCATCTGAAAACCAGTTGCTGGAAGCCTCAGGAGGGGAGAGTGTTCTTGCACTCAGGTCCTGCTTGCGGGCTTCCCCCAGGCACCTGGTTGGCCACTGTGAGAACAGGATGCTGGACTAGATGGGCCACTGACCTGGTCCAGCAGGCTCTTCTTATGTTCTTATGTACCCCTTTTTTATCTTCTGTGTATCATTTCTACACTTAAGGACAAGAGGGTTTTTTTGGCAAGTAGGGCAGTGTAGATGGCCCCCACCCACCTGACATCCATAGTATGAAGACTTAGCTGTTATGGCAACAATCATTGTTTGCATTGTGGCAACCTATGTAAACACAGATTAGTTGCCCTTCGTGATACATTGTCTGTATGCTCCTCTGTGCTGGAAAAAGAATTGACTATCTCTGAAGAAACCTTGCAAATCACATAGCATGTTATGTCAATTTACAACAGCCCTGGCCTGTAGACAGAGTGCTATCCCATTATCTTCTTTATGAAACTGATGTATAATACTATGTGTCTGTTTTCCTTTTAGTAATGTCCATTTGGAAGAATCAATTAATATACATGTCTTTTTCTTAACTGCCTCTCCAATCTAGTAGCTGTGGTATGAACACTGCTAAACAAACACTGGAATAACTCTGGTGCTAGGTGACTTTGGTTCTGTTTTGACCTGTCAGCCTTGAGATTCTATTTGGTGAAAGTATGCTGTGTGTTAACAGGTAGCTGTTCAAACACAGATGCTGCCTGTGTCAAGGGGGCCCTTTCTCTCTTTCCACCCGTCTCCCGCTTTTCTGTCTGAGAGAGTACAGGCAAATATTGATTCCCTATTGAGTTCCGTGAGGAGGGTTTGACTTCCACAATGACTTGAGGTGGAGGCTGAAAAGGGTCCCAAAGCTGAGGAATTTAGGATACTAAAGACCTCTTATTTGCTGATCAGGCAATGGTTGAATTGACACTAATCCCTTTGGGTGAGGTGGCCACAGAGCTTTCATTTTAGCCGATTTCTAATTAAAAGTGTTTACAGATAAGGGCTTTTGTTTATCTGATATTAATGATAAAGGGCTTTCCTCTCATGAGGAGCAAGACATTTCTTGTCATTATTTTACAAGCCTTTGTCATCTTCTCCATGATCAACTATTATTGTATCTGTGACTGACAAATCAAAAGATCAAAAGTAAGAATCCGACAAGTGGAGATTCGGAGAAATTAATGTGAAGCTTTCCTACACACATACATCAAATCCGCATGCATGCTCACAAATATACTTGTAGGCACCCACAAATCTCACATAAGGAAGATGCTTGACAACATAATTGATTTGCAGTCTCAAGCAGGTCTTACTTACATACTTACTTACTTTAGATATTTGTAATCTGCTGTTCACCCAAAAGCTCCCAGGGCAGCACACAATAAACACTGAAACCATCATGAACAATAAAACTAAAACAAAACTAATTCCACATCATCAGCACCAAACTTTAATTGTGGAGAGTGTGTTGTTGTTTTGGAAAACTGTCTTTGTTCTGTCCAGTGCTACAAAATGACCAAACAGCAGCACGTATTTACAGTGACTCTGAGCAAAAGGAGTCAGGTGTAGATTAAAGTATTCACATATATCTTGGGTTCTTACACCTCACAACTTTAAAATGAAAGTCAAATGAGATATATTGAGATATCAAGATGGATTGTTAGGTATTTTACCTTGTTAACCTCAGCCTAGCTACAGAACAGTTCCAACCTTTAAAATCACCATGTGCTTCACATATGACATCAGAAGGGCACAGAAGAACCAGATACGAGTCAGCAAAGGGATATGGTTAGATGAAGACCTGAAGTCCATAAGCTAATATCAGGACTTCTAATCTTACAAGTTGCCTGCTGCCTTGATCTACAGAGATAGCTGTAATTCAGAAAACTGGGGGGAATTTTGGTTCAATTTTAGCAGTTAGTGGGGTTTAAGCATTTTTGTTTTCATCTTAATCTGTACAAGGTGCAACCAATAGTCCTTTACAGATGTTGCCATCCATGTGTAGACTTAAGCACATGGATGGAGAGCAGGATAGACCTCCTGGCCCTATTCAAAACATTACATGTCACCCAGGACTACCTCCTGAAACCTTTGCATCAAGCAAAACAGCTGCAAGGTGGAAACCTACTCTCATGCAGTTGGATATGTGTAGGGTTTCATGTGGTCAGAACCTGGCACAGTTAAGGTTCTCAACTGTGTGGAAGCCTAAACATATTCAGCTGTATGTGTGTAGCTGGAGAAATTGCATCCAATATATGGATGTCTAGATAAAATGGCACATGATGGCAGGAGTGGGACTAGGAACTGTGGTTCCTCTCCCCTTCAATATATTTTGTCCTGCAAGTGGATGACAACATCAGCAAAGGGCTTGTGACACACATAGACAATATGCTCTGGCATGGTTGTTCTTGTAGACAACTGTATTTCATTGTACTGAGTTGATAAGTGTAAGAACAAGAGTGAAGCACAGTTGTTTATGGGAATTGGTATGAGCTATATTAATTTTGGTCAAGGTAGACATAATCCTTCTTGCTCTATTAAGCAATTGGAAATCTCATTCCCACTGTTAATTCAAAGTTTTAATCACTAATTGCTAATATAGCCCCTGTAATTCTAGTTTAATTTTATGACTACTAATATAGGTTTTTATTATTAATCTGATCTTTTAGTTAATATTGTTTCTTCTAATCAGATATCTTTTCCTTGGTTTCATTTAAGCCTAAGTTTGTAACAGGGATCATAGTTCAGTGGAAGAACACATCTCATGTGAAATGTTCCAGGTTCAATCCCTGGCATTTTGGGGCAGCACTACTGGAAAATACAATGTATTCTAATTCAAGCTTTGAGTATTCAGTAAGCTTTATTGACCAGTTTAATAACTCAAAATACTCCAAGTTATTAAGGGGAAGTGTCATCACTCAGTGGCAAAGCATCTGGTCTGCATGCAGAAGGCCCCAGGTTCAATCCCCATCATCTCCAGGTAGGGCTGAGAGACACCCCGTCTGAAATCCAAAGTTTCGACTCCATATAAGGGAGCTTCATATGCTCCTAAGATGTACAAACCCTTGGAAATGGGGATACACTACAGCCAAGAAGGGAGACACTATTAGTGTTCCTCCAATATAGCAAAAACCCCAAGACATTTATCAACTTCTTGTTGAGCCGCCTACATGTCTGGTGGGCTATTTCTGGATTGCCAAGTCATATGTTGTACAGGATCAGGCTTGAACTAAGTGCAGCTGTGTCAATTAATGCACAGAGTGTAGCATGCTGTGCAGATTGATGCTGAATTCCTTTTAAAAACCCAGCCATAAATATGGTACTCTCTGTCTGTAGGTTTTATATATTTGACTCAGTTTACTAGACTTCGCAGTGTCTCAGATATAGTGGGTTTGTTCAGACGTTACCTTTGCTGTGAATTTGCATGGAGTTTTTATTATAGAGTTTTGCAACTCTCCCGTCCTCCCCAGGTAGTAACTGTGTTCTAGGCTGGTGTGCTATCAGCAATGAATATGCCTCTGAAAAGCAGTCTTATGCCAAATTATACAGAAGGGAAATCTTTTTTTGTTTAGTTTTTATATTAAAAATTATTTAATGCAATGCACAAATTAGCCGTGCAGTCCTGCTAACAATACTTACTTTTGTCATGCCTGTAGTAAGCTTCAAATGGTTTCTTTCAAGGGACCTGGGAGATTAATTTCCATTAAAGATGTAATTTCCCTTAAAAATAGTACTAATAATTTAAATCTTTCCTTAACTGAAAGATGTTAAAAAGGAGATCTGTGGGAACTAAAGAGCCATGTGATCCTGAGAAATATAAAATATTGTAAAAATAAAATATAAATGATAAATTGTATGAAAGGGTACTCTAGCATATTTGCTTCCAGAAAGTTTTTCACTTGAAATGTATCATATCTGTTGGTATATGACATCAAAGTAGTAGAACACAGAGTTGCTACTATCAGTCCTTTTGGCTTCTATGATATGCCAATATTACCATCTTGTCAGAATTTCTCCCAGCTATAACCTGGTGCCCCCTTTAGGATGCACACCTTAACGTGGTGAGGGGGTTTGAGAGTGTTGAAGAAGCTGAGAGCAATGCCATCAGGAGTCTAGACCAAGAGGCTAGGCTCCTAGCAGGGGCACCCATGGGGAATGCTCAAAGCTGAGACACCAGACTAAGATGCATCCAAACTCAGAGGAAGGCAATGGTACACCACCTCTGAATACCTCTTAGCATGAAAACCCTATGAACAGAGTATCCAAAATGCAACACGATATAGTGCTGGAAGATGAGACCCCCAGGTCAGAAGGCATTCACTGAGCTACTGGGGAAGAACAAAGGACAAGTATGAGTAGCGCTGTGACTAATGACGCAGCTGGGTCAAAGCTGAAAGGAAGCCCAGAGGCTGATGCGTACAGATGCGAAAGGAGAGTCCGGAGTTGTACGACGCACACAATAGGAACATGGAATGTGAGAAGCATGAACCAGGGAAAGTTAGAAATTGTCAAGCAAGAAATGGAGCATATCAACATTACAATACTTGGTGTGAGTGAATTAAAATGGACTGGAATGGGACATTTTCAATCAGGCAACTACAAAATATTTTATGCAGGAAATGAGAAATCAAGAATAAACGGGGTTGCTTTAATAGTGAGAAGTGATGTAGCAAAAGCAATTAGGAGCTACAACACAAGGTCTGAGCGAGTGATATCAATGAGATTAAATGGGAAACCTATTAACATAACCATCATCCAAGTCTATGCTCCAACATCAAACGCAGAAGAGAAGAATTGGAGAGATGTTACGCAGAAGTACAGGAGGAAATTGATCACACACCAAAACAAGATATGATGATAATCATGGGGGACTGGAATGCAAAAGCAGGGAACAGAGAAGAACTAGGAATTGCGGCCTATTGCCGAAATAAGACACAAACACCATTCATTGGGTTAAATCATGGGCCACTTTATTAAACGGAATCAATTAGAATAATGAACCTGCAGAGGGGAGATCAAGTGCGGGAGCATTCTGATGATCCAGGCAAAGCCTGCTTGCAGCCATAGGGCAACCAAACCCTTGCCTGAGCCCAGGGCTGCCCTGTGCCAGACCACAGCTTGGGCCACACCCTGAAGATGTGTAGGGGGTCCAACCCGCATCACTGCCCCCCAGAGCCCTGAAACTCCGAGCGGATGAGGTACGTTGGCCCCAAAGGCGGCCCGTGTTCTGTCCCCAGGCCGTATAGCCCTGAGCTGCAGGCCCCCGGACTGCCAATCACCCCCAAAGGTGCCTAAAGGTGTCACCTAGCTGCCCTTTCCCTTTTTACCTTTCCCCCACACTTCCTTGCCACAAAAGAGGGACAAGCCTCTGCTTAGTCTCCCTTTACCCCACACCCGATAAGAATCTTGTGCAGACCCCTCTGCAGGTCCATCAAGAAGATGCCATCGTTGCCTCACAAACTGCATGTCCTCACATGCCTGCCACTGAGGTCCTTGCCCTCCAGCAGATGACCAGAGGTTATTGTAGCCTCAACTGCATGTCCTCACATGCCTGCCACTGAGGGCCTTGCCCTCCATGTCTGACCACGCCAGACGACCAGAGGCTATCATGGCCTCAACCGCATGTCCTCACATGCCTGCCACTGAGGGCCTTGCCCTTGAGTAACCAAGGTCATTCCCACCCAGGGGAATGACCACCACCTGCAGGACCTTCCGCACTCAAACCTGCTGGAACAACATGGGTAGGAGACCATCCCAGCGCATACTCTGTCGACCCAGCCACCAAACTGTGGCCCACCATCAGAGGCCCAGCTGTGAACCAATGTGCGTTTGTGGCCCCACGGCCAGCCTAGCAGATCATGCCATGGCTGCAGAGTAGGCTGCGCATCTGCTCCATCCCCATCCAGCAACCTGCCAAAAACAGAAACAATCATGAACAGTTGGGTCCTGGACCTTCAGATTCGCCCCAGGGGTGAATGTACTCCAGGTAGGCAATTCCCCTGCCAGGTATGCAGCCCCAATTCCGTAGGATCATGTCCCCCAAAACCCCATGCGTCTGCTCCCAGCCTGTGCGACGCTAGACAGAAACTTTATGAGGGAAGATCCCTCCACCTGAATATCAGGCAATCGGGCCTGTAGCCACAGGCCAAAACACCATGACGCCCTCACGGGACAAGTGTCCAGTCCTGGGGCAGGATAAAATAATGGTGTGCCTCTTGCGCCCTTGGTCTGCCTGAAGTCTGACCTGGACCCAAAAACTCCCACCCCTCATCCGGAAGGCTCCAAAATTAAGTGTGAGGGCCGCTGCATGCAACTGCTGGTCCCAGGGCACCTCCCTGACCAACAATCCCTGGTGGGTCAGGTGAACACGGAGGATGAGGATAAGGGGTATGGTGGTGTGCATGGGCCGGCCAGTCCGCACATGACGTATCCCAAGCCGTCTGAATGGTCCCAAAGGCCCCCTGCCAGCAGGCCACACTTTGCATAGCCCCTGCCGGCCCATAACTCCCAGAAATCCCCTCTTCCCATCTGATAGCTGGTGAGCATGCTGGGGCAACAGATAGGCATATGGCCATCTCCAACTCCCCTCCCCCATCTCCCAGTGTGTGGTATGGGACTAGCAGTTCTCCCCCCCCCCCAGAGTCGGTCCCTCCTCTAACTGAAACACCATTGACACACTGCAGGAAAAAGGGGGGGCGCACACCACAGGTTGGCACATAAGGCAGCCAAAACAAAACAAAAACAAACCCTGAAGCTGTGGTAAGGCTGTGAAATCCCTGTTATGGCATCATAAACCCGGTGAACCCTGGGGAAGGATCCTCCATTTTTCCAGCTGCCAAAGGAACCCCCTAGCTCATAGCCACGCTATAAACGGTGCCGTCAGGTGCTAACATGCACCCAAAGTCTGCCCTACCCGTGAACCGTAAATCATGAAAATAGTGCCCCACTGCTTCTGAGCCCTCTCGTCTCCTGACTGTCCCTTCCAAGAAGGAGCTGAAGTGCTCCATACAAGAATACAGCAGCCCATAGGTAATGCTCTGCTGCATAGTCGACCTAAAAGGCAAAACTCAACAGCCAGCAATGCAGGCAGATTAGCTGACACACTTGCCCATAAGGCACCTCTGCCACAGGCGCGCACAATATTGAATGCAGTGTAGTGCACTGTGCATAGACTATCTGGTATGAAGCCATCACTGACTGACCCCACTTGTATGACAGATGGTGAATCAGGTAGACTTCGCCCTCTGCCACTTTGGGCACTATACGGGAGGGCATTGTGAAAGCAGAGGTAGGGGATGGTGGGAAGGGGCCAATAACCCTGCCCAACTGTATGTCTTTATCAATTGTCCTCTGGACCAGTGTGTCCATACCTAAGACTGATTTAAGATTGCTGGCCATAAAGGCAAGCCGGGGGCCACAGTATAGGATCCAGAAGAACCGCCTAATAAAGAAAAAACCGCATCATAAAATGAGTCTCCCCATAAACTGGGCAGTCTGCCAGCGAGGTCCATAGCACCTCGAGCTTAGCTGGGAAGGGACACTTTCCTTGAGCAGCCTCTGCTATCCTTCTGGCTTGTTTAATTGCAGGTTCGTATTCAGCAGTTATTAGATGGCATGGAGTTGAGCAATGTCATCTTCTAATGTCTGCAGATCAAATGACTCTTAAAAGCACAGGACTAGTGGCCTGTAAAAAAGGTGGCCACCTTATCTACAGTCAGTTTGCAAACTAGCTAAAGAGAAGATGCAAGCAAATGTGCAGCCTGCACATCATTACTAAAAGGAATTCCATTATGTTTAAATAATTTACTCAGAGAAATATGACTTGGACCAATTCTATGCATACTTACTTATAAGAAAATCCCCCTGAGTGTATTGTTACTTCTTCCCTCGGAAGGATGCCCGTGATTGCACCCATACAGCAGAATCCTAAGTACGTTTACTCAGAATATCACAGGTTAAATGGGTCTCCGGACTGAGGTTTATAGGACTTAACTAATGGAAAGGTTTATATATTCTTACCTGGGTTTTGAAGAACGTATTTGGGGAGGAGAAGCTTGACAGTAAAAAGAGGGGATGGGCTCCCTTTGCCTTTGCGGAGGTGAGGTAGTTTTAGAGGTGGGTTGCAGCACTAATTGGGATCCCTACTGGCTCCTGCAGCCTCCTTTCTGTCTCCAGCTGCCACCTGCCGTCCCCAAAAAGCCTCCACTCTTTGTAATTACATTGCATCGCTCCAATGCAAATGGCCTCCAATTGGTGGCCACATGTATCTCCCCAAATGCTCTGGGATGAAACATCACACACAGCGTTCGCTGCTTGCGGCTGCCATTTTAATGGTGCATGCCAAAGAGGCCACCATTATCTTTAGAATATATCTCAGAATATTGCTACGTTCTGACAGAGCATCTTTCTCGGGTATTCTGCAAAACAAGTGGCAGCCACGGGCAGCAGGAGGGTGTAGGAGTGCAGGCAAATTTTGCCCCCCTCATCCACAAGTTCTCCGTAATTGACTAACCCCCTCTCCAAACTTTCCTGGTTTGCAAAGACAGTGTGGAAGTGGAATGGCCTTTTCAGTACATCCCTTAATAAAAGCATCCCCACAGATTTATTTATTTATTTATTATTTATTTTTTAAAACTTATATACCACCCGACTAGCAATAGCTCTCTGGGCGGTGAACATAGATACAATAAAATACAATATAATACAAAAACATCAGTCTAAAATCAAATTTCACAATCTAAAAACAGCAAAGGCTAAAATCAAATTACAAACATTACAATCATTAACAAAAAATTAAAATGCCTCGGAGTAGAGAAAGGTTTTAACCTGGCGCCGAAAGGATGATAGTGTCGGCGCCAGTCGAACCTCCTCGGGGAGACTATTCCATAGTTCGGGGGCCACCACTGAGAAGGCCCTTGATCTTGTCACTGCCCTCCGGGCCTCCCTATGAGTCGGGACCCGGAGGAGGGCCTTCGTAGCAGACCGTAGTGTACGAGCCGGTTCATAGCGGGAGAGGCGTTCCGACAGATATTGAGGTCCCGCGCCGTATAAGGCTTTATAGGTTAATACCAACACTTTGAATTTGGCCCGGAAGTGTATTGGAAGCCAGTGCAAGCGGGCCAAAACAGGTGTTATATGGTCAGACCGCTTCGTTCTTGTTAGCAGTCTGGCCGCCGCATTTTGCACCAGCTCTAGCTTCCGAACCGTCTTCAGAGGTAGCCCTACGTAGAGCGCATTACAGTAATCCAAACGTGAGGTTACCAGAGCATGTACTACTGATGTAAGATCCTCCTTACTCAGGTAGGGACGTAGCTGGGCTACCAATCGAAGTTGGTAGAACGCATTCCGTGCCACCGAGGCTACATGAGCCTCAAGTGACAGGGAAGAGTCTAGAACGACTCCCAGACTACGAACCTGTTCCTTTAGGGGGAGTGTAACCCCATCCAGGACAGGATATGTATCCACCATCTGACTGGAAAAACCATCCACCAACAGCATCTCAGTCTTATCAGGATTGAGTCTCAGTTTGTTAGTTCTCATCCAGTCCATTGTCGCGTCCAGGCAACAGTTCAGATGGCTGTCCAGCTGCCCCTGGAATGTCCCCAGTGTCAGATAGCCCAGTACCTCTCTATGTAGTTGGTAAATGAAATGAAACAGTCAATTTAAACTAAAATACACTTCAGCATCAAGTAGAGGAGTCTATTCCTATTTCACTTTCTGTAGTGGGCGAGGGAGCCCCAATAGAAGTATCTCCTGGCCCCAACTGGAAGTGCTGAGGGCTGAACCTGAGGACCCTCTGCATGCAAAGCAAGTGATCTGTTACTGAGCTACAATCCTTCATCTCCAGGGTCCGAGATCCCTGTAAATGGTAAAATAGTCCTAGCCATAACAACACATGAAGTGCATTGGCTATGTTCCACTCCTCCACAGCTAGGGATGGGCGTCTACCCTCCGCCCTGGGGGCCCTGCCCTTCCCTTTCAGCCCACTTTGCCCTTTTGGGTGGCATCCTGAGATTGAGCATGTAGCCGGGTCTATTCCCTGCCGCTAAAGCCCCACCCCCAGCCTATGCCCTGTTGCAGAAGCAAGGGGAGGGCCTCCTCCAGAGGTAGTAAGCGTGAGGAAGCACTAAAGGGGGGGGCAGCACCTTCACAGCCTGGCCGGACTGTGCCCTCTTCTCACCCTGCACCCCCGAGCCACCAACCAATTGGCTCCCCTGTACAGCCCCAGACAATCCAGGCCTCCAGGGCCACCAAGTGACCTAATTGGGGGGGGTGATGGAACTTATCTGGGTGCAGGATAATAAAAGGTGGGAAATGCTTCTTCATTGACAACAATGTTTTAAACATAGAGGAGAGTGTCATATACAGCTGTGTTGCAATTGTGCTTTTACTCTTTTGTGGTCCAGCTCCTACTTTTAAAAAGCATATTTCAAAAATCTGTGCTCAGCCTCTGTTTCAGAGCAAAGGTTTAGACAGCCAGGAAAGATGTCTTGCACAGAGGAGGCAAATAGCATTACTATTCTCCTTTATCCTGAATCTCAGCTGAATATAATCCTTTGTGCTACTTTACTGCTGGAACCACTTGGCTAGCTTTTGTGATTTACCTGTAGGTGATTTTGTGATTTACCTGTAGCAACTAAGGGGTGTAAATTAATAGGAGTGGATGCTAAGGAGCGAAGTCTTTATTTTTCTTTCATATTTATGGTATTTGGTTTGTTAACATACACTGCTAAAGCAGATAAATGGAGCTATGCCATAAACCATACTGAAAGCTTGACTCCTATCAGGATCTCTGTGTTGATTTGGCACCCAATTCCCCTGTTATGTGGTGGGGTGAGGGGCTGATGGTCTTCCCACCCACCCCAACGGGGATCCCCTTGGAGAACCCTTGAGGAAAGAACTCAGCCGAAGGCCGCCTCGCCTGTGCTCTTGCGCCGCCCGTAAGGCCTTGCCGCCGCTCTTGTGCCGCCCATAAGGCCTTGGATCCGCCTCCTCCTCTAGGCCTCACCGCCGCCGTGGGAAGTTGCTGGTGCCGCCGCCATGCCCACGAGCCTTGATACCTACGGAAGGCCTCCCCGGCCAGGGGCCCCACTGCCGCTGCTGCTCCCACTATGGGAGGGCCGAGGCTGCCACTGCCGCCGCCGCCGCCGCTGTTGGGCCTCCTGCAGCCAAGAGCTCGCACCCTCAACCCTGCCGAACCAGGCACCTCGCTCCCGTTGCCACTCACAGCGCCAAGCCATGCCGCCAGATCCCTGCTGACGCTGAAGGGCCTCCAGCGGCCAAGGGCTCGCTGCCTCAACGCCACTGAGCCAGGTGCCTCACCTCCGCTCACAGCGCCAAGCCACGTGCACTGGAGAGCGAGCCGCGCTGCCGCTGCCGCCGCCGCCGCCAAAATTCAAAGGAGGGCGGGAGGCTGGTGGAGCGGCCTTAAATGGCCTTCCACCACCCTGCCTCCTTTCTGTGCATCACAACGGCACGACAGCACGCTGTGTGTGCACACACACCCCCATGATGGCGGCCTGGGCTTCGGCTGTGGCCGCAAACTCACCTCTGTGCCCGGCACGTACCGGGCACGGAACGGGATTGTGGGGAAATGGGGCTTAGGTGACAGAAATGAAGCAGGAGAAAGACTTATTGAATTCTGTGAAGCCAATGATTTGTTTCTTGCCAACACATTTTTTGAGCAACCAAAAAGACGACTGTACACTTGGACATCACTAGATGGTCAATATAGGAATCAAATTAATTATATAATTGGAAACAGAAGATGGAGGAGTTCCATACTTTCGGCAAAAACAAGACCAGGAGCAGACTGCGGTACATATCATGAACTGATAGTATCGAAAACCAGAGTAAAGCTAAAGAAGACCAACAAAGCACTCATAATGCCAAAATACAATTTAAATAACATCCCAGAAGAATATAAAGATCAGATAAGGAACAGGTTTGAAGCTTTAAACTTAGTTGACAGAGAACCAGAAGAACTATGGACTGAAGTCAGGGACATTATCAGGAAAGAATGCAAAAAGACAATACCTCTTGTTAAAAAGAAAGACCTCAATGGATGACTGAAGAAACTCTTAAAATGGTTAAAGAGAGAAGGAAAGCAAAAGCAAAAGGAGATAGAAACACAGTCAGAACCCTAAATGCAACTATACGACTAGTATGTAGGGACAAAGAAAACTATCACAATAGTTATTGTATAGAAATAGAAGACAACAACAAAAAGGGAAGAACAAGAGCCCTATTCCAAAAGATTAGAGAAATGAAAGGGAAATTTAAACCATGACTAGGGATGTTGAATAATCAACAGTGGAACACACTGACTGACCGAGATGAAATAAAAGGAAGATGGAAGCAATACACTGAAGAACTCTATAAAAGAGATGACAGGATGAGAGATTCACTCACGGAGGTACCATATGCTGAAGAACCAGAAATTTTAGAATGTGAGGTCAAAGCTGCTCTTAAAATTCTTGGAAGAAACAAATCACCAGGAATAGACAGCATACCAATGGAGTTGCTACAAGCTACTGAGACTGAATCTGTCCAAATTTTGATAAAAATTTGTCAAGAAATATGGAAAACTAAACAATGGCCCACAGACTGGAAGTGTTCAATATATATGCCACTTCCAAAGAAAGGGGATCCCAGAGAATGCAGTAATTATCGAACTATTGCCTTAATATCCCATGCAAGTAAAGTAATGCTCAGAATTCTACAACAAAGGCTCTTACCATATATGGAGCGAGAAATGCCAGACGTCCAAGCTAGATTTAGAAAGGGAAGAGGCACCAGAGATCATATCGCAAACATATGTTGGATAATGGAATGGAGCAAGGAATTTCAGAAGAAAATCACCCTGTGCTTTATAGACTACAACAAAGCCTTTGACTGTGTAGATCATGAAAAACTATGGAATGCTTTAAAAGAAATGGGGGTGCCACAGCATCTGATTGTCCTGATGCACAACCTACACTGTGGACAAGAGGTTACTGTAAGGACAGAATATGGAGACACCGATGGGTTCCCCATCGGAAAGGCTGTGAGACAGGGTTGTATTTTATCACCCTATTTGTTTAATCTGTACGCAGAACATATACGGAAAGCGGGATTAGACCAAGATGAAGGAGGTGTGAAAATTGGAGGGAGAAACATCAATAATTTAAGATAAGCAGATGATGCCATACTATTAGCAGAAACCAGTAATGATTTGAAACGAATGCTGATGAAAGTTAAAGAGGAAAGCACAAAAGCAGGACTACAGCTGAAAGTCAAGAAGACTAAAGTAATGACAACAGAAGATTTATGTAATTTTAAAGTTGACAATGAGGACATTGAACTTTTCAAGGATTATCAATACCTCAGCACAGTCATTAACCAAAATGGAGACAATAGTCAAGAAATCAGAAGAAGGCTAGGACTGGGGAGGGCAGCTGTGAGAGAACTAGAAAAGGTCCTCAAATGCAAAGATGTATCACTGAACACCAAAGTCAGGATCATTCAGAGCATGGTATTCCCAATCTCTATGTATGGATGTGAAAGTTGGACAGTGAAAAAGGCAAATAAGAGAAAAATCAACTCATCTGAAATGTGGTGCTGGAGGAGAGCTTTGCGCATACCATGGACTGCGAAAAAGACAAATAATTGGGTGTTGACCCTCCGTGGCGCAGAGTGGTAAGCGGCGGTAACGCAGCTGAAGCTCAGCTCACGGCCGGAGTTCGATTCCAACGGAAGGAGAAAGTCGAATCTCTGGTAAAAGGGGTCGAGGTCCACTCAGCCTTCCATCCATCCGTGGTCGGTAAAATGAGTACCCGGCATATGCTGGAGGGTAAAGAAAGGCCGGGGAAGGAACTGGCAATCCCACCCCATATAGTCTGCCTAGTAAACATCACAAGACGTCACCCTAAGAGTCGGAGACGACTTGCACTATAAGTGCGGGGACACCTTTACCTTTTGGAAAAAATTAAACCAGAACTGTCACTAGAAGCTAAAATGATGAAACTGAGGTTATCATACTTTGGACACATCATGAGAAGACCTGATTCACTAGAAAAGACAATAATGCTGGGAAAAACAGCAGGGAGTAGAAAAAGAGGAAGGCCAAACAAGAGATGGATTGATCCATAAAGGAAGCCACTGACCTGAACTTACAAGATCTGAGCAGGGTGGTTCATGACAGATGCTGTTGGAGGTCGCTGATTCATAGGGTTGCCATAAGTCGTAATCAGCTTGAAGGCACATAACAACAACATAACCTGGTGAACTTGGATCAGGAACAACTGAGGCTACTTTGGTTGCAACCAAAGTTCCCTGCAATCTCCACCAGGTAGTTGGCAGGTTGGTCAACAGTTCCTTTATAAAGTAACTTGGCTGCTAGTCATTGCCCTGGTGTTGCCGTACTATTAATATTTTCATGGACCATATTGCAGGACCTTTGTCCATTTTTTCCAAACTAAAAATCTTCAAATGTTGAAACTTTCCTTATATGGGAATGTTGATCTCCTTGTATCTTTTTCTATTGTGCATTATTTCTCATTGTAAAAGGTTTGTGTGGCACCTACATAAGAACGTAAGAAGAGCCCTGCTGGATCAGACGAATGGCCCATCTAGTCCAGCATCCCATTCTCATGGTGACCATCCAGATACTTATGGGAAGCCCACAAGCAGTAATAAAGTAATATTTAATTGGTTTATAACAAATTCCCACATTATGTTCTGAGGGACATGTAACTGGGACATTTGTCAAGATGGCAGCCAGGGGCACCCAGGAGAACATAGCACAAGTGCAATCCTCTGCATGCCTCTAAGAGGTAAGCCCAAGTGAATTAAATCAGTCTTACTCTCAGGGAAGTGTGCATAAAATTGCAGCCCAAGAGACTGCAGCTGATGCTGGGGAGAGACAACCGGTAGATTCTTACAAAGGCAATATCTTGTTAGAAAGTGACCATAGTGAAAGGTCTGAAAATGACTGCATTTAAAGTGCATAAGAACTGTCTTTGCAAAGTTTGCAAAATCAGAAAAGACTGTGTTATCTGGGTACAGAAATTTTAAATTGATTAAATTGAACAGATTGTCCAGTGGTTTTCACAAAGTACAATGATCAGCAGGGTAATGGTATCATCAGAGAAAAATATCTCTGGTGGGCCAAAATGAGTTTGGAGCAGGGAAAACCATATTCTGCATACTTATGCTGTTGAGATAAAAGTCTTAGAAAGCTCATTTGCCCATTTAGCAGTTGCCATTCCAGCCAGTCACCTGTTGGTGCCTTCACTTTAATGGACATATAGTCAACAGGCGTATCTTTCCCCTGGCATAGAAAAACACTTATGGAGAAAGATGCACCTACTAATTTTTAGCCTGGCATGCAGCCATTAAAGGAGCAAGTCTTTGTGTCAAGAAAAAAAAGAACTGCAACCCTGAGTGAAAGGTAAGGGAGGAGTGATTTTGCAGAGGTGTGTGGCACTTGCCGAAATTTGCCCCACCCCAGTAGCACTGACCTCAAAGAAAGTTTGCAATAGCAGTCAATCATTCCCTTGCAATGCGTATTCACTAGTCAACCTTGAATGACTGTGTAATTTGCCTTTAGGAGTTACTAAGTCATCCATGATAATTAGGAATATGTTCCATCTGCCAGCCAGCAGCAGACACTGCGGTAGACTTTACCAATGGGAAGGATTCCTTCTGCAGTTAGCCTTTGTTTTGTGCTAGTTCTTCACATTGTTGGCACAGTCAAGAACAGAGTGATATCACCTGAATGACAGCAGCAGATTCATATGCCAAAGATGGTTCCCTCCCCCAATGCAAACTTTTTAGAGCTATATTAAATGGCATTCATCAGTAAATACTATATGTTTGAAGTCATTTTTCTTTTCCTTTTTCTAAAGTGAAGTTGTTTTCTGCTTCCAGGGTCAACTTTTGCTGCCTGCTTAATGACATTTACTGGGTATGCCTCATGCTTGAGAAATACATTGGCATCTTATTTAATGAACATTACAGCCTCTTTGTCCCCATGGTTACTTAATATGCTGGGGAAACAGCCTAGCTGATGGAAGAAACTGTATTTTCTCAGCAATGAAATGCAGTGAATAGGAAGGTGATACATTATCTCTTAAGCTATATACGAGGACTCCAGCTCCCATCAGTCCCAGCCAGCACGGGCAATGGTGAAGGAGTATGGGTATTGGAGCTCAACAAAATCTGAAGGCCCACACATTCCCCATTTCTGTCTTAGGCAAAAATGTTAACTTGATAAAAGATTTTAACTGGGAAACTACTATATTGACAAAATTGTCTGGAAAGAAACTAAAAACTTTGACTTTTACTATATTCAGATATATCCTCCATCCCAGCCTGTCTGTTCTGCTTATTAGGATCCAATCCTACAGTCTTTGACACGTGTATAAATCTAATAGATTAAAAAAAAAAACTTTCTTCTGTGCCTCCAGTAATTTCAGCTCCACAAAATATTGTCCAAATATTCTGCTGTTCCAATCCCTTTCCCTTCATTATAACATGCATGCACTTTTAGCTGTTCACAGTGATTTATGCACAGGAAATGGAGAATATGATGTTGTTTGTTTGTTTATGTGTATGTAATATCTTTAATATGAAACTAGTTGCCACTTAATTCTAAAGGGCAAAGTCCTTTGTTCAGTGTGTGTTGTGTACAATTTATGAGTCTCCATTTCCCCAGAGGCATATCACAGCCCCAGTGCAACACCCGGGTGACTAGCATTCCTTTTTAATTTAATTTCCTTTCATAAATAGTTTCATTAAAGATCAGTTATTCAAGCTGAGAAAATATTATGTGAGTTTGGAACGTCTGAGGGCTCATTCACCGTTTGTGGCTTACCCCTGAGTAATGGGTTCTATCACTCAGTAGTAGCTGAAGTATTAGCACTGAGAGGCAACTGATGTGTTAATCCTTCACTATTAACACCTTAGAAATGTGATATGAAATAATCTTGGCTACCCACTTCATTTTACTGAGAATGAGATGTGAAAGCCTGTTCTCCTTGGCTACATTCAGACAGCACTTTATTCTCTCCCCCCCCCGATGTTTCCTTACCAGTTAATTTTTGCACGTTATGTGATCTTTCAGACAACGTAAAAGCCACTTCTGCAAATCTAGTGGAACCAAGTGGAAGTTTAGCGCTCACTTCTGTGTTAATTGCTTCCAGAAAAAATGTGTGGCAATCCAGTTAACCTGGAAAGTCACAGAGTTTGGCATTTTATTTTTCCTGAAGTTTTCTTCAGATCATGCTACCGCCACTCATGGAATGAAATTTGGGGTAGTATTCCGGCACACAGAAGCGCACATGCACATAAAAGGTGGAGGGACATGTCTGATGACATCCGCTGTTGTGTTACACCACACCCATTGGTGTAAAGAAAATTTAAATGGACATGGCAGTATACAGATCAAAAAACCACAGTTCCACAGATACTGCAGTGTAAAAGGAACATTAGCAATTGGGACAGAAGCACCACCAGACTTCTTTTTATTGAGCATTCTTGATCATTTGTGCTCATGACATCTTTCTTCTGTCCTTCTCCACATCTGTAACATTAAGCATGTCTGTAACTGTTACTTAAGGTGTATGATTGTGTTTCTACTACTATTCTTTGAAAATGTATGTCGATGTGCACAGTCTGTTGACAGCAGAGCCCTAACTGAATTGTTCTGAGGTCTTTATCACACTACCTTTTTTGTGAATAATTAATTGCAGGTCTCTCTTGGTGGTCTTTTTGTTACCCACATACCAAAGAACAAAATCAATATATGTCACTTTAAACCTGTTCTGGACCTCTTATTGATCTCACCTTAAACAGAGCTATTTCTCAAATGTCTTTAAGTTATTCCTTTCTTCTTCTTCTTAAGATAGCCCTTGCCAACCTGGTGCCTTCCAGATGCTTTGGACTACAACTCCAGTCAACCGCAACCAGCACAGCCATATGATGCTGGGGCTGATGGGAGTTATAGTCCAAAACATCTGGAGGGCACCGGGTTGGCAAAGCCTAGCTTACACAATCAGAAACATTGACAATGGAATATTGATATTTGCTGATAGTTTGATGTTTCTGTGAGCTCATTTCTGCCTCTGTTACAGGCACTTAATATTCAAGAAGGATTGGTTCTGTATACAGATGCCATAATTACAACAAGCAGGATAAAATGTATAAGAGAGATAAATTTTGATTTTTCTCTTGGGCTTAAACCAGTGTCTAAATGTCTGGGGTTAGAAGGAACTTCCCATCCTAGGGCATATTATGTATAATTCACTGTTAGGCTTTTATCACTGTGGCAAGAGTTCTGTGTAAAGACTTGCACACTGGAAAACATTTTAGACACAAGTTTGGTTTGCTACATAATTTTCAGTAGTGGGGGGGTGAGCTATAAGGAACTCTTCTATGTTATGTTGAACGTGTATGTGAGAGGAACATGCCCATTGACCCCATCCAGTACATGTGTTTGTCATAACCCAGCCTTCCTCCACCTCATGCCCTCCAGATGTTTGTACCACAACTCCCATCAGCACTAGCCAACCAGCATGGCCAATAGTCAAGGATGTCGAAACATCTGGAGGGCAGCAGGTGTTGGGGGAGGCTGTCATAACCTATGGAAGTGAACTGAGTAGTCAAGAACCCTGCATTAAATTATGCTGAAATGTTTTCACTTGTAATGCTGAATGCAGATAGGGGCAGGGATGTGGCTAATACGTATGAGCCTTTTCACACCTCTCTGTTCATTTGTTCAAGGAAACATGAAAAGAGTCCTAGAGAAGGGGGCCACCTCATTAATTTCTACATGAAAATCTCTAAATAAATGTTTTTTTATCTCAAAGTGCTTCCAAGCGGTTTTCACCCATCTCCTAACAAATGCTGTTCTCAGATAACAGAATTAATTCAAGTCTCAGCACCTCATATCCGGCTTTGACTGTAAACTTTCACTCTGATTTTTTTCATTTGAGAATGGAAGAGCAGAAGCCAACATTACAGATGTATAGAGCTAAAAATGGTGCAATAATAATACAAATAGCATTCTTACCTAAAAAGCACTGATGTTATTGGATGTATCTATTCATATCACACGAGCTAAATAGTGTCATTCCTTGTTAAAATAAATGCTCAGAAATAGCAGGGCCTTATGAAGGGCAATGGAAAAAGACACTAGAGCAGGGGTTTCCAAACTGGAGTCCATGGACCACCAGTGGTCCATAAGCTTCATTCAGGTAGTTCATGATGTGTCTGTGAAGACCACTTACAGAACCTCTTTATGCACCTCTTTACCCTGGCCTTTGCCACCTGAGATCAGAGCCAGTGCCAGAGGGCAGCCTAGTCAGGCCCTGGCCGAGGGATCCTGCAGCCTAGAGGGACCCTTGAAGGGCCCCTCCTTAGGTTGGGGGGGTAGCGCTCCTGTCCCTTGATCCATGGTAGCATCAGCTCTTGAACCTGCTATGAATCATGGAGAGGGAGCTCCCAGGCACCTCCTCCAAACAGTCAGAGTGGACTTCAATAAACCCCACACACACATGCCCCACCTACCTGTCCTGTCCCTGTGAATGATGTGCACGCTGTGCATGCATGCCTGCCATCGACCAAGATGGTGGTGGAGGCTTCCCTAAGGGGCTGACACCCCTGTCACCATCTTGGTTTATTGCAGGCATGCCCGGACAGCCAGGGCCGGTTCTAAAGGGCGGCCAGGTGGGGCACTGGCCCAACGGCCCCTGGAGCTACAGGAGGCCCCTCAACTGCCCTTCCGCTCCCCTTCTGTGATCCGCACCCCCATGCCCCCCACCTACCTGTCTGCTGTCTTTTGCCATTGCCCTTAACGAAGATGGTGGCTGCAGTTTCCCTAAGGTACTGAAGCCCCTGCCGCCATCTCAGTTGATGACAGAGATGCACGCGCGTAGCGCACACGCGTGCCATCAACAAAGACGGCCGCAGAGGCGTCATCCCCTTAGGGAAACCGCGGCCGCCATCTTCGTTAAGGGCAATGGTAAAAGACACCAGATAGGTAGGTGGGGGCGTGGGGGGCATGTGCATGCGTGTGTGTGTGCACATGCATGCACACACACACACACACCGGGGTCCAGGGCAATCTGATGCCCAAGGGCCCTGGTATTCCTGGAGCTGGTCCTGCAACAGTACACATGTCATTCATAGGGATGGGAGAGGTAAGTGAGACACATGGCATGGCTGGGCTTATTAGCCCTGCTCCACCTGTATGGGGGAGATTGGGCTCCAGTGCCATGGGCCCGGGGTAGGCTGATGCCCAAGGGCCCAGTCATGCCTGGTACCAGCCCTACCTGAGATGTATAAGTGCACCTTATTTTTTGTGATGTTGTGATTTGTTTGTTTTAAGCTTGTTTTAATTGTTTGTAATGGTGTATTTTAAGACTGTTGGGTGAAGAGCAGATAATATAAAAAACTGAATTCTGTATTATTCTATGGAAACCAAATCGTAACAGAATAAAATGCAATAGAAGAAATATAAGGAGCAATAAAAATACAATTAAACATGATACAGCATCTAGCACCTCTCATCACAATGGTTACAATGAACAGAATAAATATTAAGTGGTCCACCAAGACCTTCAGCAATTTTCAAGTGGTCCATAGGGGGGGGGAGTTTGGGAAGCCCTGCACTAGAGAGAGCAGAACTTGAAATGTCCTGTCTGTAGATGTCTCTGTGTTGTTATTGTTTTTTCTGGGTAGGCCAAGTTCAAATACCACAAAGGATGAAGTTGCTGCATATTTATCTGGAGGAGTGTTTACCATACCTTGCACTGCTGTCCATTGTCAGCTGACTGTCTTCCCCTGTTACTCCAGTTTTATATCCAGGGCAGTAATTCATCTACAAACAAATGTATTGTAGCCCTAGAGCAGCTCTTGGCAATCTGTGTTCTCTCTCTCTCTCTCTTGTTACACAATTCCTTCATGTGCATTCAATAACTCTTGAAGCACAGGGCTATTCTTCCCTCCAGGTTGTGGTTCAGAAGGAAATGAGTGATTGGCAGCCGGCATAAATGCTTATGGTGTTAAGTCTTTAATACGTCACCAGCTTTAATTTGTCCCATTCAGACCTTTGGGGGATATGCCAGCCACATGGACAGAATATTGCCCTACATTCTATGCTAATCAGAGCTAGTTTCATGCTTTCATTATGGCAGTTTACACAGCCTCGAGGCATGGAATAAAACTAAGGCTTTCCTATAAATAAACACAGAAAAATTAAAATTTCTCTGTAGAACTAAGATCATGCTTTTCTGATGGCCAAGATCAAGAAGGGGATCTATTTGTCAGATTTTGCTGTGTTAATTATATTATACTTTTCCCCATGCCCTTACAAGACATTCAAACCTCTCTCTCAGTCATTGCTCTATTTAATAACGTGCTGCAAAGCACTTCTAGTGGCTCAAAAACAAATGCAAACCTGGAAAGCAATTGAACTAGGATGCATGCCAGACCCACAGGAAGTTCTGGTTGTAGGGTTCCCCTCCCTCCAAAAAACCCTAGCAGATTTTTGTAGTTGCAGCTGGGTGAAGAAAAGGCATAAAAACATGAGGGCATAGTCCACAGCAATTTAGAGGTATTTCTTTGTGTTTTATTCATTGATGACAAAGTTTTCTATGTTCTGCCAGCAACAATTCAGCTTTCCACTCTGTATCCTCCCTTCATTAGCCTCCGCCCTTCTTTGTTTGTCAGTAGTTCATGTTAGGTTTCGATAAGATGGCCATACTACACCAGCAGGGCAGCCTTTCCTTTCCCTTTTTTTGGTTGCTTTGTTTCCTGGTGCAGAGAGATGCACATGCTTCACCTGTAAGCAGGGGTGTAGTCATCCAGGGTCTTGGGGGAGGGGTTAGACCCTTTACTTTTTAGGGGGCAGAGTACCAGTAGGGTCCCTGTGTCTCCAGCATCCTATGAGATAATCAGCATGAAGGGGGAGTGTGTTAGCCACTGAGAAGAGTCTTCTGACATGCTTCCTTGTCCTTTGCTGCTGATTGGAACCAATCAGAGTGAAAGCAGATGAGTCAGCCATTGAGAAGACCCTTCTCAGCAGCTAGCACTCTCCCCTTTCATGCTTATTGGCATCTAGGGATATCTGTGGTTGTGGGAGAAGGCATGAACAAGGATCTCATTCTCAACCCAGGAGCAAAATAGGGGGTGAAGGCATGGCTGTGACTAACATGAAAGGATCCTGCACTTCTGAATTTGCCACTATACTACTGCCTGTAAGAAAGGTGAGTTAAAGAGAAGGTGGAGGTCTGTTTCCTGGCTAAATTGGTAATTATGTAATGTAAACTCATACATCATTTAAGATCTCAAAAAGGGCTCTTGCACCATGACATCTGCCCTACAAGTGAACTTTTGGGAAAGGGTTGTAGCTCAGAGGTAAAGCATCTGCTTTGCATGCAGAACATTCTAGGTTAAATTTCTGGCATCCTCAGGTAAGGCTGGGAGTCACCTTCTGAAATCCTGGAGAGCTGCAGCCAGTCATTGTAGACCAAGGGTAGCTAACGTAGTACCTTCCAATGCTGCTGGACTACAGCCTCAGTGAGCATGACTAATGGTCAGGCATGGTGGGCATTGTAGTCCCAACAGCAGCTGAGTGCACCATAATGGCTACCCCTGCTGTAAACTGCACTGAGCTGGATGGACCAATGTTCTGACTCAGTATGAGGCATCTTTCAATGTCCCTAAGTCTGCTCAGTTATGGAATCCTTGTTCTTGGTACTGTGGAATGCCCTTCTTAATGAGGCCAACCAAAGTTCCTTTTTCATTTTTAATGGTTATTATTTTTTAGAAAATCATGTAAATTCTTCCTGTTTTGGTACTTTTTACTCTGGCTTGATTGATTCTTTTGTTAGTGCTGAATGTGTTTTTAATTTGTTAGAAAGCTGTTTTGATGCTGGGATAAAAGCTTGTGAAACAAAAATACCTTAATCCATAGGATCCAATCTCATACAAAGCATTTTCCTGTGAAATGAATACATTGGCTTGGATCCAAAACTTCATGCCTGTTGGTGGGAACATCCCGAGTGAAGTTTCACTATGCGGAAGATCCTACTGGTGGAAACGGGGGCACTTGTTGATTCCCCCTTCCCTCCACAGTCCCTTGTGCCCTCCAAAAATCTGGTCCATAGAATTGGGTGACCCTCCAGAATAGTGTTGGAAGTAGCACTGGGGTCTGCAAGGGAAAGGGGAGATCTGCAAAAAAAAACCCACCACCACTTACCCTCTGTCACCGGTGGGATCTTGATCCTGGACCAAAAACCTTCTGTGGATGGAAAGACCCCTTCTACTTGCAGAAGGTGAAGTCTCGATTCATCATTCAACCCATTATTTAAGTATGTATCAAAATCATTTCCATGTGAAGGAAGCCACTATGCTATTGTCCTAGATCACAGCTTTTGGGGATTCAGTGCACGTAGAGAGCTCTGTGGAAGCCATTATTCTTCTTTATTGAGGAACAGTAGCAACGTATGTGATGGGGCAGAGATGTTGAGCTGCTGCTGCTTACCTGAACTGGGCTGGTATGGGATGAGGTCCAGGCCACTCAGATGCACTGGCAGGACTGGCATCATCGATATGGCACTCCTATCAGTGCAGCCATATGATCCCGACCTAGCAGTTACCTGACCCATCCCACCCAGCCCCATTCAGATAGCAGCAGCAATGCTGGTGTCAGAAGGGCATCTCCACTGCACCACATGCATCACTGCTGTCATGGAATGCTTCATACATGTACCGAGGTGTTCTCACTTGCATGGAGCTTTCCCCAATTCAGACCTAGTAATACAGCCCCTAAACTTCAGAGCCGCTGAACTGGGACACTGTGCCCACTGGTGAACTATTGGCACTCCTTAGTTCACAACATTTTATTGGTCTACATCAGGTCTGTACAACATATGACCCACCCAACACAGGTTGTCAGACTTTCATGGCAGCTCATCAGGGGCTTGATGAACCTCCTGTCGTTGCAGCCTGACTCAAACTTCAAAAGCACTTGTGAGGACAATCTGCTGCTAAAACCTCTTCTCACTCTATTGTCTCTCCTAGGTCACATTTTGGGTTGTAAGCTCCTCAAGGCAAGGGACCTATTGCATACAGCATTGTGTACATTTCTATTATTCTGTCAAGTATCATGTGCATTAACTGCTAATAGTGTACACAATGGTCTGAAGGCACATGAAGCCAGAAGCCTGCTAAAGCTAAGCAGGGTCAGGTCTGGTCAGTGCCTGGATGGAAGACCGCCTAGGAACCATATGTAAGCTGCCTTGGGTTTGTATCATGAAAAGAAAGGCAGGGTATAAATGTAATTAATAATGTATACTGGTTAGATTTTTTTAAAATATTAAGCAGTTTATAAATGCTTTTAAATAAATAAAATAAAAATAAGGGTACAGCACAAACATCGCTGGTGTCTGACTTTCTGGTTCACAAGCTGTTAAGGCCTAATCTATGTGAGTTAATTTATATCTCCATAATGATTTCCTATGGCAATGGATGGTGGAAGATACTTGACAGACCATCCATAATAATTTATTTTTTTATTTTTTTATTTAATTCCATTTCTATACCGCCCATAGCAAGCTCTCTGGGCGGTGTACATCAAATAAAAACACAGCAAATACAATTTAAAATGATCTGGTCATCAAATTACAATATAACTGTCTGTTAGCACATTAAATACAAAATACAAAAATATTAAAAATGTTAAAAAATTAAAAAATTGTTAAAATGCCTGGGCAAAGAGGAAGGTTTTCACCTGGCGCTGAAAGGATAGTAGTGTAGGCGCCAGGCGAACCTCGTCAGGAAGGGTGTTCCAAAGTTCGGAGGCCACCACTGAGAAGGCCCTCTTTCTTGTAATCGCCTTCCAGGCATCTCTATGAGTAGGCACCCGGAGGAGGGCCTTCGCTGTTGAGCGCAGTGTACGGGTAGGTTCATATCGGGAGAGATGTTTCATCAGGTATTGCGGGCCCGTGCCGTGTAAGGCTTTATAGGTTAAAACCAGCACTTTGAATCAGGCCCGGAAACATATAGGCAGCCAGTGCAAGCGGGCCAGAATCGGTGTTGTGTGCTCCGACCGCTTGGTCCCAGCTATTAATCTGGCCGCTGCATTCTGCATGAGCTGCAGTTTCCGAACTGTCTTCAAGGGCAGCCCCACGTATAGTGCATTGCAATAGTCCAGTTTCGAGGTTACCAGAGCATGAACAACTGAAGTAAGATGTTCCCTGTCCAGATATGGGCGTAGCTGGGCCACCAGCCTAAGTTGGTAAAAAGCACTCCGTGCCACCGAGGCCACCTGCGCCTCAAGTGACAAGGACGGGTCCAAAAGGACTCCCAAGCTGCACACCTGCTCCTTCAGGGGGAGTGTAACCTCATCCAGAACAGGTCGAACATCCATCATCTGGTCAGGGGATCCATTCACTAACAGCATCTCAGTCTTGTCTGGATTGAGCTTCAATTTGCTCACTCTCATCCAGTCCATTATCGCGGCCAAGCATCGGTTTAGCACCTTGACGGCCTCACCTGAAGAAGATGAAAAGGAGAAGTAGAGCTGCGTATCATCAGCGTACTGATGCGAACGCACTCCAAAACTCCTGATGACAGCACCCAGCGGCTTCATATAGATGTTAAAGAGCATGGGGGACAGAACTGATCCCTGCGGAACTCCATATTGGAGCGCCCAGGGCGTCGAGTAGTGCTCCCCAAGCACTACTTTCTGGAGATGACCCGCTAGATAGGAGCGGAACCACTGCCAGGCAGTGCCTCCAACTCCCAAATCCGCAAGCCTCTCCAGAAGGATGCCATGGTCGATGGTATCAAAAGCCGCTGAGAGATCAAGGAGAATCAACAGGGTTATACTCCCTCTGTCTTTCTCCCGACAAAGGTAATCATACAGGGCGACCAAGGCCATCTCCGTGCCAAAACCGGGCCGGAAACCCGATTGAAATGGATCCAGATAATCGGTCTCATCCAATAACAAGGTCCCAAGTTTTTTTTAATTAAACCAATGACCATTTTTGTCACTATGATGTGAAAATGGTACCTTCTACTATCTAATATGGATGTGGACCACTCATTTACTACCACTGAATATTTATGTACTTAGGGGAAAATGCAGAAGAACAAGAAAAGTAAGAAAGCTTGGTTGGAGAGTCTGTGTGGTGTAGTGATTAAAGTGTTGGATGAGTACCTGGGAATCCAGGGTTCAAATCCCCAGTCAGCTATGATGTTCACTGGGTGACTTGAGCCAGCTACCAACTCTCAGCCTAACCTACGTTATAGGGTTGTTATGAGGATAAAATATGGCGGGGGAATCATGTATGCTATCTTCAGCTCCGTGGAGGAAAGGTGGGATATATTGTTGTTGTTATGTGCCTTCAAGTCGATTACGACTTATGGTGACCCTATGAATCAGCAATCTCCAATAACGTCTGTTGTAAACCACCCTGCCCAGATCTTGTAAGTTCAGGTCTGTGGCTCCCTTTATGGAATCAATCCATCTCTTGTTTGGTCTTCCTCTTTTTCTACTCCCTTCTGTTTTTCCCAACATTATTGTCTTTTCTAGTGAAAATAGTGTGATATATACATAAACGTAATAGTAATAATAATAGCTCAAACAAGGACAACAAAATGCTACTATTAGCATAATCCCTCTACGAGTCTTGTGACATTATCACTCATTATGATGTCACCACCATGACATGGTTCTCCTCAAGCTGCTGTCACTGACTGAAAATAAATAGGACACAGTTAAAATAAACCACCCATTTATTCCAACAAGAGCAAATTGTACCTAATTGATGTTATATAATCCAGATACTTTCAGTCCTGTATGGAAATTATGAAAAATTCATGAAGCTCTTTCTTATGAATGATACTCATTCATTTTTATTTATTTAAAAAAATGATTTCCAATGAAAAAGCCACTTAAAGTATGTTAGGACCGATGATTTATAATCCTCAAGATACGGACCCCTAGTTGTTATCATAGTGCCCTGACCCTCATTTGGCCACTGAATTAATCATGTCTCACCTTGTAGCGCAGGTCAGTGCTACTATGGAATAAACCACTGTGAGGAAGTTTGTTGTTAACAGAGCTAATATGTTTGAATGAAAATGTGCACGGTGTATAGGGTTGGCTTGGTAGGGCCAATATACATAACCGCAATCTGATGCACATTGAATACTTTTTCTAAAATAAAATCCTAATTTACGTATTTACTAATGGGATCTATATTGCAAATTACCAAGGAAGAAATATAAATGTGGTGTGTGTAAAGGTACACATGTGTACCTATGTGGACTCAATGCCAATCACCCATCCCTAAAAGAATATACAGACAAGGTCAACTAAGAATGATTGGTGGTTGAAATGTTTCCTTTGCAAAGACGCTGCAACTTTTGAGTTTAGAAAGAAAGACAGGTGACTAGGGGGACAAGTAACATTCAGCAATAGAGCATTGGGCTTGCATGCAGAAGGTTCCAGGTTCAATTCTCAGCATCTCCAAGTAGAGAATTGTCCCCATTTGAAACCCTGGGGAGATGCTGCCAGTCAGAGTAGGCAATACTGAGATAGATGGACTAGTACTGTAACACAGCTTTCCATGTTTCGGTGTTCCTATAAAATCATGAATCATGGTGTCATAGAACAGTAGAGTTGAAGGGGGCCTATAAGGCCATTGAGTCCAACCCCCTGCTTAATGCAGGAATACAACTTAAAACATCTGACAGGTGGCTGTCCAGCTGCCTCTTGAAGGGCTCCAGTGTTGGAGAGCCCACTAGCTCCCTAGGTCATTGGTTCCATTGTTGTGCCGCTCTAACAATTAGAAAGTTTTTCCTGAAGTTCAGCTGAAATCTGGCTTCCTGTACCTTGAGCCCATTATTCCGTGTCCTGCACTCTGGGATAATCAAGAAGTGATCCTGGCCTTCTTCTGTGTGACAACCTTTCAAGTACTTGAAGAGTGCTATCATATCTCCCCTCCACCTTCTCTTCTCAAGTCTAAACGTCCCCAGTTCTCTCCTCATAGAGCTCTGTTTCCAGTCCCTGATCATCTTTGCTGCCCTTCTCTGAACCTGTCCCAGTTTGTCTGCATCTTTCTTAAAGTGCGGTGGCCAGATCTGACTGCGGTACTCAAGATGAGGCCTCACCAGTGCCAAGTAGAGGGGAACTAGTACTTTACGCAATTTGGAAACTATACTTCTGTTAATGCAGCCTAAAATAACATTTGTCTATTTTTGCAACCACATTGCACTGTTAGCTCATATTCAGCTTGTGATCAACAACAAATCCAAGATCCTTCTCACATGTAGTATTGCCGAGCCAAGTATCCCCCATCTTGTAACTGTGGTATGCAGAATATGAAAAAACAAACTATTTTCTCCCATAGCACTACAAAAGTTATTAGCAGGACTGATTAACTGATGACTCAAAAGAAAAAGAAAAAAGTAGTTTAAACCTAACTCCAAAGTATTTAGTTATGGAATTCATTTCCACAAAATTGTCTCCCTCCTTATATACCCACTCGATCACTGTGCTCTGCAGTGAGGGCCTTAGGAGGTTTGTTTTGCACAAAATAGAATTGGGCCTTCCATATTGTGGCACCTACGCTTTGGAATTCCTTTCCCTTAAATATTAGACAGGCATTGTCTCTGTTGTCTTTTTGGCAACTATTCCAGCAAGCCTTTTAAGTAGAGACCTTTATCCCAGTTTGCATCTGTATTGGAATTGCTTTTAAGACCATTTATTTTTAAGATTTTTAAAGATGTCTTTATCACTTCATCATTTTATTACTTGTTGTTTGCTGCCCTGGGCTCCTTTTGGGATGAAGGGCAGGATATAAATTTAATAAATAAATAAATAAGCTGTTTGTCGTAGCCACTTGTTGAGCTGGCTTTCATAAGGATTTGATAGATTTGTTGATTCATAATGCTAGCTAACCATGATAGCTAAAAAGGAACCCCCTTCTTTAGAAATAATAGTCCGCTGATTATTAGAAGTCTAACATTGCAGCCCAACATCTCTCACCCCCGATTTTTTTTTGTGCTTGGCCCCTCTTCTAATGTTATGCTACTGCCTGAGGCCTTGAATTCTGCACCTGCAGTTTATAGCACACCCACATCAGTTATAAACCTACACAGTGGGTGCAGAGATGTCCTTGCACACAGTCATGTCCTTGGTTACAAAGACCTATGGGCTGAGGAACTCATCCAACACTAGCATTAGAAGAGGAATACAGCAGGACTATTCACTAAGCCAAATTTCGCAAACCTGGCACCCTCTAGATATTCTGGACTACAACTGTGCTTGCTGGGGCTGATGGGAGTTATAGTCCAGAACATATGGACAGCATCAGATTTAGTCCTTTTAAAAACAGGGAAATGTCATGAAAAAAGCAGTATTTCATCCTGAAATATGGTTATTATACCGCCACGAGAGTGGCTGTATACTATAGTCAGCATGGTCTTCTGTATCTTTAAAAGTTGTGCAGGGGGAAGGGAAAATTCCACCTTGTGGTTTTTCCCATTACAGTGTTGCAAGAACACCTGCACTTGGCTGACTTTCTCTTCTTCTAGATATACAGGATCAGTCTCAGGCCCTGAACCTGGCAACCCTATGTGCATATGCATGTATGTTGGACTTCTCATGTGATTTGGAGCAGGACCCACAGTGGTATGTACTAGAGGTGTGCACTGGCCACAAGATTCAACTTGTATTTGTAGCTTTGGGAAGCAGCCCAATCTGTTTTGTTCTGTATCTTTCCAGTGCAACTCATTATCCGAGACCAAATTAGATCTGTTAAAAATGAAGCTCAGTTTTCTTCCCATTCACTGTAATGGGGAAACCTTAAAAATGGCTATAACTTTTTCCCCTTTTTAAGAATCGGTTGCAATTTGTAGGCATGGCCACAGCTTCTAAGGAAAAGGCCTGCCAAATTTCAGGATGATAGCTACAGTGGTTCTCCCATGAAGGCAGACTTTACAATTTTGAGGTGGGTACAATAGGCACTATAGGGGGCAGGGTTATAGGTGGGGCAAAAGATCATGGATCCTCAGGGAAGGCTGGAGTAGTGGAAATGTCACACACACACATTCTCCAGCGTGGACCAGGTTGCCCAAAAGGTCACTAGTGGGGTTGGACTTCTGCCCTCTACCATGGATTTTTGGAGATGCAGCCTTTTTTTCCTGGGACAGAGAAATTTCCTCAATTTACTTGCATATACTGAGTCAAACAATTGGTTCAAGTAGCTTAGTATTGTTTACACTGACTGGTAGCAGTTCTACAAGGTCTTATAGAATCAAAGAGTTGGAAGGGATCTCAATGGTAATCTAGGCCAACTACCTGTCGATGCAGGAATCTACAGCATAGATCTTCCCCAGTCCTACATGGAGATGCTGGGATCTTCTGTGTACAAAACATGTGCTCTGCCATAGACCTACAGTCCTTCCTGTCATCTGGCTTCAGTGCCTGCTTTAGTGCTGGGAAATCTTTAGGGCCTCAGATTCTTTCCAGCCCTACATAATTCTGTAGTTTTAATCGTGACAGGTACAAACAGTTCTCTGTGCCTTTTACTCCTCACAATCGGAATTTGTTAGATTATCTACACCGATTTGTTTCTGCTACTTAATTGGATATGGTACATAGGCACTAATGCAAGTATTTAGGTGAGGAAATATTTGTTAAAAAATCTTTTCCGTGAGTGCTCCTGTGGGCAGTTTGCCATTCTTCTTAAACGATCTTGCCTGGACCTTAGTGGGTTCAGAGGAATGAGCCCCCATAGGATGCAGTCATTGCTAAATAGACAGTGAATTTTTCCCACTGTGCAGGGAGGCCAGCAGAGGGGTTTTGTGCCACGTAAGTAGAATGTATGCTGGCACTTTGTGCTTGAAATGAATTCTACCTGGAGGGACTTGGCATGGAAAATGTTTTGCAAACTCCATGAATATTCCAGACAGCTGTTATTTCTGCAGGTTTTTCATCACAGTTGCTACCTTGCTGTGTCTGTCTGACCACTCTCCATCCCACCCAATAAATAGAGCATCAGTGTTCTTAGTCCTGTATTCTCTTTCACAATACCATGCTCCAAGTTTCCATCCATTTAGCTCAGCCATTGAATTTCCCTATGGATTTTTGCCAGGCAGAGGCAAAACTTTAAAAACCATCTTTTGAACCACTCTGTGACTTCCTTTCCATGATACCTTCACTTCACTTTTGCTTTTTAGTTTTTCCTTGGCAAGCCTTGTTTTTTCCAGCATGGGGCTGTTCATTGGCTGGGACTGTGGAGTTCCATCAACAAACATGGACACACATGACACACAAACATACCATGGGTCTGCAGGAGACCAGCTCCATTTTGGGAAGATGAAGTGATGAAGCAAAATCTTGCCATTTTATTCTTCCTTATGTTGTTTTGAGTTTCTCATGTGAGTGACAGGAAGTTCTTCTGGGCAGTGTTATGGGATTGGTTTCCTTGTGAGGAGAGAACACTGGAGACTTGTGTTTTTGTGATAGCTGTTTGTTTACCAATATACATATGGAGTGGTAGAAATCACTGACACCTAGACAGACCATGCTTGTCCTAAACCCAAATTAGTTCCTGAGAGCAGCTAAGACTGCTCTGCTTCCTTCCAGCTAGTTAAAAAAAAACTTCAACAATCTCTTTCTCTGGACAAATTCAAATTTTGCCTTTTTCTGTCTCCCCTCAGCACCCACATCGCCACCCCACACCCGAATTAAGTTCAAATTTGGCTTCTCACCAGGAAGGTTGATAGCCTTTTTACACAAAGGGCAACCTGATACCTCATGACATACCAGACCAAGCTAAGGCATAGAGAGGGAACCATTTTGCACATTATATTATCTTGTTATCTCATTATGTTATCTCGTGGAATTGTGGATACTGTCTTTTCAGCCTTGAGAGCTCCTCAACAACTATGAAACCATGGATCATGGAGAAAGGTTACTAGGTGGCTTGTTATCCCATCTTGCTACTCTTTTCTTTTTCATTGTTGTTAACTTGTTTGTTGAGGGGTTAAAAATCTATTTTTAATATATATATAAAAGTATAGGATCAGCATACACATGTTCATTTCTCTATGACTGTCATACAAAATGATGACATGGGTTAAATAGCCATCACAGATTAAGCATTTCAAGCATATTGTTCATTTGTCCTCACATGTGGTGCTTTTTCAGTGGATAATTTTTTATTGTAAATCAAATTTTTATCAAAGGATGTAGATCAATTTATGAATCAGCATTATAATTTTTTTTAAAAAATGCTCCTCTTGCACACGCTCCATAAGAGATGCTCCTGATCTTGTGAAATTTATTTTCCACTGCCATATTGGAGAGTTGTGCATTAATGAGTTAAGCCACTAAACTTTCAGACCCATAGCTAAACCTATTTGTGTTTCACTTCAACATGTTTTTGAATAATATTCAGTTATGTTTCAAACCACATGTCTCTGTTTTGGGGTGGGGAATGTAGTAGTGCTGAAGAAATTAGATTTAGGTGAAATTCCCTTTTGCTGCGTTCCTTGCTTTATTCCCACCAGGTTTTCTGCTCACAGTTTAAATAATTTCAGTTTTAGACTGCATGTTTTTTATTACCAAGCTGAAATAATCACATTGTCAACAAAATACCCATACTAGTTTCTCACATCTTTCCCTTCCAGCATCCCCTCCCCTGAAAAAAACACAAAAAACTCTAGGCTATGCCATCAAGTCAGAAAACCAAAAACATTAGCTTGGTTTGCTTTAATTAAATTAAGAAATATGGGTTGTATCCATACTGTGCAAGTGGCTTTCTACTCACACAATGGGACTTCCTCTTCCTCTCCTCTCCCTGCACACCACCAAAATCTGCTCCAGAAAGATTATGAGGGTGCCCAAGGGGCTGAAGGGGATAAGAGGGGAGTTCCGTTGAATCTGTTGTGCGAGCAGAAAAGCAGTGTTGGATTTTATTTATTTATTTTATTTATTTAATTTAATTTCTATACCGCCCAAAGCCAAAAGGCTCTCTGGGCGGTGTTCATAAGAGTAAAATCCAATGTATGTATTTATTTATTATTGCATTTGTATCCCACTGTTTACTCCAAGGAGCTCAAGGTAGTGCACAAACATGGCTCTCACCTTCCTGATTTTATCCTCACAACAACCCTATGCGATAGGTTAGGCTGAGATTGGCCCAAGATTTCCCAATGGGCTTCAAGGCTGAATAGGAATTTGAAGCCTGGTCTCCCAGGTCCTAATCCAAACTCTAACCACTACACCACATTGACATCTACTAAATGACAGGAGTATTGTTATGAGCACCAAAATGAGCATGGGGCTCTACATAAATCTGGCAGGAAATAAAGTAATATGACATCAACCACTTGTTTAGAGTTCTTTTTTCTGGGATGGGTGGAGCAGACTTTTGTTTTGTTTTATCTCTTTCATTGTGGCACATTATAGAAGCGTATTTATTTATTCATTCATTTATGGGTTTTGTGATGCAAGTAGGAAGTTGCAGGGCAGAAATGATCCACTTACCTAATTTATTTATTTATTTATTTATTTATTTATTTAATTAATTAATTTGTATCCCGCCCTTCCTCCCAGCAGGAGCCCAGGGCAGCAAACAAAGCACTAAAACACTTTAAAACATCATAAAAACAGATCTTAAAATACATTAAAACAAAACAGCATTAAAAACATTTAAAAAAAACGTTAAAAAAGGGTTAAAAACATATTAAACAATTCTGACACAGATGCAGACTGGGATAGGTCTCAACTTAAAAGGCTTGTTGAAAGAGGAAAGTCTTCAAAAGGCACCGAAAAGATGGCAGAGATGGTGCCTGCCTAATATTCAAAGGGAGGGAATTCCACAGGGTAGGTGCTGCCACACCAAAGGTCTGTTTCCTATATTGTGCAGAACGAACCTCCTGATAAGATGGTATCTGCAGGAGGCCCTCACCTGCAGAGCGCAGTGATCACCTGGGTATATAAGGGATAAGATGGTCTTTCAGGTGTTCTGGTCCCGAGCTGTATAGGGCTTTGTACGCCAGAACTAGAACCTTGAACTTGGCCCGGTAGCAAATGGGCAGCCACTGCAATTCTTTCAGCAGTGGGGTGACATGTTGGCAATACCCTGCTCCAGTGAGCAGTCTCGCTACCACATTTTGCACCAGCTGCAGCTTCCAGACCAACCTCAAGGGCAGCCCCACATAGAGAGCATTACAGCAATCCAGCCTAGAGGTTACCAGTGCATGGACAACAGTGGTCAGGCTATCCCAGTCCAGAAACGACCACAGCTGTCTTACCAGCCGAAGCTGGTAAAAGGCACTCCTAGCCACTGAGGTCACCTGGGCCTCTAGCGACAAAGATGGATCCAGAAGCACCCCAGGCTACGGACCTGCTCTTTCAGAGGGAGTATGACCCCGTCCAAACAGGCAACTGACCAATTATCCAAAGTCAGGAACCACCAACCCACAGCACCTCTGTCTTGCTAGGATTCAGACTCAGTTTATTAGCCCTCATCCAGCCCACCACTGAGTCCAGGCAGCGGTCCAGGGCTTGCACGGCCTCTCCTGATTCAGATGTTATGGAGAAATAGAGCTGGGTATCATCAGCATACTGCTGACACCTCGCCCCAAAGCTCCTGATGACTGCTCCCAAGGGCTTCATATAGATGTTAAACAGCATGGGGGACAAGATGGTACCCTGCGGCACCCCACAGCACAGCTGCCAGGGGGTTGAAAGACAGTCACCCAATGCTATTCTCTGAGAACGACCCTGGAGATAGGATCGGAACCACTGTAAAACAATGATTCCAATACCCATCTTACCAAGTTGGCCCAGAAGGATACCATGGTCAATGGTATCAAAAGCCGCTGAGAGATCAAGCAAGAACAACAGGGTCGCACTCCCCCTGTCCTTCTCCCGATAAAGGTCATCCATCAGGGTGACCAAGGCTAATTCAGTCCCATAACCAGGTCTGAACCCAGACTGGGATGGGTCAAGACAATCTGTTTCATCCAAGAGTACTTGCAGTTGCTGCACCACAACCCTCTCAATCACCTTCCCTAAAAATGGGGTATTTGCAATCGGTCGGTAGTTGTCACAAACCAATGGGTCTAACAAACTAATGGAACTCATCTGCATGCGTTTTGTGCTCCATACACAAAAAAAGTAAGAGGAATTAGTCAAACACCTCAGTGATGTCATTCTAACTCAAGAAGAAGATGACATGAGCAGTGTATAAAATTGTGCCTCCTTACAGGCCATCATGGTACATTAAGTATCCAGGCCAAGAAGGGAGCCAAGCAAACATATGACCCCCCCCAAAAAAAATTAAGGTGCTTTCATAATGGACTTCTGCTTGCACAAACAGGACTTCTTATTCTCCTCTGACTCCAAAATCTGCTTTAGAAGATTGAGGTGTCCTCCAGCGTAGACAGAGGGCTGCAAGGAGGTGTAGTGAAGAGGAGAGAAATGGAAAGTTCTATCACATTCACTGGCATGACATTGGATCTCATTTATATTAATTCTGATTAATGTAAAATTAAAATGGACTGAAGATTAAGGGTCATATCCAATGCTGCTGTTCCGCCAGTGCAACTAACTTCCACTTGTGCAACGTAATGTTCCCATTCTCTCCTGTCCGCTGCAGACACACACACTCCGGTGCCTCTCAAAATATGCCCCAGAAGGTTGGAGGACTCTCTAGAGCAGATTTTGAGAGCACACGGGGAGAGGTGAGGAAGAGGGAGTCCCATAGCACAAATGGAACTCTGCCTACAGTGTTTAATACAACCGTAATTTTCTAGACATTTCTATAGTTTTCTGTTAGTCTAACCCAAATGAAAGATGAAATATTGAGACCCCAAAATAATAACAACTAACTAGGCTATAAAATAAGTTGGTAGAACAGAGCCCTCCAGATTCCCCTGATTTTCACCGCTGAAATGGCTGAGAATTCATACATGTCCTTCAAGAAAGAATCTAGAATAACGTTCCTAATGGTCAGTCAGAGCCTCTGCTCAGCCCCTAATTTTTGAAGTTTATTTCTTCAAGCAAAGGTTTCCCACCACTTCATAATATTTCATAAAATTGCCTGCAATTCTACTACAGGAAATTTTATAGTCCATAAGCAAAAAGAAAAGAAAAAGGAAAGAAGGATTTGATCGTTAGAGTAATGCAGGCTTGAAGGTTTGGGTTCCCCCTTCCTCATGGCTATGAAATACAAAGCATGTAAGACATTTTATGGCATTTTCTAAGCATTAATTCAAACCAGCAAACAGTAGGGCCTGGGGCAATAGACACTGCTGTTTTAATAAAATTATTGGAGAGTAGGTTGAAGGTGGGTTTTTAAATTTCATGTGCTCGTTTTTGAATCAATGTTGAATCCATTAAGTACAACTATTTTGAAACCAGAAGCTCAATATGTGTAATCCTGACACTTTCTGGATAAGAAGTGTTCTGCTTTAAGCAATGCAATGTAATTTTAAGCACATTTTATAGGGAGCGTGTCTCATTAAATTGTGTGTGCCTTACTCCTAGGTAAGCAAGATCATGTTGCATGAGCTGCTGTCAGTTTCCAAGCAGACAGAACCAATAAGCTTAATAAAACTGCATTACAGTTTCTCTGAAAGAAGCACCATATTCCAAATTATGCAAATTGTAATAATTTTTTTCCCAAAAATCTGTTACAAAGAAATGGAGTGTCTCTCCTCCACACACTTTTATATAATGTACCAATGTATGTGTGTTTATATTTTTTGATCAATTTAGTGATCTACATCTCCACAACGCTCTGATTTACACATGGAAAGTTCCCAAATGTTAACATAAATAAAGCAGCATCTGCTTACGCAGAGCTGCCATATCTATCCTGTTTATGCTGATTGATAAAATCTGGGTCAAGTCAAGAATGGTTGCATACCTTTAAGGGTAATACTGCCAAAATTCCAGATTCTCACTACTTGGCACCTCTAACTGCTACTCTGCACAGAAACCACATGATAAAATGGCAACTAGTTGGTAGACACAGAAAGACTTGTATAAAAATACAAATGTCTGTGAACTTTTTCTTCTCAGTTCTATCATCCAATTCGAATCTTATGATTTGAGTATGTTGGAATTGGCAAATAAAGTACGAAATGAGCTTCAAATAAGCCTGTGTTGGCCCGGTGTGAAAGTACCTTCTGTTTTCTAGAAGCACCTCATGAAAGGCAGATATAGAAAGCATGCTCACAAATATCACTCTTCCAGATCAAATTCAGATTTGGTCCAGTTAATTAAGAAAAGTTCTAAATATGTGTAATACTTTTTATTGCTAGTTAATGTACCAACAACACTATATTTGATGTAGACATTGTTTCCACATACAGGTTCTTACTGGGAGAAAGGGCAGGATATAAATCTAATAAATAAATAATAAATGATACAAGTGCTGTGATGGCCCACATGGAATTGGTGGCAAAATCTGCTAATCTGCCACGTTAGATTTAAGAGGTAAAAAAGTTAGTGACTGACTGATGTTTGTTGACTGGAAAAAAGAAAACAATATGCTTTGAACAAAGTGGGGGGGGGTTGGAGTGGGGTAGGATATTCTGGAAAAAAGAGCAAGTACCCACCTAGGGAGGGACAGTCACTAGTCTGTGTAAATTTAGCCTGTGTTCATTCATAAGTCTGTCCTGTCCTCCTTCCATATTAATCTGTAATTTTTAAAAAACAAACTATATTTGAGAATTTGTGTATGTGTATTTGTGTATATTACCTTAACCCACACATTTCCAAACATATTTCACCCTCACTACTTCTCCTTCTTCTCCTTCTCCTTCTTCTCCTTATTATTTCCTGCCTTTTCTTCCAAAGGAGCCCAACAAGCAATAAAACAGTAAAGACATCTTAAAACAGTTCCAATACCAATGCAGATTGCAATAAAGGTTTCTACTTAAAAGATTTGTTGAAACTTTTCTACACATTTTGGCACATTTTTTAAATCAAGAACTATATGGCAAAATTCAGAGAAGTGTAAAATCCAAACAATAATTATGTTCCAGTTCATGTATTACACTGAAAAGTGTGAACCACAACAGTTTGCTTAAAAATGGAGGCTCAAAATAAAATTCTCTTATATCCATATATCCACCTATTAACAAAAAAAGCGAAGTTTTGCTGCAGAAAAACAAACAAGACAGGACAAGTCAATAAAATAAAATGAAAGCCATCAAGTACAAAAACCTGCAGTCATTCCATTAGTTCCCATTTCTGCAACTCTGATTCGAAACAACACTAATTTAGTTGCAGTTTCATTTGGTTTCCTTACAGTGGGTGATATCCAATGTTAGTCATATTGAGAGCCAACCCACTAAAATCAATGAACTTAAGTCGATTGGTTTCACTGTGTCTACTCCAAACATGACTGATATATCATCCATTGCTTTTTACATATATGAATATATTAGTAATATATATTCCATTGCTCCTTTACATCAGGGCTCTCTACATTTTATTTGCTTGCTTGCTTGTTAGTTTATTATTACATTTATAGTCGACCTTTCCTCCACGGAGCTCAAGGTAGTACACATGCTTCTCTCTAGCTCCATTTTATGCTCACAACAACCCTGTGAGGTAGGTTAGGCTGTGAGTTGGTGACTGGCTTCTTGGCGATTTGAATCCTGGTCTCCCAGATCCTATCTGGCACTGTATAGCTACTACACTGCATTGTCTCATTCACTCCATCCAAGAAAATAATATGCTTTTAACAAAGGTAACCTTTACACAACATCTGTCATTCAGCTGGTATAGAAAGTGTTCTTCTTCCTGCTAGAGATCTACACCTTCATCTCTTCTTGCAAAAGAAAGGATGTCAGGCAATGTGCCACGTGCTGTGAGTTGAGACCCGTTTGGCTTTTATTGACTGTTTATAATGTGACATAATTATAACATTATACTATTAGCCACTCAAGTGGGCAGCTCCAGGGCATTGTCCACAATAAAAAATGAAACCATAGAGGAAACCTGTAAAATAGTCAAGGTCTTGCAAGTTGCCCTTCATAATTCATCTCTCCTCCTCCTATTCAGCCATTACCCACTCTTTTATTTCACTTTTACAGCTGTAAGCTGCCTTACAAACAACACCCCACTACAAGGTTGCAATCTGCTTATAGATATCCAAGAACTGAATTAGTGGAGTGCAATAAAAACTAAAAGAATCAGGGTGAGCATTGGTGGAAGGGGAGGGGGAAGATTTAAGCCCTGGGCCAATTCATACAAAGAATCATGGAAGTACCTTGAGAGCATCCGGAGACCAGACTGTCAGCTCAACAGTGTTCATGTGGCAGCACATCCTGAAACCAGATGCTTCTCCAGAGACTGTTGAAAGGGCGATCACAATTAGTATGATCATAATGGCTTTCCCAAAAGTCTGTCCTGCTTGTGCTAATCACACATGGCCAGTGGATTGTCACTTGGTGACAACACAGAAACAAGCCTTGTTGGTGATAGCACCCACTCTCTGGAATGCCTTCCCTGTGGGAATTCATGAGGCACAGACAGTGATGACATTTAAACTCCTCTTTAAAACGTTGATTCAAAATGTTAAAATGTTGATTCAAGCTTTACTGGACTCTGACTCTTACCTTTTTGTACACTACCCAGTTGTATCTGTGATACAGTATATAGTCTTATTCTGTTTTTTACTTAATTTTTAGGAATCTTATTGAAAGTCATTGTTTGCTCTTTTATTATGCTCATAAAGTGCTTAGATATTTTGTATTATATTAAGCAGTATAAGTAGTTTTATAAATAAATAATCATGGCAGCTTCCTGAAGAGCCTCTACAAGAAGGTGCTTGTTCTTGCAAAAAGCACCTGTGTGTGAGTGCAATGAAACTGTAAGCCTGTTGGTAGCCACCTCCCTGACCCCCTCCTTCCCAACACATCCATGCACATCCAGTGTGTGACCAGGGAACACTGAAGTCAATTCATTCTCTCCATTTTTAAAAAAACCAACTGCACTACCTAAGTCTGTCTCCAAATATATGAGTGAAATAATAGTAGCTTCTTTATTAGCTATATGTCAATGTATAAGAAAACCTACCCTGGGATCATGGAATTGATGAAAGGTAGGATATGAGTGCAACCAATATGAATGAATAAATGTTATAGCTTGTATGTATCCAAGGCTACACAAGCAGAGTTTTGCTCATACAACAGGATTTCACCTTCCTCTCCTCTCTCCACATGCCCCCAACCCTCTGGAGCAGGTTTTGAGGGTGCGTGCTTTGGGAAGATCTATGATCCTGAAAAGTGGCATAAAAATTGCTAACATAAAAATAAAGCTGGCTAGCAATCCTTGTGTGTTAGGGAGCAGCAAAACAGATGTAGATGTCATGGAAGCCAAGTTTAATCACAGCTTCCTTAATGGTGGCTTCACCAGGGAAGGAGTGAAGCAGGAATGATCAGGCATGCACTAACACACTGTTCATTCACAACAGGCGATGATAAGCACTCTTGGGTTATTGTGATATGCAAACATGACCTATGAGTCAGTCACATTTCAGAGCACAAAGGACAGAGAGCCACACATCCTATTTATTTATTATTTATTAAATTTATATCCCGCCTTTCCTCCCAAGTGGAGCCCAGGGCAGCAAACAAAAACACTCTAGAACATCTTCAAAACAGACTTTAAAATATATTAAAATGAAACATCTTTAGAAGCATATTAAAACAAAACAACTTTAAAAACATATTTTAAAAAAAGCTTTAAAAACATCTTAAAAAGCAATTCCACCACAGATGCAGATTGGGAAAAGGTAACTACTTAAAAGGCTTGTTGAAAGAGGAAGGTCTTCAGTTGGTGCTAAAAAGGTAACAGAGATGGTGCCTGTCTAATATTTAAAAGGAGGGAATGCCAAAGGATAGGTGCCACAACACTAAAGGTCCACTTCCTATGTTGTGTGGAACCAACCTCCTGATAAGATGGTATCTGCAGGAGGACCTCACCTGCAGAGTGCAATGATTGCAATGATAAGGGATAAGACAGTGTTTCAGGTATCCTGGTCCCAAGATGTAAAGGGCTCTGTACACCAAAACCAGAACCCTGAACTTGGCCAGTGCAATTCTTTCAGCAGCGGGTGACATGTTGGCAATACTCTGCCCCAGTGAGCCGTTGTGCTGCCGCATTTTGTACCAGATGCAGCTTCCGGTATCCTATGAAGAGAGACTAGCACTTGATTGTTGGAGACGTGGATACATAACTATTTGCTTATGGCATGGCTTTATTGACTACTTGATCCAGTATTACTAAGGCAAGAAGATGACACTATCTATTCGAAAGGACAGTAGGAGTAAGTATGCTATAACATATAAGCATTCTAATTCCAGCAACATCAGACTTTCAGCCTAGAGAAATATCTAGCAATGTTTGCAATGCCCTAAATAAATCTGTTTGGGACTAATAAACTAAACTGTTTCTACTGGCTAATGTGCCACTTTGCATTCAGATTCCAGAGCTGGAAAAAAAAGAGGTGACTTGTCCCACACTGCTGCTTAATTTCAAAGTTGCACTTGGCAAAGCAGGGGCAATTAGATTTTCAGTGAGCCCCATGGGGTAGCAGGCTGATGTAGGCTTTGACCTTTTAAAAACTATTAAAATAAAATAAATACAGTAAAACTCAGAGAACTGATGTCTTTGTGGCTAACATGATTAATTCCCATGACAGTTATCCAAACTCTTGCTCTTTTTTTTCATTTTTACAGAGAAGCTGTCATATGTATGCAGAATCAAATCACCTTGTAGCATTGATTTATTGGCACGTGTGGGAATCCCACCATGAATGCCTCCATTAATACTTCCACGAACTATCATATGCTGCATGGAGGAATTCTGCTCCTAAGGATACATTGTCAAGATACCTTAACATGGAATATTGTCTGTGTAACACACTTTGAACTCTCTTTTTAAATATGAGAACTAGCCAGTGTTCAAAATTAATACAAGGGTAATGCATTAGTAGCAGAATTCTGTTTGCATTCAGATTTAGGTTTCTGAGTATGTGTAGGATTTTCTCTGTTTTCTTATAGTGCCCACTTTCTTCCCAGGTTACTTCCTTTTAAAAAAGCATTGAATAGTCACCTTGATCTTCCAAGAATGTTCCTTAAACACACACAGACACAAACACACACGGAGTTGTACAAAGAAGAAAAGTTCCTTGACTCCCATAAAAGACAGTATGAAAAGTCAGGACATCTTCCCCCCCACACACACACACAAATTTTACTAAAAATAAATTTTCATTTATTTTAATTTTAATCTTTTGTCTTAATTTTGTTTTTAAAAATGTTTTCTATTGTATTGTACTCATACCCACATGTATTTTAATCTGTTTTTACCCTGTTGTACACCGCCCTGAGAGCTTGTTGCTATAGGGCGGTCTAAAAATGTAATAAAATAAATAAATAAATAAATAAATATATATATATATATAAAATTGCAGTGCAATAAAACAAATTCTGAACACAGTAATAAAGTAGATGTGAATGCAGATTAGAAGCCTAAAGCAACCAAACAGCGCTTTCAGTTGCCAGACATTGATAAACTGGCTTCTAAGCAGCATAACAACAATGTATATTGAAAGACAGAGAAACATAGCATAGAACCCTATTGCTGAATAAAGTAACCATACTTCGGGTTGCCATAAATGATTCATTGGATATTTTCTGTTTTCAAACGCATTGTGATCATTCGGTGTTCTTCAGTGGTAGAACCTGAAGTTTAAAATAACTGCTTCAGAGTGTATCCAGAATGCACCGTGTACCAGATTTGTTAATATCAGAACATGCACTCTTAAAAAATTAAGTTGTAAAGTAATTTTATATTTATAACTTACTTATTTTCCCCCTTTGAAAAAAAATTATCAAGTTAAACCAACCATGTAATTACTGTGAGAGACTCTACCAATCAGCAGGCTTGTGTGTACGTGTGTGTAAAAATTGCTATGATTAAGATGTCCAAGCAGTAGTTATACATTTATCTGAATACACATTAAAGTAATTTGATTACTGGATTTACCACATACAACTGTGTATCATATTTGAGTATCCACAGACTTCAATCTTAACACTAGACTATCCATCCACCTTCAAAGACAATGTATCCATGCACTATGCTATTGTCCTTCTCCGTGCATACTGGAGAAGCGCAAATATGTGCACACACGAATGTTTTGCCTGAAATACATTAATTTGAAATTGCTTAGTTGTTATCAGCACACTTGTTGTGACATTCTGTGGGATAGGACTCTTGGTGGACTGTAATTAAGATGCATGACCTTGGTATTACCACTCATCCATCCTAACTAGACATCCCGGCTAATACTTGGGATTATTTTGTACAAAGTTCCTGTCTTCTGGATAATCCTTATCAGTCTTTAAAACCCTTTGTAACTGGTGAAAGGCCAAGTGTGATTAGCTAATGTGATTTGCATTGCTCAGAGGACACTCTTTCCTCTCTACTGCTCTTTACATTGAGTGACAGAGGGTTCTCCTGCCATACCCCCAGAGCTGCAGTGAAAATGTCTGATCCTTGCTGGGCTACAAAATCCCAGAAGCTGCTTTCTGTCAATTTGTCGATGTCTTCTTCCTTTGCTCAGCGGCTGCAAAACCTGCTTTTGTTAGTTTTCCTTTCAGTAAAACATGTGCACTTCAGCATGAGGCCTGGCAACCTTTGCCCTTCAGGAACAACTCATTGCCATTTACGAGGCCACTATGAAATCCATCAGATCAAACCTGACAAACAGCCAGGAAGCCGCTGCCTGGAGAAGCCAGCTAGTACTGCTCTTAACTTGTACTGCATGAAAAAGAGTTCTCTGTTGGTCATAATTTGTTGAAGGAAAATGGCACTCAAAATGAAGGAAGAAGGATTTTTTTTTTCATCTGTCCAAGGATACAGGAGTAGAAGTAGCTGCTTCTACGGTTGAAATAACAGGGTGGTTCAATCATCAATGCCAAATGTAATGGGTGTGTTGAAATATATTTTCCTTTTACACAGAATTACAGCACAATCCTATACATGTCTACTCAGAACTAAGTCCCATTTGAGTTAATGAGACTTACTCTCAGGTATTATTGAATTGCAGCCTTCTATTTCTAGGATTTGGAATGAATTAAACTTAAGTCTGTTATTTATTTATGTAAGGAATTTATAAACTCCCCATCATTTGAAAATATGGTGGCAGTGTCCAAAAACGAAATAAAAAATACAAAGTTAAAAAACAGTAATAAATGCATTAAATCCATGTGTAAAGCCATCAGGAACAATATCTAACAATGCTATCAGGCCATAGATTTTTGGCCGACCTCATTTGGGACAAAACTGAACTCATCTGAAGCTTTTGATGAAACTGTTAATAGGGGAGCCACTAGATGATATGATTATATGCCAGTTAGGATCTAGTGTTTTTGGTTCTGTCTTTATCAGAGAAAGATCCCCCCCGTGTTATTCTTAATAACAGTTGTTTCCCTTTGGTGGTTATATTTTATGTAGCCATTTAGAAGCAATAAATATCTTGGAACAAAGTTTCTGGAATTAATTTAGGCCACAGACATGTGATTGATGGGCTTTGATTTAAATGCCAGTGGTCAGAGTAGTGGTGGATGGCTTCTGCTACTGCTTTATTTGAAGCCTTTATACAATCCAGCCATATCAAGTGGAATCTCATGAGACCAACAAACAGGAAACTTATGTAATATCATATATGAAGAGCTTTGAGAATGACAAATTGATTACTCTAGAAAAAAAGAATAGTCACTGAAAGTATTTTAAAACTACAGCTATGATGGATTCCCTACTGTGAATCTATAATTGGAAAAATCACCACTAGATCCCCAAATTTCTTGAAGCTCAGTGTGCTATTGGGCTGTGTGTGTGCGTGCATCCAATGGCCCATCTAGTCCAGCATCCTGTTTTTACCATGGCCAACCAGATGCTGATGGGAAGCCCACAAGAAGGACCCAAGCACAACAGCACTCTCCCGGCTTGTGATTCCAAGCAACTGGCATTCAGAGGCATATTGTCAAGTGGAGGTGGAATATAGCCATTGTGCCTCATAGCCACTGATAGCCTTCTACTCTGACTTTTACTCCCAAACACTGATGTATGAAGAGACATGCTGACATTTCACAATCATTTTAGCCTTTAGAACTTGTAAATATAGGGTGATATCCAACGTTAGTCATACTCACAATAGACTAGGGATGGGGTTTACTGTCTAGTTCCGATCTGCTTGTATTCTGATCCTGATTCGTTCTTTTTTCATCCCTGCTTGCTTTGGCACTTACTGATTCAATGCGCTGTGGATTTTTTTTGGGGGGGGGTAATTCGAGCTGCAGGTTGTGGTTTTTTTTGATGGTAAAAAAAATGGTGTAATTTTTAACATAAATACTCATGTAAATGATAATGGTGTTCCATGTGGTTCCCCCCCCCATTTACACATCAGTGAGGCAGATAATCGCCTTTGAGTGTGTCTCTTGCTTCAGGCTAACTGATGTGCTGCTTAATGATTCCCTTCCCTTTCACTATTTGCTATTCTTGTTTTGTTTGCAGTATTATTTTAACATCTTTTTTCCTGCTAAATTTTAAGCTTTCGTAATTAAAAAAACAGCAATGTTACGAATGCAGCAACTTAGAGGAAATTACGAAGATAATTATGCAAAATAGGAGAAAAAATCCAGGAAAAAAATCCATTCTGATTGCAGCTACTGCCTGCCGTAAGAAATCAGTGCTGGTCTGAAAAGATAGCAGACTGTCAAATTCGGGCAAAATCTGGCACTAAGTCCGATTTAGAGGATATCCTCCCCCATCCCTGCAATAAACCCATTGAAATCAATGGATAAGTAATTCATAATATCACTCATGGTAGAGCTGTGAGGAAATGGCCTCTAGAAATTATCCACCATATTAGTGGGCAGGGTAATTGGGGGATCCTTTCACTGAATTTCTCCAAGAGGAGGAAAAATTATCCAAGGCTTTCTTGGGGGTGGGACTCATCATTAGCAGTGGCAATAACACAGCCCATTTCTTTTTTCCTAAGTTTTTTTTTCTGCCAGGAACTCTGTTAGCAGCCTGGTCACCATTCTGTATCTTCCACAATGTCTGGACCTAACATACTTCCAGGCAGAGCTTGGAAAAGTTCCTTTTTTGAACTACAACTCCCATCAGCCCTAGCTAGCATGGCCACTGGATTGGGCTGATGGGAGTTGTAGTTCAAAAAAGTAACCTTTCCAAGCTCTGCTTCCAGGGCATTTTGGGGTGGAGATGCAGCCACAACAAAAAACGGTGGAAAATATCCAAAGAAAAATCTGCAAAGTGACCTGCAGGGATGGATGAGAAAAAGAAAAATATCAGTATGATATTCAGCATTAGTAACTTATGCTCTTACAGCCTAAAACTGATATAAATACATAATTACATGTGTACATAAATTTGGGAATCAGTGGTGGGCATCATTTTGATTGGTAGATGGTATTCTGTGTTCTCCATACCTTCCCGAGCAACAGGTTTGTAAGGCTTGAAAGCTTGAATTAGATTTTACTAAGAAATTGGTCCAAGGAAGTGTTAACATATTTTCTGCTCTAGAGTTCTAGACTGGTTCAGCAGGGAAGTCCTAATTCAGGGTTTGTAAAAAGAATAGTTTTTGTATATCCAGAGGATCAGTTATAATTGTTTCCGTATGCGCTTGTCATTAGACAGTGAACATGTGTCGCTAGAAATATATCATGCAGGAATTCATGAATATCTGTTCCTGCAACTGAGGTGCAGTTCCTTATCCAAATTCCTTCCTGGATGTTGAACTTCCAAATTACGTGGATGTTTCCAAAATGGAGTTCATGTACTGAGAATTCTGGTTGCTTTTTTTATTTCCAGATTTTGTAGAGTGCTATAGACCCAGTCTGAAATAACTTTTAGGCTCCTTCATGTTCTTCCCTTCTCCATAGCCACTGTGTACTACATGTACCCCAGTGTTTATGTCCACTTGTGTGCACTGATAAAAACACCGCAAACACAGTATGATTGTATGTGTGGCTCTTATCAATATTCTTTTTGTGCTGTGTTTTACCTAAAATGCAGAAGTGCATTTTATTATTTATTTATTTATAGATTGTTTTAGAAACTTTCACAAATGCTTTATACAGAAACACACACACAAACAAAATATGTGTGCATCAGTAAAACATTATGCAAAAGAAATCCTGATGCAGTCGTGTGTACAACCACATCAAGACTGCTTTTTTGCACATCTACACAGTGATACTGAGTGGGGGTATGAGTTGAAAGCTGCTGCAAGTTGCATATATTCCAGTTCCAGAATTCATTTTAGAAATTTTCCAGGTTAAACCCAAATTAAGCAGTTGCCATGTGGAGGGACCACTTAATAAAGTAAAGACAGCAAATTTGTTTATTCCTAAATTTCACGAAATTGAAGATTTCAGTTCATAGTGGGTGATATTAAAAGGGTTGGTTTGTTATTTGAAACACTGTCATCATTTTTCCTTCTTTCTATTGAACTTTTACATTTTTTTAATTAAGCCCAGGGGTTCAGAAGTTCAGGGCTATAAAAGAATAATTTGTCTATTTCACAGAGAGTTGATGCTGCCATGGGGAATTTGCAGTAGCTGCTTGTATATTTAGGGATCACATAGACTAATCATATCTTTTGCTCCCACTTAGGAAACCCCTAATTTTTTAAACTTTTTAACAGCCACAGGTTTCTAATTCTGGCAATAAAATGTGGGGGGCATATTTGAGGAGTTCTCATTAAAAAAGAAATCACAGTAACTTCAAATGACTATCGGCTCACTTTTATATTGCTGAAATGGAGCCCATAAATCTCCATGCTTTCTCCCATTGAATGGCTGCTTGTCTGTTGGCATTTAATTATTTATATAAATTTTTATACTGACAACTTTTATTTTAAGTGAGTGCAATTTTTCAATTAACTCCTTGGATTGACTGACTCCAGCCTCCTTGTTTACTTTCTCTTCACTTCCTGCTGTTCTGTTAAAAAGTGTAACATGAGAAATCCAGGGCTGTTTCATGGCTGTTGTCAGAGAGCACGCTTTCGAACCTGAAACTGGAAAGGCGGAAGAAAAACACATTACTTCACATCCTTCTTAAAATAATCATATTGAAAGAAAAAACCCTTAGAGGGTGTAGAGAATGGGCAATTACAAAATATTTCTTGATACATCATTCAAAACCAATCCACCCAAACACAGAGGTAGGACCCTAGATGTGGAAAAGGGCACACTGAGAGGGCAGAATGTCCAGCAAAAATATCAGAATGCCACAAATGCAAAAAGAAAGGTCATTTTGTAGGTTTGTGTCGCACTCAAGGAGTGAGAGAGGTCGAAAAACAAGATGCAGGTTTAATAGTGAATGACAGTAAATGCATGTACCACATATATGGCCATTGCATATGCAAACATAGTGTGAGCCTGATCCTAAGAAAGTGGAAGCTATTTCAGGAAGCAGCCCACCAAAATCCATTCTGAAGTTGAAAAGGTTCTCGGGCACAGTACTGTATTTGGGCAGATTTCTACCAAAATTGGCAGAGGTACTGGATCACTTAAATGAACTGTTGAAGGCAAACATACTGCTTGTTATTGGAGTCTAAAACAAGATGGAGTGTTCATAAGGATAAAACAGCTTTTAACAGAGGCACCAGTACTTGTATTCTTTTATACTAGTCATTATATTGTTACGTGCTGACACTAGCAGCTAAGGGTTTAGAGCAGGGTTGCTCCAGGAACCCGAAGGAGAGTTAAAACTAGTGACCTATTGCTGCTGTACATTAACAGACTCAGAGACCCATTATGCCCAGATTGTAAAGGAGTATGTGACAGCAATCTAGGCATGTGAGAGTTTCTCAGAGTACTTCTATGGGCCAGAATCCTTCACATGCTATACAGACCATAAATCTTTAGCATCCTGATCAACAGGTCGCTGCCCTGAGCTCCTTTGGGAGGAAGGACAGGACTGAAATTAAATACATAAATAAATAATCTTCAAGGATTTGAACTGGATACCAATAAGTATTCCTTGAGAAGTATACCCTGTGGTACAGTCCTCAAGCAGAATATAGCTAAGGCAAAGCACTTGCTAGTGGCAGTGTAGTGGCAGATACATTATCAAGACAGCCACTGAAAAGCTCAGATCCTGAGTCAGTCCACCTTGTTGAAGAAGTTCAGAATTCTGAAACAATGGTTTAAGCTTTAAAACCAATTCCATGCTCATCATTTCGAGGTTTACACTTCCTTACCAGCATTGCTGGAGTCCCTTGTATCTCTACCTGGGTACGGTGTAGGGAAAATTGGGAAACCAACCTATCCTATGCTTGACTGTGTGTGGTCACCAATATTTCAATTCTCTATCGTTTATGCTTCTGTCAATGACCTGTTATTCAGTCATAAGGCGTAATTCTTATGTCAACATCAGCTTATGTTTCATGGAATGCTGAATGAGGAAGGAATGCTCAGGTCTGCATTTGTATGTGGAGAGGGGAAAGGGAGGCAGGAGAGAGAACTGTTTGTATTTGTAATGCTACACAGACTTCACTAAGCCCTCTTCTGTCATCTCTCAGCAGGCAATGAATTAAATCAAGAGCTTGACTGGACCATTATGCACACAACACACACATACACACACCTTCCTCCCCCCCACCCCCAGACAGTTTCTTTTTAGTCTGCTATCAACTGGATGAATGCAGATTCTCACAAATCCCATTGCTTCTGAATGAATACAGAGTATAACAGTTTATTCCATGGGGTAAATTTAGTATTATTAATTATATCTTACTTATGACTTGCCTCTGTTACACAAGCATCCTGGACACTATTTACGTATAGGCTTAGCTGCATTAATCTACATGATTAATTAATTTGCCACAGTCTCAAATGTGGAAATAGAGTTAGGGCTGTCTATTGTGAAAGGGTGTTCATGGCTGATGACTCTGAAACAGTCAGTCTAGAATGATACATAATTACTCAACTACCATAGTTACTATTTTTCAACCAGAATAAGTCATTAGTTCCTATTTAGTCAAGAGAAGCTATTATCAATAAGTTTATCTTCAAACATCACCTGCTATGGCATGTTATTTGAATATGTTAATGAAATGGTAAAATTAAACCAGCTTAATAAAAATGAGTAAGTTAAAAAGAGACTGATTTGGGGGAGAGGGAATCAATTCTACAACATTGTTTTGAATGTGGGAAGTTTCAGTTGTTTTTAATTACCATATTTGAAGGCTTGGAATATGTTATATTCAAACCTTGTGGCAAATATTACTTTTATTGGTAGATGAAAATTCATTTGAAAGAAATATGTTTTGATGCCAGCCTTGCATCAAGAGTTTTCACATTTTCAGATTGCTGTTTTTGCCCAGTTCACATACTTCTGTTCCTTTAGGACAGCAGAAGTACTGGTAACTTGAGTTTCTACACACCAACTTATTTAACATTAAATCAAATTCAGCAACTATTTAAAGCGGAGAAGATCTGAAAGAAACTCCACGTATTTGGAGCAATATGTGGGGCAAGGTGGCAGTGCAGTTTGCACTGGTGGAGCAAATCCAGCACTCCTGCCAGTGTGTTTGCACTGTACCAACAATGCCCCTTCCTCTCCTTCTCACTAAGCAGCAGTGACCCAGCCAACTGCAGGTCAGTTGAATGGTGCCACTGCTGTAGGAAGATAGAAATGATTTGGTTGCACTTTCAGTTTGCACATATGCTAAAATTTGTTTATGCATTTTACAATTGCATGCATGCAATTTTCAGATTGCATTTTGAGGTTTGAGGCTCTGAATAGCCTTAAGGCAGGCTTTGCAATTCAGCTGTGAATTGGCATTTTTTGCAGTCTTCTGCATTCTTTGAAAAAATCCATTTATTTAATTTTACACATTTACAAAGTTTTGTTTAGAGGAATGGCTGGGTTTAAGAAGACCCATAGAATCATAGAATCATAGAGTTGGAAGGGGCCTTGTAGGCCATCGAGTCTAACCCCCTGCTCACAGCAGGAAATCCACAGCTAGAGCATCTCCCGCAGATAGCTGTCCAGCCTCTGCTTGAAGACATCCAGCGAAGGGGATCACACCACCTCCCTAGGCAGTCAGTTCCATTGCTGAACTGCCCTTACTGTCAAGAAGTTCCTTCTAATGTCCAATCTGAATCTACGCTCCTGCAACTTAAAACCATTAGACCTAGTCCTACCCTCTGGGGCAGCAGTGAACAAATCTGTACCCTCCTCTATGTGACAGCCCTTCAGGTACTTAAAGAGTGCAATCATGTCACCCCTCAGCCTTCTCTTCACCAGACTGAACATGCCAAGTTCCTTCAACCTTTCCTCATAAGACTTGTTCTCCATACCGGCTATCATCCTCGTAGCCCTCTTCTGAACCTGCTCTAACTTGTCTATATCTTTCTTAAAATGAGGCACCCAGAATTGAACGCAGTATTCCAGATGAGGCCTGACTAATGCAGAATATAGTGGGACTATTACTTCCCTCGACCTGGAAACTATAGCTCTGTTTATGCAGCCCAAAACCGCGTTTGCCTTTTTTGCCACAGCATCACACTGCTGGGTCATGTTCAACTTGCGATCCACTACAATTCCAAGGTCCTTCTCACACGCACTACTGCTAAGCTGGGTATTTCCCATCCTGTACCCGTGCATTTTGTTTTTGTGGCCTAAATGCAAAATCCTGCATTTGTCTTTATTGAATTTCATTTTATTAATTTCAGCCCAATTTTCTAGTCTATCCAGGTCCCTTTGGATTTTATTCCTGTCTTGCATTGTGTTAGCTATCCCTCCCAGTTTCGTATCATCCGCAAACTTCATAAGGCTTCCCTCCACTCCATCATCTAAGTCATTGATAAAAATGTTGAAGAGTATCGGCCCCAGGACAGAACCCTGTGGCACTCCACTCGAGACCTCCTTCCAGCCCAAAGCAGAGCCACTGACGACCACTCTTTGAGTACGGTTTTCCAACTAGTTGTGAATCCACCTGACAGTATTTCCATGTAGTCCGCATTTGACTAGTTTGCTAATCAAAAGGTCGTGGGGGACTTTGTCAAACGCCTTGCTGAAATCTAGATAGATGACATCTACAGTATTTCCACCATCTACTAAGCTAGTGACCCAATCAAAAAAAGAGATGAGATAAGTTTGACAGGATTTTTTCTTGACAAACCCATGCTGGCTCCTTCTAATCACAGCATTGTCATCTAGATAGTTGCCAATGGACTCTTTTATTATCCGTTCTAATATATTTCCCGGTATTGAAGTCAGACTGACCGGCCTGTAATTCCCCGGATCTTCTTTTTTACCCTTTTTAAAGAGCGGGATGACGTTTGCCCGTTCCAATCCTCCGGCACCTCTCCCGTTCTCCATGGTTTCTCAAAGATGATGGTAAGAGGTTCCGAGAGTACATCCGCAAGTTCCTTCAATACTCTGGGATGCAGTTCATCAGGCCCTGGAGATTTGAACTCATTTAGGTTAACTAGGTATTTCCTGACTATCTCCTTATCAATCTTGAACTGCAATCCCGACCCCTTACTGAGATTGCTACCGATGCAAGGTTGCACACTGTTCCCTTTTTGGGAGAAAACGGAGGCAAAATAGGCGTTGAGCAGTTCTGCTTTTTCCTCGTTATCTGTCAACATTTTGCCATCCTCATTGAGCAGCAGTCCCACCATTTCCTTGGTCTTTCTCTTGCTTTGAACATATCTGAAAAACCCCTTTTTGTTGTTCCTCGCTTCCCTCGCCAGCCTCAGCTCATTCTGGGTTTTAGCTTTCCTTACACTATTCCTGCAAGCCCGAGCCGCTCGTTGGTACTCTTCGTTGGTGATGCGTCCTTCCTTCCATTCTTTATACATGCTCTTTTTTACTTTTGCCTCCTCCACCAGTCTTCCGTGTAGCCACATTGGCTTTTTCCGATGTCTTCCATTTTTCTTCCTCTTTGGAATTGTTTGTGATTGCGCTTTTTGTAATACGTTCTTCATGAACTCCCATGCTTCTTGGGCTCCTTTTTTCTTTAGTCTATCTAGCCACAGGATCTTACCCATCATTTCCCTGTGCTTGCTAAAATCGGCTTTCCTGAAATCCAAGGTCCATGTTTGACTATATTCTTCTTTGGCTTTCCCCAGAATCCCGAATTCCAGCATTACGTGGTCACTTTCTCCCAAGGTACCGACCGCTTTAATTCCCGTGACCAATTTGTCCGTGTTAGTTAAGATCAGGTCCAGGATTGCCGATCCCCTTGTTCCTTCTTCTACTTTTTGAAAGAGGAAATTATCAGCAAGGCCCATCAGGAATTTGTTGGAGGCTTTGTGCTTCGCAGAGTTTGTCTCCCAGCAGATATCCGGGTAGTTGAAGTCCCCCATCACTACTACTTCTTGCCTCCTTGAGATTTCAGAGATTTGTTTGAGAAAGGCCTCATCTACCACCTCTTCTTGGCCAGGGGGTCTGTAGTAGACACCTACTACCATGTCGGTTTTATTTGTTTCTCCATTTATTTTTACCCAAATGGTCTCTACCGGACCCCTTTGTTCTCTCTCTTGGATTTCCATAGAGGTGTATTTGTCTTTGACGTATAATGCTACTCCCCCTCCTTTTCTGTTGCTTCTATTCTTTCTGTAGAGTTTATATCCTTGAATGGCCAGTTTTTCCAACTAGTTATTGATCTCTTTTTACCTTTTATCTGCTTACAAGGATAAGCACTCTAAATGCTCATAGATAAACATTCCAAGTGCTCAGAGCAAACTGGTGCAATTATAAGAAAAATGGCGGGACAGGAATTTAAATTAGCTCAGTGAAAGTGAACAAGGGGTCAAGAAAGATCACATAAACACAATACAGGAGTCAAAGATCTGAGTCCTCAGTCTCTTTTAACTATCAGCTTAAGCAGTGGTTGTGAACAGTTGCAGCCCAAGCAGTTTAAATGCTCACAAGAAAGGTGGGGGGAAGGGGACGAGAAAGAACAAAAGATGATTACTGATTCAAGAAAATAAATTTAATTTATTATTTGCTCATCTCAGTTTTTTCCGATTATTTATTCAGGATTTAAAATGGGTTAATTTTGCTACAATCCTATGTACACTTACCTGGGATTTCCATCATAGTGAATTCAGTGGGCCCTACTTCTGAGCAGGGGTGAGGAAATCTGCCAAACTCAGATTCCAAAGGAGACTCACCTGATTGTACCCAGATCAGATCATGGATCCTCTTCAGAATCTGTAGTCTGGTGCCAGCGGAATATTTTGCAAGGCAGTCCATAGGTTAAGACCTGCCTTCGTCCCTCTAAAACTATTTTCATTTAAACCAGCCTTTCCAAACCTTTGGGTCCTCAGATGTTGCAACATCTGTGGACCCAAAGGCTGGGAAAGGTTGAACTTTTCAAATAGAGAATCCAGCCGCCCATAGCCTGGAGGAGTGGTACATGCTTTGAGTGCAACTACAGCAAGTCTCCCTGGGAGTGATTGAAATGGATGATACTCTGTTGCTCTCAGGTGGAATTGTACAGACAAAAAACCATGACTGTCCCCATGGACTCACCACCATCAAAAAAGGTATACAAAATTTGAGATTATTAGGGGATAAAATATTAAAACAACGTAAAATTCTCCACAGCAGGAAATGGAGTATTGAAACTTGCAGACTTTGTTCAGTTCTTTTTATCCCATCTCAAAAAAAAGCTGCTGCAGATCTAAATAAATAAGCAAAGGCAAGAAGATACTGAAAAGGGTGTGGTATTTGTACAGAAGGAATGTACTGAGCAAGCTAATGACAGAGAATGTTCTGTTTCCTTGCATTGTTTTGTTTGGTGCCTCTGGGCATGGGTCACTGATGCTTGATACTATGACTGGTGAGTGGTGATAGAGTTTCCACAGGCACTGTAGGAGTGAGTCTTGACATTGCCATGCAGGCTCTTGCATCTATTGCTATTTTTGCATGTTTGACTTTGCTGTGGAGAGTGTACAGCAAGGGAGGGGAACCTGAGGCCCTCCAGATGTCATTGAACTCCAACTCTCATGACCAATGGTCCCATGGTCAGGGATGCTGGAAGTTGTAGTCTAGCAACATCTGGAGAGTCACAAGTCATCCATCCCCCGTGTACAGGAAAGCCAGTGTTGCAGAGCATATGATTGAGTTGGCCTGTCCAAATACTAGGGAATAGTTCTGTGAGAAGATTTTCATTTCTTGAAGAATAGCCTAGGTCAGGATAGCTAATGTGCTATTGTCCAGATGTTATAGGTCTATAATGCCAGTATCCCTGACCATTGGACATGTCGGCTGAGACTGATGGGAATTGTAATACAACAATATTTGAAAAGCACCACATCAGCTATCTCTGGCCTAGGTGTTTATTTTATAATGCAATTTATATTATGAAATAATAATTTTATAATGATAATACACAAAAATAGCCTAACAACGACAAATTTGCAAGCCAATTTCTGCTTATAAAATGAGGAATTCTCTTCGATGTCTGAAAAGATAAAGGCACATAACAACAATATCTTTGTAAAGTTGTTTGGAACTGTAATAGGACCTGCACCAAAATACTGAAGTGTGGAGTGACCCTATTCAGGGTTCTGGCAAGCCAACCAGCGATGCCTTTTTCATTTCCCCCTTCCTGTGGATTTGAATTTACCCACACCCAATGGTTAATCCAGTAGTTCTTAACCTTTTTGGGGTCATGGACCACTTTGAAAATCTGATGAAAGCCATGGACCCCCAATAAATATGTACAATTTATTTTATTGCATTGGAAATTGAATTTTTGTGACCAGTTCACAGAACCACTGAGGCCCATTTATGGGGCCCCTAGAGGCCCATGGACCACAGGTTAAGAACCCCTGAGTTCTGTGCCCACTGACGGTGCTCATTGAGCTGTTTTGGTCTATATATTGTAAATATATATACATGTGTGGTTCACACACACACACACACACACACAAGATTTTTTGTACTTCCACAAACCTGGGAGTTTCCATGAGCTTGCTAATACCTCTCTTTTGCAGGAGCGGCCACAGAGTGAGCCTCCCTACAGTGGTTTCACTGCCACTAAGTAGGAGTGGGGCAGGGTGGTAGTGAAGTCCAAGTGGTGTGGGCACACTGGGGGAAGCACTGGATGGCTCTGCTAGTGTGCCTGTGCCACACCAACCTCACCCCACCTCTTCCTGTCCCACTCTGCCACCACAAGTAGCAGCAGCACCACTTTTACGAGGCCAGCTCCAAACCCTGCCTCACCTCTTGCCTGTAAGAAGGCATCGTTTTCCATTTCATCCTGTATTTATCATATGAGGCACTTTCTTTTCCACTGGAGTCTGTCTCCTGCCCATAACTATGGTATTTCCATTCTGGACATGGGATGACTATGCAAAAATTGGCAATTTCCATTTCCATTTAGGTTTTTGTTGGAATTCACTAGCATCCCTACTATTGCCCTCTTATGTGTAGATGGAACCATTTTGGCAAAATAAGATTTCACATTCAGAAAATGAGTTTGTAGTAGTTACTTTTATGAGAGGCTGTTGAAAGAACAGGTGAAGAAAAAAATGGCTGTTTGGAATCCCAGAGATAAATTTCACTTCATAAAACTCTTAGAACCATTTTGTTCTGAAGCTCCTCCTAGATCTTTTCCAAACCCAAAGCAGCTTGCAGCTGGAAAGGTTTGCCAATTTCCTGCACAGCACAGCTTTAGAAGGAGCAGCCTGGTTAGAATTTATGAAGTGTTTCTGAGAATGGCAGTGTGTGCCAATTTGTTGTCACATGTGTACATATTTACAGAACATCAATAATAATCAGGCACAGAATCAGAGAGGACAGAGAATAGTTTTTTCAGCAGTAGACACCAACTAAGGATACATTTTACCTCAGAAACTAAGTGTGGTGGGAATGGAAGGAAAAAGAGATGGAAAAAAAGAATGGAAGGAAAAAGAGAAAGAAAGCTGGGAAACCACGAGTGACCAGGTTACTACTTTAAAAATTGTCCATTAGCTTGTATACCCTAATTATTCTCAGAGAGCCAGTGTGTTGTAGTGGTTAAGGCAGCCTTTCCCAACCAGTGTGCCTCCAGATGTTGTTGGACCACTACTCAGCCAGCATTGCCAGTGGTCAGGAAGATGGGAGTTGTGGAGGCACACTGGTTGGGAAAGGCTGGGTTAAGGTGTTGGACTATGACCTGGGAGACCAGAGTTCAAATCCCCACATAGCCATGAAGCTCACTGGGTGATCTTGGGCCAGTCACTGCCTCTCAGCCCCATGAAAACCCTAGTCAGAATCGACTTGAAGGCAGTACACATACAATTATTCTCACACATCTCAGAGTATGTTGAGCACAGAGGTCAATTTTATTACTTGTAAAACAAGCAATAAATTTATGGAAAGCAGGCAGTTCAACACACGGCAACATTTATGTTTGATTCTACCTGAACAACTGTTAACTGGATTGCCATTGTTCAGTAATAATTTTTAAGACATTTTCAACATTTAGAACAAATCAGTTGTAGGATTAGTTTTGATGAATGGCAGAGCACAGGATCATGAGACATGACAAAGGCATATGAGACAACTCAATAAGGGAGGTGGCAGAATATCTGGTCAGGCAATGGCTAGAGTCCTGGGCCAAGTCTGCCAAAAGTATAAAAAGATCAAAATTCACAGCAACAGTTTCAGAGAGTATCAGAAGCTCGGTGGTCAGAGATAAAAACAAAAAAATTAATGTGAATATCCAGATTGTACTACTGAAGGTGTCTTGAAGCAAGGAAGCAGGAGCTTCAAATAGTACAACACCAAAGGCTAGGACCTAGGCATTACCCCACCAAGCACAAGGCTAACTGGAAATGACTTCACTAATAGGCAAAAAACCTTGCGGTTTAAGGAAGTACCTATAGCCAAGAGATATTTCTATCAAACTTGAAAAACCAGGTAAATTTCTTAAATTAATTAAAAATCAGCCTGGTATTTTTTTAACTTTTAAACTGCAAAAGATGAAGGTCAGAGTATGGGGCAAGGTCAGTTAATAGGATTACAGGTACTCTGTGAACATGGCTGATTTTTAATGAATTTCAACAGATTATGAGAACTCTGACAGAAAAAAATCCAAAAGGGGTCTGGGTTTCCCCCCTCTCTTTTTACACTTTGAACTCTCAATTCTCTCTAACTGTTTTGTGTATCACCATGACAATTTAAAGGGTTGTTAAGCAAGCGTTTCTGAGTTCAGGACTATACGTTTTGTAAGGTTTTGTTGTGAAATGAGCTTATGGGAAGCATCAGAATGGCATGGGGGTATTTTCAATTTACCATTGCAGAATGCGAAAAATCCAGGCTGACTATAGTATACAGCCACTCTTGTGGCTGTATAACTAAACCATGGTCAGGTTTTGACCCATCTTCTGTTTTATGCCAGAGTTCAGCCTTGTGAGAAATGTACTGTTATTAAAGAAGAATATATGCACATATGGACTAAACCAATGAAAGGGAACCTTTTGACATCCAGATGTTGGGCTACAACTGCCATCAACGTCTGGAATGTTACATGGGGTGCAAGCCACTTTTAGCAGTGCACCTGTAAGTTCTGGCAGTATATTCCATGTGGATCAGGCTTTTATCTTTCCATGCCCAAGAAATGATACTACATCCTACTATTGCAGGGGTGGGGAACATGTGGCCCTCCAGATGTTGTTGGACTCCAACTCCTATCAGCCCCAGTCAGCGTGACGAATGGTGAAGGATGCTTGGAGTTGTAGTTGAACAGGTTCTCCACACTAATATTAATTTATGTCAAAAATACACAGTATGCTATAATTCATCACCATATTATTTCCTGCAGTGGAATGATAGATTTTCTGGTCAGGAAAGATCATGATTGTTTTTTAAACAAAATAAACACTTTCCACATTGTAACAAAAACTTTGTGCATACAACTTTTTCCATGATCTGCATCCAGGCTACGATGCAATCAAAAGAAATGGGAACCAGGAGCGTGCCCTGGTGCTAAAACAAGATGGCCATGGAAAGCCTCGACTCTGATCTAGGCCCTTTGAAAAACCCTCATTGAGGCACTTTAGACGAGCATAAATTTAAAATTCTGATACAGCTGAGAAAACAGGGTATGTCTGTGAGTCTACAGAAGTCAAAATCTGCAGATCTTACCACCTGTTTTAGACCCATAGATTGAAGAGAAAGCACAGCCCCCTCAGGAGGCAAAATGGCACCCTTTCCACCTGCAGCTTCAGAGACTTCAACAGGGACACTCACTGACCAAATGGGAGATCTAAAAGCTGAATTCGCAGCACAATCAGAAACACTAAAAGCTATGCTTACAAAGACATGGAAATAATCGATGGTACTGCTCGAGAATAAAGTTTCTGAAATAGGGCAGAAAACAGAGACGGTAGCAGACACGGCCTCCATGGTTCTGGACCTGGGAACAACAAACGCCAAAATAATAAAAAGGGTGTAAAAAGAATATACACTGATGAAAGATCACCTGGAACAAATGGAAAATAGACTGAGAATATCGAATCTTTGCCTGAGAGGATTTAGAGAAAGTGTAGAAGCATAAGACCTAGCGGGATTCATAATCACATGGCTACAATCTCTGCTTCCCAAGTTAGAGCTGGAAAGATCTGACTTTGAGTGCATCCACCATGCATTGGGAACCAGACCCCAAGATGGTGCACCACCCAGGGACATAATTATTAATTTTGCCCGCTTCATCAAAAAAGAAGAGATATGGAAGGGTTTACCTATGCTCCAAAATGTACAACAGGAAGGGAAACCGGTAATGGTTCTGCAAGATCTCTCAGCAGAAACCCTACATAAAAGAAAAGAATTCAGACCCTATACAAAATGCCTCCAGGATGCAGGAATCAGGTACAGATGGGGCTTACCATTCAAGCTCGTGGTAACACAGGGATTGACAACACTGATGGCAGCGACAGAAAATGAAGCTCTGGAGTGACTAGTTTAACTAAATCTAACTCCCCCACCGGCTGTATCATTTCTAGATAGATCTCAAGGGGAAGATGGAGAGGCTTCAGACGAAGGCTGGGAAACTGTGGGAAAGAACAAATGCGCTCCAAATAGGGCAAGAAAAGCAAGGAGAGATCCTGCTTCCATTACAAGCAAGGTCTTCACATTCTACAGCTGTTAAAAATAAGTGAAGCCGGAGATAAGATGAATTTCCACCCTACAGACAGAAAGCAAGGAAGATCAGAAAACTTTACCTTCATTAAGGGATTGACAAGTTAAGTTAAAATGTTTAATTGATTTTATATAAGTATGGTAATATAAGGGCTGACACAGCTTGGAGCAGACCTAAATGATAATATGCTGACTATGCACCCCAGTGCCAGCATTTTAATTTTGGTGCAATTATTGTTGAAATTATAAAATATTCAAGTTGCTGACAGCATGCTGAGTAATTCCCGGATGGATAGACCGGGAAGTACATGCATTATTTTGATGGATGCACTGATGCAGCCAAGGGAGGGGAAGGGGAGTGAAGAAGGGGAAAGGATTGACAAGGTTTATGCCCAGACAGAAGAGGTCTTAGCCAGGCTTAAAATATGTGGCAGAATCAAAGGTTTGCAAATAGGGAGCAGAAGGGTTCTGAACATCGAGAGCAGAATCTACCTGGGAAGGGTTAAGAAAGGCTTTATTCAATCCAGTGATGCACCAGTTTAAAACAGTTATGCTGAATGTTAGGGGGATGGGAGATGCAGTCAAACACACCTGAATCACTAATTATTTGAGAGATACGCATCCTATGGTCACTTCCTACAAGAAACCCATAAGGCACCACAAAATGTCCCCCTCTTGAAAGTGAAATGGTTCAGACACCAATATGTGGCACTGGGATCAGCAAAATCAAGAGTGGTGGCGATAGTGTTTGCCTCTCAGCTGAACAAATGGTCACTTGGGGGTCTCTGGGGGCAAAAGAATCCAGGAGACAAAGGTTTCACCTTCTCCTCACAGAGACATCTAACACAATCTCGGATAGATTTTTTGCTGGCCACATCAAACTTATTTAACCAAGTAATACAGACCAACATTGGACTCATTAAAATAATGGACCATGCCCCTGTAGAGGTGATCTTTAATCAAGTTAGAGGATCCTATCACATTTAGCTGGTCCTTCAGTCCTGTGATGATAACAGACAGGGTAATCAGAGACCATCTTCAAGATGCCCTTGTGCATTATTTTGAAGATAATAGAGATGAGAGTATATCACATAGCCTCTTATGGGAGGCTATGAAGGCCGTGATACAGGAACAGTATATAAAGGAAGGTTGTCTATGGAAAAAAAGGGCAAGAGAGGAATCCAAAAAAAAGTAAAGAGAGAAATTGAGGCTTTGATGTTGACCTGCAACCACACAGGCTCCAAAAGGATATATAAAGAATTAGAATCCAAAAGGCAAACATTGGAACTGCTTGAAATTAACAAAACCATGATTAGCCTCCTATATTTAAAACAGAAATGTTATGAATTTGGTGGGAAGAACTCCAGGGTTCTGGCAAACAAATGAGAAAGAAAAGAAACAAGGCCAGGGTGGCATGCTTGCAGAAAGGAGGAGAAAGAATATTTGGCACTTCCTCAAGATGTAAGCAATTTGCAGACTGTTATAGTCAACTACATCAAACCACTGGCCCTTCAGAAGATGACATACACCAGTATTTGAGTTCCTCTCTGACCCCCTCTTTGCAGAAAGAGGAAGCACAGTACCTTAGTATGCAAATAACAACAGAGGAGATGGAACAGGTAATAAAGAATCTTAAAGCCAATAAATCTCCAGGGCCAGATGGCTTGACAGCATGCTTTTATAAGCAATTTAAGGAAACTCTCATCCCAGTGCTATTTGACTTATATAATATGTCACGAATGGAGCACAACTACCAGAAACAAGGTGCCAATCATAGAATAGTGGTTTTGCCCAAACCATTTAAGGACCCTACCAAATTGGAATCATACAGACCTGTCTCCCTTCTCAATCTAGATTATAAAATCTTCACGGCTATCTTGGCTAACATACTCAAAATAATTGTTCATAAACTCATACATAAAGATCAAACTTGCTTTGCCCCATCACCAAATTTCAGATCCAATTCAGAAACTTATTAATATAGTCAACCACTCTAAAACAAAAAAGTCACCCCTGGCTGATCTATCTCTGGACATATTCAAAGCTTTTGATTGTTTGGAATGGTCTTATCATCTCCAAGTATTATGGAACATGAAATATGACCCTAAATTTATTGCAGTTTTAAGCCAAATATATAAAAAATCAGAAGCAATTATTAGAGTTAATAATATGGACTCAAAATTAACTGAGTTGTGACAGGGAACAAAGCAAGGTTGTCCCCTTTTCCCTTTGTTGTTCATAGTAGCAGTAGAACCTTTATCTTGCAGAATCAGGGAACATCCAGAGATTACAGGAGCAAAAATAAATGGGGCTGAATACTGAATATGACTATACATGGATGATATGGTCATAATGACATCAAAACCCATGGTATCCACAGCACATCTCCTTCAGGAACTGGTAGCTTTTGAAAAGGTGCCAGATCTCAAAGTTAATTTTAACAAATCAGAACTCATGTGCTTTAACATTCTGCCTCCCGTTCAGAAGCAGCTATATAAAGCATTGTCTGTCCCAATCAGTCATAATGGATTCCATTACCAGGGAGTACAAATTACCAAAAATCTTAATAAACTGTATAAAGTCAATTATGGGAGAATCTGGAGCATTATAAGCAGAGAGGCAGATAGATGGAAAAAACAAAATCTCAGTATAATGGATAGGTTGATTGCCATAAAGACAATGGTGGTGCCGAAGCTCTTATTTCTATTCCAAACCCTACTGGTGAGGATCTCGAAGCTGCAACTATCATGCTGGCAAAGACAATTAAATAGTTTTATTTTCAGAACTAAAGCTCCAAGGATCTGCCAACCCTTGTTATACGCTTCACAACAGCGGGGGATACCCAAGCTGGAATTTTATTATGCTGCCAATCAACTGGTTCATCTCATCCCTTTCATGGAAAGGGATCCCTCAAAAAGCTGGGTGTCCATAGAATCAGTAGAAGTGAAGGGAGTGCCTATCAATGTCTATCCTTTTTGGAAACATAAATTCCACTCCCTGGAGTAGATCAAAAATCCTTACACCGTAACCATGTTCAAGACCTGGAAAATATGGGCAGGCGCTCTAGCTCTGGCACTCTCACTAGCAATCCCCATTGCCTATCACCCCATCCTGCTGGGAAAGTTTACCGAGTAGGAGATGGAGATTTGGAAATCTAGAGGCTTATTCCGTCTGTATGATTTTTACAAGTCACACAGGCTGATAACACAAGAGGACATGAGGAGAAGATTGGACCTGCATCACCCAAAATGGATTCTCTGGTTGCAACTCCGCTAAGTCCTAACAAAGCAACAGACATAAGAGGCTGCCTCTAGACAGTTAACTGGGTTTGAAAGGGCACTGGGATAGTGTCTACAATATATGGTTGGCTATGAGACTCAGGAACTCACTCACTACTATTCTAAAAATACTATGGGGGAAAAAACACCTAGAAATAAAAACTGAACTGGGAGACTCAATGTGGTCAAAGTCGCCATATATATCTATCGCAGCAGGGATCTGGGAACAATCCCTAAAACTCCTACATAAATAGTACTTCACCCCAAGGAGACTTTCCCTCATAAATCTCCAGATTTCTCCACTTTGCTGTGGTCCTGCCCTCAAGTATGAAAGTTCTGGATGGAGGTCTTCCAAGAGGCCAGCACAATTATGAACCAGTGGATCCACCCATCAGCACAAATGGCCCTTTTGGGATTGTTCATAGGTCCAGACCTAAATTTGAACCATAAACAGCTTTTAAATCATTATTTTCTCTGCCGCTAGGTCAGTGATTGCCCGGGACTGGAAAGAAATTAAAACAGTCATCCTGGACTCTTGGTATCAGAGGATCTGGCTGGTGGCATTGTTCATTGTTCATGAGGATCCGTTGAGAATGCATGCCATTTTGCTAGTCAATGAACTTCAGCTCTATCTTGAACAGATATTCATCAGCTTTGTTGTAGGAAGCAGGCTTTTAGGGTGTGTGTGTGTGTGTGTTTTACAAGAAATATGAGCTCCAAGGGAAACATGCTTTCATCACAGCTTTACAGACTTAACAGATGCTCCACAGTGGATTCCCTAAAGGATTCTGTTAGAAAGTGCAATGGTGTAACTATATCTGTCAAGAAGACTAGACACCCCTGAGGAGGGGTGGATGCTTTGCATCTAGAAAATTTTTGTTTGAATTATGATTGCTCCTGTTAGCTGTCCTAGAGTTTTATAATAGAAATCTTGGAGCTGTTACACTCTGAATTTCAGTAGCTGGCTGCTGTTATAGAGGCCATGCAATATCTCTCTCATTAGTCCTTTGACAAGCTCTCTGCTCTATCATTCCAAATTAGGAAACCATAGAGTCCATCACATGACATAGTTTAGACAGGGGTAGCCCTGGAAGCTCTTTTCAGTGCTACACTTAGGGCTCATCCAGACGACTGCAAAATGTGTGACACGCCCGCTATGTGTGTTCATTATTTTTCAGTCGTCCAAATGACGTCTCGCGCTGTTACGCATTTTCGCAGGTTAAATCCGCTCCATGCAATACCGGCAAAAATGCGATTTGCTGTTTAAAATCGGGAATCATCCGCTGTGCCTTCAGGAGTTAGGATGCAATACCATGGACTTTACAGCTGATGGGTGGTTCTTGGGCGTTTCCCCTTGCCCCTTCTCCTCATTCCAGCCAATCACGTATCTGCACTTTTGCGCATGTGCGAGAATAAGCCCGGGAAAATTGAACCAATCATCGCAATAGTGGGGTGTTGGGGGGGGTCTGCAACTACTACGCAGATGCATTTTATTTTTTGCCAGCCTGCAAACTGGGCGGCCGCTCTGGGTGAGAACTGCAATGCACAGCAAGGGAGAAAGGGGTGGTGGTCAGTTTCAGCCTGCCTGGAAAGCCTTGTCAATTTCATTCTACTTGCTGGGGTTTTGCTTCAAATCAGAAAAGCATACATTCCTTTAAGTGTAATATCTCAAATGCAAACAGAAAAGGGCTTCTGGTCGGTTTCAAGCCCGCTGGGAAAGCTTTGTCAATTTCATTCTCTGTGGGAAGGAAAGGGAGAAGGGGGGGTAACATGTTTCTTGCTTTTTTGGAGAAATAAGTGCAATTGCCAGCGTGTGTATCTCCTTAAATATCAATAAAGGCAGAAAAGCATACATTCGTTTAAGTGTAATATCGCAAATGCAAACAAGGCAGGCATGAAACCGACCAGCAGCCTTTCCTTCCGAGGCGAGAACACCTTTACAGCCATATTGTGCTTCGTTGCAAAGGGGGAGAGGAGCATACGTAATTTTTTGGCTGACCAATTGGTTGATAGGGGGAGGTTTTAGAGGTGGAGCTTGGAAAAAGTGAAAAGAATGTAGGGGTCTTACCGCTGCGGGTGCGGGTGCAAAAAAGCATTTTTTTTAATTGGGAAAGAGTGAACTAAAAGGCAAAGTGAGGACTATCAGATGACAAACCGAATATGGAAACCGTGGATTATCCCGCTCCGTTTGGATAAGCCCTTAGTCTTGACTCAAGAAAAACAAGAGATTTCTTTTGAGCATGTGCAGAATGTATTTTCCTCCCCAGTGAGGGAGAATTTGAGAAAAGGTCTTCCAGGGCAGTGGGTATCACTTTTAGATGGGCTTGAGCTTCATCACTTCTTTTGTTAGAAGTGAAGCCCTGGAAGAATTAGACCTGATCCTGCACCACTGCTTTCATCCAATCTAAATTTAAGGTCTTTGTATTTGCATAAAAATGGCCTGTGTGTACACAATCACATCTGTACAGGCTCTAGGCTCTTGAACAGCTTTGTACTTTTGAAATGTTGGATCACGTTGGTTATTTTGAATTCTGTAGTTTGAAACAGCAGGCATTTTAATAGTCCTGCAAAGCCATATAGAATAGGGTCACCCTCTCTTGCTAGCTATAACATCTGCTTTGACTTTTTAGATGCAGTTAACATTGAACGAAGCCTGCACAATTTCTTTCTTTCTTTCTTCATTTATATTCCACTTTTTCTCCAAGGAGTTCAAGGTGGCATACATGGTTCTCTCCCCGCCCCATTGTACCCTCACATAGTTGCAGATGGCGTGATGTGGTACAACCATACACCTAACTTCCATTTGGTTGCATTGCTGCTCACCAGGAGGTAGAGGGGGAGGGTCGAGGTGGCAGTGAGGCTGATGTGGTGCAAACATACTGGGAGAGCATTGCATTGGCTCTGCCAGTGTGCCGATCTAACTTCTGCCTTGCCCCTTTCCCTCTGTCTCCTGGTAAGCAGCAGCAATGTGACTGGCTGGAGATCAGGTGAGAGTCTCCCCACTACCTCACTGTCCACTACTGCTGTCACAACAACCCTGTGAAGTAGGCTGAGAGACAGTGACTGGTCCAAGGATACCAGGTGAGCTTCATGGCTGAGTGGGATTTGAACCCTGGTCTCCCAGGTTCTAGTCCAGCACGCTAACCATACTGCCACACCCACTCTTCACAAAGAGCCATGAAGTGACCCATGAAGCCAAATATAGCTCACCACTAAGGAGCAGAGCATTCATTCTACAGCAGCTCCACAGCCAGAAAGTGACAGAGGCTGAGGCCTACAGTTGTCTTTGAACTGAATTTATTGGACTCCATCCCCTACTCTAACAACCAAGAATTACTGATGATAAATCAGATAAATGTTATTTCACACCTAATTCAGTCCCTTTTGTCTTCTGCTTCACTCCCATTAGGTTCCCTTCTCCTTGGCACTAAACCATTCTGGATTAACTAATCAAAGTCTCATATATTTGTGCTGTCAAAGCCATATGAAGAGACATTTACATAGGAAAATAAATCCTGTGCCATTTTGCATCTATAGTCTGCCCTGTTCCAGGAAGAATAACAGCATCAATTGGGTTTCCCTTCCTCCTCCTTCAGTTTTTCAGACCTTGTGCTTCCTTCCACAAGGAGATGGGTTTACTTTGTACTTCCCCCATAGGAAGCATCAAGAGAGATTCTAGCCTTGATCACTGCAGGTATGTAGGAAACCTTGTCTTATCTAACATGAGACTAAAAAAAACATGTGTGCCCTGTAGAATTTACCATATAGCTTGGATATGCAAAGGATTATAAAACTCCTTTGCTTTACCCAGTGGTTTGATCCCTTCATAATGCATTGCAATAAACTAGCATATATTTTCAAATCTTAGACAGTCTATAGTTTTTCATAAAGCCAAAAACCTGCAGTTCTCAAAACAAAACACCCAAGTAGTCTGAGAGGAACAGCTTCAGGGTAAAATGTGCTTGTGTGTGTGTGTTTCGTATGATATGTGATTACTCCTTCAAGATATAATAAAGTAACCGTAACAAATGCTTTTACAATGCACTGTCTTTTTGCAATCCAAAGTTGACACTGGCACCAGGACTTAGTGGAGCCATCTCCTCATCCACAGTGCTGCTGTTCTCGGTGGCCACAGTGGAAGGGGGGGGGTGTTGCAGGATTTGGTCCAGTCCCTGTGCCAAGTTACTCTAGGCTGACATGACTGAGTCCAGATCAGACCCAATGCTGGCCAGCGATGGCTGTGAGACTGGATTTGGGATCTAATGGATCCTGGGCTGCCTCAGCCCTGACCCCTCCCCCCTCTCAGAACATTCCATTTGGAGATTTCCACAGGCCTCTGCCAGCAGGTAAACTGCCAGCAGGCCTCTCACCTGCCCACACATTCGACGGGAGGCTGGTAAGGGGGGCTTGGATTGTTCTTCCCATCTTGAATACATATCCAAGAGCAGAACTTTAACCCTTGCAGTGAATATTTTTGCCATATTACTTAAATCTCTTTGCCCTCATGAATCTGTACTCCTCATAAATAGTTTGAGAGATTATTAGTTTTAATAGTGGAACCTGTGGTTTCAATCCACACTTACCATGGAATATTATCTCCCCTGGTATAGTTGATGTCTGAAGATATGTGCAGTAGATATATATTTGTTAGGAAGTGGCTAGAGAAATTAACAACAACTTAATGCTATGTATATGTTATGGTACTTTTACTATTTGCACAAAAACGTCATTGTGTTGCAAGTTACCAGGAATATTCCTTGGATCAGAGGGACAGAGCAATAACAGAAAAAAGGCACACTCCAGAAATGTAATATGTAGACCACCACAAGGCTATCGACTAACCTTTCACTGTAGGCCTGTTCACATAGACAGCAGGCCATAGCAGCCATGAGCACTGCACATTGATGCAAGTTCCTGCCAACCCTCCAGCAACTGTGCATCTGGTAAAGAGGTCTTAAGTGCATACAAAAGCACTCCTCTATGTGAGTGGAAACTCCAGCTAATCAGCATTCTTGCACTGCTAATATGTGGTTACCAGAGCTTGGAAGTAACTAGTTACAAGTAACGAATTATTTGTAATTCATTACTTTTTTGAGCAGCGAGTGGATAATTCCTTTACATTTTGATTGTAATAGAACTAGGGGTAATTACTACTTTTGTGGAGTAATTGTAACGTTTCCAGCATTACTTTTGGGCATTACCTTGAGGCATTACTTTGGGGAGGGATTTGTGGATGAGAATCATGTGCCTCAAACTGGGCTTCTGTGCAGCATCACTCTTCCCTCATGCTCTATGGATGGGTAGGAGGTGACGAGGGAGGAGGTGGAGAGTGAAATGGGGTGGAGTGGAGAAAACAATTGTTTAAAAAATGGATAGTGGTGGTGAAGAATGGAGTGGAGGGAAAAAGGAGCCGGAGGTCAAAAACATGGATAAAGGAGGAGGAGGCAGCAGCGCAATGGAGATAAAGAACTGTGGAGGTGAAAGATGACAAAGCTTGTGTGTGTGTGTGTGTGTGTACTGTGTTTGCACTTAGCACACAAAGTGGCCTCCACCACCCTCTCTGGCTACTATGCTGCATTTGAAGTATTTTTACTTTTTTGCATCTCAGGGGAAAAAGTTTGCTTGAGTGAGTGTCCCTTAGTTGGTGGCAGGGCAGGGTCTGGGAGGTGGTTAAGTGAGAGAGATTATGCTGGCTGGCTGAGTGGGGGGGGATTGCACTTGGTTTAATGTGCAAAGATCTGAGTAGTGGCCTCAGCCTCCCTCCCCACCATCCTTACCAGCGGAGAGACCACCATTGCTATCTTATGAATAAAAATAATTATTCTACTACCTCTGTATCTGTTTGTTTATTTTTAATGTTGTTTTAGGCTACTTAGATGTGCAGCAGCAAAGGCCAGCACCTTGTAGGTGTTTTTTTTAAGTAACTGAAATGTAATTGTAGTGATTACTTTGGAGGAAAAGTAAAGTAATCAGTTACTTTCAGAGCAATTGTAATTGTAACGGTAATTGCTACTTTTTTGTGCCATGTAACTGTAACTGTAATTTATTACTTTTTAAAAGTAATCTTCCAAGCTCTGGTGGTTACTGAGGGGAGGAGGTTCATGTGCAAGAGGGGATGGGCCTAGAGGGCTACTGCCATCTCCAGTGCAATATGAGGAGGCTGCCTGAGTGAAATTTCCTTTGTGTCTTCAGTGGTGGCTAGAGGTGTGTCCCCCCACTAACGATCACATCTATTGTGTGTTTGCAGTAGTATCAAAGTCTTTGGTGGTCACTTGCAACATTGTTTAGCCATTTTCAGTTAAGGATGTTTTCAGTGCAAATATTCTTGGAGAATATACTATCAAAATGCTTCAGTACTCACTGGTTCCAAGCAGGACTATATGGTTGACTGGGATCAGAGATTGGCTGTGAAATCTGCAAGGCTGACTTGCTGAAATGAATGCAACTCTGTCCAGGGGTAGGGTTCAGAAACCAGGGGCTTAAATTCATGCAATCCTTAGGTCTAATTTCATGGAGGTGGGAGGGGGAGTGGCAGAGAGAGAGAGAGAGTACTCTGTCCATTTTTGGCTCTGTCCCTGTTCACCACTTGCTTTGACCCACACCAATTATACAGCCACAAGAGTGGCTGTATACTGTAAGCATGGATTTTTCACATTCCACAATATTAAATTGAAAATACTCCCACCATTCTGATGCATCCCATAAGCTCATTTCAAACAAAACCTTACAAAACATATAGTCCTGCATTCAGAAACGCTTGCTTAACAACCCTGTAAATTTTTATAGCAATACACAAAACAGTCAGAGAGAATCAAGAGTTCGAAGTGTAAAATGAGGGGGGGGGAACACACCCTTTGGATTTGTTCTGTCAGAGTTCTCATAATTTGTTGAAATTCATTAAAAATCAGCCATGTTCACAGAGTACCTGTAATCCTATTAACTGACCTTGCCCCATACTCTGATCTTCATCTTCTGCAGTTTAAAAGTTAAAAAAAATGTCTGGCTGATTTTTAATTAGTTTAAGAAATTTAGCATTGAACTCAATGATAAGGCCGTGCATGCTCAGAAAGAACCAACTGTCACTGTTCTAAAAGCCAGACTCCTAGCTGCTGGGCTTGCCTAATCAGGGACACACACACACACCAGACTTTTATTTCACTTTAGACAGTCATGGCTTCCCCCAAAGAATCCTGGGAAGTGTAGTTTGTAAAGGGTGCTGAGAGGAGACTCCTATTCCCCTGACAGAGCTCCAGCGGCCAGAGTGGTTTAACAGTCAGCCGTTCTGATTGAAGCTCTGTGAGGGAAACAGGGTGTCTCCTAGCAACTCTCAGCACCTTCACTAACTACACTTCCCAGGATTCTTTGAGAGAAGCCATGACTGTCCAAAGTGAAATAAAGGTCTGGTGTGGATGTGGCCAGGGACAGCTTTGGTTTAAATTTGGGTGGGAGGCTACATGTGCCTGTTGCAGAATAAAAAAGGTGGGAGAAACCCTGAAAAAGAATGATACTGTTCACACTGTTTTCCTTTTGGAAAGGAAAGGGCCTTCCCCTCTGCCCAGTGCCCACCCATCCAATCTCCTCCTCTCCCCCTCCCCTTCCTCCCTTCCCCTCCCATTTCTGCCCTCCTCCTCTCCTCCCTGCCCCTCCCCATGGTCAGTTTCACCTATCCTAAGCATGATTGCACAGGACTAAATCCCACTGAACTCAAAAAGCATGCAAATGATCAAACCTGCCTTCCCCTGCTCCTCCCTCTTGCCCCTTCCCTCCATCTTCCTTCACTCCTCCCTTCCCCATCCCCTTCCAATCCCCCCTTACTGCACCTCTTCCTCCCTCTCCCTCATGGTCACTTTTACCTATCCTAATCATTAGTAAATCCCACTGAACTCAATAAGTATGCAAATGATCGAACCTGCCCTCCCCTCTGCCTGCTCTCATCCCCCTCCCCCCCCATCCCCTGCAGTCAATTTCACCTATCTTAAGCATGATTGCAGGGGAGTAAATCCCACTAAACTCAATAAGCATACAAATGTTCAATCCATTCTCAGCAAACTTGCACAGGACCCCATTTCATACCTCCCGGATTAAAAAGCAGAGAAATTCAGTAACAGGCAAAAACCCTGCGGTTTAAGAGCATACCTATAGCCAACAGATATTTCTATCAAACTTTTAAAAGCAGGGAAATTGGGCAGCTACAGTGAACACACTAGGGGAGCAGGAGACCTGACCTCCTTTCTGAGATATTGGACTACCCTACAAATTTGTCAAACTTCAAACACAATTTGAGTTGGTCATTCACAGTCCAATCCACTGCTTGGAAGAATTTGCTCATCCACAGTTATCACCTGGCAGGAGACAGAGCAGGAACACAGCTCAGATGGACACAGTCTTCCCTACAACAGTAAAATGTATTTCTGCCTAAATAATAGTAATTATTTCTAATTTTACAGTTTTACATCTAAATTAGCATATGCAAAGTTTATGTTAACTTCTTTCTTTCTTTCCTTTTAAGTGATACAGTTCCTCTAGTTTGGTAAGGCGTATGGCCACTCTTCTTATGCAGGAGAACTTCTCAGTGTGTTGCCTACATTCTCTTTTTCTTGACGTGGATGGACACTGTATGTTTCTGAATGCCAGTTGTTGGAAGCCACAGGAGGGGGGGTGCTCTTGCACTCATAACTTGCTTGTAGGCTTCCCAAAGGCATCCGGTTGGTCACTGTGAGAACAGGATACTGGACTAGGTGGGCATTTGGCCTGAACCAGTAGGCTCTTATGTTCTTATGACAGAGCCCCTTTTAATTTGCAACTTGATTGTTTCTGGATTTCAGCAGCTTTTGTTCACAGGGGATGATATTCCCATATTCCTCCTGTTACATTATCGACAAAGGATCTGAACAAAGCTGGGTAACAAGTTTTGCTTTAAGCTACACTCCTGCAAACAAGGTTTTGGAGTCTTGGGAAGCCATTTGTTCAACCTTCTTTGAAAACATCCTTCTACATTGTGACAATGTGCACGTTTAAGATGAAGGAGGAACCTGATCATTGGCATAGCTGTTCTTGCTCCTAGGCAGACTGCCAAAGATGGCTTCTTGGTGTCGGATGTTTCAACAACAGGCTTAACTGACTAATTGGTTTGTCTCATGGGGCTTTCAGATGAAATCTACTCTGCTTAGATGAGTCAACTGGGTATTGATAAAAGTGGATGATAGATCAAGTACTATATAAAGTTTAAAGGCAATGAAAGACTAGATCCACAGAAGGCTTCATATGGTAAGGTTCCATTATTCCTATTCATTTTAATTCTGGTTTGGATGCAAAAAATCCTTTTTATCACTTTTTTGTCCCAAAGAGTGTTTTGACAGATTGGAGGTGGTGATACTCTTTGGAATCCCAAGTGCCATTGTTAGTTTTGAAAAAAAGAGAGATGCCAAAACTCACAGCCACAACCTCTGACCTGAAAGGAAGGCTTAACCCCTCCCCTCCTAATCCAGTTGTGGATGATTAAGGAATGTTCAGAGGCACTCTTTATTACTATTTGTTTCATGAATTATAGGTCTGACTTTATTTATTTATTTATTTATTTATATACCACCCCATAGCCGAAGCTCCCTGGGCGGTTCACAACAGTCAATATCAAAATACAATAAAACACATATTTAAAACAATTCAAACAACATTAAAAATGGGCTTCCTAAAAATTTTTAAAGTTAAAACGTTTATAACACATATTAAAACACATATTAAAATGCCTGGGAGAAGAGGAAGGTTTTAACCTGGCGCCGAAAAGATAGTAATGTTGGCGGCAGGCGTACCTCATCAGGAAGGCTATTCCATAATTCGGGGGCCACCACTGAGATGGCCCTTTTTCTTGTTGCCACCCTCCGAGCTTCCCTTTGAGTAAACATTCTTAAACATTCCTGTTGCTTTAATGCCAGATGCTTTTTGAGAATTTAGAAGTATGTGAAGACTGCAGAAAACATTCGATTGTATCACAGAAATTGTATCTTGTTGCCATCCGTCACTCCAGTGACAACCCCTTAATATTGTAACATTGGTGAGCATATAAAACATAAAGAACACACATAGCCTTAATATGAAGCAAAAAGGATGTCTATACATAGCTTGAAAGTAATTCACGGGATCAGGCATGTAGTCATCTGGGGTTGCCGGGGGTCATAGACCCATTACGGTTTTGTGAGCAGGGTCCCAGCCAGGTCCCTATGTAAGAGCCAATCAGCATGAAAAAGGAGTGTATTGGCCACTGAGAAGAATCCTTGTTCTTTTGTGCTTATGGGAGCAAATCAGAGTGAAAGGAGGTTAGTCAGCCACTGAGAAGACTCTTCTCAGTAGCTAACACACAGCCTACCCTTTCATGCTGATTGGCTCCTAGGGACATCTGTTGTAGTGAAGTATGGACTTGAGAGATGACAGGGAGAGTAAGGGAGATGAGGAAAAGTGGAAAAGAAGGTGTGGCATGACTATAATGAAATGAACCTGCACTTCTGAACTTTCCACTACACTACTGCCACAGGATCTAAAATTTACAGGTCCAGTTTATGTTTGTAATCCCAGCGGAGGTCAGAGTTGTGTTTCTTGCAGTGTTCATCTTCCAAACTTGTAATTCCCATTAGTTTAGTGACATTATATTAAAATTAGTGCCGTGCAGCTTAATCATGTGTATATTTACTCAGAAAAAGTCCCACTGAAATAAATGTTCACAAGATTCTTAATGAACTCATCATTGCCTTCAAGACATGTGCTACTGAACCATACTGCAGAACCTCTCTTGTTTTAAAATTTCTAGTTATCAATTTCCCCTATAATGCCCCAAGCCAGAGTCTTCTTTATAAATAGCAGTTGTGTTTATCCAAGCATTTGATTGTCTAAATGGATGTTTCCACTGAGCCTCCTCCCCAGGCCACTTTGAAAAACTGCAGAAATATACCGTGGGTTGGCTAACAGGTAAAACCTTTTACTGTACTCCAGCAAAGAGCTAGAACAATGTATTTTCAGATTTGATGGCGATAGAGATTTAATATGCATGCACAGACAGAGTGATATACTTCTCTAGGCCGCTTCGCAAACTGATAAAATAGGTTGTTGCTTTATATCACACATTATTTTTCACTGTTATAACAGAAAATAAGCTATACAAATTAGGTGAAGAAATTAACTTTTGTTGGATCATTTTATCTTGGTGAAGGAGTGATGTGTATGTTTTTTTACTAACAGGGCAGTTTAGGGGGGCACTCTTCTACTAAACAAAAGTATAGGTTTTTAGCTTACTTAGCAATATCACTAGGTTGTAACCATCATTAAAATGAAAGACTCTCTCCACATAAACACCCCATATGATTGTTGGAGATCAACAAAAGGTTAGAAATCAGCTGAGAATAAAATTGAGACAGAAGAAAGTATACTTATAAAGTATTACATACTCCACATCCAATTTGTTCCAAAGAATATCATTTATGCACTTGAGGGATCAAGCTACTTAGAGGGTTTGATTAATAGTTTATTTTTAAATGATACAGGAAAATGTTGGGTGCGATCCACTGAACTCTTCAACTGGATAGTTATCAGTCTGTTCAGCTGTATTTATTTTTTCCCCATCATTTCAAGGAGATGATAGTAAAAGTTTTGTGAAGGGGTTTTGTGTGATAAAATATAAAATAGCATTACCGAAATATCTGTCCACCTGTATTGCAAGAGAGTTTTTAATCTGCTCTTATGAAGTTTATCCTGCCTTTCAAGGATGAAAGAGCAATTTATGGAATGGCTGGATCAACTAGAGGAAAGATTTATATATTTATCTGGAATACTTATAAGCCGTTAAACATTTCAAATTACCATAGCGGTGTACAAAAACACAACAGATCTGACACATAAAAACAAATAAAACAGTTCTCTAAAGAGAAATCCGATACCGTCCATGAGTCAACTCATCCTTCTGGGGAAGCCTATAGAAATAGGAGAGTTTTTAGCATCCCGTGAAATGTGTTCAGTGTCAGACCCTGTCTAACTTTAATATGCTGTGTGTTCAACAAGACAGGTGCTACTGCACTGAAGGACCTAGTCTGAGCTGCCGTGAAACAATCCTCCGGTTCATGAAGCACTGCAAGGAGGGCACCTGTAGATTACCTCAGTGACTGGGCAGGTATATAGGGGTAAGGAGCTCTCTCAAATATCCTGTCCCCAAGTTGTTTTGGACTTCATATACTAAGAGTAAAACCTTCAATTTTGCCCAGTTAGTATATATATTATAAATTGATGGAAATAGTATAATCATTCATATTCACAAATGCCTGTCTGCAACAAAAGCTTAGAATTATTGCTCTGTAACATTCAGACATTATTATATTCAAGTTCATACTTAAAACTCCAACAGCCTGGACAGTTTGTTCATTATAATTCTTAAGCAATATGTGAACGCTAAGGGTTAGCAGCTACAACATGTACATGAAATGCAGCGTCAGTGTTGTCAGAAGTAGATAAAAGCTCAGAAAAAGGATGGAGCTTTCTCCAACTGAACGTCCTTCATTAAAGGAAGGATGGAGCTTCCTCCAATGCAAGGAGTCTTCCACCAATGGAAAAACTCCTGCTGTTGGAAGATGCTTCCTATTGGAGAAAGGGAAAGTTTCCAACCCAAAGAGTCTAATTTGTAAACTATAGTTTGAATCTTACAACATAGAGTGACTAATCCTATGATCTGACATTCTGAAGCTGCACTCCATGTGAACTGACACGGGAGTCATAGACCTGCATGACAACTCTTCATGCTAACGTTCAAACATAGTGTACCATGTCCAGCCTGGTAGCCAGAGTTGGGCAAATGGGTGCATCGCACCAACTCCCACAGCTGTGCTTCACAGCCCCCAGGAAGTTGTTGTTGTTTATTGAAAATTGTCTTTTTAATTTGTGACATAACAGAAAATCACAGCCTCAATTAAAGAATTACAGTTTGTTTTAAGAACAGGAGCAATTTAACAATAGGACCCTCTGAAAAATTCAGAGAATAAGGCAGAGCGAGTGCACAACAAAAGCCTCATCTGGAAGAGCCTCCAAAACTCTGCTCAAGACTTTCCCTGACTGAGGGTGCATTTTCATGATCCCAGACAGCCTATAATTACTTACATGATTCTGAAAAAAACAGCCTGTACAGTAACATGACCCTTGAAGAGTTAAAAAATAGAACTTTGTATTATAGGCTAGAGTTAGATTCCACCCTTTGCTCTGCATTTCAGTTTCAGTTGTGTTCTCTACCCAGCCAGCAATAAAGAAGCTTGCTTGTTTTCCTGCACTAAGAAGGAATAGTTTGTTTATTCTGCAGTTACTATAATCAGTAGATCACAACTGGTGCTTATTGCTAAAGAGTGGAATAAAGAGATAACTTAAAGTGATCTGAAAGTATCTACCCTAAGTAGGGATGGGATCCATTGGCCAGTGCCACTCAAAAGCATTCAGTTGAGCTAATAGGCAGTATCAGCTCAAGTTCATTGTCTCTTATCCATTGCTTTTACAGGTCTGATTTTTTCCTCCTAAAATATCAATATTAATATTGATATTTTGAAATGAAAGCGGCTTTGTGTCCTCCTCCTTCTCTGCTATTATAGGCCTGGCTTACTTCCTCCCTGCTTGGAGCTTGGATTATTTGAGAGGTAGGGGGTGGCAGAGAGAAAGGAAGAGAGAGAGAGAGAGATCTGTGCTGTGAGTAAAATCGATAAAAGAACAATATATTTGAGGTAAAATTCAAGAGGAAAAATCCAGTGTTGGGAGAAAGCTGCTGAAATTCAGAGCAAACAGGATTGCTCTGCAAAGATGGAGAATATCTGGTGCTAAATCTGAATTCAGCAGAATTCTCATTTATCCTTAACCCTAAATTACCCTTTACTCTTTTAAAGTACTCACTATACTCACAATCATAGTGGCCATTTTCTCTTCTTTCTCTTCAGTACTTTATTGCAATTGCTATGCACACTACAGTTGGCTGGCTGGCTGGCCACCTAGGCTGTAACTCAGATCTATTTTTTAATTTTCCCAGCTCAGCATGAGGCCTTTTCAGAGTTTCTGGACAGGAAAATCAACCCAGAAACCAGTAAAAAAAAACCCAATGGCTTTCTACAGTTAGTTTCCAATCACTTAGTTAAATCTTTATCCAACAACTAGTTAAAAAGTTTTCCCTTAATGGATTGTACCTTGATGGATTGGACCCAACACGAAGGAAAATCTAAAGGTAGGGACAAGACTAGAAGGAGGGACCTTCAAGAGGAGTTAACACATTTTGGTATACCCTTGTTCACGGTATCCTTAACATCTTTTTTTCTTATGAAACAAAAAAAAATGCTACCAGTCATTTAATCCCTGCAGTTCATTCTAAATTTTCTGTTGACTTGACTTTTACATATCTTATTATGTAAATTAACATATTCTCTGCATGGAGGAGGAGTGAGGGGTAGGTCATTGCCTTTCCCTTCTCCTGGCCTGGCCTTCACATCATTTCCACCAGAAAGTAGGGGGGAGTATTTGCTGGCACTATGTGCCTCCCCTCCAAAAACTGCCCCACTTAGAAATGTGGCTGCCCTGCCTAACAAGGAAGGTTGGCTACAGGGTTAACAATGTTACTGCTGCAACTTCAGTCTGTCCATTAGATTGATTTTGCAGCCTGCAGTTCTGCTGTCACGCTCCTCAAATTCTTCTAGGGTTATTCTACTTGTTTCATTAGGGTTCCTTTGGGGTATTTGGCAATGAATCATTTTATTATAATACTTTAAGAAATTGTGATATATATCCAAGGATGCCTAAAACTGCATTCCTATCTATCTTTATTTGGGATGAACTCAGTGGAAATTATTTCTGACTAAACAAGCAAAGGATCAGGCTATAAGACATCATTGTTAGAACACTGAGCCCTGCTCCGTAACTACTACAGTCTCTATACTATCCTTTCCTCCTCTATGTTAACTGCAGCAGGAACTGGCTTGGACAAACACGGCCCTGAATAAATCAATGGGGAAAAAACATGTTTGTTATAAAGCTGTTTTTGTTGTTTCCTACAAATTAGTAATTGTTTTGTGGTCTGAGAACCTTGTTGTTTAACCTCAAAAATATTTTTTCAAGGCCTTGGAAATTTCATACCAATTTGACTAATAGAAACAAGAAACATTGAGCTTGGATTCATATTAGCAGGGTGGGTGGGTGTTGGGAGTCCCTTTTAGGGCTTCTCAAAAGACTTTCCCTGTCAAGACTGTGGAATGCTCAGAAATGAGGAACGTCTGTGCCTTTCTTCCCCTTCTCAAAAGAAGTTTCCTCACTGGTGGAAAGGTTGCTTAGCCGTTTTATGCCTTCATAAAATATATGTACACAGAACATCAGAAATAAGAGACCTGCGTTTACAAACCTAAACCCTTCTACACCAACTTATTGCCACTGCACATTTACTTGAAGGGGCCTTCAATTCCTTTGCACCACTGTACCAATTTATTGGTGTTTAGAAATTAGGGCCAGAAATTAAGTAAAATGTGGGAATGCATTTAATAGCTGTGGGAATGCATTTAATAACAGAGAGGGGTTTTTAAGTTCTTTCCCATTCTCCATAGTCCCAGCAAAAGGGATTTTCCAAAATTTGCTATTTTTCCTAGGAGGCAAGTTGCCTTTGACTTTTAAGGGAGGTATGTCAAGCATGCTTTTTACATGTCTAAAGAGTTGGTCAAGTACAGATATGTTGTCATAGAAACAACTATCTAGTGATCCCTCCAGAAGGAAGGGATAGACTTTCCCCCCTTTATCTGGCTGGATGCCAGGTCATCCCTAGGGCTAGTTTTTGTCTAGTCCATCTGGGGCAGTGAAGAGAGAGAGGCTTGACTTGCTCGATGGGCTGAATCCATAGCTATGGCTTTGGGGGCCACCACAGAAACCTAATGGGGGAGCAAGATTTGTTAGAATGTTAATGCTGTGAGTCCTTTCATCTGATGCTCAGCCTGTGTGTATGTGTAACTAAAAGACACCACAGTCTCCAGTGACTTTCATTGCAAGGAAACTGAACCTCAGTTCTGTATTGGGATCCCTGAAGTCTCTCACTGTTCCAGGATTGGCATGTGTGTAACACTGTTTTCCCCAGGAGGAAAGCTACCTTTGGCCTCTAAGAACGTTTAAGGCTGCAGTTCTAAACATTCTCATTAGGAAGTAAGTTAGCAATCTAACCCCCAACCTGTACTGCTAGTGAGGATTAGGATGGAGCGGTTTCTTCTGTCCAGCTCCGCTGGCAGTGGTGGAGTCCCCACCAACTAGAAATACATCTAATCTAGCTTTCCCTCCTGTGTCATCTTGGAACTGGTGCAGCATTTTTTAAAACAAACAAAACTGCCTCCTTCATGGTAGGCTGGTATGAGTGGCATGGCTTCAGATGCAGCAGTGGCGACTTTGCCATGCTATTCAGCTCTGCTGCTCCCCAGCCAGGAATTGGAATAGCTCCCTAGACCTCCTTAGACATGGTGTAACTTATTTCTGAATAAACAGACACAGCCTTGCATTTTTAAAGCCATTTAAAATACTTTCATGTAAGACTTGACTGTTCTAGAGTACATTGTAGAGCAAATCGCTTTATAGTAAATTGCCTTGAGAGAATGCTAAAGGATAGAGCCATGGAGGCTCTTCAAAGACAGATAAGGTGTCACACAGTCTATCATGCAAGATGGTTTTCCTTGCCTACAAAACCTTAGAGTGATGTGCTTTGATCTGATTTAATATAAGGTGCATTTAAAATCTAGTATGAATGTGCCGAATATCTTCAGAAGATGTGGCATCAGCACAAAATCAAACAGGAAGTGTACAGAGCTGGTACCTGGATAGAAAATGCACCCAATAGAAAAACTGAATTGTGCTGGTGGCAGGGCTCACTCTGATCCCACAAACGCCTCCTTCTGTGCATGGCCTGGCACAGACAAGGGATGGTATGAAGTTACCAGGTTGTGTGTGTGAATTGCTGGAGTCAGATGTGCCTGTGGCTGTACATCTAATTCTCACCCCTCCTTTCAAAATTGCAAGTATTTCCTGAGTAGTAGGAAATTCACCTTGTGTGGGAGGGAAAAAAACCTAGGTTCTCGTTAAGAACCCATTTTTGCATTCCTTGCACATGTTGAAGCCATATTCTTTATAAAACACACACCCAACCCAAAGCAGCTTGCTGGTATGGATAGGGGTATGCTGGCAAAAACATTTAATTCCAAGTTTTGTAACCAATAGCACTGTAGGATGCATTGTGGTTAAAGTGAGTTCTTTGGTCAGATTCAAACCATTTTATTAAACTGGTTAATTAGCAATTTGAAAGGGAAAAATCAAGGTCTTAAGGTCTCCTCGGGTCACTGCCAAACCACAGCCTATTAACTACTCCTGCCTTTCAGCAGCAATAATGATGAGGTTTTGAGAACATATGGAACCAACTAGGTGAAAGGCTTTTATGAGGAACTTTAACAGGGGGCATGATTTTGCAAACAGAAATGTTAGCAGACGATTTCATGGTTTTGCTTCCTTAAGTGTCCCTTTAAAGAAACCAAACTCCTCTTTGAGGGTTGTCAGATTCAGACAAGTCTCTCTCTCTCTCTCAGACACTGGGGGGGGGTCTTTTAACTGGCTCTTCCTGGGCCTGTTTATCTGAGTTTGTTTCCTTGACACTGACCTCACTGAGGTGGCTTTCACAGTTCGTCAACCCCCTGTCATAGCATACAGCGAGTTAAGGACAGTGAGAGAAAACTAACCTCCTTCAGGAAGCTAATGGCATTATTTGTTTTACACACACATAATTGCCTTGCCATTTTGTGAGGTTTTGTATTATGATTGACCCAGGCACAAATTTAGAATACTCTCTCTCTCTCTCTCTCTCTCTCTCACTCACTCACTCACTCACTCACTCACTCCCCCCTTGACTAAAATTGAAATGGACTGCCTTCAAGTCGATCCCGTCTTATGGCGACCTTATGAATAGGGTTTTCATGGTAAGCAGTATTCAGAGGGGGTTTACCATTGCCTTCCTCTGAGGCTGAGAGGCAGTGACTGGCCCAAGGTCACCCAGGGAGCTTCATGGCTGTGTGGAAATTCAAACTCTGGTCTCCCAGGTCGTAGTCCAGCACCTTAACCTCTACACCACACTGGCTCTCTCCATGACTAAAGGGAGCCTAAATCCCCCCTGTGGTATCCTGCCTCCTTATCCCATATGTTTAAGGACATGTGTCTGCTGCACACACACATTTTTACTCAGTGCTCCTTCTTAGCAGAACTATACTGATAGGGCAGGTTTCCCTTCTGGAGCCGCTGCTTATGAGATACCTTCCTTTGCCAATTAGTTGTCTTTTAACAACCCATTTTCAGCAGACCTCATTTTCCCTAAGATGCATCGACAGCACAGATATAAACTGGCTTGACTGTCACATTTTCTCTGTGAGGCTTGGAAACCTCTTGAATAAAAGGAGTAGTTTCCTGGGCTTTGGGTCAGGAATCTGGATGAGTTTAAAACTGGTTTAAAAACACATAGAAGTGTAGATTGAGTCCTTCCTACTGAAAAGTATAGACCAGGGCTTCTGAAAGTGTAGTCCATGGACTACAAAGTCTAAGAGCTTCATTCAGGTGGTCCACAGTGTATCTGTAAAAATACAGTTAAAAATCGTACAGCATCTAGCATCATGCATTACAATTGCTACAACAGACAGAAAAATCATTAAGTGGTCCGCCAAGATCCTCAGCAATTTTCCAGCGGTGCATGGGGAAAAAGTTTGGGAACCACTGGTATAGACTCATTGACAGTCTAGTCCTATGCTTATTTATTCAGAAGTAAGTTCCATAAATTCAGTAGGACTAACTCTCAGATAAGCATGTATATTATTGTGGATATAGGCCAGGATCCAAAAAGGCCATGAGTCTACATCTCTACATGCCATGGGCATAAGGTGCCCAATTTTGACTTCCAACAGCAACTCATCACACTTCAGGCATGGGGTGTGGTTCCAGATGCCAACCCCTGCCTGAGGTTTTAGGTAGGTTTTTAGAGGATAGGGAGGGGAGCTCCTGTTGAGAGGAAAAAGAGGACCTTGGATACAACAGTTTGGATCTTGCCACAGTTGCTTAGTTGTCTTTGTCAAGGAGAGAATGTTGTTTCCTTCCCATCCAGCATCAGAAAGCAGAACTATCTTTAATTCTCCTTCCTGACGCTGATGGGAAGATCACTTACCATTATCAGTGATGGAGTTTCAATATCACACATAGTGAATTAATGTTTAAACTATTATATGTATAAGGCACTAAGATATTGAGTGGATTATGGGTGGTTTACAACTTTAAATAAATAAAATAATAAATAGTGACAATGTTATAGATTTTGCAGAAGCTAATTATGTGTAAAGTGCTTACTGGTAATACATTTATGAACATACTATCTTTTCCATTCAAGACTTAAATGGAAAAATTTAGGGAGGGGCAAAATAAAAAAAACAAACTAGGCTACTTTGAATTTCTTAGTTACAGATGCAACACAGTAGCTAAAGAGAGATTTCTTTCATGGTAAAGACTGATAGTGATCTTGAAAAATTCACAAGCCAAAGGGAATCTTGAATGGACAACAAACACTATGTTAGAGAACAGAAACAGGTTACTTCGCCAATCTAGTTCAGTTGCTAGTCCTAACTACACTAAACCCACTGAAGCAGTGGGAACTTACATAGGTGTTATGTATGTATTTATTTCATTATTTTATTTATATCCCGCCCTTCCTCCCAGCAGAAGCCCAGGTGTTGACTTACCAAGTTTCCATTCATTCAATGGATCTACTCTAGCAGAGAGTGGCAATTGAATTTTGACCATTTGCTCCCTTACAAAACATACAGTACTATATATATTATTAATTCTTCTTGTACAGCACACCACATACCAGTGGGACTCTCAAGATTACCCTGACGCAGGACAGGACAAAGCACAGGCCACTCCAAAACAAGTAGTTAGAAAAAAACAAAAGGTAGAAGAGAGTATGAACGGGAAGGATACTCCAGTGGTTGTGACCTGCAAGGTGTGTGCCATGTTTGTTTTCTTGCCTGAGAACAACATGGCATACACCTGCAACAAGTGCAAGCTCATGGCACTGTTGGAAGAACAGGTGAGAAGTCTGGAACGGCAGGTGGCCACACTGAGGACTATAAGAGAAGATGAAGAGTTCTTAGACAGCAGCAAAGAGAAGTGGAGATGGAAGAACAACAGCATGTGGTAGCAGAAGAGGAGAGTGCTTTGGAGAGGAACAACGAAGTGGAGGAAACTCAGTAGGAAAGCGTGACAGTTAGGAGCAGAAGAGCTAGAAGACACCCTTCACCAGTGGAACTATGGAACTGCTTTCAACCACTCGAGGATGAGACTGGAGGACAGCCTGTGGTGGAAGAATTAGTTTCTAACGAGTTAATTCCAAGCTCTGGTCAGGAGTAATCCCACAACATCTGGAGGGTCACACATTCCCGGCTTTAACCAAATAGTTTTTCGTTCTGCTTTCAACCTTTTTATTTTTGTAACCATTTGCATCATAATCAGTTTTTGTCTTTTTGTAATAAATTGTAGTTTGATCCTAAACTTCATCCTGTTGATCATCCTCTTATATTAAAAAAGCCCCAGGTTGAAGAGTTAATGATTAAATTTCCTAGTTTCTCTGATATAGCCCAACAAGATATCATTGATGACCTACATAGTCTCCTTAGACTGCTGCAGAATCATAGGTTGCCACAGAATAAGGAAAGTTCTAACCATCATTTAGCAGCTAAAACTGCCTGCAGTTTCTCAGAACAAACTGCTGTGACGGATTCAGCACTCTCTGCCCCCTTTGGGAATCTATCTCAGACAGACTCCCCTAAATACAGACCCCCATTAGAATTTATTTATTTATTTATTTATTTAATTTAATTTCTATACCGCCCAAAGCCAAAAGGCTCTCTGGGCTGATGTTGCCACCTCTTTGAATTCTATCGCAATTGATATTGAAGAATCGAGGCGGGTACCTATCGAAGGTCTTTGATAGCAACCCTATTCCTATGATATTAGGTAGAAGGAAGTTCAACTAATTAACACCATATGTTCGTTCCAAAGAAGGCATAGTACATCGCCATCTACTTGCCCCTGTACAATTAACTCAAAAAGAGGGACAGACTTCTGCCTTAAACAACTTTTTCGGATCCCAAATCGCACTCCTTAATGCAAGATCTGTAAATAAGAAATCGGTGATTATCCAAGACCTCATTGTGGATGAACAAGTAGATGTACTATGTATTACTGAAACCTGGTTAGACGAAGCCGGTGGAGTTAATTTGACTAGTCTTTGCCCGCCTGGCTTCATGGTTATACATCAACCTAGACTTGGCGATCCTGGAGGCGGGGTGGCAATAGTATATAGAGAGACTATCTCCCTAACTAGGATCCCCCTTTCATCTCCTCCTGGATTCGAAGTCCTTAGTCTAAAATCTGGCAACCAGGATAATTTGGTAATTTTATTGATCTACCGTTCTCCATGCTGCCCCACGTCCACACTGCAGGATCTATCAAATTCGATCCTGGAATTAATGTTGATGTCCCCCAAACTGTTAGTATTGGGTGACTTCAACATTCATGCTAATTCTTCTTTATATGGTGCGGCTCGAGAGTTTATGACGACTATGTCGACCTTAGGACTTCTTCAACTAATTAAGGAACCTACACATAGAGCTGGAAACACTCTTGATCTTGTTTTTTACACAAGATCAGATGAAGAGATCTTAGCAGTCTCTGACTTACCTATTCGTCCATTACCATGGACGGATCATTATTTAATTAAATTTAAAATTCCACCACTATTTACCCCTTCTACAGGAAAGAATCCCATTAAAATGATTCATCCAAAAAGATTATTAAATCCAACAACTTTTTTATCTACTGCTGAAAAACTCCTAGTTCCTCGACCTAATGAGTCTATTGTTGACCTAGTAGATTTCTGGAACAATACAAAGTCCAGAACTATAGATATTATTGCTCCGTTACGCCCTCTCACATACTCTTGATCTAAAGTTGCCCCATGGTTCTCTAAGGAGTTGGCTGATATGAAACGGACCTATAGGGGCTTAGAACGCCGTTGGCTGAAGACACGGAGCCCCTGCGACCATCTTCAGGCAAAAAATTTTCTGAAACACTATATGTCATCTAGAATTACGGCTCAAAGAACCTTTTTCTTGGCCACCATTGCATCTGCTGATGGCCGACCAAAAGAACTCTTCCGGGTGGTTAACAATTTACTTAACCAAGACCAGCATAAGCCGAATCCTGATCATTCTGCTTCTCGTTGCCAAGAACTAGCCACGTACTTTAGTACTAAAATTGCTCAGATCCGTTTCGACCTTGACACTAAGAATATTATAATTTCCCCTCCCTGCCACTCATGTCTGCGTTGCCACCTTAGACTCTTTTCAGATCGTACATCCAGCAGATATAAATAACCTTTTGGAAGGGATGAGACCTACCACTTGTCTACTTGACCCTTGCCCTTCCTGGATTATAAAACAGTCCAGAAAGGGACTCGCAATTTGGATCAGTGAGTTGATTAATGCCTCCCTCCAGCAAGGTCACCTTCCAGGAAGCTTAAAGGAAGCAATTGTTATTCCATTATTAAAAAAGCCTTCCTTGAACCCTTCCTGTTTAGACAGTTTTCGTCCTGTTTCTAACTTACCTTTTTTAAGTAAAATCACTGAGAGTTGTAGCCGCGCAACTCCAGAGTTTTCTGGAGCTGACGGATTACTTTGACTCATCTCAATCCGGTTTTAGGCCAGGTCATGGAACTGAGACTGTATTGGTGGCCTTAGTAGACGATCTTCGGAGAGAGTTAGACAAGGGGAATGTGTCCTTACTAGTTCTCCTCGATCTTTCTGCAGCGTTCGACACGATCGACCATAACATCCTCCTAGACCGCCTCTTCGAGATGGGCTTGCGAGGCACTGTTCTTCAGTGGCTCCGCTCGTTCTTGGAGGGCAGATCACAGAGAGTATTGCTTGGGAATTTTAGTTCTGATCCCTGGCCGTTATCATGTGGAGTTCCACAAGGCTCGGTGCTTTCACCGATGCTATTCAACATTTACATGAAACCGCTAGGAGAGATCATCCGGAGGTTTGGAATTCGATTTCACCAATATGCTGATGATACCCAGCTTTATTTTTCCTTTCCTCCGGATACGAAAGATGCCATCCTCCCATTAAACAATTGTCTAACAGCAGTAAAGACCTGGATGACGCAGAATAAACTTAAACTAAACCCAGATAAAACAGAGGTGCTGGTGGTTGGACATCGAACTAAGTTGGAAACAGGGAATGTTCCGATATTAGACGGAGTTGTACTCCCTTTAAAGACTCAAGTCCGTAGTCTCGGTGTTCTCCTAGACTCGGCCTTGACTCTAGAGGCTCATGTTCTTGCAATCTCTAGAAGCGCTTTCACCCGCCTGAAGCTAGTTCGCCAATTGCGTTCTTTTTTGGAGCTTTCTGACTTGACCATGGTTACCCATGCCTTGGTCACGTCTAAACTAGATTATTGTAACTCACTTTATTTAGGTCTTCCCCTTAGAATACTCCGCCAATTGAAATTGGTTCAGAGAGCAGCTGTTAGAATGCTAACTGGGGCGGATGTCCGAGCTCACACTACTCCGCTTTTAAAACAATTACATTGGCTTCCAATCTCCTATCGAGTTCAGTTTAAAATCCTGGTTTTAACGTTTAAAGCTCTATCGGGCTCAGGTCCTAGTTATCTATCAAATCGTTTGTCATTTTATGAACCGGCCCGTCCTTTAAGATCTTCTTTAGACCCTGGTCTTAATATTCCCTCCTTTTCCCAAATTCACCAGACGGGCATTAGGAATAAATTGTTCTCAGTGGGGGCACCAACTCTTTGGAATGCTCTTCTGCAGGAAATTCGTTCTTCCCCTTCTCTGTTTAGCTTCCGTCGCCAAGTTAAGACCTTTTTATTTTGGTTAGCTTTTGAATTGTAATGTGTGATATACTGTATATTTCTTATAATGTTTTATAACTTGTTTGGTATGTTATACTGTACTATGTTGTTTTATTATGCTATTGTTTGCCGCTTAGAATTCCTTGGAACTGAAGCGGGATATAAACTTTTTAAATAAATAAATAAAATAAATAATTACAAATTCCTCCCAGCATATTTATTTATTTATTTATTTATTTAATTACATTTCTAGACCGCCCTATAGCAGAAAGCTCTCAGGGCGGTGTACAACAAATAAAATCACATACTGATATAAGTGTGCCCACCTCCTCGGTCTACGAGATGGGCAACTGCTCACAAGAGTCACATCCACACCATACATTTAAAGAACTCTTAGTCATGGTTTCCCCCCAAATAATCCTAAGAACCGTAGGTTGTTAAGGGTGCTGGGAATTTCCTGGCTAAAGTTCTCTTTATTCCTGGCTACTGTATTTATGATGTATTTGTGATTGTAATATATACTGCTTTGTAATTTTTTAAAAAAATCAAGTGGTTTATACATTTTACAAAAATAAATGTTTTATGCTTTTAATTGAATGATTTTTATTGTTACTGCAAACTGTCTTGGAGTTATTCATAATGAAAGGTGGTATAAAAAGGTGTTAAATAAAAATTGTCACTTTGTAATTTTTTAAAATGTTTTTTTCTAAAAGAAATAAATGCTTTATGGGGTTTTTTTATCCTCGTCAACACCTGCATGGTTGCGCCACCCCACCTGGTGAGCGTTGACACCGTGCAAGACACCTCCCAAGCCACAAACTGAGCACCAGGTGACAAGTCTGGAACCCCAGTCTCCTGCTCACTCACCTGCCCAAATATTCATCCCTTTGCCCAAGGCCTGGAGGTGAAGCCAAGCCCATGAAATCTGGGTGGGGCCCAGAGACCCAGAAACCCTAGTTATAGTGTTTATCTATAGGAATTAAATCCACAACTTTTTTATATGGAGTTGCAGATTTGATGGCACAATAAAACAGTGAATTATGGGCAGCCTCACATAATTCCTTGGAACAGGTGGAATTTTAAGTAGCTGTATATTTATTTCCTAGAGCTTAGCATGGTCAAAATCCACCAGAGAACTGACTTGTATTGAAAATGCTCAGAACAAATATATATGTATACATGTGTGCATGGCTTTCTACTTGCCCCTTATTGGAAAAGGCAGTCATTCTGTCTAAGATGCTATGGTTTTTGAATGCATTTGATCAAATTCAAATTCCAAATCACCTTATAATTTCAAGACCAAACAAGCAAAGGCTGCTGTTTGCAATCCATTTAACTATGAAGTAGTCCTGTTGGTTTTATTGGGAGTTTTCTAAAGTCAGTGGTTGCGGATTGTAGCCAAAAGCACTCACCTCCTAAGCAACTGATCTATTTGAAAAGAGCAGTACAATTAACAGTAGCACATGTTTTGCCAAGGTGCCTGAACTATGATTTCATACAAATTCCTTGACAATGCCATTTCCTTTGGTTGCCAAAATTGTTATCTCAGAAGTGTGGTGGAGTTTTTAAATAAAGGGCCAAGGAAATGTGTTTTTGCTGGTGAAAGAATAAAGTGATCAAAGATAAAAACTTTGTATCTTATTCTGAAATCCATGGTTCCTATTGAGGTAACTTGTCTTTCACTCCCAAGCTGTGGTGATTTTTCTTGAACCCCAGAGTCCACTTTTCCTAGACTTTCTCTTGTTTGAAATTTCTCATTTTCATGTATGTATGTACACAACAACTTTACTAACTGTTCTAGGATTCCAACAGCCTTTCTAAAACAAGGGATACATTAAAAATGAAGCATAAATATGGCTTCCTAGTAAAGGTGTAATGAATATTGGCTGTGCAGCAGACATTCTCCTAGGTATTTATTTATTTAGATTTATATCCCGTCCTTCCTCCCAGAAGGAGCCCAGGGCGGCAAGGTATGTTTAAGAGCAGATTGTGGAAGTACAATTTAAATTTGCCACTACTGGAAGTTCAGCACAAGAAAAGATACATGGATCAGTACAGTAGGGCCCTGCTTTCCGGCGTTCTGCTTTCCAGCGTTCTGCTGATGCGGCGGCTTTCAATCAGGGAAAATTCCCCGTTTTAAAGCCGATTTTGCTGTTTTGCGGCCTTTTGCGGCCTTTTCCCGTCATTTTCGCACGACTCGACCCATTAAAGTCAATGGGTTCCGCTTTGTGGCAATTTCCACTTTACAGCGAGGGCCTCTCCCTAACCCGCCGTATAAGCGGGGCCCTACTGTAGTCACATAAATCATTCCATCCTACCTTCTCTGCAAGTTGGCTTGCTCAAAAGTCCAAAACTTTCCTTACATGTCTAAGCCTAGGTTTCAGCATTTTCTGTGACCCATAAAATGTGAGATTAGCATCTCCCTAATTTAAACAGGCTGCAAAAAGCACAGGTTTAAAGGATTTCTTACCTTTTGAGGCTTATTGGCTAGGGAGGAAATAGCTCATCCAAGGATTTCCTGTGGATTCAGAATATTGGACTAATAAAAATAAAAGCTCAGAAAAAGATTGATTGGGAGAAGTGAGGTCTAAAATGCTTACATTTTAGTTATTTTGCCAACATTGTTAATCTACAATTTAAGAATACATACTTGAAGATGGTTTTATCCCTCTGGCTAACTTGCAACATATTCAAATAGCAATGGGTTCACAGTGGCTGCGGGACAAATGTGTGAAATGTCTGTGCATTATGCCCCCTAGGCTGTGGAGAGAGCCACTCATGTGCTCTCGTGTATTATGCACATGATAAGTTTTCAAAACCCTTAGGATTCAGGAAGCACCAGAAATTTCCACTTCCACATTTTTATTTTATACTGTTTGAAGGTAAGATTTTCTCAAGGGTGAGAAAATAAATTTGACAAGAATTTATTATTGTTATTGTAATGAATGGATGGATGAAATTTATGTTCCACCTAGGCCAGGGTGGCAAACAACAAGCAATAAAACAATAAAACATCTTAAAAACGATTCAAATACACAGACTGAGATAAATCTATGCGTAAGAGGCTTGTTGAAAGAAAATCATCAGTAGGCACCAAAAACTCAACGGAGACTGTGTCTGTCTAACATTTAAAGGGAGGGAATTCTGAAAGTTAGGTGCCACAACACTGAAGGCCCGGTTCCTATCCTGTATGGAATGGACCTCCTGAGAAGATGATATCTGCAAGAGGCCCTCACCTGCAGACAGCAGTGATTAACTCATTATATAAGGGATGAGGTGATCCAGTGGCATCACTAGGGTTGGTGTAACCCGGTGTGGCCCACACCTGCCGCACCGCCCTAGTGATGCCCCTGCGCCCCTGGTCTCCTGGGAATCTTCCCTTTCCTCAGAATTGCGGGAAGAGAATGGGCAGGGGAGAGAGATGGGAAAGCAACCCCCGCTGCAACCCTCTGTGGGTGGGAATTGATCCCCACAGAACTGAGCCAGAGGACTTCCTTAGGAGCAACTCTCCGGAGAGTTCGGGACCCCAGGCATTTTGTTTCCTCGCGTGAGCCCTTGGCCTGTGAGGTGACCAGCCGGGTGGCTTTTTGTGGGGCGCAAGCCCCCTTCTTCCCCTGTGAGTGAAGCACCAGCCTGCCTACCAGTATAGGGAGCCCTAGATCCGCGGGTGGGGCATTTCCACCTGACTGGCGCAGTCTGCCCTCTCCTCTAACTTGCCCCCTTCCGGGAGTTCTGCGGTTGGAAAAGGGGGGCACCTCCTCCAGCCCGGCAGCTGCTTGTCTCCACGTGTCCGCCGGCGGCTGCACAAGCTGGGTAAGCGAGCCTGGTTCCTGCGGTGGTGGCGGGATGGTGTGGAGATGCTGTGGTGGTGCGGTGGTGCCTCCCGGTGAGCTCTGCCTGGGCACAGAGCTCAGTGCCAACAGCAAGGTGAGTGAGCCGCCACGCCATGCCTTGCACATGTTAGCGCAGGGCGGGAGCAGGGCAGTTTTCCGCCTGTTAGCTTCCTGCTCTTCCCCCGTGCCTTCCACGGCTGCACAGGCTTCTTCTCTTGCCCTGCGCGTGCCGCGGCCACCGCTTTCCACATGTTAGCGTGGGCAGGGCAGCTCTCCGCCTGCCTGCCCTGCTTCCCAGCGGTGCCTGGGGGCTGTGGCTCTGGGTGTCACCCCATCTCGTGGTGTCACCCGGTGAGGCCCGCACCTGCCGCACCACCCTAGTGACGCCCCTGAAGTGATCTTTCCGGTATCCTGGTCCCAAGCTGCAGAGGGCTTTGTACACCAAAATAAGCACCTTAACCTAGCCTAGTGGCTAATTGGCCGCCAGATAAGCTAAAACTACTGCTAAAAAGACGATCACTGAAATTGCTGATCTGGTTTCCTAGAAATTCTCTTGAGTTTTGGTCAAAGATAGGAGATTTGGCTATAGGGAAGAGAGGACATTGTCCCTCGGTTTAGTTGGCAATGATTTTTTTTATAAAAATGGCATACGTTGTAGAGGTACGTATAGGTACGGATGTGATTCATGGTAGTATTTCGTGGTCTGTTGGTTTATTATTATTTCTCAGCATGTAGCTGTTTACATTTCATTAAATTAAGTTTCTTTTGTCCCAATCCACTATAGTTAAAAAAATTACGTAATTGATTTTGTCTCATGTAACAATGGTGCAATGGTCTTTTAGGTTTTTTGCAGTACAGTTAATGTTATATCTATATGTTTCCTGATTGTTTTTATTCTCAAGTTATTGAGCCAGGTAATTGCCCATCAAGTAGCCATTTGCTCTCAAAGTTATTGTCTGTCTCAGACATGAATGATGAAAGGACAGGGCAGGGGTTTTACTCTGCAAGTAAATGAGGCTTGAACAGAATTTTGTTTTAGTATTTTGCTAAGATATGATGCTGAAACTGAACACAATGATGCATGAGCATCATAGTTACATGCATATTTCTGCTAAGTATCAAGGGACTCATGTTCTTCACTAAACACTGCAGGTATTTCTTTTTTAAAAAAAGGAATGAACCAAAAAAATGATAATTCTGGATGCATTTCTTGTACTTTTTTGTTTCTAGTCCTCTACCTCTCCACACCTCACCTCAGTGTGCTCAGATTTTTGCTTAAGGCAAGAGACTTCTAATCAGCTTTGATTGTAAAGCAAATGGGCAAGCCCCTTCACTGCAAAACATAGAAATTAAAGTTAGTAGAATGCTATCATTATAAATGGCTTCAGTTGAGAATATCATAAAAGTTGCCAGATTTTGTAAAAGTATCAATGAAAGCAGCTAGCAACCACAATATTGACTCCGATCCTTCACCACCCCTTCTGCTAAATTTCAGAAGGATGGGAGTAGGGATTAGGAAATAATGATAAATGGGAAATGCCAACTTCAGGCTTGTGTTTTGCTCAATTGGCACCACAAGTCACAGAAACAGAAGTGGATGTGTGAACATATGGCACAGAAGAAGAAGAACTTGAATGTCCAGCACTTTCCAAGCAACCACCATTAGCAGAACTATCAAAGAGCTGTGAACAGACAAAACAAGATGATACATCAACAACCCTTCTCCAAAGCTCTGTGATTGGAGAGCCCTGGTAACAATCATTGCCTCAGATTAGAAACATGTCAATCACAAAACAGCTCTCCCAACCCTGGTATTTTCCTTATATGGCAAGGTTTGGTATAATTGTAGGCACACAGTCTGCAGTGTTTTTTAAACATCTGCATTTCTGAAGTGCCCCAAAGTGATTCAGAGGTCCCTTTTTTAGTTTGGGACATTTCAGAGGATACTCCTTTGGCTTAGACAAGCCCCATATATGTCCAAAGCAGGTCCATTTTGGTTCTTGATTTGGTATTTGTCCCAATCTTTTGCATGCGCCTAATATTTTACTCCTGATTTTACATACTGTCACCTAAATGACTACTACTCATTTTCAATGTGTGTACAGGTGCTGTTTGCTTTGAACCAAACGTTGCTACAACATGAAAGTCTTCGAGCTGGCAGCTTGCAGGCCCCTTACACCACTGAAGATCTTATCAAGCACTACAACTGTGGAGACCTCAATGCTGTCATATTCAATCATGATACTTCACAGGTATGTCATGTTCACAATTTCCCCACATATGAAGAAGGTGTAAATAGGTATAACAACAACATTTAGAAACATGGAGCCAAAGGCTTGGCTGGCTAGTTCTTGCTTCTCTGCCTTTTAGCCCCCACCACTACAGTAGGTAGGCTATGTGGGGAACTGAAAGCTTCTCGTTGATTATATGTATATAATGTATATTATATGCAGTCCCTCATGAAATTATGCATTCCCTAAGAAACCACCAAAGCCCCTACCAAGTGTACTCTGTCTTTCAATCCACCATATAAATTTCCTAGAACCAGTGTTAAAGTTATAGGGGGAAAGTGTGGGGATGGCTTTTATGAGGTCCACACATTTCAGCCCTTGACTCACCCCATTTTTTACCAATTGGCAATTGCTGTAAACAACTATTGGGAAGACTATACTTCAGAATGATATCATTGCATGTAAGAAAATTCCATAGGTGTTTTCAGCCAAAATATTTCCATGCTACTTTTTGTTGGGTTTAAGCAAGCTTGCGTTCCCTCTAACTAATATTTGGGGAATATCTCTATGTACCTGTTTACCATTAAGTAACTTCCTAGAGGGTGGGGTTACCTGGCTTCTCTTCCTCTTTCCTTTGTAAAAAGGGATTAGTAGATTCCTGCATATCCACCATTATTGAGCTTTAACCTCTAGCAGAGGCAGCATGGCAGATGCTCTTCCAGGAGCATCATCATCAAAGACTAAATGGACTAAGACTCCTACTTTTTCCATCTAAGCTAGAGCCTATGTTTCCTGAACATATGAAAGGTCATGAGTAAATACTCTTCATCTCTTTTTACCTAAGAAGACTGTGTCTGTTGTTATTTGTGTCTGAAGGAAAGGTGGGCTGGTTGATTCTCAAAATCCGCTGTTGTTGTTAAATAGTTCTGCTAAGAAATAGGACTATATAATGTTCCTATTTCATTTTTAAACCAAACACTTTTCTAGAAAACATAGCTAAAGCAGATATGCTACTCCTGCTGTTCAGGCTCCACTTGTCTCATTTTTTCTATAGCTGTGTTTTGAAAAGAGTTCAGTATGTTGGCTGTGTGAGTGATAGTGGCCTGGTTCACACAACACACTAAGCCAAACTTTGGCTTAGCAAGACTGCGCAGTGTGTAGGATCCCAGAGAGGCTTGGCTCCTCTGTGGTCCTTTTTGCTATGCCAAAGTATGGCTTAGTGTATCTTTACTGAACTGGGTTTCATGGTTAAGCTAACCACAAGCTGTAACCAAAAACAAATCTTCCTTGTTAGGAGCTAACAATGCTTTATGTTTATGATATTGTCATTTTATCATGCTGTTTATAGTATTATTTTATCATACCGTTTTACAATAGTATTTGATTATCTATCTATGTGAGATGCCAAGCGAACAGCATTATTGAACAGCCTTTTATAAATTATTGATAATATTAGGGGCTTTGCCCTTGCATGCTTTGTGTACCAACCCCTCCCCCGCACCCCAAAACACACACACAGAGGCACTTCCAAACACACACATACACAGACTCCCAAACACACACAGGAACCACCGAACACACACACACACACACACACACACACACACACAAACAGGGACTCCCAAACAAACACCACTACACCTACGGGCTCCCAAACACACACCACCACCCCCAGGGACTCCCAAATATACACTACCACCCCAGGGACTCCCAAACACACACACACACACACACACACACACGGGACTCCCAAACACTCCCAGGCACCTCACGCTCCTCATCAACCCTCCTTACCATATCCCCAGTGCCACCAGGTGTTAACAAAGACAAACACTTCTTCTGCTCCCCCTTATAGGAACATATGAACATAAGGATTAGGCCAGTGGCCCATCTAGTCCAGCATCATGTTCTCACAGTGGCAAACCAATGCCCATGGGAAGTCCACAAGCAGAACCTGAGTGCAAGAGCACTCCCTCCTCCTGCAGCTACCAGCAACTGGTTTTCAGAAGCATACTGCATCTGACTATGGTGGCAGAGCCCAGCCATTGGCAGAGCTAGTAGCCACTGATAGCCTTATCCTCCATAAATTTGTCTAATTTTCTTTTAAAGCCATCCAAGTCGGTGGCCAT